>NC_047503.1:6078449-6678449 GCF_902827115.2 Pseudochaenichthys georgianus | reverse complement strand
TTCGCTCAGTATTAAACTTGACAAATACGAACCATCGAAAATGTAGCTAAGCCTAAAAATAACGTCATAAATTAGTAAACGCTTCAGAACGCAGGCGGCCTCATATTCTTCTTCTTCTGTTTCAATACTGCTCTAAGTGTCAGGGCTCACTTTGTATTCACGTTGAAACACAGATACATGTACAGTACACTGTGTTATAAATATTGGCAAATACACCTAACATGGAGATAGAGCCAAGCCATATACATAGCAGTAGAATGTGCCACTCATTAGCATGTTACAATAACATCATCACTTGTTTTAGCAAACTTGCACATTGTGTCACCATTGTCTTGAAAGATTTTGTTAATTTCTTATTGCACTATTTTCACTTGTTTTCATGTTTTAACTATATTATATATTGCACTGTTTGAAATGCCTTAGATTTGCATAGCCAAACTAGGTTGAAGCCATTGTGCATATGACAATAAAGCCTTTGAACCTTTGTACAGGATGTGTTTCAGGGGGATGATGCAGCAAAATAAGTGGAGCAACATAATACTGTAAGATGCATACTGTAGTAGTGTGTATCTGAGTGTGTCTGTGTGCACATAATAGGTGTTTTTGTGTGTGATTGTGCAAGTTCCATGGTTGAAGTGATGCATTAGTAAAACAAATTCTGAATACACACGGACTACGTACTGTTGGTCCATTCGTTAATTCTTTAACAGTAGTTGAATATAGAAAATGACTGAGTCATTTGCTTTAAAAGGAGTCAGGGAATGCCTCAGTCTGTTTGTATCTAAACCAGGGGTGTCAAACTCAAGGCCCGGGGGCCAAATCCGGCCTGCAACTTCATTTTATGTGGACCGCAAGAGCTTGCAAAGAATATAATACGTTTATTATACGGTTACATGCTACTTTACAGTATATCTATGTTCATTTTAATTAATTTCTTATTTTATAGTTATTTCTCTTTTTTTTTTATATCTTTGATTTATCCTTAATTTGATTAATTTGTGAGAATCTGTGCTGCCCTGTTTTTCAATCTTACCCTGTTGCTGTTAAACTACTGAATTTCCCCACAGGGATTAATAAAGGTCCATCTTATCTTATTTTACAGAAGCATGTTGCCCATAAACTATATGTCCCACAATGCATCTCATTTTGTGACATGCCACTGAAGAGACTTGCAATTATTTGCCCTAGACTTCTGCTTTCAGACGTAGTTAATTACTAAGTCATTACCCTATCCAATAATAATCCAATGCAGAGGCAATAATATAATATATTATTTCCTATATATTATGTATTTATATATATGTATATTTATATAGTTACAACCGGCCCTTTGAATGCAACCATAATGCTAATGTGGCTCACGATGAAATTGAGTTTGACACCCCTGATCTAAGCTGACTGGATTGAGACATGTGGAACACGAGGACTTCATCCCTGATACCTTCCATTCCCCTTACACAAATCCCTTTTATCAACCTGCCACCTCCCCCCCATGAGCACCCTTCATCATATTATTCAATAGATATAGCCTACAATAGATTCACTCTATTCAATAGATATTCTCTAGATATATATCCTTCACTATTGATATGTATATCACTATCATGTACCACTTTTGTTATCTTCTACTGTTGATATGTAAAGCTTCTATTACTTTTAATGAATGTGCAATGTCTTATCTACATGCTGCTGTGAAGTATATCGTGCATAATATGACTTAAACCGTAAAATGGGAGGGTAGTAACATGTGTCTGTCTCTACCCATTAGCTGGAGTACTGTTAGAGAAGAGTAGCAGGTATGTTCTCACTGTTGTGAATTAGAGGTATTGGCAATTAGCTGTAATGGCAAATGTCGAGAAGGCTTTTCTCAATTAGGGCATACGTTTGAAAGCTAAACTCGTCAAGTTGGTTTTCATTTACAATTTCTCTATGTTTTTACAGTTCAATACATTTGAGTTTATTATCTATATTACAGTGAACTGGTGTAAAAGAAAAGCAGTTTGACCGTTCATTTTTGGCTTTTTTCGTTGTTGTTTTTAAAGTGTGGCGTTTGTCTGGCTAATAAAGCAACGTCATTTGCTTTGCTAGCTCGCAGTGAGGCACTAACAAATACAGACAGGAATCTATTTTGGGCACGGTGTGTCTGGTTGTTATTCCGTGTAGTTGGCTGTGATAATCAGGTGTAAAGACATTACCGAGCAGCGGGTATCTCCTCTCTAATCCCCTCCTGCTTCCAGCGCGCAGGGCGAGCCGTCCAGACCGTCCTGGATGTGGAACTTCGAAAAGCGCCACAAGAAAATACGTCGCACCTTCCAGCGACAAGTCAGTTATCCATCACCTGGCGTTTAGGAAGCGCGAGGTCGACGTCCCTGTAAAGTGCGATGCAAAGAGTCCCAGCGTGTGCAGGTGACACAGGCGGATTAAACGACTGTAATTCTCTCTCGCGCGCTCTTCCTTTCTTTCCACCTCTCTCTCTTCCTTTATTTCCACCGCTCTCTCTCTCTCTCTCTGTCTCCGTCTCCGTCTCTCTCTCTCTTTCTCTCGGTACTCTCGCTTCATAAAGGGAAAACCAACAGTGGAGATCAGACGGACCGCGCGCGAGCTGTTGTTTACACACCTGGGTGTTTCGCGATCTGCGTTTGTAATGCGCGTACGTGTGAGCGTGCATGCCGTGCTCGTGTGGACCACAACAGCCGTAGGCAACCTGCTCGAATGTTCAAATAATGACTTAACGTTAAATATCCTACATGTTCTCGCTTCAGAAAGAGACAAACACACATATCACATGTATCAGAATATCAGTATGTCACTTTCACTATAAACTGCACCATATGTGGTCAAACCACAGGTAGATAGATGGATAGATGGATAGGTAGCTATCTAACTAGCTATCTGATAGATAGATAGATAGATACATAGATTAGATAGAAAGATAAATAGATTTGTAACTGACCAATGTCGCCCCCTGCTGGCATCATTGGTTCACTGCATCTCTCAGCTTTCTACATTGTTCATGGAAGTAATTACATAGCTTTTTTAAAAGACGGTTAGAGTGTGTTTTACCCAAACACACACAAAACAATCTTAATGAAAAAAGAATAAATACATTAAAACAGACAAATTAAAGACAGATGTAAATAAACAAACACAATCATAAGACAAGGACGGAAAGCTACAAAAAGGTTTGACCATGAAGATGGGTTTGTCAGAAGGCGCTTAAACACAAATCCAAAAATTCAGCAAATCTGATAGATTGGAAAATATATATCCAGAGGGTTGGGGCTAAAACACTTTTTTGTTTTGTAGTTTGAGCATGGGATGAATAAAAGTGGAAATGGAACCAACCATTGTTGAATTATGAATTGTAAGATATGAATTTGTTTATTTAATACTCTTATACTAATCACTTCCTGTATTTTAATTTACAGCGCTGAACGAACAATCCTCCGTGTTTGTACCTCTTAAATCGCTGCATAGCCGATTTATTTGGAATAGATGATCCTAGAGTCTAAAGACTCTTTATAACACAGTTTGAGATTTGTGAAACCTTAATTCTATTTGTGAAAATACAAAAAAGGAAGATGTTGCTGCTTTATTTACATCTAGACCACATTAGACCAGGTCCTGATCTAAAACCACTAGACCTAGACTCATCAAATCTGGACTAGATGATCCCAGAGAGGCTAAACATTCTTTATAACACAGTTTGAGATTTGTGAAACCTTAACTCTATTTGTGAAAATACAAAAAAGGAAGATGTTGCAACTTTGTTTACATCTATAGACCACATTAGATCAGGTCCTGATCTAAAACCACTATACCTAGACTCATCAAATCTGGACTGGATTATCCCAGAGTCTAAACATTCTTTTAAAATGGCAGTGTCAACATACGTAAACACCACTACTGTAAAAAAATAAACATCAGTAAGAAAATGTTTGAACAAATGCATTATAAGCAACATTTAGAAAACAAACTGTACTATTAAAACATTTTAAAATGTGCATTAAGACCATTTTTTAAATATACATCAGTATGAACATTTAAAATGTTTGCATTAACAGCCTTTTTAAAAATATACATCAGTAAGAACATTTAGAAAATATGCAGCAATAGCTAAATGTGGGGCTTGTGTTTTGCCTCTTGAAATAGTCCTGTGAGGTAGGTGCATGCTTCACTTCAGGAATCTTCTGGTTCAGGTAGAGATGACCAACACCTTGCTGGTCCTTGTTCCTCTCCTTACCAGTGTTGCCACTGTAAAACAGCAACAAACAAAACAATTAATCAAAAATAACTCTAGAATCGGGAATGTAGCCTACAATAACAATGTTTATAAAGCTGGTAATACCAAAGTGTCTAGTGGCATAATGTGGCAACGTCAGTCTGTCAAAACAACACATGGAGTGAGAGAGCGAGAGACGAGAGAGAGCTCACTGACCTATATGAAGTCCCATTCAAAGTCAAGGAGGTTCTTCAGTGGTGTGGAGACGCGTGTGACCCGTCCACACAGCAGCGTGCGTTGAAGCTTGCCGGCGGACGTGTCTGAAACTCGACCAACAACCAATCACATGAATCTCCCGCCCCTGACACACAAGCAGCGGTTTGATTGGCTAGAGCTTGTACTGGCATATGATTCGATTGGCTGACGCTTCTGCCAAGGCTTCAAAAGATGAACATTGCTCAACTTTTGAAGCGAGCCATGCCAGCAAAGCTCCGCGTCGCTTCCCACAATGCAGTTCGGCGAAAAGTGACGTCACCCCATTCAAAGTGAATGGTGAAGCTTTCAACGCACGCCGCTGTGTGGACGGGCCATGGCAGACTTCTTCTGGACGATCACAGCCGTCTTCTTGGAAACAACCTTGCCCCGGATGGCCTTTGTTCCACTCTCTGGGTTGATACCAATGAAGCGCCTGAAATCAGAAAAATATTAAGATCAGAGACTGAATGGAAAACTATTAGGAACACTTTGTTGTATTAAAGGGGTAGTTTGGGTTTTATTCCATAAGGTGATGTGAGTTACTAACCGGTACTGACATAATGGGGTATTTAGTGTAATTGCGCTGCTTGATTTTTCCTATCAGACCCTTCTATATCTGGAACTATTTAATTTGTTGAAAATTGCCAGTGTATTATACGCACTGGAGCCAGTTCACATATTACGCCTCTATTCAAGCTTATTGGCGGCTTGATATTGGAATCGGCTCCACTGAATAGTAATACACATAATTAACAAAGAAAATATTTTCAAGATATACAGAATTTGTACAGAGTAGAAGAGCATCAAGCAGCAGAATTACTCAATATGATGAAGATGGCTTCCACAGGATTGTAGCTGACATCCTCGTGGATTCATCTTCTTATTACAGACACATGCATTTCCTAACATTTGGTCTATATGCTGTAAAATGTATTATCTCTTCGATTTACACACGGCATCTATTGCACGTCTGTCCGTCCTGGGAGAGGGATCCCTCCTCTGTTGCTCTCCCTGAGGTTTCTCCCATTTTCCCCCTTAAACTGTGGGTTTTTCTCTGGAAGTTTTTCCTTGTACGATGTGAGGGTCTAAGGATAGAGGGTGTCGTTTTTCTCATACTGATATTCTGAACAATCTGTGCTGTTGTATTTGCTGCAAAGTGTCTCTACTGTAGGCTATTTTTATTATAGGTACAGCACTTTGGCTCGACCAAAAATCGTTTATAAATGTGTTATATAAATAAAACTTGATTTGATATATGTTGTATTCTCGTGTGAATGGTTCATGTTTTTTTTGTGTTTTTGTTAACTGACAAAATGTTCTGCTATTCATTTTTGCCTAACAATTGACCAGCTGGCAGGGAAATGTATGACTGCCTGCCTGAGTTAATGTCTGTGTCAATACCGGTAAGTAACTAATACCATCTTATGTTTAAAAAATCCAAACTATCCCTTTAAGTGTGAAAAGTAATGATTTGTGGTTATTCAGGTTTCAAAGATTGTAATTGTAAATAAAAAAACATAATGATTACAAGGAAATTAAAGGAGTCTTACCTTTGAATGAATTCCAGAGTACAGGCTGCCTCTTCCTGATACTGAAGGTTGAATACATAGTAGATCGCAAAGACAGCAGCAAGTCCCGTCAAAAAGGTTGGTGTGATGCCCTCAGATATGACACGGCCCTCAAGGGTGATCATCAATCGCCGTCCAGTAGTGACTTGCCCGGTTCCACCTGAAAGTTAAAGTAATAGCAACATCAGAATACATCTCACCTTGCGTAAACATCTGTAAACTCAAAGAACAATGGCCAATCTGATATATAATATGTCTATCATTGAAATGCATACCAAGCAGTATCAGACGAGGACTTGCAGGTCGAGTGAGGTTTGTCTCAACGTCAGCTTCGGTGGCAGACACCTGTAGAGAACAGACAAAGACACTAACCAAATACATAATATGCATTCATGTTGATTAGGCTAAAATGTGTCAACAAGAAGCCCAGTATAATTAATTACTGGCTGCTTTTCTGTATCACCTGTATCAATCTTCGTGCTGAAATGTATAATAAACCAAGTTGGCTATGAAATCAACATTGAAATAAATCAATAAACACTAACACACATTAACATCAGCTTGCTCTCCTCTCAAAACCACCTTTCTACTTATCTGCATTCCAACCGTCAAGTTTGTTTAGTGTTTTTTCGTCGCATTTGCCGCTATTAACAAGGGGCAAAGATATCAGCTAGCTAGCTGGCAACAACCGCTAACGTTACAGCTAACCAATCGTAAAAAAAATACACAGATGATCCAAAACGGTTAGCATTTGATAAAACACAATGACTCTGAAATGCAAGGAAATATACATGTTTGAGCTATTCAAAGAGGCCTCATAAGTGACATTTTAAAAGCACACACTCACTAGCTAACTTTAGACAGCTGGCTGGCTGAGCATCAATTTGATCTTAAACATTTTTTGAAGTAATGCTAGAATGAATAATATAGCCTACTGACGAGGAAAATAAGATGTTTTTTAAACACCATCGAATTTGTAGATGCACAACCCGATCGATGCAGATGATGCAGGACTTCTTGTTGATCCGCACATGTCCTCCGAAATGCGTCCTTCTCTGGAAAAGCTGCTCTCCTAATAATGACGTTTCTTATCCAGCCCCAATATTACCGCCAATTTCCAAAAATGGGGCGAAGCCTGCGAGCTAGTTCAGGCAGTCAACTCGAGCATTTATGCTGCATTAAGATCTAAGATTAAGATTAAGATTAAGGCCAATCACCCAGGCTGCATGGGGCCCCGCCTTGCCCAGAGGGCCCGCAGAGGGCCCGCAGTTCTCCACTCAGTTCTCCGCCCACCCGCGAGAGGGAGAGTGAGAGGTGACAAGGGGAGCACGTCTGTAACCCGACACCGTTGCAATGAATCGACATCTGACCAATTACGGCTTTGATACGGCCACTAGTGCAGGTGAAGAGATGTTGGTGAAAAGACATTTTCAGTCCGGCGCAAGCAAGAGGGGAAAAAAACAAAACCTGAAGAAACTAGAGCATCACTCGAAGGTGGGTTATTGTATGAGTCAAATGTACAACTTGTGAATGTTGTATAAGTGAAATTGCCAATTGCCATATTAAAACATCAGCTGCAATTCACGACATGAAGAAGGCGGTCTCTGCATAACATAGGCTAATGGAGATGCAGTTATTTCCAGCATTCTTTATTTAACATTCATTCAAGTATGTGATGCCTTTTATCTGCTAATGTACGGGAGGAAGAGAGATAAACTGTCTGTCTAGTTGGCTTACATAACAGTTAAAGTTTACAGCCTAAAAAACATGGAGCATTTTTTCCCCTTTTATTTATTTTTATGTCAATTTGCACATTTCATGGTGATGCTCAGCCTCTCCCCTTAACTCCTAACAGTCATCATCATGTCAACCACAACACAGAGAAATACTGATAGAAATGTGTGTAGTTGTTGATACATTGCTGACAGAGGGAACTACATTTGAATACAGATTTAAGAAATATCAGTTTTTGAGCTTGTCATAAGCATGTTTTGTCTTGACTATATTATAATAAAATAATATAGTATTTATATTATTGAATTGATTATGATTATTATTATTAGTAGAAGTAGTTTATTTGCAATAATTATATTTTAATCTTTTTGAGGCTAGTATTTGGCAGGAAATGCAGACGTATTCACCAACGCATACTGAACGACATACATGCACATTTACCATTTACCTCACTGTATAAAAAAGTAACTGTGTTGATAATAATAATAAACAGGAATTATATTTGCAAAGTAGCCTACTTTGTTTCCAAAAAATGTCGGTTTGGGGGGGGGGGCCTCATCTCACAATGTCGCTTGGGGCCCCAAGTTGGCCAGGGGCGGCCCTGGGTATTTAAACACCAAAAAAGGCAGGAGCAAGCTGACTCCGGCAAGTAAAATCAAATCTTGAAGACTTTAATTGCACAATATATTCCCGTAAACAAACTCGATTTCCTCTACCTGCAATGTAAACAAATGTTTCTACTTCGGCGTTCAACCACGTTGTGCCGCTGACGTCACACTCCCGAGGATTCTGGGAATTGGAGTCCCAGATCCAGCCACGAGTTCTAGCTTCCTGCCCCCTGCAGCAGCAGTTCCTTAGGAATCGCATCTTGGCAGGTATATATATAATACTATTCTGCATAGCAATGTTTTATTATGGAAATATTTGGCCTGCAGTAAGTCATATTTGAGGCAATTATACAGAAGTTGTATGTGGATAAGTATTTATACTAGGCCTACTATAAATCAATGAAATTAAAAACGGGAATAAATTAATAATTTCCATCACGTGAATATGAAGGGAAGCTCGATACATTTTAGACTTCATCTCCTACAGTGTCTTTTCTATGAATACCATGAATTATTCTCTGCCAAGCGGCCATGTACATGTAATCACCTACCAAAGAAGTATTTTTCCTTACAGGAATTAAGCTCTACCTGCAATATCTGCCACTCGCTGGGTGTGCCTTAGGAGGCTTCATGCTGCAAATCGTTTCCAAGCTCTTTCTAATCACAGATATTCGTCAAATGACCTTATGACAAGCTGTCCCGCATCAGAACAGCCATAATTACAATTCATGTTATTTATTTAGCGCCTTTCCAAATGTTCAAAGTGCTCTACGTTATACTACATATTAGACTTGTAATACATTCAATACTGATTACTGCCTTCAATGATGGTCTCCCACTGGTAGTGTCTCTAAAAGAGATGTTTTATATTTATAAGGAACAAGCGCTAGCCTTTCTGTTCAAACCTTAAGGCACCATAGTCTTAGGTCAAGTTCACACCTGCTTGGTTAGTACTATTGAATCGGTCCCTGTAGCGTTAACCCCTTGATGCGGTTCGTTGGTTTGGTGTGGAAGCAGTCCGATACCTCTGCTCCGCCTAAAAGAGGTGGTCTCAGGTCGCTCGCTAGTAAACTCTGGAGAGGTTCATTGCTGGTGTGACGCAGTCCGCATCAAAACATGGGAAACAACTATTTGCGCGTCATCGCTTGTTTTGCTATCTATGCTGTGTGCAACATCCAGTAACCTATAGGGTCATGCATTCATTCTGGCGACTGCTTACCTCACTGGTCCCCTGTGTACAGAGAAAAGGCAGTGGTACAATCTCATCAGAGCCACCTGTCATCGGTGAAACCTCCTCACTGCATAACGTCTCATTATGTGTTATAATGTTTTTAATGCACGTTGTCCAATTTATAATCCTATGTGCCGGCCGCAGAGTCTGTTGATGTACTCTCCAGATTAACAGCAGTATGAAAATAACCTGCCAATGCTCCATGATGCAGGCTACTGTAGAAATGGCTGGGATCTGCATTTTATCCGCTTAATGTCCAGCCAATTGTTGAAAAAGCATCTCCGTACAATGACTTTAGTTTACAGTTCATAGTCTGTTTGAGGTTGCCTGGGTGAACGCAAACCCAACCTTCTGCAAATGAAATGATGTAATACACTTGCGTCTGGTGTAAAGACGCGGACTATTCGGCATGAATGCAATCTTAGAGATGGCTATTGCTCAGATATTTGGTCCTTAGCCCCTCTGCGATGAGTAGAAGGTTATGTTCATTCTTTTATAATGACCTTGCGGTGTCCTCAGATCCTCTCTAGTTACTTACAGATGCTGCGCCTTCTGCTGGTTCGGGGGATTTCACCCACCAGCTTGCCATGCGCTTCGTTCAACCAAATGACTCTGGATCTACACGTCAAGCCCTTAAGGATTTCCCATATTCTGCCTCCAACCAAGAGCATGATTCAAAGCATACAATTCAGCTTGGTACTTTATCTTCTGTCCCAACCTCCTCTGTGTACTTATGCAATAGATATAATAGTTGTTCATGCATCAATTGTATTTGCATTAGAATCCTGCAATCTTCAAGTGCTAAGTATTAAGCCACGCTAGAGTTCATTCATTTGCTCCTCAAGGGCCTTAAGAAGGCACGTCCTCCACGCAATGATAAAGACTGCCTCTTAATTTTGCACCCGTGCAAAGGTTAATGTATAAGTTCAGGCAAAGGGGTTTCACTATACATTGATAAACGTCAGATGCAGTTGTTACAGCTTCTATTGGTTTCTCAGGTGGCGAATATACACAGACCTCTCACCTTTAAATCCTCAGCATAATCTCTCTCTTACTGAATTAACTCTGGAGATCAAATATACA
The DNA here is from genome assembly GCF_902827115.2 of Pseudochaenichthys georgianus. Lineage (NCBI taxonomy): Eukaryota > Metazoa > Chordata > Actinopteri > Perciformes > Channichthyidae > Pseudochaenichthys > Pseudochaenichthys georgianus. The sequence goes on along the minus strand of NC_047503.1, from coordinate 6,667,748 downwards.
CACTTTTTGAAACATTCAATGTCTGACATTTCTGTTTTGGGAGTCAAGGAACCCCGAATAATCATTGCTAAAACTAACACCGTTTTCTTTGTCCTTTATCTTCCATGCTGAACTTCTCGCATCATTGCCCTCTGACACATGCGTCAGCACCCATGTTTATTCGATGGCTGCAAACCCAACGACGAGGGTTCTCCTCCAAGCTGCGTGATCTCTGCCTAAGCTGTGACCTGCCCCCAGATCGCTATTCCCACCGTTTAAGAATCTTCACAGCCACAACCGCAGCTCTATATCCACCTACCTCAACCCTGAGTGTCCTGGGCCGTTGGTTATCTTCTGCCCACCAGCGCTATATCATGCCTCACATGAATGAGATCCTTGCAGCACAAACAATCATGAGCTCTTGCACTACTCGATGATGAGTAACGTTCAAAGATGTATATCTGTAGAATCCTGTTATTGCATATCAGGTGGTTGCTGGGTTAGATTATAGTTATTTCATTATAGTATATTCCCCTCATAGCTGCATGCTTGGGGGGGGAAAGCTCATTGTCGCTGCCTTAAAGACTAGACACAGCAGTCTTGATAGGTAGTATATTCCCCTCAAAGCCGCGGTGCTGGGGGGGGGGGTCGGCACTGGTCACTTCCAGGCCTACACGAGCAGTCTCTCTAGGTAGTATATTCCCCTCAAAGCCGTGGTGCTGGGGGGGGGGGGGTCGGCACTGGTCACTTCCAGGCCTACACATAGCAGTCCCTCTAGGTAGTATATTCCCCTTAAAGCCGCGGTGCTTAAGGGGGATGGCTTTTCGGGCTGTTCCCGGGCCTTCACATAGCAGTCTCACTTAGTAGCATATTCCCCTTAAAGCCGCTGTGCTTAGGGGGAATGGCCACATGGCAGCTTGCCAGGCCCTCTACTTATCAGTCTTACATCACCAGCGTCAGGCTCGGGCTACGCAGTTTAGTATCTCATCTCCACGCAGTTTTGGGGGTTAGTTATTTAATCATCACTCATCGTGCTATGTATATCTATGGAGTGATGATGCCCGAGCCTAGTCGCCAAACTCAACTATATGCTGCTTCTAATAAACATGTTAAAGGAACACGTGAGTTGTCTGACTGAAATGGGGCGAAGCCTGCGAGCTAGTTCAGGCAGTCAACTAGAGCACTTATGCTGCATTCATACATAACGCCCCCTTGCCACTCTACCACCAACCAAATAGAGTCTACTTAATATGCCGCTCTATTTAACCTGCCAGATCTCTCTCCATGCATTGCTTGCTGCTGCTATTGCTGCAGCTACCTCTACGTCGCTGCTGCTTGCCTGCCCTACCACCACCCCAGCTTCCACCCCAGCTTCCGCCTGTAGGCTTGGGGGTTGGTTATTTAATCATCACTCATCGTGCTATGTATATCTATGGAGTGATGATGCCCGAGCCTAGTCGCCAAACTCAACTATATGCTGCTTCTAATAAACATGTTAAAGGAACACGTGAGTTGTCTGACTGAAATACTGTTGTGTACTGTACTTTAAAACATTAGCATACTGTTTAGGGTCCCTGTGCTGTTGCTTCACATTGGCCAGCCCACAATGCATTGCTAACTACAGTACAAAACCGTATTACATGAATACAGTAGGTTAGTGTTGAAAATTGGCTGTAAATGAACAGCAATTGCTTACAGTGTAGCTAAATAAATTATGTTGAACAAGGCTTATTAAGCTGAACATCGCCACAATTGTTCTGCTATGTAGGCCTATTGGTACTTATTTTATTAACGTGTGTATGACAAGCGTTAAGAATAACAAAAAAATAGCTAATTCTCTTGCAGATTGTCTCGTTTGATTATGAATGTAACGTTTATACAGTGGAACTACACTGTGTTTTAAAACCAAAGTGCCACGCAGTAACTTGGTATGCATGTATTTCATGTTAGCTTGGCTTCTTAGCTTTAGCTAGCTCTGGAACTTCCAGGTCGGTGGCAGCAGGTCCCGCCTCTGCTCTGCCTCTTTGCCCTTATTTGGATCAGGCAGGAGCAGGCGAGAGTTAGGCTGAAGTCGAATAGTCCATTTAGCTTAGGAACCTTCCTAAAGGAGTGAAATGACCCGGAAGTCCCTCAGTGGCAGACATGATAAGTGCCGTTCGAATTCTCTAGAATGATGAGAATGATAGGAAAGGAGGTTTCAAACTTCCTTTATAACCTCCTTTAGCTTAGGAACCACTGGACCTCCCTAACCGGCAGGAGAAGCGAAAATGCTGCCCCACAATGCCTTGCAGCCGTAGCATTTGCCGTCACTCAACAATCGGCCGTTCACGGAAACAACCGATTATGACCGAGAAATTATATCATGAAAGTTACGGTGCTTATTAAGCATTTTAAAACATAGGTGGTACGTTGCCAAAGTGCTTTGTTTTGAACGTTCATCAGTATTATAATCAAAAAGAGAAATATGAACGTTAGTTTTCACTGAAATTATCAAATAAAGTCAACATTTTAGTCTTTACTGAGCTGTGTGGGGTTTGTTCAACTTTTAAAAGATGTTTGAATGGTGATATACACAGTGATAGATGTTAAGGACTAACGTTTATAATAAATACATCTGTATTGATTTTAAAATCTTTAGTTCATACAATCATACGTATTGGGATCATTTGTATTAATGTGGACCGGAGGGAGAGGGTGACGAGCATAAGTTTCACTTTCCTTTTTTATTTCATTTCCAACTTTGGTCATGAAGAATATGTTTCTCTGTTGTCCACGTTCATAAAGCAAAGCAGCAGCATCAGAGCACGGTGCAGAGTCTCTAGATGAGTTTACAGTAGTCCCTCGTTCTTATTAAACATCCATGTTGTAGTCCGCTGTATAGAAAACTGTGGTTTCCATAGTTTCCCCACAGCAGCAGACGCACACAATGACGTCCGCTGGCGCATCATAAACACGTCCGATAGGGAAAGTGCATTCGGATTCTCTAAAGTACCGCAGTCTCTTCTCCTAAGTCCTTTTGAATTCTCCTATCCACTATCCCTTAACCCCGTGACGTTTCACTTAGAGGTCAAGGAATAGACGATAGGGTTAGAATTTAGGAGCTGATTTTTAAACTATCCGACTGCAGCCTTAGACTCTGACGTCCCTGTCGAGACGTGGCCGACTCCGCCTACTAAGGGCTTCTCAGCAACTCTGCAGAATCCTATGGGTGACGTCACGGACACTACGTCCATTTATATATAGAGTGGCCGAAGTCACGCCCATCTACTTCCGGTCCATGGGACCTTATTTCGGAAAAATAATGTATTGAAGTCAATGGAGAGAGAAAACGTATCTGTCGATCCCGTTTGAATTGTGCCATGAATTACACATATGATGTTTGTCAATCTTAAAAAAATTATTTCCATGTCAAAAAAGTCACAGTTTGTCGTAAAACTGTTGAAATATAAGATTATGAAAAATATGCACCTAGAAAGACTACAAATCCCAGAGTGATTTTCGCGTAAGTGATGTCAAAATTGTTTTCCTCCTCTAAGAGATAGCTAAGATCAGCGCCATATAGATATAATCTATCTATATGGCGCTGGCTAAGATAAGATAACTTTAACAAGATGCCTGTGTGCTTAGTACCAGGTTGTTATCATACCAGCAATGTGTCTTGCTCGTTTTTTCGCTTCCCGTCTGATGAAAGGACCAGGAGTGGCTGGATCAAGTTAGCTACCTAGCTAGTAGCTAGCATGTTAGTTAGCATTACAGCCTTGTAATTTTTATTAGCCTTAATATGAAGTAACATTAAGTAACCAAAAATGTTAAACAGTAAGAGTAGTAGTCATATTTCGTGAACCATTTGTATTGGTGATCATTCAACCCAGTCTCACAAAAAAACGTGTAATAACTACATCCACAACTTGGGACGTAGTATTTCTACAAAAACGCCTCTGAAATTGTAAGATCCCTATGTTGTTTTCACCATTCATTCCAATGGTTGGCGTCTATGTCACGTGATCTTCACATTTCTCCCTGCAGAAAAAAAAAACATGGCCGAACTTCGTTTTATTCTCGGTATAAAATGCCTATTTTCGATATTATTTCTGTTATGTTGTGTAACTGTTTAATAGTATTATCTTTATTGCTACCCCCGTCAACGTATAGTGTTGGTCCACAGCGCAAACGTATTAGTTTAACAAAATCCGCATCTAAAATTGTGGCATTGATACGTTATTTTCCCCTGTGCAATTCTCCATTTACTCAACAATAACACATAATTATCCTTGTGTTTATTTATTTGTTTGATTAATAAACACAAATTGGAGTCTGTGACAAAAATAACTATTTCAAGGCTAAACCATTTAACAAAGACTGAACAGAACACTCACCGCAGACCAAGTCATTACAAAAGACGAACCGACAAAGACAGTCAGAAAAACCAGAACTTAAATACACACAAGACTAATCATACAAACAAGACACAGGTGAGGAGGGAGGAGAACACACAGGGACACCAGGTGAACACAATCGGGTAAATTAGACACACCAGGGAAACTAACGACAGGGAACCACAGACAGATCTAAACCAGACAAAACACAACACAGACAGATCGTGACAAGAAAATCTTGAAATCTTGAAAGGGATGTGCAAAATAGTCATTATATACAGTCTTTAATTAACTATTAGTAGAGAATAACGAGTAATGAATATACTTTATAGGGATCCTATTAATATCTAATAATACAAATAATGAAATTCAATAACATGCTTTAACCACTAGGTGTCCCTTTATATCAGCTGTGCACCGTTACTGTGTAAATACAGCCTATCTACCAATTGGATCAAATATAAAAGTCAGCCGAATTAGTGTTGATACTGCAAGGAGACGTATTGTGTGAAAAGAAATGTAAGATGTTGTTTAATTGCTGATATATTTATGATCCACGTCACATTTTCAGTGTTGGCGGCAGTTCCTCATGTTTGTCTAGAAGTCTTCTCATCAGGGCTCTATAAATAGAGAACTACGGCAGATATGTCATATTTAATGCAGCTGAACCGTGTATTACGTTGCCGTTATGTGATGACTTTCAAAGAGAAAAGCAAGCACACTCGGAATAAAGTATTATTTTATTTTTAAAAAATGTTTTCGGTCTGTTTCCGGTATTTGTTTATGACGATGTGATGTGAGACTGAGTTGGAGAATTGCACAGGGGAAAATAACGTATCTATGCCACAATTTTAGATGCAGATTTTGTTAAACTAATACGTTTGCGCTGTGGACCAACACTATAAATTGATGGGAAAGGGGGTAGCAATAAAGATAACACCATTAAACAGTTACACAACATAACAGAAATAATATCGATAGCAGCGTCCCTAGCAACCACCTTGGTAACAATGAAAACGTTGTATAGACACAATTTCCTGAAGTAATCTTCGTAATAACTAGCAAAATAAAGATGTACATCCACTGCACACATAATCTGAAATAACAACTCATATTTCTCCCATCAAATGACATCAAAACACATTTTAATGGCCAAACTAACCTTAAAATAGGCATTTTCCACCGAGAATAAAACGAAGTTCGGCCATGTTTTTTTTTCTGCAGGGAGAAATTTGAAGATCACGTGACAGACGCCAGCCATTGGAAATGACTGGTGAAAAAAAACGTAGGGATCTTACAATTTTAGAGGCGTTTTTGTAGAAATACTATGTCCCAAGTTGTGGACCAACGTAGTTATTACACGTTTAGATGTGAGACTGGGTTGGATCATTCTATAATACACAATTTATGCCCGGGGGAGAAATGATAACGCTAGCATCGGCGATCCCCGATCTTTTCTACTTCATGCTATATCTGCACAAATGGTTGACATTAAACATTAAAAAGACCAGGCAGTTCAGAGAGAATCAAAGGAAGACAGGCAGGCAGCTTTGCATGACATTCTTCTGGACGTGTTTCATTGTGGTGATAGTGAGGGTGTTACGATCTCGGGCACTTAGGATGTTGGATCCAATTGCAGACAGGGAGACAGAGGTAAAGTATTGTAAGATACTTTATTTTTCCATGACTGGCAAAAATGAACAAAAAGGTAACCACCAAAACTCTAGTCTAGATGACAAAAAACAAAGAATAAAAAATGAATGCGCTCACGCAGTGAGGAATCAAAAACCTTTCATGAGTACCAGGAGCATAGACCTTTCCATGACAATAGACCAGACGAACTGACACTGAACACTGGGAGACAGGGGAATTTAAACAAAGGGTAACTAGACACAGGTGGGAACAATCAGGGGCGGGGCTGACACTGATGAGCACAGGAGACACACAAGGAGTGACAGGTGAAATTAGACACACCAGGGAAACTAACGACAGACATGAAAACACAGGGAAAAGAGACCAGACAATATACAGGGAGGAAAACATGACGAGAACGGAAAAACACCTAGACATAGAAACGTGACATGACATAATAATCCTGACAGAAACCCCCCCTCAAGGGACGGATACTAGACGTCCCAAAAAAAAAAACGTCCAGCAGGGTGAGTGGAGGGGGTCCGGAGTATGGGCCTTGACTGACAGCCCAGGGCACGGCAGAGGACCAGGAAGGGGTCTCGGGCGGACGGCCCGGGGGTAAGGCAGAGACCATGGATAGGGTCTCGGGTGGACGGCCCGGGGGCAAGGCAGAGTTCAAAAAGGGGAACTCGGGCGGACGGCCCGGGGGCAAGGCAGAGTTCGAGGAGGGGTTCTCGGGCGGACGGCCTGGGGGCAAAGCAGAGTTCGCGGAGGGGGTCTCGGGCGGACGGCCCGGGGGCAAGGCAGAGTTCGAGGAGGGGCGAAGACCACAGCTCTCAGGGGACCGGGCCGGCAGGACCCCCGGCAGGAGAGCAGTAGGCGGGACCTCCAACGGCACAGGACATATGGTTGGCAGGACCCCCGGCAGAAGAGCAGTCGGCGGGACCTCCAACGGCACAGGACATAGGGTTGGCAGGACCCCCGGTAGAAGAGTAGTCGGCGGGGTCTCCAACGGCACAGGACATAGGACTGGCAGAACCCCCCGCAGAAGAGTAGTCAGCGGGACCTCCAATGGCACAGGACACAGGGCTAGCAGGACCCCCGGCAGAAGAGTAGTCGGCGGGGCCTCCAACGGCACAGGACACAGGGTTGGCAGGACCCCCGGCAGGAGAGTAGTCGGCGGGGCCTCCAACGGGACAGGACACAGGGTTGGCAGGACCCCGGCAGAAGAGTAGTCGGCGGGGCCTCCAATGGCACAGGACATAGAGTTGGCAGGACCCCCAGCGGAACCTCCAACGGCACTTGAGTAGGGACATGCGTGGAGACTCGAGAGGAAACTTGAGAGTTGACTTGAGGGATGACTTGAGAGGGATCTTGAGCGGGAACTTGAACGGAGACTTGAGAGGGTACTCGATAGGGAACTCGAGAGGTGACTTGAGAGGGAACTCGAGAGGTGACTTGAGAAGTGTCTGGAATGGGAACTCGAGAGGTGACTCGAGAGGAGACTTGAGAGGGGACTGGAGAAGGGGCTCGAGAGGGGGCTCGAGAGGAGACTCGAGAGGTGACTCGAGAGGAGACTTGAGAGGTGACTTGAGAGGGAACTCGAGAGGGAACTGGAGAGGAGACTTGAGAGATGACTTGAGAGGGGACTCGAGAGGTGGCTTGAGAGGGAACTCGAGAGGGGACTTGAGAAGTGTCTTGATAGGGGACTCGAGAGGGGACTCGAGAGGAGACTTGAGAGGGGAATTGAGAGGGGACTCGAGCAGGGACGAGAGAGAACTGGAGAGGGAACTCGAGAGGAGACTTGAGACGGTCGGTACGCCGACAGGACATGGGGAGCAGGCGTCGGCTAGAGAACCAACAGGAGACGAGGTGCTGGAGTCGGCCGGTATGCCGACAGGACTCGGGGAGCTGGCGTCGGCTGGAGAGCCAACAGGAGACGAGGTGCTGGAGTCGGGACCATGACTGCTGGGGCCGGTACTTGAGCCGGAACCATGGCTGGAACTGGGACGGGAACCATGGCTGGATGAGTCAGCTCTGGAGCAGGGACCATGGCTACATGGGCCGGTTCTGGAGCCGGAAACATGGCTGTAAGATCCAGTTCTGGAGCCGGAAACATGGCTGTAAGATCCGGAGCTGAAGCCTGGATCATGGCTGTGTGGGCCGGTTTTGGAGCCGGAAACATGGCTGAAAGGTCCGGTTCTGGAGCAGGGGCCATGGCAGCTGGGGCCGGCACTGGAGCCGGAACCATGGATGCTGGGCAAGGAACCGGAACACGGATCCATGGCTGTGTGGGATGGTACTGGAGCACGGTACCATGGCTATGTGGGATGGTACTGGAGCACGGAACCATGGCTGCTGGGTCCGGCACCGGAGCCGGAACCATGGCTGTTGGGCGCGGAGCGGAAGCCTGGACCCTGGCTGTGTAAACCAGGTAATGGAGTATGGAAGCAAAGCTGCGTGGGCCGGTACTGGAGCATGGATGCATGGCTGCTGGGGCCTGTACTGGGGCAGGAGCCATTGCTCTTGGGGCTCAGGCTGCTAGCTTGGCTTTGCGACTCCTTCTCTTAGCAGCCGCCTGAAGGCTCCGTGGACCTCCATAAGCCAGACCAGACTCCAAGAAAGGGTCAGAACATGAAGACTGGCACTCAGGGCTGCGTGAGAAAACCTTAAGCCACTCGGGCAACAAGCTCCAGAGCCAGGGCTTGCGAGCAACCTCCTGACGTGCCTCCTTCAACACAGCCTCTCTACCCCGTCTAGATGAGGCACATTTCCACGTATAAAAAATGTACTCCAGAGTGTATCCAAGCCGTTCCGCCTGTAGCATCAAAAGGGCTGAGTCTGCTGGGTCCATAATGGTCAGTTCGTTCTGTTACGATCTCAGGCACTTAGGATGTTGGACCCAATTGCAGACAGGGAGACAGAGGTAAAGTATTGGAAGATACTTTATTTTTCCATGACTGGCAAAAATGAACAAAAAGGTAACCACCAAAACTCTAGTCGAGATGACAAAAAAACAGAGAACAAAAAATGAAGGCGCTCACGCAGTAAGGAATCAAAAACCTTTCATGAGTACCAGGAGCATAGATCTTACCATGACAATAGACGAACTGACACTGAACACTGGGAGACAGGGGAATTTAAACAAAGGGTAACTAGACACAGGTGGGAACAATCAGGGTGACACTGATGAGCACAGGAGACACACAAGGAGTGACAGGTGAAAACAATCAGGAAATTAGACACACCAGGGAAACTAACGACAGACATGAAAACATAGGGAAAAGAGACCAGACAATATACAGGGAGGAAAACATGACGAGAACGGAAAAACACCCACACCTAGAAATAGAAACGTGACATGACATAATAATCCTGACAGAGGGTAGTCAATCGTTTTGTTGACAAGACAGTAGTGACGGCCATCTTGGTGACGTGTGTTGTTCTGTTTTTTTTTTTACTTGCAAAATGATCTTTTAAATTGACAAACATGTGTAATTCGTGGCACAATTCAAACGGGATCGAAAGATAATTTTTCTCTCTCCATTGACTTCAATATAGGGGTGGGCGATATTGAAAAATATGTTATCACGATATTTTCAGGCAGTATCACGATAGACGATATATATCACGATATTTTTTCATGTCGGTTATTATGGTTATTTTTCAAGTTACTTAACAGTACAAGCACCTACAAGGTAACAGAAACTAAAACAAAAAGGAGTAACAGACCAGAATAGCATTTCAAGCTGGTTTTATTTCAGAAATGAATCCCTGAATGAACAAGTGAGCAGTGAACATCAATAAACATGAAAAGGAGGGTAAAACATAACTAAGTAAAACATAAAACATCAATGAGGAAAAGTCAGTGCCAAACAATTAAAATGTAAACTTTAGAGTAGACATGAAGTGTAATAAAAGACTTTAGCATAACTGAAGGGAAAAACGCCACAGCGTCAGTTATGTCTTTCCACCGTTTGCTAGTCTTTTCATAAGGAGCCCCTTTATGAAATGCCTGCCCTATGGTTGCTCGCTGCAAAGAAAGGGGGCGGGGACTTTGGGAGCGTGTCAAACAACTCGGACTGAACGAAAGCAGAGGTGCGCTGACATTGTGAAATCGATCGGGCTTGATATATGGTGAAATTAAAATCAGTAGGTGAGGCTGGGGGAGCGGGAGGGGAAGAGGCTCTCCGTCCGCTGTCATAGCCCCCTGCGCCGCGCACGGAGAGCTTCTTCTCCTCCCGCTATTTTTTTTTTTCGATATCTCTGAAAAAGCATATCGTGGAGACCTAATATCGTCACGACGATATATATCGTCATATCGCCCACCCCTACTTCAATACATAATTTTTTCGAAATAAGGTCCCATCGAGGTCCACCGGAAGGGAGGGACTTCCCTCCCCTTCTTATGTATTGAAGTCAATGGAGAGAGAAAGATTATCTTTCGATCCCGTTTGAATTGTGCCATGAATTACACATATGATGTTTGTCAATTTAAAAGATAATTTTGCAAGTCAAAAAAGATAAATGTGTCGTAAAACTGTGAAGTAACACATTTGTTTGTGTGAAACGCTCAATGAACTACATCTCTGGTCTCGCAGACTCTCACAACAACACACGTCACCAAGATGGCCGTCACTACTGTCTTGTCAACAAAACGATTGACTACCCTCACTATCACCACAATGAAACAGGTCCAGAAGAATGTCATGCAAAGCTGCCTGCCTGCCTTCCTTTGATTCTCTCTAAAATCCCTGGTCTTTTTAATGTTTAATGTCAACCATTTGTGCAGATAGCATGAAGTAGAAAAGATCGGCCATCGCCGATGCTAGCGTTAGCATTTCTCCCCCGGGCTTAAATTGTGTATTATAGAATGATCACACCGGTGACAGTACTCTTCAAAGGGTTCACGAAATACTACTCTTACTGTCTAACATTTTGGGTTACTTAATGTTACTTCATATTAAGGCTAATAAAAATGACAAGGCTGTAATGCTAACTAACGTGCTAGCTACTAGCTAGGTAGCTAACTTGATCCAGCCACTCCTGGTCCTTTCATCAGCCGGGAAGCGTAAGAACGAGCAAGACCCATTGCTGGTATGATAACAACCTAAGCACACAGGCATCTTGTTAAAGTTATCTTATCTTAACCAGCGCCATACAGATGTAGCGCTTCATTTCAGACAGTTTGAAACGCGAGGGCCGTGATTGGTACGTAATCTGCCCTCGCTCAAGGGAAAACCTCCAGCTTGACTTGAGATCGCCCCTGTGATAAATAAATGTAATTATTATGAAGCCAGCTGCAATGGGTCATTGATCCACCAGGGGGTGCAGTGAGGTTCCACACTGGAGCTCATTTGAAATAAAGTCAGATACAGTACGCTGGATGTACAGCGGAACTTTGTTAAGATCCATAAGTCACGGATATCATACTCTGTGCTAAATAAGAGACATGTAATCATTTACAAAACATCACCATGTTGTTATTTAACAAAATAATGTTGTTTAGTCGAAAAAAACGAACGGGAGGAAATTAGGGGTGTTGAAAATAATCGTTTCTACGATGCATTGCGATGCGGACGTGGACGATTCGGTCTCGATGCAGTGACGGAAGATAATCGGTTATAGAGTAGTAACGTTGCTTCCTGATTTTCCAGCCGCGGCTTTACTATAACGTTTTTTCTGTCACTTTAATATCAAATCGGTCGGTGACGCAGAGATCAGGGAACATACGTGAGAGCGGCACAGCAACACCGAACACCGAGCAGTCTGCTTTATCCACCAACACAAGAACACCAGTCCAGAACCCACAGCAGAAGGACCCGCTCAGAATCACTCCGTGTCGCTGCGGCTCAGAGACACAGACAGGGATTTATGTTTTTCAAAAATAATCGCGTTACAATCATGTCAGGTTTTTGGTGGATTTAATTAAGTCTTGGATTGCAAAGTATGAATGTCCTCTAGCAATTTTCAGACGATATGTGTAAAGTTTGTGAAGGCAGGAGGAAAAAAGCTTCCGCGATCACCGTCTCCTCTCCGTTCCTCCAAGCCCCGCCCCCTCCCTGAAAATAATGAGTGACATGCTGATAGTGACCCGATAGAAACTTTATTATTCACTTAATCACTGAGATATAATGAACCTAATTTAATCTCATACATTCATGGGATTTATGTAACAGTAAAACAGAGAATGTAAGTGTGCACCCACATGCACTATTTTTGTTTGTATATGCTGTTGTAAATACTCCTGTTGTCTGCTGTGTTCAGACTCAAGTCCTGTGTGTGATGCCACATTCAGGACATTCAGTGTCCTTTCTTAACAGAAGACCGTGGCTAGAAGCTGCAGCTAGACTGCAGAAGCATTAGCTTTTTGTTTTTGAGGATGGAACAACTTCACACACGGAGGCTAGACCTATACAATTAATTTATTTTGGTTTATACATTAATGTCAAGACATTTATGTTATTGATTTCTGAAGCACTTTCTAAATAATAAAAAGAGAGTTCATATGTATTTACTGCATGTATGCATTGATGAAAAATAAGCCATGTGCAGTAATATAGAAAATTGAGGATGCAACGCATTGGTATGAATCGTGATGCACCGTGATGCACCGGGATATCGAACCGAATCGAATCGTTGACCGGATAATCGTAATCGAATCGAATCGTGAGACCAGTGAAGATGCACAGCCCTAGAGGAAATGCAGCTCGGCTCTCGATCCTAATTTAATCATCATCTTCACCACGATCATTTATGTTTATGTTCGCCGAATTGACATGAAATGACTGACACATATTAATATACTGTATTCAACTTCATTAAAACGTTATTAACGTGCCTAAACTCAGTAATTCACTAAAAATATTTATATTTTAATGGAGCCTCGTCGGCAGATCAGGATCCCAACGCGTAGCGGAGGGATCTTGATCAGCTGAAGGGTGTTATTTTCCCCATAAGGAACAAGTCGCTGCAAATTATCCCACTTATTACTGAATGAAACGGCAGCTCTCACAGCTGTGTGTTTACACACCTAATGGCCCATCAACCACAGATCTCTCCCCCCCTGATCTTTCTTCTCCAGCAGCTAAATTAACTGTAGGTTACTCTGAGTGACAAGATTTATTTATTGAGGCTTTTATGTTTTTAGGTATAACATTTTATATAATTCAGGCTTATAATTCACCCTTCTATAAAAGCCTTCAACAATGACAATATTCATAGTAATTTAATAAATCCTTCCAACACACATTGTAAAAACTAGCCTACTGTAAGTTAAGAAATCGTTCCAATATGTACATCTTCTGATGTAACAACAATAACATTATAAATAGTAACATAGCTGAACATGGTATTGCACATTTAGCTTTGAGTGTTACTGACCTGAGATGTTTTTATTACATGAATTAAGGTGACTGATGCTTTTTAACATAGACAGAGCACAACTGAAACATAACATCTGAAACTATGTAACAACATAATACACTTTTTGGGAATGCAGCTTGGGATGTGAGGAGTGAGGGACACGGCTTAGAACGGGCGTGTCGCCTTCCTACTGTCCTGCCCACAGCTGTTTTATAGAAGGAAAACCTCCTTCACTTCATGAAAGTGTTTTAACCACACACACCTCTACACACACACACACACACACACACACACACACACACACACACACACACACACACACACACACACACACACACACACACACACACACACACACACACACACACACACACACACACACACACACACACACACACACACACACGCACACACACACACACACACACACACACACACACACAAATGACATGAAATCACTGACAAATATGAATATACTGTATTCAACTTCATTAAAACGTTATTAACGTGCCTAAACTCAGTAATTCACTAAAAATATTTATATTTTAATGGGGCCTCGCCCGCAGATCAGGATCCCGACGCGTAGCTTATTACATGGCCACATTCTCAACAAAGTAACGACATGACTCCCAATATTAATTGAAATGCTTTTATGGATTTAGAAAATGTTTGAAAGATAAGTTTTCTCTCTCCATTGACTGCAATACATTATTTTTCCGAAATAATGTCCCATGGACCGGAAATAGATGGGCGTGACTTCGCTACTCTATACAGTCTACCAGAGGTGCCCAGTACGTCGACCGCATGCTGGTAGGTCGCGAGTCATTCATAACAAAAAAAATCCAGCTCCGTTAAAATAGACAAAACAGGTTTTACTCCAACCTGATCTCACCAGAATGCGTGACTCCACCACGACTTCTTAACACCACAATGTGTGGTGGAGTCACGAACTTTGTTACATTTACGTGTCGGCACCACGCAAACAACCCCAATGTAAAGTGAATGAGGCTCCTTTGTCGTGGTGCACACACGCATTTCTACAACGTCCCGCAGTGAGCTTTTATTCTATAAAACTTTTTTTTTTAAATCTACTTTATAGCTTGTAGTAACTCACGGGAGGCTTCTTTTATTTTATTTGTATTCATAATAATTAAAAAAAATCGTCAGAATGTAAAAATTACATTAGTTACGAATTTGTGTTCTCAAAAAACAGTGCATTGTGTGTAATGCAACTGTGATTTTTATTAAATTAGTTAGTTTTTAAGGAAGGCCAGAGCTTCAGCTGTGTCAAATAGATTGTTCCCTTTAGTTAACGTTATTTAAAAGATAATGATCATGTCCCCTGTATTGTATTACGAGCGTCCATTCCCATTGGATAACGGAGAATTGTACACCCGGAAGTAAGAATTCTCCTTACTGTCGATTGATTTTACAGTGATATCTGCACTACTCATCGACTAAAAAACACCAGATTATCCTTGTTAATTACACAACATTGATTGGTTTGAATTGTGTACAATGCTTTTGTATTTTTCCCCTTCGATTCGGAGAAACAAATGTTTTTTCGGAGTTTTAGGATGGCCAAAGACACTACACTACCCAGAATCCTCAGCTATCGTTTGGGACTACACCATGTGCTTAGCTTGACAAACCCGTGATCAGTCCTCAACCTCTGTGATTGGATGTTGGAGTGGCAGTGTGTGAAGTTTACACAGAGCATCCAAAAGGACTTTGAAATGGAATGAAACCCATCGACGGCACACTATTCAAAACAGGAATCGAACGTGTCCTACCCCCCCCCCCCTTAGGTCACAGGCTCCTCCAACAGTGCTACGCAATAAAACAGATAGGCCTACACAGAAATAGTGCAATAAGAGTCTACAAGTGATTGGAATATGATATATTAGATAAATAATTTCTAAGTAGCAGCCAGATGAATGTTATGGATGTTGTTTCTAAGTTCAGGTGTTTAATAATCGTATAGCCTGTGGGATGAAGCTGTCTCTGTGTCTGGTGGTTTTAGTACGGATGCTGCGGTACCGCCTGCCAGACGGCAGCAGACAGAACAGTTTGTGGCTGGGGTGATGGGGGTCTTTTATAATCCTGAGGGCTTTCTTTAAGGTTAACCTGGTATTTTTACTCCACTACATTTATTTTAGTTACTTTACAGATTTGGATTAATTATGTGAAATATAAACAACCCTTAAATCAGACTTTAGTTACACCTGAGTGAAATTCAGGTAAGGTGATTGTCAAGTGCCAACAATCAGGCAAGATATTTGATAGTTGGTGCTTGAGAAGACTACATATTTATCTGCAGATCCGTTTAAAGAATATTCATTACTCGTTATTCTCTAATAGTTAATTAAAGACTGTATATAATTGCTATTTTGCACATCCCTTTCAAGATTTCAAGATTTTCTAAGGTTTATTGACATATCATATACACAACAGTGTAGTTATGTAATGAATGAAAAACTTGAGTCACAGGTTCCTCAACAGTGCATTACAAGACATCTATCAATATGTGTGTATACTTCCACCATTACACTGTCGTATTCTGCACATTTCTTATACTATCTACATACATACGATTATAACTAATGTGTATAATATCAGTTAAAATAAGTGCTTCAACATAGTTAACATTGCAGGAAAGTTGATTGTCAAGTTCCAAAACAAACCATGCAATTTAGACTTTGTCAGGCTTAATATGTATCTGTAGATAGATACCCCCAAAGCTTTTTTCCTATTTAAATGAAGACCATAACCTAAAGTATTCTTTAATGTTTAAATAAAGCCTTATTAGTTAGCACATCCTCCTATCAGGCACTAAACTGTTTTATTCTAGATATCATTTGAGTATCTTCTTGATATTTTCTATTCTATATTTATATCATTGACCTTCTACTTTCCCACTATTTTGTATGTACTCTTAATATTTAAATGTTTTCATAAAATATAACACATTCAAAAGTGCTTTACAAAAATGAAAGACATTAAGAAAAAGGCATTTTAAACAGTCGTTAAAAGCAACACAATCTTCCTGCATTGCAATTACTCTAAACGTGCAATAACGTGCTTTAACCAGTAGGTGGTTTGGGTTAAAAAGCTGTAAAGTTTACAGTGTTAACAAAATAAGATATACTGCTGTTTCTGGTTTAGTTTACGACGAATATTATTTTGTTATTGTTTTGATATTTGTAACACAAAAGCGATGGAAAAACCCCACAGCAACACAGAAAAGATGGCCTTAACATGACCCAGTTGTCTAGTAGTTAATAAAAAACAATAATATCAAAACAAAATATGACTACTAATTTATTGTGAAATGAAAACAGAACAGTAAAAGAATAGTTTCCGGTCTATTCTGAGCCCGATCTCTGTAGATAAATAAAGAACTACGACAGATGTGTAATATTTAATGCAGCCAAACCATTTATTACAATGCATTCATGTGATGACTTTCAAAGAGTAAAGCAAGCACTGCTGAATAAAGTATGATTTTCCCTTTTACGAAACCTTTTTTTTTCATATGGAATGCAGTTGGAGGTCAACCAATCAAAGAGCTTGAGGACTGATCACGGGGTTTGTCAAGCTAAGCACATGGTGTAGTCCCAAACGATAGCTGAGGATTCTGGGTAGTGTAGTGTCTTCTGCCATCCAAAAAAAAAATCTTTGTTTCTCCGAATTGAAGGGGGAAAATACAAAAGCATTGTACACAATTCAAACCAATCAATGTTGTGTAATTAACAAGGATAATCTGGTGTTTTTTAGTCGATGAATAGTGCAGATATCACTGTAAAATCAATCGACAGTAAGGAGAATTCTTACTTCCGGGTGTACAATTCTCCGTTATCCAATGGGAATGGACGCTCGTAATACAATACAGGGGACATGATCATTATCTTTTAAATAACGTTAACTAAAGGGAACAATCTATTTGACACAGCTGAAGCTCTGGCCTTCCTTAAAAACTAACTAATTTAATAAAAATCACAGTTGCATTACACACAATGCACTGTTTTTTGAGAACACAAATTCGTAACTAATGTAATTTTTACATTCTGACGATTTTTTTTAATTATTATGAATACAAATAAAATAAAAGAAGCCTCCCGTGAGTTACTACAAGCTATAAAGTAGATTTAAAAAAAACGTTTTATAGAATAAAAGCTCACTGCGGGACGTTGTAGAAATGCGTGTGTGCACCACGACAAAGGAGCCTCATTCACTTTACATTGGGGTTGTTGGTGCCGACACGTAAATGTAACAAAGTTCGTGACTCCACCACGCATTGTGGTCTTAAGAAGTCGTGGTGGAGTCACGCATTATGGTGAGATCAGGTTGTTTTAATCCCTCCTCCCTTGGCCTCCCTGCCACTTAATTCAGGAGTTTACTTGATTGACAGAAAAAGCGATTTATCGCTTTCCAGTCTGTTAACCCAGAATGCAAAGTGATACAAAATCAGTCAAGTGCCGGGAAAACTTAAATTAAGGCAAGACAAGGCAAGGCAAGTTTATTTATATAGCACTTTTCAACAGACGGCAATTCAAAGTGCAAATTAAGTTAAAGAGACAAACAAGAGACAAACAACAAAATGAGTGTGGGACCGAGGAAAAAGCTAAAGACATACCACTTCCACCCAGAATGGGAGGAAGAATATTTTTTTGTGATGTCACATTCAAAGGTTATTTGCCTTATTTGTAAAGCAAGTGTCGCTTTGCCAAAGAAAGGTAACGTGGAGAGGCATTATCGGAGTGTTCACAAGGCATATGACAGCGACTTCCCTCCGAGTAGCGAGTTGAGAAAGAGAAAGGTCATGTATTATTGCTACACAAACATTAACTCTATAGTGTCGCCAACTCGTTTCTAACATGCAAAAAGACAAAACAAATGCGTCTATGGTCGGTGTATTTTTGATCTTTCCAATCGAGACGAGATCTCTCTCCCCCGTCTGTGTGCGAGGGGGCGGGGCAGTTTACACACACGAGGCTGCTACATGCAGCAACACACGGCGGGGATGGCGGAGAGAAGCGCTCCAAGACACACAGAGTTAACTCAATTATACAAACATGGGTTAATGATTAGAGGTAACAGAGTTATTTAGTTTGTTAAAGTTTCAGCTATTCTGTTTACAGTTCTGTCATCAGATTATTTAATACGATTTGTTAAAACACTGTTGTTTCTTTTGATGTGTAGTTTTGTAAACAATTTGTTAAGTTATTTTACTAATATATGTATTTTTTAATCAAGTATTCATCTTTATTGTCTTCATTGTTAGTTTCCACATGCCTAAAACAACCTCAAGCTAAATCTAAAAGTTGATGGCTAAATAAGAGCAAGGCATACAGTAATAGTCCGAATAGTCAATTCATCGTTTCATTAATCGATAGATTAATCGATTATCAAATTAGTCGTTTGTTGCAGCCCCATGTATAAATAAAACGTGTTATTCAGCAACCCTTGCAATTTGGGATATTATTTTGGGTTGGTAAACCTCGGTGAGCTGGTCATTTCAAAAGTAGCTCACCAGCCAAAAAAGTGTGGGCACCCCTGGTCTATGCATATACCACGTGATGACACGTTAGACTCGTGTCGTGTTCACGGACCCTGACCTTGTCCAGGAAAAACAGGCACTCGCTTGTTTAATTATTTTGCGGTCTAGATTTCTTTACATTTTTCTTTTTTGCGTGTGTTTATAAATTACCTGACTTTTCAGATTCATATCATATTGATATCACAGAATATGGTGTCAAACTTAGTGTCATCTTACCCTTATTGGCTGCCCCCTGCGTACAGATGATAATTAGTTGAGCATTTGCAGTGAATTTGTCAAGATTGTGCAAAGTAATTTCAATTTACCAAACAGATTACCGATAACATTACAATTACTTAGAGTTATCCAAATCCAAATATTATTTTAAGGAATTTCATCCTATTTATTGTTGTTCCGTTAACTGTTGTGTTGAATATTGATTACAGCAGTCAATCTCCATAATGGTCCCCTTTGAGATTATTAGCTCATTTAGAAGAAGAAGATTCAATTTATTGTCATTACGTAGTACAGGTACTATGCAACGAAACGGTTTCTCTGCATTTTACCCATCCTAGTGTTAGGAGCAGTGGGCTGCCATTATGTACGGCGCCCGGGGAGCAGTGTAGGGAACGGTGCCTTGCTCAGGGACACCTCGGTAGCACTTGGTCTTTCCGGGACTTGAACTTCCAGTTGCCAAGCCAAGTCCCTATGGAATTCAACACCCATTTACCACATCATGCCACAAGATGTCAGTGTTACACAACTGTACGACTAATTCCTCTCACTCTTTTTGTCTCTCTGTCACTCTTTCTCACACACACACACACACACACACACACACACACACACACACACACACACACACACACACACACACACACACACACACACACACACACACACACACACACACACACACACACACACACACACACACACACACACACACACACACACACACACATTACTCATCACGCAGCTTTAGCACTTATCCACCCTCATTGCTGCCTTTATTAATAATATCATAACACCACAGTCCATTTCCAGTTACGACTGAAGCCCCTTTATCCTATACAGGAAGCCCACACCACACCACGCACGTCTACTCTAATTTAACAGAGATTAGGAGAGGAAACGCTTTTGTTGCTATTGGTTCAACCCCTCTGCTTGTGGTCGGTTTGATCTCTGTCCTTGGCCTTCAGCTGGTGAAGAAAACTATTTTGGGTGGGCGCAAAGGGGATTTGTTTGGCCTGTTGATTGTACTGAGTCATAAGTACTGGCTGTACTTCTGAACTCAAGGAGGGGATTGAGATATATTTTCGTACTTAAATGAGGGAAATGATAGTATTCCACCCCGGGAATTGGCAGAAAATAGGGGAAATAAAAAGAAAACAAATCAAACACAAATCTAAAAGTAAATCCCTTCAGCAAATGATATTACAAGAGAAGCCACGATGACTTTTTGCTACAGTACATTCATAAGTAAGGTGTCAGAGGTCATGATGTTCCTCATGTCCCTATCTTTATGAAAGCACGTTGTTTTATTTTCTCCTTTTCTCAACAATAAATCAGCACGCCATCAAGACCAGAAATACATTTCTCCTATTGACCAACGTTTCAAAGCAAAGTCCAACAAACAATTGTATTGACTACATAACTGAGTGTATACACATTTCTAGCGCTTCCTTTCCCTTTTCTTCTTTATAAGGAGATGAAATGATCTTTCATGTTGTTTCCTCTTGTTGCATTATTTATTGCCGTGTGGCGCTTTATTAGCTGGTTTCATCTCAGATTTTGCAGGCTGTTTTTGGGAAAGCCTTTGAAATGTGTTTCTGACTCCAAACAATCCTTTCCCCGCTTTCTCTCACTTGCTCCAGTCGCCTCCTCTCATGATAAACCCCCCCCCCCCTAGAGTTTCAAAGCGAATTGAGCTACTCTCTGAAGCCAAAATCCATTCAATACTGTCCTAAGGAAGGGAGATGTTGTTCTTGTTTCGTGACTGACTTGAAAGAGAACAGAGGATCCTCTTTGTCATTAGCCTTATTAGCATCATTAGCACAGTACGGATGAACTTCAAATGATTGGCTTGGAGTTATTTGTGTTACCATAGATGCAACATGAGTTCTATTTTATGATCCGTACTGGAGACTGTTGCATTGCGAACGAGGTGCAAGCGTTTTGAAGAAAGCGCATGTGTTTCAGATTAAACCACTAGATGGTGGAGCTGTTCGTGATTTAGAGTGAGACTGGCTGGAAAGACGAGAAGAGATGGGATCACTGGAAGATATTAGAAATCTTTGGATATTTTAAACCACATAATCAAATTTCAAAATGGATTTGTTTCATTTAAATATATATCAAAACAAAGCATTACAAAGCTACGCACCCCCAACATTGACATATTACATATGATCTGTCACCATATTGTCAGTGCCATCCAGTTAAAGCTCATGTATTTAAAGAGCCAAACAAAGAAAAAGGGCTGAGCCATTGATTGCCACAGACCCTTTTATAATGTCATATGTAGCATGCATGTGGACAAGAATTTGCAAGTTATTATCCCAGCTTAACTTGCATCAGGAGGTTAACACAGCTTCAAACACAAAGTAAAGTACATTGGTTGTAAAAAAAATAGAGTGCATGTGTCAATTATCTCATTTAGTTAACAATCCCAGCATGTTTACGAGTACCTTGTCTATCTTCAAATGTGCAAAAAGGCGTGCTGTATAAATGTTATATATGTGAAATCTACAGTATATTTGACTAATGTTACGGGATAGCATTTACCACCAGTAGGGTACATGCTATCCAGTAACATTAGTCAAATATACTGTAGATTTCACATATACAACATACATTATAAGGTATATATTTTGTATTAACCAAGATTAAATGGGTTCTCGGATGGAGATGTTATTGACACCAAAGGAAACTGCCAGTAGTGTGTCTAATGAATAAATGGATTAGACAGTGTTCTCTCATCAGTGAATGCATATATGCAGAGAAATATCTTACTGTATATTACAATAAGAAGAGAACATCTCCTTTGGCTGGTTAGGAGCTTAGAGCACCAGCATGACTCTGGAATCAAAGCGGGCATCACATTGGGTGAGAGATGAGTTGAATGTAAAAGAAGAAAAAGGCGAGCAGATTTTGGATAGCATGCAAGCTGTGGGTGGTGGGGGTTGAAACCTATGTAAACTTAATGGTTCAATGTTTTATTTTTCCCCCCACCTTCTTCTCAATATGATAACTTGCATCTTTATCAGGGAAGCTCCAACCACTCTTGATGGGGGATAAGCTCACCAGGAATGATTTGGTTTGAACTCGTCTTTTATTCATTCCCTCTCTACCAGTTACCACACCTCCACCACAGCCCAGGCTCTCCTGGCAGGCCTTAATCTCTCTCCCTAATCGGCTGCAGACGTGAGGCTTTGCCATTTCCCACAGGGACGCACATGGGATGGGGCCAAGTTTTCAGAGAGAGTGCGGAGGTACTTGGTGCAGCAATGGCAGCATCGCGGCACTTTCAGGTTTAGAGAACTCAGTGTGCCACCTTGCCTTAAGCGTTAAGCCTATCCAAATCTGCTGAGAGGAAAGGATGGGAGTGCGTGCTCCTGAGGAGGAGCTGAGGTCATGCTACATCATGCCTGAATGCTAGCAGAGTTTAACTCAGTGGTGTAAAGTAACAGTACATTTACTCAAGTACTTAACTTAAGTACACTTTTGGCAGACTTGTACTTTACTTGAATATTCAAATGTTTTTGCTACTTTGTACTACTACCCCACTACAATTCAGAGGTAAATAGTGTAGTTTTACTCCACTATATGTATTTAATATCTTAAATTACTTTGCAAAATTGGATTAATAATGTCACATAAGACTTTAGTTACACCTGTAGATTCACAAGCTACCCTGCAGTATACAAAGTCATTAAAACTAGCTAAACCTTTACCAGCTTTGATAACACTTTAATGATCAATAATTATAATCAAAACATGCAATATATAGTATTCTGAAATGGGATAATTTGCACAATGGGTACTTTTACTTTTGGTAATTTAAGTATATTTTGACTTTTACTTGTAACAGAGTATTCCTACAATCTGGTACTTCGGAGATCGGAGTACTGCTTCAAACCCAGCATGGGAGCAAGACTACGTCATCAAACCCACAGCAGCACTTTGATTCTCTGTGGGAGTCTTTCTATAGGTTACCAAAGATAAACACATACACAGCTTTGCCTTTCATGTCAGCTTTATAAAAGAGGAATAAATAAGTACAGTCCACTTCAGTGAGGGCCTTGTGGAGAGGAAGCAGCTGGAGATTGCACTGGGCCCTGGTATTGTTTGCCTAATCGGACCATGGTGGCTTGCAGGCGTCTCCTAAGAAACAGGCTGGACATGTCACCCTCATGAAAGACACAGCATTAGTCCGAAAGTGCTGAGACTTTCACATGTGGTCAGTTCCACATTGGAAAAATACCTTTTCATTTTTTGTAATTACTGTTTATGTATGAGATTAATCTCTTTATGGGACGAACAATTAACTAGAGTAACTGAGAACTAAGACAACTCAGTGTTAATTGAGAATGGAAATCATGCATGTATCCAAGGTTTACTTTTTACTAACCCGTGATGAAAAGGTACTTTACTTACACAACCTCTTGTATGGGACTAGCATTAGAGGATTTCTGGGCCTGAATTTGAACAATACGATATTTTTCTCTCATCTTTTTCTGCTCTGAGTTGGTGTTTCCTTGCTAATTTCGTCTCTCCCTTAGATGTGGCTCACGCTATTTACAAATCCAACTTTTGGAATGAGTGTCCAACTCCCTTTTCGTCTGGGATTAGATAGAAAGAGAGAGGGATGAGGGATAGGGGGGGGTGCGGCGAGACGGATCATAGCACATACAGCGCTGCTTAGGACAAACTTGAAAGGATTTGGGGAAAAATACTAAATGTCTACTAAATAATAAAAATGCATGTTATTTATTGTCTGCAACAAAGTAAGATCGGTGGAGCTTCAAAGTATATATAAGTATAGCATATACCAGTGGTTCTCAAAGTGGGGGGCGCGAGAGACCAGGAGGAAAAATGGTTATTAAAAAAAAAAAGAAAAAAAAAAAAATCATATTTTGAAAAATTATTGATTCGAAAATAATATGATACAGTACTATTACGTCTGGGTCTCTGTGTTTCATTAAAGCTCGGCTCTGTGTATGTGTGGAACAAGCCATTTTGTGTGCGTGCGCAAGTGAGAGAGAGAGAGCGCACCGGTACCGGAGATCGTTGTTGTTAGCTTCTGGTGCTAGCGAGCTACGCTAACGGATATAAGACGTTTTTTCAACAACAAAGTGGAGGAGTCCTCTCTTGTCAGACTGAGAGACTCAGTGAGCTAAAGGACTCTCTCAGTGTTATCTCAGTGGGTCTCAAACGTTTTGGTCACTATTAATGTAAACAATTATTTCCGAGGCACACATTTATATGATCATTATAGTTATAAAAAAATAAGAGAATACATTAAAAACAGGTATGAAATACTATATGACATTAAAAAAAGAATAACGTTTAAAAGGGAGTGATTTGTAAAATAGCCATAAAGAAAAAGTAAATCTGTTTACAGTTCTGTTTCATATGGGTGTTGAGATATGTATCCATAGATCTCTTAATGTTGCTCTCAAAGTGCACCAGATTGATGCTTTTAACTTCAATATTTAAAAATCTTCCCGGGGGAGCTTGCCCCCGGACCCCCCTATGTGAGGTCCACACACCACCTATAAAAATAGCACTTTACCCCTGCTTTCTCCAATTAAACAAAGATAAAACTGAGGTAATGGTTTTTGGAGCCAAGGCAGAACGTATAAAAGTTAGCGCTGAGCTTCTGTCTGCAATGTTCAAAACAACAGATAAAGCCAGAAATCTAGGTGTAGTCATGGACTCTGATCTGAGTTTCAACAGTCACATTAAAACAGTTACTAAATCAGCCGACTATCACCTAAAGAACATATCTAGGATTAAAAGACTAATGTCTAAGCAGGATTTGGAAAAACTTGTCCATGCTTTTATCTTCAGTAGACTGGACACTGTAATGGTGTCTTCACAGGTCTCACTAAAAAATCTATTAGAAAGCTGCAGCTGATTCAGAACGCCGCTGCTCGAGTCCTCACTAACACTAAGAAAGTGGATCACATCACTCCTGCTCTGAAGTCTTTACACTGGCTTCCTGTGTGTCAAAGAATAGATTTCAAAATACTGCTGCTGGTTTATAAAGCACTGAATGGTTTAGGCCAAAAATACATTTCTGACCTCCTGCTAAATTATGAACCATCCAGATCTCTCAGGTCTTCAGGGACTGGTCAGCTTTCTGTCCCCAGAGTCAGAACTAAACATGGTAAAGCAGCGTCCAGATAGTATGCTCCAAATATCTGGAACAAACTCCCAGAAACCTGCAGGTCCGCTGCAACTCTTACTACTTTTAAATCCAGGCTGAAGACTTTTCTTTTTGTCGCTGCTTTTAATTGAATTATTCATATCTTAGACTGCACTGTAACTTTTATCCATGTATTTTTTCTTTTAATGTTTATTTTATTAGCTTTTCTTTTTAATGACTGATTTTAAATGCCATTTTCTTAATGTCTTTCATTTTTATGTAAAGCACTTTGAATTGCCTTGTGTTGAAAAGTGCTATATAAATAAACTTGCCTTGCTTACACCCAGGGGCGGCGGGTGCTGTAGGCTAGGGAAGGCTAAGCCTTCCCAAATATTTGTGTCACTGCATCCTGTTAAAATACAAATATGTATAATGTCTGTGTCTTTGACATTAGCGCTGCTAGCCACCTGTGCCATGTACTACGAAGCCAGTTCAACAGACCCTGGATATGTTTGAGTAACAAACAAACTAACAACAACAAACTAACAAACGAGATCTCGCTAAGCGGTCCTACGACGCTGGTTATCAACTCGGTAAATCAAGCCAGGGTTTCTCTCACCAGCTGAGAGCGCGTTCAAGTGAAAGGGGCGGGGTTAGCTACATTTGACCAATCACAAACAGGGACAAGTGTACTGACAGCGCAGCGTCATACTTCAGTAATGAAAAGTAAACTAATATTAGACAAATATGAACTTTAAACATCCATGACTTATACATATAATCCAGGATACAAGCCACAGAGTTGCACCTGCAAGGTGAATACAGAACAACTGGTTAAAAAATAACTAGCTACCGAGTGTTTGAAAGCGTATAGTTTTATGATATCACTGCCCCATCTAAGACACGAGTGGATCTGACTTTAATTACATTTGACTCGAGTGTTTCGTCAACATAATGTGTTGCTTAAAATAATACTTCTGCATACAGTATGTGACACTGTAAGTGATGCACGGACAGATACGGCTGGAGAAGCTGACTCAGATAAGGAAATATATGATATATTATGATATTATATGATCGATGATCTGATTGATGATGTAATGATAAGTGCGACACGTCGGCGTCTTCTCTGCATACGGCAGTTTAAACTGTATTTCCTTTATCCTGTAATATGACTTGAGAGATTTAAACTCCGCACACTGAGTTGATCTCTTTTCTATAGACGTCGGAGGCGGGCAGCGTCAGGTAAAAAAAGTTATTTAGCCTTCCCAAACCTGAGCCTCACTCGCCGCCTATGCTTACACCTATATGCCGTGAGCTGATATATATATATACCATCAGGGAAAAGTGTGGCCAAAGAGCCGTAAGGAATATTTACCGATACACAGAGCGCAGCTATGGTTCTCAGCCAGATGGCAATGGATACTAGGAGGGAGACAGAGAAAGTGTTGAAGAGGACAACATTGATGAGGAAGATCAAAGAAAAGGAGAGGTATGCTTTAAGTTAAAGCATAGAAACGCTCAGAGGTCAATAAGGTTCTCATTAGTGCAGAGGAAGCTTGTTGAGGTTCAAATATTGTAGGACTGTTTGATCAAATGTAAAATCTCTCACCTAATAATTTACCTCATTATTATGCATATGTTTTGTGTTTCCATTCTCCATATACTTCTATTCACAGTCAGTGAAGCTGGGGTTACCTTTCTCAAGAAGAGCCCCAAATGTGCTTGAAACTAATATGGTTCACGCATTTCCACTGCAGCGGGTAGCCCCGTTTAAGCGTCCTTAATCGTCCTCAAGCGGCCAGGCCAGTTTTTGGTGGCCTTTCCATATAGCGTAGCACCGGCTAGCGGGTACTTTTTCCCTCTTTTTCCGGCCCCATAAAATCGTGGTTCTATCAGGCCAGGGCCAGGGCTGAACTAGTGACGTCAACACTCTCGACTGCTGATTGGTCAGAGAGAATCGTCACAAGATCGCGCGCTTGATCATCCCTAGCGTTGCATATATATCTAGAAGCAAGCTTGCAGCATTTTTATACACAGCACTTTTTGACGTTCCTACATCTCATTGGGGATGATAAAATCCAGCGGGAGCTCGACGGAACAACTCGAAATGTGAAAGTGTTCCAGGATGTCTCTGCACAGATGCCCCGCCTACACTGCGTTGCTACCCCAGGTCCTAAACTGTAATGGAAATGCGCCACGGCCTCGGACGGCCAGCGAGGCAGCCCAAGGCCTGAGCGAGGACGCTTAGGGACGCTTAAACGGGGCTACCCCGCTGCAGTGGAAATGTGCCATAAGTGTATCTGAGTCTTAGTCCTTAAAGCTGTTTCAAATGGCAATTTTCTGGCCAATCCCGACGCGTTGTTGTCTGTTTGAGAGTTTCCTAGTATTAAAGACATTGACAAACTCCCATTTCCGATGTTGAACAGGTGTGCTGGGTAGGGGTTCTAAACATTGTTCGACAATCTGACAATAATTTAGTTTGAAGCCCACCATTGATTTGTTTTTTTTCACCAAATGTGCTCATAGCGGCAAACACACTGATTTTCCAGCAGATTTGGTAGCAAAAGTCAATATAACTTTCACCCCAAATATGCTGACCCCGAGAAGCACATCTAATGGCATTCAGGTACTGACAGAAGGCTTACATTTATCTGTAGAGCTCCTGGTAGAATGCAAGCTACCCCTTTGATTCCAGGTCTTGGATACAAATCCTAAGCAATATCAGACACTCAGACGGGCAGACAATATCAGAAAATGTGTAGTAATTGTTGTTTACATTCCAAGGTGTTGGATTGTGTTCGTTGTTCTCGCGTCCAGGAGAAAAGTTAAAATAAAGAGACTAATGGAGTCTCGAACCTTTTCAGAGACTCCATTAAAGTAGCATGGTAATGAAACAAACAGAGAGGTACAGGAACACAGCTGTGGTGGGGAGGTGGCGGGGTGAAGAAGTCCCTGAGATCGCGTTGTCCCCAGCGCCATATAGATAGAAGAGTTACGACAACGGAAGTCCAAAAACGGTTATCGTCACGTGGTTCATGTAGACGAGGATCGTTCCCCGGAAGTTCATGGCGGGCAATGTGTATGCATTGATAACAGGAGATAGAACTACGATTTTTGGTAATTATTAGTGAATAAAGGTTTTGATTTGCAATATTTATACAACAAATCGATATGTGTATGTATTTACATCAATATGTTTTAAAAAATAAAATAGAATTTGCTAATATTAAGTGATAATATTAGGATTAGTGTGAACAACTAGTTTACATGTTAGGCTAACAGTGCCTTGGTTAAAGAGCCTGTTGCTGTTTATTTATAGCTTTGAATTCTTTCAAACCAATATTATCTTCTTAAACTTGTATGGTAGTCAGGAGCATCACTTTCTAATGTTGATATATTTAGAGGGAGGGGATCTAAAGTAATGCTTTCAAATTCAGATTAGATTCATTTCTACCATTTTCTTAAATGCATGGTAGTTTCAGTAATCCCCTGGTAATTGAGGACACAAGTTATCTAAATGACTAATGTCATCTTTATGGCTTTCAGAAAGGACAGGAGACCGACAGGTGACTATCAAAGGATTAGCAGCAGCAGCAGCAGCAGCAGCAGCATGATGATGATGTTAAATGTGTTGTTTTAGGAACATCCATTGCAAATACATGGAATTCAATAAACATTGAATAGCATATCATGCAGTTTGTCTGTGCCTTTTCCTCCGTGTTGTCCTGGTTTGCTGTGCTGCTTCCTAGTTGCCACCATGGTTTGCTGTGCTGCCTGGGGATGCTCAAATCGCTCCGAGAAAGGAGTACGAATGTACGGCTTCCCCACTGAAACGGTGTGGAGGAAAAAATGGCTGGCTCAAGTCAGCAGGAGCAATTTCACGACCAACAGCAAAAAAATATGTGATGTAATTATATACAAACACTGCATTTGCACTTTTTCACAAAACGAAAACCACACCATTGGGAAAGCTTAATGTTTTGTTTAATACAAAAAAACAGGGAAAGGCTTGAAAAACACAGAGTTGAGACTCAGGGTGCAGGGTGAGGGTCTCAGTGCAGGTATTCAGGCTCCATTGAATCCCCCTCTGGTTCTTGTGCTGAAAGAGGGAGTAACAGACAGGAGAAAGGGTTATACACACCTATATAGCACACCTATTGCCTTGGGGAGATAACGTGTTTACTTATATAAAACAGTAGTATTAAACTTACCTTGAGCTTTCACTCTCACTTCCTCTCCCTTTGCCATCAATCCAAAATCAGCTGAGCTGCAACATTATACAGACAGGTTATAATCAACATAATCACAAGGACACAATATGGCTCTGCTAAAAACACTCACTCTTACACGCACCAAAGTTATATTTATCTAATATTTAACTCCCTCCACCCCCGCATACAATCCCGTTTAGAAGCCCGTCTTCTCTAATTCAACAACTTTGGACGAAAGGACATTAAGAGAACGGAATTTACAATTAAAAGGCTGTTCAACGTCTGTTGCTAACTTGCTTCGGCATCCTAGCTTAATCTGTTATCTGTAAACGTTCCCTAAATCTACTAATTTAGGGATAATCCACTGACATCCTTTAATACATGTCACGATCTGTCTTTATGGTGTTTTGTCTTGTCTATATCTGTTTTTGGTTTTCTGTCTGCGTGGTGTTTTGTCTTGTTTAGATCTGTCTGTGGTTCCCTGTCGTTAGTTTCCCTGGTGTGTCTGATTACCCGATTGTGTTCACCTGTGCCCCCTGTGTTTTCTCCTCCCTCCTCACCTGTGTCTTGTTTGTGTGATTAGTCATGTGTGTATTTAAGTTCTGGTTTTTCTGTCTGTCTTTGTCGGTTCGTCTTGTGTATTGGCTTGTCCACGGTGAGTGTTCTGTTCTGTCATTGTCCTTATAGCCTTGAAATAAAGGAATTTCACGTAAATCTGCATTTGGGTCCTACCTGCTTCACACATCGTAACATTACGAACCGACCACAAATGGACCCAGCAGATGATCCATGGGAGGTTGAATTGCAGCATTTAACCTTCTATCTGGCTTGCTGCTTCGATTGGTGGAAGGGAGCGTCCAGTGTTCGGCAGAAGAGGGCCGCTCTGGTAGAGGCGCTCCGGTTGGCAGCAGAGAAACCATGTTTTGTTGAGTTCTTACCTGACTGGATTTTGGACTTCCTTCAAGCATGTGATTCCCGGCCTGCTAGCCCTAGGCATGCTAGCTCCATGTCTCCCAATTCCCAATCTGGCACCATACGCCTTGGTGGGTTCCGCCTGAAGTCAACCCGTGCTTCTGCCCCAGTTCCTGCTCCTGTCCAGGAGTCGTATTCCGGAACTCGTCTGGCTTATGGAGGTCCACGGAGTATTCAGGCGGCTGCTAAGAGGAGTCGTCGCAAGGCCAGGCTAGCAGCCCGAGCCCCAACAGCCATGGTTCCGGCTCCAGTGCCGGCCCCAGCAGCCATGATTTCAGCCCCAGTTCTGGCCCCTGCAGCCATGGTTCCAGCCTCAGTCCTGGCCCCAACAGCCATGGTTTCGACTCCAGCCCCTCGTCTCCGGCCGACGCCAGCTCCCCGTGTCCTGTCGGCGTACCGGCCGACTCCAGCACCTCGTCTCCTGCTGGCTCTCCAGCCGATGCCAGCTCCCCGAGTCCTGTCAGCATACCGGCCGACTCCAGCACCTCGTCTCCTGCTGGCTCTCCAGCTGACGCCAGCTCCCCGAGTCCAGTCAGCATTCCGGCCGACTCCAGCCCCCCGTGTTCTGTTGGCGAACCAACTCTCTCAAGTCACCTCTCAAGTTCCCTCTCGAGTTCCCTCTCAAGTCCCCTCTCGAGTTCCCTCTCAGGTCCCCTCTCGAGTCTCCTCTCGAGTTCCCTCTCGAGTTCCCTCTCGAGTCCCCTCTCGAGTCTCCTCTCGAGTTCCCTCTCAGGTCACCTCTCGAGTCTCCTCTCGAGTTCCCTCTCGGGTCACCTCTCGAGTTCCCTCTCCAGTCACCTCTCCAGTCTCCTCTCAAGTTCCTACCCGAGTCTCCTCTCGAGTCCCCTCTCGAGTTCCCTCTCGAGTTCCCTCTCAGGTCCCATCTCGAGTCCCTTTTCGAGTCCTCTCTCGAGTCCTCTCTCGAGTTCCCTCTCAAGTCTCCTCTCGAGTTCCCTCTCAGGTCCCCTCTCGAGTCTCTTCTCGAGTCCCCTCTCGAGTTCCCTCTCAGGTCCCCTCTCGAGTCACTGCTCGAGTTCCCTCTCGAGTCACTGCTCGAGTTCCCTCTCAAGTCTCCTCTCGAGTCTCCGCTCAAGTCACCTCTCGAGCCCTCTCTCGAGTCCCAACTCCATGTCCTGAGCCGTTGGAGGTCCCGCAGACTGCTCTTCTGCCGGGGGTCCTGCCAACTCCATGTCCTGTGCCGTTGGAGGCCCCGCTGACTACTCTCCTGCCGGGGGTCCTGCCAGTCCTGTGTCCTGTGCCATTGGAGGCCCCACCGACAACTCTCCTGCCGGGGGTCCTGCCAATCCTATGTCCTGTGCCTTTGGAGGCCCCGCCGACTACTCTCCTGCCGGGGGTCCTGCCAACCCTGTGTCCTGTCTCGTTGGAGGCCCCGCCGACTACTCTCCTGCCGGGGGTCCTGCCAACCCTGTGTCCTGTTTCGTTGGAGGCCTCGACATTACATGTCTCGCCGGGGGTCCTGCCAACTCCTTGTCCTCTTCCGTGGGGAATTTTGCCGACAACTGTCCCACCGGCTCTGGTTACTGTCCGGTCAACACCGGCTCCTGCCCGGTCCCCTGAGAGCTGTGGTCTTCGCCCCTCCTCGAACTCTGCCTTGCCCCCGGGCCGTCCGCCCGAGAACCCCTTTTTGAACTCTGCCTTGCCCCCGGGCCGTCCGCCCGAATTCCCCTTTTTGAACTCTGCTTTGCCCCCGGGCCGTCCGCCCGAGATCCCTTCCTGGTCCTCTGCTGTGCCCCTGGGTTGTCAGCCCAGACCCGTCCTCCGGACCCCCTCCACCCACCCTGGTGGCCCTAGTTTTGTGTCCCTCCTCCGGACCCCCTCCACCCACCCTGCTTGAGGTTTTGGACTTTTGTGGGTTTTTTTTTTTAGGACGTCTGGAATCCGTCCCTTGATGGGGGGGTTCTGTCACGATCTGTCTTTATGGTGTTTTGTCTTGTTTAGATCTGTCTGTGGTTCCCTGTCGTTAGTTTCCCTGGTGTGTCTGATTACCCGATTGTGTTCACCTGTGCCCCCTGTGTTTTCTCCTCCCTCCTCACCTGTGTCTTGTTTGTGTGATTAGTCTTGTGTGTATTTAAGTTCTGGTTTTTCTGTCTGTCTTTGTCGGTTCGTCTTGTGTATTGGCTTGTCCACGGTGAGTGTTCTGTCATTGTCCTTATAGCCTTGAAATAAAGGAATTTCACGTAAATCTGCATTTGGGTCCTACCTGCTTCACACATCGTAACAATACACATGTTAATTTGAATCAGATGTACTGATAATATCCGCAATATCAATCTTTAAACTTCTTCTTACCTTTAAAAGTCCGTCACGAACGGTCTATTATGCTGCAGTTCTGCTAGCCTTGGCGCTAACTTCCGCTAACTTTTTTCCTCATACAATCATTCATGACTTTTTATTTAGTGCATTTTAACGGCTGTAATCGTTGTTAACGTAACACAGGAAGTGACGTCACTGTTGACAACGGCAACGCCTTTCAATACAGCTTTTCAAAGTAAACTTAACCGGAAATGTTTTCAGAATAAAACAGTTTTAAGCTTACTGTGTGTTTAAGCTAAATTACGTCATTCAATATTGATTTAAATGTCATACACATGTTATCTTTAATGTCTTAGTTTACTTTTTGTAGGATGAGAGGTACTGTGAATAGTTTAATTAATCCAAGCGCATGCCAATTACGCACACTTATGGCGCTTTTCCACTGCAGGACCTAGCACGGCTTAGTACATTATAGCAACCCAGTCTCATGGCATTTCGTGTTCACCAACACGATTTTTAATCTATTGATTCGTGTTCACCAACACGATTTTCCCCTTTTTTTCGTGTTGCATAGCACGATTTTAAAAGCAATGTATTTCTACGGGTAATGTGTTTCATGCCTGCAGTACGTCTTTTTCTCGGGTCGGGTCGTGGAAGACCGGAAGCTGTGTGGTTCATAAAAACATGTTCTTACTCAATATCAAGCCACAATTATTGCTTTTATTTTAAATCGTATAATTTCTGACTTTTGTTGCCGTCTGTGAGGAAAATAAATGGGGCTTAGAGCCTCAGGATACTGAAATCTGTATTTTTTCAATCTTTTTTTCCTTCTAATTTGTTATTCTTTTCAAAATAACACACTGTTATTTACTCACCAATAACACACAATTATCCTTGCTTTTATTTATTGGTTTAATTCCATAATCTCGGCCTTTTTTGGCGTCCGTCGGGAACTGAATTTCAAAATAAAAATAACCGAAAATTGTTTATTTTCCTCGCAGATGGCAACAAAAGTCCGAAATTATACGATTTAAAATAAAAGCAATAATTGTGGCTTGATATTGAATAAGAACATGTTTTTATGAACCACACAGCTTCCGGTCTTCCACGACCCGACCGGAGAAAAAGACGTGCTGCAGGCACGAAACACATTACTAGTTGAAATATATTGCTTTTAGAATCGTGCTGTGCAACACGAAAGAAAGGGGGAAATCGTGTTTGTTAAAAAGAATCAATAGATTCAAAATCGTGTTGGTGAACACGAAATGCCATGAGATTGGGTTGGGTATGGTTAGGCCTTGGTACTGTAGGCCAGACTCACTTTATGCTGCGTTTCCATTACAGTTTAGTAACAGGGGTAGTAACTATAGTAACGCAGTGTAGGCGGGGCGATCGGCTGTTTGGCGGGCGGAGCGACGCTGCATAAAACTGCCGTGACGACATCATCTTCAATGCGAACCACAAAACCAAAACCTCAGCCGTTAGCTGTTAGCACTCACAGCTCCTCATATCTGTTCAGAAACTAGACAAAAGTTAAACAAGTACAAACCACAGACTGTCTATGTCATGGTGATTGCAGTCGCTGGTTTATTTATGTCTGTAGGCCGTTCTTGTTGTGTGGACGGAGTATATACAACGTTAGCTTAGCCTGAACGATCCGATCTCCATTCAGAAAACAAGCATTTTAAAAGGTTTTGCACCTGCCGTCTTGTCTGCAGACTTGTCAAAGCATTAATTCATGGTTTTTACTAACCGGTATCAGCATGTTGTTACGTCGGCATCATTTTGAAACGTGTATTACAATTAAATCACGGTAAAATATGTTAATTTTGTTGTAGTTGTAGCTCCCTTGCCAGCGATTCTCTCTGACCATTCAGCAGTCGAGAGTGTTTACGTCACTAGTTTAGCATATTCAACCCGGTTGTTGGCCTGGTAAGAACCTCGTGGAGGGCCAGACTACCACTAGTGGAAAAGCGAAAAAAAGCGGGCCTGGTTTGGCCCGGCCCGCTTAAACCGTGCTACGTGCTGCAGTGGAAAAGCGCCATTAATGAGAAAGATTGAAGTTAGTAAGGCAAGGCAAGGCAAGTTTATTTATATAGCACTTTTCAACGCAAGGCAATTCAAAGTGCTTTACAAAAAATGAAAGACATTAAGCATTAAAAAAGAAAAGCTAATAAAATAAACATTAAAAGGAAAAATACATGGATAAAAGTTACAGTGCAGTTTAAGATATAAATAGTTCAATTAAACATTAAAAGAAAAAGTACATGGATAAAAGTTACAGTGCAGTTTAAGATATGAATAGTTCAATTAAAAGCAGCGACAAAAATAAAAGTCTTCAGCCTGGATTTAAAAGTAGTCAGAGTTGCAGCGGACCTGCAGGTTTCTGGGTGTTTGTTCCAGATATTTGGAGCATAATAACTGAACGCTGCTTCTCCATGTTTAGTTCTGACTCTGGGGACAGAAAGCTGACCAGTCCCTGAAGACCTGAGAGATCTGGATGGTTCATAATTTAGCAGGAGGTCAGTAATGTATTTTGGGCCTAAACCATTCAGTGCTTTATAAACCAGCAGCAATATTTTGAAATCTATTCTTTGACACACAGGAAGCCAGTGTAAAGACTTCAGAACTGGAGTGATGTGATCCACTTTCTTAGTGTTAGTGAGGACTCGAGCAGCGGCGTTCTGAATCAGCTGGAGCTTTCTAATAGATTTTTTAGTGAGACCTGTGAAGACACCATTGCAGTAGTCGAGTCTACTGAAGATAAAGGCATGGACAAGTTTTTCCAAATCCTGCTGTGACATTAGTCTTTTAATCCTAGATATATTCTTTAGGTGATAGTAGGCTGATTTAGTAACTGTTTTAATGTGACTGTTGAAACTCAGGTCAGAGTCCATGACTACACCTAGATTTCTGGCTTTATCTGTTGGTTTGAACATTGCAGACTGAAGCTCAGCGCTAACTTTTAAACGTTCTGCCTTGGCTCCAAAAACCATTACCTCAGTTGTATCTTTGTTTAATTGGAGAAAGTTCTGACACATCCAGTCATTGATTTGTTCAATGCACTTACTCAGTGTTTGAATTGGAGCATAGTCTCCTGGTGAAATTGTTACGTAAATGTGTGTGTCATCTGCATAGCTATGGTAACTTATTTTGTTGTTCTTCATTATCTGAGCCAGTGGTAGCATGTAGATGTTAAAGAGAAGAGGCCCCAAGATGGAGCCTTGAGGAACCCCACATATTTGTCAACTCAGATGTGTATGTACCTATAGAAACAAAGTTGTTTCTATCCTTTAAGTAGGATTCAAACCAATTTAGAACTGTTTCCGAAAGTCCCACCCAGTTTTCCAGTCGGTCTAGTAATATGCTGTGGTCAACAGTGTCAAACGCAGCACTGAGATCTAATAATACTAACACTGAAGTTCTGCCACTGTCTGTGTTTAAGTGGATGTCATTAAAGACCTTTACAAGAGCAGTCTCAGTGCTGTGGTTTGGACGAAAGCCTGACTGGAACACATCGAAACAGTTATTTAAATGCAAGAAATTACTCAACTGTTGAAAAACAACTTTTTCAATTATTTTACCTAGAAATGACATGTTTGATATGGGCCTGTAATTGTTCATTACTGAAGCATCTAGATTATTATTTTTTAAGAGCGGTTTAATGACTGCAGTTTTCAGGGCCTGTGGAAAAATACCTGAGTGAAGAGATTTGTTTACTATATGAAGTTGTGACGACCCCTCCACACCACGTGGGGTGCCGTCTGGTTGTGTGTGTGGTTTTGTGTGTGATTGCAGGTTCCAGCTGCAGCTGTCTGATGAGGCGCACCTGCCGGATGAGTTACACCTGGAAAGGAAGAGGATATAGGAGGAGCCCAGCCGTTACGTCGCTCTGTCTTCTCTGGGCACTTGTCCTGTGCAGCGTCAGGGACCTGTTGCCGGTTCTTGTTGTTTGTTTGCTTGTTTTGGAATAAATGAACATTATTTATCATACCCCTCGTCTCGCCTCCCCGCTTTATGTTGCAGCCCAGGAGCCGGGTTGTAACATATGGGGGCTCGTTGCTTTGGACCTGGGAAACGTGTGCGAACTGGATGTCCGTTGTGGGGACGGATTTCGCGCAGCTGCTGTTGTCATTGTGTGCAGCTGATTGGCTGGGAGTAGCGTTGCGGGGGTGAGTGTTTTGAAGTTATAGTACATGGAGAGTGTATGGCAGCGTGTACGAGCACAGATCGGTATACCGTGGTATCTGTCCCTGTTAGGTCTAGTACGGTCTTCCTTGGAGGTCGTAGGGGGGACTGTTAGTGCGGTGTGAAAGTGGTTAGAGCTATTAGCTCGGGAGCACGCCGAGGCTGTGGGTGGAGTTGCCGGTTTTCTGGTCGCTTCACCGAGTTTACGGTATTAAGTGCGTAAGTACCCGCCATAACTAGCACCTGAAGACTAGCGGGGAGTTTAGCTAGTTTCTGTAGGCAGTTAGAGGGACGGGCCACGGTAGCGTTTAGGTTGGGTAGTAGCGTGGGCGTGTACTCAGTGTTGTCATGATGGAGAGTGTGGAGGACTTTGTGAGAGCGCCTACAGAGGAGCTGCTGGAGGGCTTCTCACGTGAGCAGCTGATCGGTGTTGCTGAACATTTCCGCTTGGATGTTGGGGATACGAGGATGAAGGAAAACATAAGAGGGATTGTTAGAGCAAATCTGTTCGAGTTGGGTGTTTTCAAAGGGGGAAAATATACTGGTGATCCTAGCAGAGACAGTGGCAGTACGTCTGGCTGCCGTGATACAGACCTGACTTTTGAGCAGAGAAAGGAGCTGTTGCTGTTGCAGCTAGAAATTAAAAGGCTTGAGTTAGAAGAGCGGAGGTTGGCTTTACTTGCTGGGGCTGCAAGTCAGGCCTCTAATTTCCCTGATAGAGCTACTCCATTTGACGTTGCCGGTAATCTGCGGGTTGTGCCTCAATTTAATGAACGAGATCCAGATACGTTTTTCTCCTTGTTTGAGCGTGTTGCTGAGAGCAGAGAGTGGTCAGAGGCTAATAGCACCTTATTGCTGCAGTGTGTGCTAACAGGTAGGGCACAGGAAGCTTATTCTGCTTTAACGATGGCGGACAGCAAAGTGTATCTGAGGGTTAAAACTGCGGTGTTGAAGGCTTACGAGTTGGTCCCTGAGGCTTATCGACAGAGGTTCAGGTCCTGGGAGATGTCTGACAAGCAGACACATGTTGAGTTTGCCAGGGATCTGGTTACCTCTTTCGGTAGGTGGTGTAACTCCTTGAAAGTGGATACGTATGTCGCATTGTGTGAGTTGATGGTGTTGGAGCAATTTAAAAATGCTGTGCCCAGCCACATTGCGGTTTACATCAGCGAGCGCAAAGTGAAGACTGCTGCAGAGGCTGTTGCTCGGGCAGATGACTATGTGCTAACGCACAGGGGCGGTCGCAACTTCAGGGTCCAGGATGAAGGTGGTATGTATCGTGCAGGGAGATGGGAAGAGAAAGCTAATCCGCACGGGGGTGAGCGTGAGATGCGAGGTCCGCCACTGGGAGATTCGGAAATCTGTCATTACTACAGGGAGAGAGGGCACTGGAAGACTGACTGTCCAAAAGCTAAGGCTAAGAGGGGGAACTGTGTAGGCCAGTTTAACTCTGCTGCTTGTGCTGTGTCTGTGGTGCCGTTACCTGTCATCTCTCCCTGTCAGCAGATTGATGAGCCATGCGGGTGGAAGGACCTAGTGTTTTCGGCATTTGTGTCAACCGGATACGTGTCATTGGTGGGAAGTGATATCAGCGTGCCGGTAAAGATTTTGAGAGACACTGCATCGTATGACTCGTACATTCTGAGCTCTGTGTTACCGTTTTCGGAAGAATCTGGAACTGGGGAGTTTGTCCGGATGCGAGGTATGGGAATGAGTGTTTTGCCTGTTCCTCTGCATTCAGTGGTGCTTAACTCAGGTCTGGTGCAGGGTGAGGTCGCCATGGGGGTCCGTCCTGTAATGCCAATTGGTGGTGTGGATGTTATCCTGGGTAACGGCCTGGCTGGCAGCCGTGTGTGGGCTGAGGGTCCACCGCCTACCATGCAGTCATCTTCACCCACTGTGACTGTTAAGGCAGGGGAGAATGTCAAGTGCTCTCCTGCAGTGTTGGTGGCTTGTTCTGTGACCCGGGCTGTGAGCCGTGCACAGGAGGGATCTGAGCAGGGTGAAGAGGTCAGTGCGACAGATTCAGTGGTTATTCCTGACTGGTTGTTGTCGGTATCCCGCAGTGAGTTGGTGATGGAGCAGAAAGCGGATGTCTCCCTCAGTCTGTTTTTTGAGGCGGTTCTCTCCACCGGGGATGGAAATGCTGTCACCGGGGCTTGTCAGCTGCAAGGGGGATTGCTGGTCAGAAAGTGGTGGTCATGTGGGAAAGGCTTCATGGGTGAGCCAGTATATCAGATTGTGGTTCCTGTCAGATTTCGTGAGGAGGTCCTCAGAAAAGCGCATGGGCAGTCGGGACATCTGGGTGTCCGTAAAACATGTGTTTACCTGTTATGGTATGTCTTTTGGCCTGGGTTGAGGAGAGATATGTCTCTGCATGTTGGGTCATGTCACGCATGTCGGACGGGTGGGGCAGTTCGGCAGCGTCCTGGGGGTCAGGTCTTGGGTTTGTTGCCAGGGTCTAGGTTGCGGGTTCTGGAGGGACATTCCGGGTTCTTCCCGGTGCAGGGTCAGGGGACTGGTCAGAGTGGTTTTCTGTCCACGCCGGAATATCGGAGAAGAGCTCCTAGCTATTCGGGTACTTAACGGTGTTCTTATGGGAACTCCTTTCTTATGGGGGGGGAGTGTGACGACCCCTCCACACCACGTGGGGTGCCGTCTGGTTGTGTGGTTTTGTGTGTGATTGCAGGTTCCAACTGCAGCTGTCTGATGAGGGGCACCTGCCGGATGAGTTACACCTGGAAAGGAAGAGGATATAGGAGGAGCCCAGCCGTTACGTCGCTCTGTCTTCTCTGGGCACTTGTCCTGTGCAGCGTCAGGGACCTGTTGCCGGTTCTTGTTGTTTGCTTGTTTGTTTTGGAATAAATGAACATTATTTATCATACCCCTCGTCTCGCCTCCCCGCTTTATGTTGCAGCCCAGGAGCCGGGTTGTAACAAAGTAGATCTGAGGCCATGCAAGGCAAAACATCTTTGAAAAATCCTGTTGGAATAATATCAAGGCAGCAGGAGGAGGATTTCAGAAGTTGTATAATGTCCTCTAGGTTTTTATCATTAATCTGATGGAATTGTGTCATGATGTCTGAATTGATGAAGTGGACACAGAGACAACACATGTGCTGTTCCTGATGCAGAGGCACTGACTGCTTGTCTGATTTTCTGAATTTTGTCAGTGAAAAAGGAGGCAAAATCATTGCACGCCCTGGTGGATAGAAATTCAGAGGCTACTGACACTGGGGGGTTAGTTAGTCTGTCGACGGTAGCAAACAAGGCACGTGCGTTGTTTTTGGTAATGATGTCAGAGAAGAACGATTGTCGTGCGTTTTTCAATTCCAAATTATAAAGGCCAAATCTCTCTTCATAAATGTCAAAGTGAACCTGGAGATTTGTTTTTCGCCACCTGCGTTCAGCTTTTCGACATTCTCTTTTTTCTGTTTTAACGGTCATGGCCTTTCTCCATGGAGATATTTTCGCAACATCAGTCACCACAACCTTAGAGATATTCAGACCCTTTGAGATAATTAAGTCTAGAGTGTGCCCCTTATTGTGCGTGGGCTCCGTCACATGCTGAGTCAGTCCATAGTTATCAAGAACACAAAACAGTTCTTTAGCCCCTCTGTCCTGGGGGTTGTCAACATGGATGTTAAAATCACCAACAATGACTAGACGGTCAAAGTCAATACACACTATAGACCAGGCATCCTCAAAGTACGGACTCTGGTCCGGATCCGGACCGAACCACAACTGTCTCTGGACTCTAAGCAAATTATACTTTTCATATGTATTATCTGCGAGATATCGCCACAACGCAACGAGTCAAAATGATCCGCTATGTCCATAGACTGCAAAGAGCGTGCATCGGACATTTATGAGAGAAAGTCTCTAATGTCCGAGTGCAAGTGAATGCAGCACAAGATGCACGTCATGTAACCCCTCCCCCGCTCCTGGCGC
The DNA here is from genome assembly GCF_902827115.2 of Pseudochaenichthys georgianus. Classification (NCBI taxonomy): domain Eukaryota; kingdom Metazoa; phylum Chordata; class Actinopteri; order Perciformes; family Channichthyidae; genus Pseudochaenichthys; species Pseudochaenichthys georgianus. The sequence goes on along the minus strand of NC_047503.1, from coordinate 6,626,886 downwards.
GAGCGTGGACATATGATTGGCGGCGATTTCATTTGAACGGGACAGTGCAAAACGAGAAGCATTCGGACCCAAGCACTGAAGGAATGAGGTATTTGCGGTCTACACTGACAGAGAAGAGACTGTCAGTGTGGCTGTACTCAGCATTGAATCAAAACGCACTAAAGCTGTTGATCTTAATAAGTTTGTGAGGCGTTTTGCTGAACAAAATGGTCATCGCCGCATTCAGCTGTAATAGACGTCAACTTGATGCTCTGCTCACGGATGAGCATACAAAACTATTAAGATGATGACCTTACGTGTGTAAATATATTTTTTTCTTTGAGGGGGTCTGCCCCCAAAAAACAGTTTTAAGTCCTGAGAAAGTCAAATAAGACGGTGTGTAAAACTTCACTGCCCAGCCAAAAAGAAGTAACCACTTTGATTTAACTAGGTTAGTAGGTAAGGACTTTCCACTGGATAATAACTGCAGTATAAAAGAATGCATGACTGAAGTGATGGAGACCATGTTGAAGGCAAACAAAAAGAGGAAATAACAGGTCAAATCAAGCAAATCCCCCTCTCAGATTCCACAGCAACCAGAAGAACATAAATACTGGCTGGTGATTTGATTAATCAGCTTTGTGATGGAATAAAAAATGCACAGTGCATTTCCTTAGCTGTGGATGAGTCCACTGACACCACTGACAATGCTCAGTTGCTGGTGTTTGTGAGTTTTTATGATGAGGCAAAGGGGGAGTTTGTTGAAGACGTGTAGGGCCTGACGAACCTCAGTGGACACACAAGGGGGCAAGACATTTATAAAGCAATAATGGGAATGCTGAATGAAAAAGAGTGCAGCTGCCTTTATTCATAACTGTGCAGCTCTTACACTGCGACTGAGGGATCAAGCACAGACACAATAACAATGAAAACTGCTGCATACAGATTATTTTTGTTTTTGCAACCTCGTGTTAAGAATCTTGTTGCAATTGTTTAAAAGTGTGAATGACCGTAATAAATGGACCTTTGTCTTATTGAAACATTTATTTTGGACCTTTAAGATTGGTATTTGAGTACCCCTGCTATAGACAGCAGTTCAGTAAAGTCATCAAAAAAGCTTGCACAGTATTTGGGTGGTCTATAGATATTTAGGAACAGAGCTCGAGAGGAGCATTTCAGCTGAAGGGCCACATATTCAAAATAATCAAAGTTTCCATACGATGTCTTCCTGCATTGAAGGGAATCATTGAACAGAATAGCAACTCCACCCCCTTGCTTATGCATTCTTTCCTGACTCATAAAACTAAAGTTGGGAGGGGTTGATTCGATAAGAACAGCTGCACTGTTATTTTGTTCAATCCAAGTTTCTGTTAACATAAAATCAAGATTGTGCTCAGTGATAAAATCATTGATTAAAAATGTTTTTCCTGCCAAAGACCTGACATTTAATAAAGCTAGTTTAAGTTTGTTAAACACACTATTAGTCATGTTTTTTGTAACAAGCTGTGGCTGACATGGAATCAATGCTAAATTAGATAAACTCACACACACACTTGGGCGCTTCCTGTTTCTAAGATGATTCTCCGCTCTTAATCTATTACCTATCAACACAGATATCAGCAAAGCTACAGGCAGGCAGGGCCCCGGCATGTCCTGAGAGTGCCATACGCCCTTGAGCCTGGACCCCACACATATCAGTGAGAGTTTGTTGTGTTTTAGTATGGGGTTGTTTACCCTGCACCCTCATTCCAGGCTAACATAAATGAAGATGTACAAAACCGAAGCAGTCAGAGTGAGTAGCCCTAAAAGACTGATGATGTGGCTGCTGTGCATACCAGTAAGGCTCAAAGTTGGACACAAAGCAAGCCTATATGTGCAGCACGGCAACACATGCTGGCCTTATGTTCAGGAGACTGTCTGTCGTCAATGCACATTGTTATACCCTTTCTCTCTCACACACAGATGAATCACAGAGACAGACAAAGAGAGAAAAACCTTCATTTTCCTTTACATCTGGTCAAGATCTATCTGGCGTGCAGATGGATACAGTAAACCAGAGCCATGAAACAAACACCCTGAGCTGAGAAGCACATGAGCACTTTAACCCCTTTTCTACCAAAATAAGTTCTGTTCAAGTTCCATGCTGGAGCTGGTTTGGTTCGCAGTTGGTTTAACTTGAAAACAACTTAAGAAACATATTTCTATTCCACCGACTGGAGCCCAAAAGGTACCACGTCATGATGTCACCAATTACATCGCTGCTTTTCTCACAAAAACAACAAAGCAGTCTTCGTTGGAGTTGTGCTCATCTTACCCTTTTACTAACCAGCCCGATTGAATTGCATGTGTCCAAGAACTGCTAACAGTATTTAATAGTATTTAATATATATAGTATTTAATTGACACTGTTTGGCAACTTTGGCACTGTATATAAAGGACTTTATAATGTGGAGATTCTCTCATTACTACATGAATGATGTTAGACTCCACTAAAGCTAGTCCGATAAATTAATAGCAGAGATTTCTAGTCAATAACTGAACTCCTTTACTGTGACAATGATTGGACAATGTACTTTATGCAAGCAGCACATTTATTGTCAATGTTAAACATTGGGAGCCTTCGTAAAGTGCATGAGATTATATTACATAGGATTATTTAGACCAAGACTTCACATCTGAGTAACACAACACAAATGTGTTTGACTGCTGGTCTGTTGATCCCAATGCCACACAGCACCATGTGAAGACATTAGTCATCAACAGGAAGCTAATTCTAATAGCTCCCAAGCTGTGGTTTGGAAGGACACATGTCGTGACAATTAACTAAGGGCTGGAGGAAGCGGGTTACTGGCTACACAATGCCCCGACCGGCCTGATATGGCTGCCTGATAAACACTGTGGTTGGAGGAAAACCAAGTGTCAGCCGGATATTCTTTTGAAGTGTGTTTGTATTGTGTTTTGTTTTTTTGAAGATAAAAGAGACAGGTGCCTTTGTTGACAGGGGTTGGAGCAATGTGTAAAAAAAGAAACTGCCATTTTGTGTCATTATATCCTCTTTAATATCGGTTCCCATTGAAAAAGACACGTACAGTATTTACAGGAAAGGCAAATCTCCATTACCTGCTAGTTTAATGTTACCTTGAGGTAGGAGGTTAAAAGACTGCTGGCCTTTGATGAAATGGAGCAACACTTGAGCCCTAGAAACCAAGGGTCTTTGATCACTTAACCTGATCTTCTTATATTTAAAAGCAAGACCCGAGGAACAAGCATGGGAAAAGGCTGCACCTCCTTTGATGATCTTAGCCGGGTTCACCTCCAGGGAACATCACAATGTAATATTATAAATCACGCAGCCAGGACAGGACCATACAATAACTTTGTGTGAGTAGATGAGGCCAAATACATCCAGAATTCAACTTCAGATTTTGCTATATTAACTACTGTAGGCATAAGAATAACTAAGTTTCTCTAATCAACATTTTTATATTAACAATTAATCAATTAGTGTAGCCTACTGTAAAAGAGGTTTCACACAGTAACAAACCCATAGTGAATGATGACCTCAATCTCAAATTCTCCTCAAATAAGCTAGCATTTAACAAATAAATATACAGTATATATAAATATGGATGGTGGATAAAGGCGGAAACCGGTGCTAAGAAGAGAGGAAAAATTGGACCTTCTTTCATGGGGTTTATACAAAAATCATTCCAAAAATCATGGACTTGAGTCACAAATTGAATAACTTTAAATGCAACATGACAGAATCAAGAAATACTTGCAACTTGCCTTGGACTTGGACCGAAGAGTTTGATTTCACTTGGACATGAGCCAGTTTCAAAAATTATTGAAAACTACGGTGTGCCTCAAGTCAATTTATTTTCCATCATTTCCTAAATTAATCTAAGTTAATGCTACTCATTCCAAGCAAAGTTATACCAAATACCAAAATATCAAAGACAACTACATTTGTGTACAAACATATACCCTAACATTAAAAAAAATGTGCAGATCGAGATTGATCAATATTGCATCATGACTTGTTTAGAAACTAAAACTCGGTGTTTAAGCGCTGACTTTGGAGCTGTCAATCAGGACTTGTGATTTGACACAGGCCATAGTATAGGTCTAAATACTTGACACTTTCTTCTGACTTGAAATACAAAGACTTCTGCAAAAAAAAAAGAATTGGTAAACGGACTGCATTTTATTTAGCGCTTTATCCAGTTTTTTCAACTCTCCAAAGTGCTAAAAAACAAGTCTTACCAATGTTTGGCTATTATTGGGGCATGTCCAAATCTGACACATGTCAGTCCTGACTGAATCTGATAACACCTAGTTTAAGGAGCACACTTTGAGGCCATAATGCTAGCAGATTACATGTTCATTACTGTAGTTGAAATGCAAGAAAATCGTCTTTAACTCCTCATTTAAAAAACTTTCATTCACACATTATTTGTTGAACATGTAATATGTTGTCTCCAAGGCAAAAATACAAAAGCAATGATAATCTGTAGTTTCACTATGATAATTTGATCCAAGACTTCAGTTAGTTCTCACAATAAAATGCTGTGAAGGCGCTTATTGAAATCACATTCATACTGCAGTATTTTACAAATATCTATCATTACATTTTACAAATATCTATCATTAAATCATTTCTGTGAGTAATGGCTCCAAAGTGAACTGTCTCCTCAAGCGTTTGCCAGAACTGCCAGATGGCCAGTCTGGGTCTGGCTGCAGCTCTGCTTTTTTTCTCCGATATATATTACATCTGAATCACTGACACTGACCTACATGGCAGTGGGAGGAATGGTGGAAAGATACACCTTCTTTTCTTTATTCAAAGCGGAGAAGAAACTGTCTGTGGCCAAGTTTAATGATGATGACAGTTTGTCTTTTATTTGAGCAGAAAAAACAACCCACAGTTTAAAGAGGCTTTTGATGTTCTTCAGCCTTTCTGACTTGTCCCATTACATTTAACACTGAGTACAACTTGGCATAGAACTTTTTTTTTGTTTCTGCCTTTTCCTGTGCTGTGTTCAGCCATCAAAAGGCATATGCTGATCCATCATACATTTATGTAATATATGTTGCTCGTTATTACTGTAATTTACCTCCGGTGGAGAGATCAGCTCATACTTTGAGTCTTTATTATTCCGTTGGAGTTAAATGGACTCCTAAGTGCCATGAAGGCTGTTTGGGTGCGTACAGAAGATGAAACGGTTTGCCTTGAGCAAAGAGAGGCAGACAGAGTCAGAGAGGTAGGCTGATCTTGAATGAAACAGGCTTTGCCGTCTCACAGTTTTAGTTTATTCTTCTTTTACCACAATCCTGACTTCTAACAGCTGCAGTTGCACAACCAGCATTCTAACCTGCACCTATCTGTTTACAAAATCCAAATAACTTGACATCTTTTACATGATATATGGTAACTGCAAGTGTTAATATAGCACTCATCATTTTAATGAATATTACATTGCATTACATTACATGACACTTGTTAGACGCTTTTATCCAAAGCGACTTACATACATGCAGTACTGTGGACAATCCCCACAGGAGCAATTTGGGGTGAAGTGTCTTGCCCAGGGACACAACGACATGCTATCTGCAGTGGGGATTGAACCAGTGCTCCCCTGATCCGAAGATCAACGCACTTCCACTGAGCCATAGCCTCCCAATATTGCATTTTTTTCTTTGTATAACAATTGTCCGATCTAAAGGTTTTTTACATGAAGAAACAAAGCAAGCAGATTAACTAGTAAAACAGTAATGTACATCATGAATATTAATCACAGTTACAATTTGTTGCAGAAATGTAATGCAACTACAATCAACATTTTGATATGAGCGATAAATCAAATGAAACTTGTAATGTGAAAGGGCTCCTAGTTAAAAGCCTGCAGATAATTATCACCCGACTCTAGCGTTTCCCTCAGCTCTATGGAATTTTTCGTTCTCTTTCAACACATTGTTTTGGTTTTCAGCCCAACAACTTCACTGTTTTCATCCACTGCTCTCTTTGCACCATTTCCAGCCTCATGCAGGCAGCTGTTTCTTAGCAAAAACAGATCTGATAAACCAACTGTATTCTACCTGCCAAGCACCAAACTGTAGGCAGATCAAAGCAGCAACTTGCTGCTGGACGCAGTAGAACATGTAGCAGCTATAGAGCCAGGTGAATGCTGCAGACATTTTACTCTGCACCTTTATGTGTGAAAAGGCAACTGTTGACTTTCCACATCAATTTAAAAAGGTGATAATATGTTGATTTTGTGTTTGCAGTTAGTTTTGACTGCCCTCTATCTGTTTTAGGTGTGAACATGTGTATGTGGTTTGTACTGCCGCGCTGACAGAATATGTTCATACAAAATACATTTTTTATTTGATATTTTGACTTAAAAGCGATATCTGTCAGATGTCTATGTATTGTATTGCAGGGTTATCTTGTTAAATGTCCTGCTTTGTAATACAAATTGTATCTTCAAAAACAATAGTGAGTCACTGTAGCATTGGACTTTTGGACATGTTACTTAAATTATTATGTTTATCTTATTTTTTCTTTTATTACACATTCATACTTGTTATATTATATAATGCATTGTATTTAATTGTATTTATCTTTTTTCTGATGCAGTCTATACAACTATTTCTCCATGGGATTATTAAAGAATTTCTTATTCTGATTATGTCCGGTCTGACCTTATTCAGACCAAAGAAGACGTAGACTACTTCCTGGCCTTGTGAATCACAGAATGTACTTTCATAAGCTTGCATTGAAGAAATTAGATCAGGCAAAAGAGGAAGCTTGGAAAGTTCACTTTATACCTTTGAGGGATTGCAAGGTGTAATACTACAGCAGGGGAAATGCTGCCCCCTTTTTGTTTGGAGGATATGGCCAAGCATAACACATGGATACAAAAAACAATAGAACCATGATCACTTGTACAGCAGATATTTCTCTTTATTTGTTTAATATGTTTTTATTATCAGGAACATGTTTTAACAAGGTGTAATATCCCTCAGAGGTTATTTTTGGGAGTAAACACAACAATTCTAAAATGTTAACTCTTAATTTTAAGGCAAGTCACAGCACAGTGTGGCGTTTATTTGCAAGCAGTCTCCATGCTGAACTGGGCGCTCTTACAAAGTGCCATTGTGGGATCTTTAAAGAGTTGCCCAACATTAAAGGGGAGGTAGTGGTAGCAGGTGGTGTGCAGGAGGAAGAGGATCTCCCTGAGGTCTCATTCAGGCCTGAGAGACGACTGGGACAGGTGGTCAACCCCTTTAATGTTCCAAGGCTTTTCATGTGTGCATGTGGCTCTAAAAAAGGGCACACTGTACACTGACCAAGAACTCTTTAATGGCAGACCTGTGATATAGTTCCTGCTGCTATTGCTGAATGTTTCATGTGGTTACGCCCGCTTACGTCTGCAGCGGCAGGACTTTGTGCATGGCATGGCTTCTTAATCCACCAGTGACATATGTATTGCTTTCGGGGTTCGAGACACGTAATGTTGTTCAAGCATTGAGAAATTCTTTGTCACCTGTCTACGACAACTGGCAGCTGACTTATAACAATGTTTGTTCTCAGGTTATTCTTGGACCAGCTTATGTTATTAGGAAAGAGATAAAAAGAATTGTACTTGTAATCCTGGATATCAGAAACTATTTTAACTAAACAACAAAACATAAAAGAAGAACTCACATACGTAGCTAAGATGCCCCATAATCAGCCACTGTGTACTTGAGTTTGACCACAGCCAAGTCAGAGATGATGGCCACCAAAAATGGAGGAAGTCTCTTTCGATTTGTCAATCCAATTTCTATACAACCGTTCATCTCATCGACTTCATAATGGGGGGGGGGTTAATTAAAAAACTGCATTATAATGACTACCATCTATCGAAAAACATTTCATGGCCTGCCCTTCTTCTGAAGATGTCTGAGTTGGGAAGTTGAGGCTTTCAGATAGCTTTCACTTAATGATAACGACCACAGGGGATACATATGTATAACAATGCCCCCATTTGAAGGCAGCATATTTCCTGTTATACCGCTGCTAGCTTCAGCAGGTTCAAGAACAGATACACAAGAAGTAAATCAGATAGGACCAAAGGAAGTGCTGTGTCGAGTGACATTGTTTAGAAAGGAGGTTCTCAAGAAAACTGCAAGCAGCCAAACAATCAGCCCGTACCAAACAGACAGGTTGTGAATGGCCACTGCAGTTAGGTCAATGAGTGAGAAGAGCGCTGGCTCACAAATGTGAGTGTTGTGTTGTGGAAACAAGCAGGTGCCTTAAAACACAGTGCTATGACTTTGCATAGGGGCTGCCCCTTGTTACTGTTTCTGCTTGATGGATTGCATCATTATCTTAACATTGCTTTTCTCTGTGTGCTAACCGGAGGAACTGTCAATATGAGCGTTTCATGTTCCCAGGTCCCGAGAGCCACAAAGAGAAAGAAGAATTTTGTTTTGGTTGGGAGTTGTTGAGGCTCATTTGTAATGGGCCCCTGGTGTGTTTAATGTTGGCAGGGTCCATCCTGTTTCTCAAGTAGGGATGAATTTGACAATGGGGACAGGGTATTGAGATATCACTGATGCAGATGCTTCAGATACACCATCAGGGCTGATACTAACAATACTTTTCACCACAATTACACTGATGATTCAAATTTCAGAAAAAAGTGGTAGATACCAATGGAAATGTCCTTAGACCAAGGTGAAATTCAGAAATGTAAAAAACTAGCAATACCAAACCCTAAAATATTGTTAATTTGGAATATCTGCTTGAAAATTGCTTTCGACAATTAAAGTTTTTAACAATTATAAACGTTTCTCATACATTCTATTTCGATGCATTCATTGGCAGTGCCAGGAAATGAGAACAACATTAATGTATACTAAGTGTTTAACTGTAGATCACAGTATTTAAATGCAGTACTTTATTTAGAAATTGCCTTCCAAGAACTTGAACTTGTTACCTCTGCTTCCTGTCTAGTAAATATCCACATCATTTAAACTAAACATCGACTGTAAAACAAACTTTACTTTTATGGATGTGTTGTCTGGAAGTTCTAAGAGCAATGACATCAACATGACATCATGAGGGTTATTGTTCTCAGACTTGAAACAAAAGACATGCGACTGTTTTCACATCCTGAGTAGTCTGACTCCTGGTGACTAAACTGATCGTAAAGGTATCAAGCATTTTGCATTCTTGCAGCTTAAATATTTCACTGCAGGACATCAGTTTGGAAGCCTCTGTAATCTGGTAGCTTGGCGACAGGAAGTAAACACAAACATAAACTCTGACTGCAACTTTCCTCTTGTTTTCCATATCCTTCAGACAAGCAAAGTGCTCTGGCATTTTCATTAGTGCCTGTTTGTTCATCCTTGGTAATGATCTCATAAGGGGCTTTTTAGTAGAACATGGTGCTCTGTGATTGAATGGTTTTATGTGGAGTCAAAGCACTCAGGTTCTCACAGCGGGGCGCCACTTCAGATCATTCAAATCCCGGTGGAGCTCTGGGGGAAAAAACATCGATTGCCGCTCAGCCTCCCTCTCCTTTATTCCTTCTTCTAACCCCAATTTTCCCTCTTGCAATATAATCCACTTTAACCGTCCCACTCCATCTCCTCTCCCCCTTCCCTGAAACTAGTGATTAAGCGCTTAACCAGTTTACACACAAAGAGACATGTGTTTGAAATGCAAACAAAAAAACACCTGGGACTTTTGAGGTTGTGAATATTGTTTTATGAGTTGTTGTTGTTGTTGTTGTTGCAGTATTTAGTTCCAATTCACTTCATCAGCATGTATATGTAAAGGGTTTGAGGTAGTGATGATTATATCTTCTCTATTTGAACTATTCAACAGTTTAATGCTGTTATACGCAGTTTGTTATAAAATATCAACAAGATATAGGATGAAAAGTTTGGTTAGAATGTGTCATTTACACCTGCTTGGTGAATTAAGGTGTGTTACTGCTATCATCTAATGCAAACTGATTAGTTTCTGTCCACTTTGGGTCAGCACACAAAGCAGTACTTTTTTACACATTCATCAGATGAAGAACAACATTTACACTACCATTAATTATGAGTTGTGTTTCTGGTCACCTGGTGAACAAAGTCCAATATTTCCTTTCCTTTCCGTTCAGTCCTAACCAACTATTTAGGAACTTATCTGGTTCTATAGCCGCCAAATGCTAATTCTAGTTGCTACTGTAACCTTTAGTAGTCTTCCGGCTAGTGTTCCATGGCTTTTCTGGACCTTTTTCCTAAAAACAACCTGCTAGGTAAGTTGTGGACCAAAACAATGTAGCTGAAAGAACTTGAGCTGAGGGGACCTGCAGAGCTGGGTCACAATTTCCAGTAATCTATATGAGTAACCCCATTCACATTTCCGTATGGATTTCTAATTGGGCCTACCTTGCACAGGCAGAGGGGCTTGAAGTCCCTACAGCGTTCCACTACAAAGGCTAATCAAAGAGAGACTTAAAATGACCACAAAGAAATATAATATATATATATATATATATATAAAGAGACAAAAACAGCTGCAAAGACCACAAAGAGACTCACAATGAGGGACAAACAATCACAAAAAGACTCAAAATGACCACAAAGAAACATAAAAGAGACAACAAAAGACTACAAAAACACACAAAAAGACTACAAAGAGAATAAAACAAATACAAATAAATTGAAAAAAGCAACAAAGGGGCTCAGAGAGAGGGGCAAACAATAACAAAGAGACACAGAATGAAAGAAAGAATAACATGTCAATACACACAATATAGCTATAAAGAGACCCAAAATGAAACAAAACCAATACAAATGGACACGAAATGACTACGAAGAGACACACAATCACTACAAAGAGACACAGACATCAACAACAATAGGTATAGAAATATAAAGTCTTGTGGGGAGGTGGGGGCTTGCACAGTCATCTCATCCACTGTTAGTCAAAAATATTGCACTTTTACCACTTTGTTTTGAATTAAAAACATGCTCGCTAATCCCAGATCTAAAAACTGTGAGAAGGGAAAGATGAAAAAGCTTCCACTCAGAGAGGGTGGTGTTTTGGAAACACACACACACACACACACACACACACACACACACACACACACACACACACACACACACACACACACACACACACACACACACACACACACACACACACACACACACACACACACACACACACACACACACACACACACACACACACACACACACACACACACACACACACACACACACACACACACACACACACACACACACACACACACACACACACACACACACACACAGTTTAGATAGCATCTTCCTCCCTCTATCAGAGTGCTATCTGCAGGGCTCAGCCTGTGACATCACTTCCTCTCACACATACAGGCGGTGGTGGGAAATAGAACCACAGTGACATCATGTAATGGCTCCAACATGTGGTGAGATGAGTATGATCCAACAGCCCGTGGAGGCAAGTACACATTTACAACAGACAAGTCCACCTTAACCACCGTGGCCTCGGCGTTGATTGTGCTTCCATTCATGTGGATTTAAATTTCACATTTTGTCCAGACCCGGCCTTGAAATTAAAACTTTTTTCCAGCGTGCTTGAGTAAAAAAGGACCACGGGGAGATTAGAGTCTATTTCCACCTTAACTTTTAAGGTGAAACTGCACATTAATCCTCTTTTTAATGATGTCACGCCGACCTCCGCTCTCACACTCTCTGCTGACATTATCATATTGCTCAAAGTCTTAGTCCAATAACTCAATATGACTCTTCTAACCCTTTCATCCTGCCTGAGGATCTTCACACATCTTGTATCCATCATGTGTCCCTCCCACACACCATACACTCCTCCTCTGTTCTCACGTTAATGCTCAATCCTCCCTCGCTCGTTTCCACTCTCCTCCAGCCATTCGCTCATGTGAGACCCCCCCCCCCCCCCAATTCTTTATTCGACATGGTAAACCAGGAACTATGGAGAACATCCAGTTGTATGCGCTGGCTGCATTTGTCTTGGCAGCGGCTCAGGGTTATAATATTGCCACTTCAGTTTAAGTGTAGTGTATGACTGTGGAAAGGGGCTTCCTTCTCATGAGGCTGCAGTAAAAGATCAGAGGATGAGGGAGGAGATGTCCGCTAATCCATCTTCTTACGATTCTTGCCGTGTTGTTACACCAAATTAAACCACCAGTCATGGGAAATGACTTTTGAAAGCTATTTACAGTACAAGACACATTTTTTCGTAGCATAAAACATTTTCACACGCTGGCTGTCCTCTCGCTTCCCTTCTATAGTCTAGTTGCCAGCACTTTGAACCTGGAAATGTTGAGTACCCCAAAGTTTTATGTTAGAAATGTATAGTACGGGTCCCCAGCACATAGAAACTGCTGGATGCTAACTTGCATATGTTGGGCAATTTGCTCAAATCGAATAATTTGCATTAAATAGCATTATAGCCTATGAAGACATTAGGATGGACATTTCTGGAGTGTTTCTTTTTTGGGGGATTCTGAATACATTTCAGGATCAAGATTGGCAGTTTGAACGGGAAAGTGGCAATATGTGCACTCCCGGTGGACTGATTTTGACTACCATGAGCAGTGTTGCTACCATTGGAGATAGAGAGCACAAGATGCAAATTATTACCTCAACTCCGGACAATTGATTTTGAAATAGATAAACTATCCGTCCAATCCATAAGATCCAGAGTCCACTAAAACTTTAAAATCTACCCTAAGTTCATCAAAATCAGCCTATCGGGAGTAAAAATAGGGCCTTTTTCTGGTGAAACTGACACACTAAAAGTCCTAAATGTCAGAAATGCATTCAGCATCCTCACTTGCAGTCCCCCATAAACTCTTGTCCAAATCTGCTAAGCCAAACTATTGTCAACATAAGCTATAATGGTAATGAATGCTAATTAATGCAACTTATGCTAAATGTGCAAATTGCCCGAAATAATATGCAAGTTAGCATTCGTCAGTTTCTATGTGCTGGGGACCTGTACTATACATTTCTATCATAACACTTTGGGATACTCAACATTTCCAGGTTCACAACAGGACTCCATGAGCTGGCAACAGACTAATATGGAAATAAGAGAAAAGCAATGGTAATGCGGGAACTGTTCCATCTTTTTGGCCTATGTGTTAGCCGAGTAGTTGGCTCACACACACACGCTGTCAAAGAGGGTAATAGTTCTGCCACTCGCAATGAAGTTCAGAGAAAGCAACCCCAAATATGTAAGCCGGTGTTTGTGTATGTGTGGGTGTGTGTAAGCTGCTGTGCAAATGGGGGGGCCTTTGATGTGGCGCTGAGCGGATCCTCTTGTAGTTAGCCGTTCCCAGGCTGTCTGAGCTGTCCTGTTCAAGAGCAGGACACAGAGACACAGAGAGACACAGAGACACACAGAGAGAGGGAGGGAGACAGAAGTGCAGGCTTTCTCAGCGTAACTGTCATTGGTTAATGCTATGAAAAGAACACAAGCTAGAAAGGGTAATTTTTTCCTAAATACCTCTGTAATTGCTTTTGTGTGTGTATTGTAGTCAGTGGCATTTTTATATGTACAAAAGTGGTGGGGCACAAAAAACGTAGATGTCTATAAGCTTCTGCAGTGAGGTTCATGGCTGGTGAGCATATTCCTTCTCCCATACACCCAGACCCACTGGCAGAGGAGGTGGCACTGGTCTCCTCTCTCTCCCAAATGGAGCTTTTCCCTCTTCAAGCTACCTAACTTCACTCCTTCCACCTTTGAATTCCATGCCGTCACAGTAACTCATCCTATACAATTAACCATTGTTGTTCTCTACCGTCCACCAGCCGCCTTGGGGGACTTCTTGGAGGAATTAGATAATCTCCTCTCACACATCCCTGAAACTGGCCCTCCCGCTGTACTTCTCGGAGACTTCAACCTCCAGACAGGGAAGATAGACGAACTAACATCTCTGTTAACCGCCTTTGCTTTCTCACTGTCTCCGTCTCCACCGACTCATAAAGCTGGCAATGTCCTTGATCTCATATTCTCAAGGAACTGCTCTACTTCTAACCGCTCTGTAAACCCGCTCCACACATCCGATCACTTCTTCATTTCATTCTCTGTACCCCTTTCTAAACATAACAAACTAATCTCTTCTCATCCTGCACCTGTCCACCGTAACCTTCGTTCCCTCTCCCCCTCTACCTTTGCCTCATCGGTGCTCTCAGCCCTCCCTTTCTCTGACTCCTTCCAACTCCTGCCTCCAAACTCTGCTGCAGAAACTCTCCTCTCTACTCTCTCATCCTCTCTGGACTCTCTCTGTCCTCTCACATCTCAGCAAGCTCGTCAGTCCCCTCCTGCTCCCTGGCTAAATGACGCACTGCGTGCTAATAGAACCGTCCTTCGGGCAGCAGAGCGGAAACGGTGGAAATCCAAACACCGTTACGACCTCCTAACCTATCAGGCTCTCCTCTCCTCTTTCTCTGCTTCGATCTCTCAGGCAAAAAGCACTTTCTTTCAAGATAAGACCCAATCTTCCTATTCCAATCCCAAACAACTATTTTCCATCTTCTCCTCCCTCCTGGACCCCCCCCAAAGCCCCTTCCCCCTCCTCCCTTCTGTCAAGCGACTTTGTTAATCACTTTGAAAAAAAGGTTGATGATATTCGCTCTTCTTTTTCTGACTCACCTTTACTCACCGCTGGGTCACCAGACCCTCCTTCCACCCACACACTGACCTCCTTTTACCCTCTCTCTCCAAGTGAGGTTCTTACTCTCATTACCTCTTCCCGCCCTACCACCTGTCCTCTGGACCCTATCCCTTCAAATCTCCTTCAGACTATCGCTCCTGATATTCTACCGTTTCTCTCCCATTTCATCAACACTTCTCTAACTTCTGGTCACTTTCCAAACAGTCTCAAGGAGGCAAGAGTAAACCCTCTCCTAAAGAAACCCTCTCTCAACCCATCTGATGTTATAAACTACAGGCCTGTCTCTCTCCTCCCGTTCCTGTCTAAAACACTTGAACGCGCTGTCTTTAAACAACTCTCCTGTTATCTCCATCAGAACAACCTTCTGGATCCGCACCAGTCTGGTTTCAAGGCAGGTCACTCCACAGAAACAGCCCTCCTTGCTGTCACTGAGGAACTGCACACTGCTAAAGCAGCCTCCCTCTCCTCTGTCCTCATCCTGTTGGACCTGTCTGCTGCATTCGACACGGTGAACCATCAGATCCTCCTTCGCACTCTCCAAGAACTTGGAGTTTCAGGCTCTGCACTTTCCCTCATCATCTCATACCTCAAAGACCGCACCTACAGGGTTACTTGGATGGGGTCGGAGTCCGACCCTTGTCAATTAACTACAGGGGTCCCTCAGGGCTCTGTTCTTGGTCCCCTCCTCTTCTCCTTGTACACAAACTCGCTCGGATCTGTCATTAGCCCGCATGGTTTTTCATACCACTGCTACGCTGACGACACCCAATTAATTCTGTCCTTTCCCCGCTCAGAGACCCAGGTCGTCGCACGCATCTCTGCTTGTCTAGCCGACATCTCTCAGTGGATGTCTGCTCATCACCTCAAGCTCAACCTTGACAAGACTGAACTGCTTTTCCTTCCGGGAAAAAATTGTCCCACTCTTGACCTAACAATCAACATCGGCACCTCTGTTGTTTCCCCGACTCAGACTGCAAGGAATCTGGGTGTGATCCTAGATAACAACCTGTCCTTCACTGCAAACATCGCTGCTACAACCCGCTGCTGCAGATACACGCTTTACAACATCAGGAAGATACGTCCCCAGCTGACCCAGAAAGCGACGCAGCTTCTGGTCCAGGCTCTCGTCATCTCATGCCTAGACTACTGCAACTCCCTCCTGGTTGGTCTACCTGCATGTGCCATCCGACCTCTGCAGCTCATCCAGAATGCAGCGGCTCGTCTGGTCTTCAACCTTCCTAAATTCTCCCACACCACGCCGCTCCTCCGCTCCCTCCACTGGCTTCCGGTAACTGCTAGAATCCACTTCAAGACAATGGTACTTGCGTATCATGCTGCGAATGGATCTGGCCCTTCCTACATCCAGGACATGGTTAAACCGTACACCCCAGCATGTGCACTCCGCTCTGCATCAACCAAACGGCTCGCTGCACCCTCGCTGCGAAGGGGACCCAAGTTCCCATCAGCAAAAACACGTGGGTTTGCTATCCTGGCTCCAAAATGGTGGAATGAGCTCCCCATTGACATCAGGACAGCAGAAAGCTTACACACCTTCCGGCGCAGACTGAAAACTCATCTCTTTCGACTCCACTTCGAGCGATAGAACTATTAACAAAGCACTTATATACTAATAAAGGACTGGCTTACCTAAAGCCAGTTGAGTAGCACTTGAAATGTTTTTGCTCTATGAAACCTGATGTACTTATATGATTCTGTTTTCTTCAAGTTTGTATTTTGTTGGTCGAACGCACTTATTCGTTCCCTCTCCCCCTCTACCTTTACCTCCTCGGTGCTCTCAGCCCTCCCTTCCTCTGACTCCTTCCAACTCCTGCCTCCAAACTCTGCTGCAGAAACTCTCCTCTCTACTCTCTCATCCTCTCTGGACTCTCTCTGTCCTCTCACATCTCAGCAAGCTCGTCAGTCCCCTCCTGCTCCCTGGCTAAATGAGGTTGTTCTGTAAGTCGCTTTGGGTAAAAGCGTCAGCTAAATGCAATGTAATGTAATGTAATGGTGAGGCACTGGCACTGACTCTTCAGGTTTACAAATATTATATTTACACCTAAATCAAAATATAATATTATTTTCAAAAGCTTTTTTTGTCTGATGCTTCAATTAATTTTAAACAGACAGTTCAACCGAAGGATACCCAAAAAATGTAATGTTATCATTTAAATATTGAGTTGTTCTCTCTTAGTAAGATCCCATTTTCAATAAAATTGCAGTCTTACCTTGACTTGAAGATTAAGTCCATTTGCCTATCCTTCTGGACAAAAATCTCTATCACTTTTTTGTAAAAGTCCTCCTTATGTTCTTGTAGTTTCAAAAGTCTATCATAAATCTAATCTAATCAATAAAAATTGAAATTGAAAATTATAAAAGTAGGGTAGACATGTGGATATTATCCGGCTGAACAAAACGTGCATTTATCTAACAGGTTTGTTTCCCACAGATCTTATTTGGAGCTATTTTCTAAAATCCCATGGAGAAATCTCATTGCTTTTTTGTCGAGGGAAGCCATGCGCAGCTTACTTCCGGGTTTTAGGACGCGTCACTGCAGCTCTCTCGTCTCCTCTTCACACACCACACTTTTCGCGGCACACGTACTTACAGCCAATCAGCTCTGAATGATGTGAGATGACGTATGATGGGGATGGCAGCTCTATGCCCCTATGGTCATTATTTTTTTGCCACACACATTAAATAGGAAAATATTCTGAGCATGCGCAGTGTAGTTTTTACAGTCACCATTGACTTAGACAGTAAGAGGGAGGGGCAGGATCGGGTTTTGTCCCACATGGCTCTAAACAGCTCAATAGGCACACACTGTAGACACTAATTAGAAGAACACAGACTAAAACAGCAATGTACAGACGATTAAACATGATCTTAAAATATATTTTATATATTTTTTAATTTATTTTTTGCATTTTTTTGTAATCATTATTTTTAATACTTTCTGCTGACACTAGGTGAGGCTGTGCCCCACCTGCCCCTAATGACCAGTCGCCACTGGTTGTAGTGCTTAAATGTAAGGGTGCATGCTCTTGCACATGTGTAAATCATACCTAATGAGTGTAAGGATTCAAACACTTCTGAAGGCAACTTGCAATGTGTAGGAATAAGATCCAATGACCTTTTGGTGTTTTGACAGCAAATGTTGTGGAAGGTCTTTTTTAGGGTTAAGGTCAACGCTAGGGTTTATGGGTTAGGGTTAAGGTATAGTTGAGGGTTAGGGTTGATCCTCTTCTGTGTTTTGGTATAGTTGGTTTGCAAACTGTACTCAAGACCACCTTCATCAAATCACAGGAGAGAAATGTATTGTTGATGTCCTCTCTCTATTCTGATCTGTTAGGGTCCACTTAAAGCCCGAATCTGAAATACTTTAATTTGTTTTGACCAATTAGATCAATAGGGTTGGGTGGTTGGGTATTTTCGACTTGTGGAACCTCGCGTCTTGGGTCTTAAATACGGGAGAGGCAGAAATGATTTTGGTCCGATGAAGGTTCCTTGTAATTATCACGAGAGAAACGTCTTGTTTGACGTGAGATGCACAGCGTGAACTCTGGAAAAATCCCTAGTATTGTTTCAGTTTTGAAAACAGCTGCTGGTTATATGGTGGTACATTGTTGTGTAAAGTTCTCTCTCTATTTGGATCTCAGTCCACTTAAAGTCCGAAATGTAAATAATACTTATATTCAATTTAATTTACCAATAAAGAAAACTGGATGAACCATTCCTTTCATTGAAATGAAAGCTTGTTCGATGCATATGCTTAAGAATTTCCTTGATTTGCGTCTTTTTTTCCCCATAAAGCACATGCATCAGTGTCCTTCACTTACCGACTTCCTGCAGATTACTCATAAATGACATGAAAAACATGTACAAATACGACACTTTCAGACAGTTTTTTTTATATAATGGATTAACTTGTGCACAAAGAGTTTATAATTTGTATACAGAAATAAGTATTTTAGGGCTTGTTTAGTCTCTTGGTCTGTAATTCAGTCTGTGACCACTGCTCTAAAATAACAGCCCAGCACTGATCCTGGGGGCTTGCTTTATAGTCCTGTATAAATCACTTCCTCTCAGGTCAAAGGCCACATATTTTCTTCTCCTCACACCTTTCCTGCTGTCTCTCTAAAACAGCGCCTTTGGAAACATCCAAGCTGCTCCTCCTGTGTCTGGGATGTGCTTTTAACATACCAGATAAAGCTTGTTTTACTGTGTGTGTGTGTGCGCGCGTGTGTGTGTGTGTGTGTGTGTGTGTGTGTGTGTGTGTGTGTGTGTGTGTGTGTGTGTGTGTGTGTGTGTGTGTGTGTGTGTGTGTGTGTGTGTGTGTGTGTGTGTGTGTGTGTGTGTGTGTGTGTGTGTGTGTGTGTGTGTGTGTGTGTGTGTGTGTGTGTGTGTGTGTGTGTGTGTGTGTGTGTGTGTGTGTGTGTGTGTGTGTGTTTGAAGCAACCTGCAGGTGGAGGAACAACCAGTAACCTACAGCATCTCCAGCCTTGAAAAACCCCTTTATGTTCCACCGCCAGATGTGGAAAGAAGCACCGAGAAATTGTGGCAAAGTGCCAGAAGGAATTGTGTCAGAAAGCAGCTTTAGCAGGTCATTGTGTATTTTCGCTCTCTTTCTTTTCTGTCTGTCTCGCAATAATCTTTCTATTGCTGAAATGTTCAGATCCGTTGGAGAGTATTGCATGCGATGAGAAGAACTGATGGATGAGAGAAGGATCGTCACCAGCCAAGTCACGGAAAGAAGTTCACAAACATCATAATCCTTATCCAATATTAACACCATATTTTACATCTATAGTTATTGTTTGGTATGAAAACAGCCATGCAAAAAGACATTCTGGTCATCCATTTTCTAAGTTTGATTTAAACCAGGGGTGGGGAACCTTTTTCCTTTCAAGGGCCATTTCAATGTTTTCAACATCCTCCGAGGGCCGTACAAATTATTGACCTTTGCTTAAAAATACTAAAATCATTCATTTTGCCTTTCTTTCATGCTGTGCAAAGAAAAAGCAACCTCTTAATCCAGATATCTTGCCATGACTCGTGCATGCATGCACGTGCACGGTGTGGCATGACCACCGAAACAGAAAGATATGGACACAAGATGTGTGCAAATGTATTTAGTTTCCTATCCATGTGGACATGATTTAAGTGGAGGGGGGGACCTAACCTCCTCTTGGGGGGTCCGGGGGCATGCTCGCCCTGGAAGATTATTTTTTTTAAATGTCGAAGTTAAAAGCATCAATCTGGTGCACTTTGAGAGCAACATGAGGAGATGTGGATACATCTCTCAACATCCATATGAAACAGAACTGGAAGCAGATTTATTTTTCTTTATGGATATTTTACAAATCACTCCCCTTTCAAACTGTATTCTTGTTTATTAATAACAACTTTTTTTTACTGTCAAATAGTATTTTATACCTGTTTACTTTATTCTCTTATTTTTTTATAACTATGATGATCATATAAAGATGTGCCTTTACCTCACTGGTTGTAGAAAAAGCTTCTTATATTCGTTAGCATAGCTAGCTAACCAGATGCTAATAACAACAAAGTTATTGACTGTATGATCAGTATGACAGATGAACAGGGGCCTATACTACGAACCTGGTTCAACCTAATCTGGATATGTTTGAGTTAGCCGGTTGGCCTAATCCAAAACATACGCGCTCTCGCTAAACTGTACTACGACGCTGGTTATCAAGTGGATCGCTCAAGCCAGCCGTGTCCTATCTAGTTAGGTGCGCGTTCCCACATGAAAGGGGTGGTATTTGGAGCATTCGACCAATCACAAACATGGAGAAGCGTACTGACAGCACAGCGTCATACTTCCTGAATGAAAAGTGAACTTCAATACTAGTCAAAAATGAAGAAGTTAAACTTTAAACATCCATGACTTAAACACTTTATCCAGGATAAAAGCCACATAGCTGCACCTGCAAGGTGAATACAGCTGGTAACAGAAAAAGTGTTTGAATGCGTACATTAACAGGTTTATGATATCACTGCCCCGTCTAAGACACGATCTGACTTTAATTACATTTGTCTCGAGTGTTTCGTCAACTTAATGTGTTGCTTAAAATAATACTTCTGCATACAGTATGTGACACTGTGAGTGTTGCACGGCCAGATACGGCTCAGCTGACTCAGATAAGGAGATATATGATACATTATGAAGTGATATGCCGCGGACTGTACTTAATGTACTCTGATCCGGTTACTTATGTTGTGGCCGATATTTAAGTAAGCTTTCTTAACGCTAATGTTATAATAGTCAGATTGCTCTGAAGATGGAGGTGATATTCTATTCATGTTCACGTTCACACAGTCGGTGATTTTTCCCAGCCGTCTTTCCTGCGACGGCAGTTTTTCTGTATTTCCTTTCTCCTGTAATATGACTTGATCGCTTTAAACTCCGCACACTGAGCTCTGATTGGTCAGCAGGCGGTGCTTTCACTGAGTTGAGCTCTTAGCCTGCAACCTAACCTGGTCCCGACCAGGTTAGCTGCTTAGCATATATTACCATGGAGATCTAGCCTGCTAAAAAAAGAACCAGCTTCGGATGACCGGAAAGCCGGAGTTTTCCCTGAATTTAGCCGGCTAAGCGAAAATCCTGCTTCGCAGTATACCCCCCTGATCACCACTGGGCTTTCAACTAAAGACACAGACACGCAAATACTGCAGCATGTGTACGGCTCTGTTACGTCCCGGCTCGTGGAAAGTAACATATGACCAGTTGTTTTTGGTAAAATAGGAAGTTGTTTTAATGAAAACTGCACTAATTTGGCAACACACAGCCACAATCAAAACAAAAGGCCACAAAGGCACAGGTTTAAATAACAAACAAAAGGAACTACAGGAGACTCTTTAAATAAAAGCTTTCACAAGTTAATAACTAAACTAAACAAAAACTAAAAACACATAAACAAAAGAGAACCTCACCTCTAAAATGGAAAAAGGAATAGGGCTAACGAAAACAGACCGTAACAAAACACAGCCTGTGTACAAGTTATCCACAGTTACGTTGTACTTAAAGATAAACAGATTCATAAACATAAGCACACATATGCACCCAACCCAGTTAACCACTGTTAACAGAACTAACACAGAGCGAGTGCCAAGCTAGTTAACCACTGTTAACAGAACTCACACAGAACTAACACAGAATGTACCGAGAGTACCGAGAGTACCGAGAGACGTCTGACACAGATTCAGACCTCTGTTGACCAACTGAGATGCACACATTCTTGTAACAGTCCCCGGAAGGTGTGTGCAGGGATTGGAGAGTCGGGCCCGACCTGCTCAAATCCAGATCTTCGGTCACGCCTACCGGGGGAGGGACAGAAAGCTGGCATCCAATGGCGTCTGGGCAACGGCACAGCTATATACATATAACACACACAGTTGCAAACACTCACACAGACAGGTTAATGAGCAGATAGAAGGCGGAGGCCGTAACAGGCTCCTTATGGGTACTGCAATTTCTGAATTGCGGAGCGGCGTTCTAGTGCTCTCCGTCAAAACTGCACCCCTGTCAGACGAGACATATACCACGTGATGACACGTTAGGCTCGTGTTGTGTTCAAGGACCCTGACCTTGGCCAGGAAAAACACTCAAGCACTCACTTGTTTAATTTTTTTCTTTTTTGCGTATTTTTATACATTACCTCGAGGGCCGTACCAAATAGTCTGGCGGGCCGTATACAGCCCGGGGGCCGGAGGTTCCCCACCCCTGATTTAAACTGTTCTTAATCTACGAAAAAATGTTGGAGGAAATCTCTTAAAGGTCCCATGTCATGCATGTTATTACCCGTCCCCTTGTGTGTTATGAAGGTTTTTATGCATGTAAACGGTCTGCAGAGTCACAAACCCTCAAAGTACACCCTGTAGCGAGTAAAACTCTAACAGAAAATACCTGTCTATGCTTCCCCAGAACGCCTCGTTGGAGATTTCTCTTTTTCCATTGTTTTCTTCCTGGGTACAGTGACGTGCCCATACCCAAATGGACCCATTGGTCTCTCTGTCTCTCAGACCCACGCAGCAAGAAGGAAATGAACCCAGCTCACACTGTCCGCTCCTCGCAGCAGCGAGCTTCGCAACGTCCCGCCAACACGGCACCCAGACCCCAGCATTCTCATCTGTTTGTCCTTACTGGTGTCATCTTCTGGTTGCTAACGCCATTGCAACACATAGTCACTGATGTTCCGCTGTAATGGTGGTAGACTCATCAGAACAGAGTGGGCGAGCTGACCAATCAGAGCACAGTGGGCTCACAGGGAGGGGGGGGCAGGAGCTCCAACAAGCCGTTTAGGACAGAGAGTGAATACACATACTTTACAGAGATGCTGTATGAGAACAACACGTTCTCACTCCCAACCCGTCACATGTTGACGGTCGGTCAGGGCCCCTCCCTGTCACGGAATTACGGACAGGGTACCCCTTGAGAGTCCGTTTTCAACGGGCAGGGCGTCCCATTGACTTGCATAGAGCTCCCTGAACGTTGGTAATAGACAAGTTGGGATCGCAGTGAAATGCTCTCCGCAGATCCATTCTCACAGCGTTTATCAAGCTTTTTCTTACTCAATATCAAGCCACACTTGTTGTTTTTACCTCTTTATTTTAATTGAATAATGTAGGACTTGTGTTGCCGTCAGTTATGGGGAGAGTAGGGGCTCAGAATACTGAAATCTGTATTGTTTCATCGTTTTTTCCTTCTAATTTCTTAATTCTTTTCTAAACCACAAACTGTTATTTACTCAACAATAACAAATAATTATCCTTGTGTTTATTTATTTGTTTGATTAATAAACACAAGTTGGAGTCCGTCAGGACCGAGAGTCGGAGCAGCTCATAGTAGTTCCTTTAGAGAATTTTATACCCGGAAGTAAGTATTCTCTCCGCTTCGCTTGACAAACCTTGTGATAGTCCTCAAGCTCTGTGATTGGATGTTTGAGTGTGCGCCGAGGGTTACGCCGAGCGTCGAACAACACTTTGAAATGGGATGGAACCACGGCAGACTGTCCAAAACTGGATTTGAACGGGTCCACCCCGTCCCCAGAACTACACATGCTGGCTATTGTGTGTTTTGCAACATGCTCTATGGCACGTCTCTACTGGGAATTGTAGTTTTAAAAGACGTTTTCGTATTTCCCATAATAAGAAGTTGCCAGTATTAAACTGTGTACATCCCTGGAGGTTTAGGGGATAGGAAACACTCAAATTTAAAACATAATTAATAAATGGGTGAAAATTGCTTGTGCCCATAATGGGCAGCATTAATATATACCCACATGACAGCTAAGGTCAGAAGAGCTTTATTTAACAGCTGGTCTTATGTCTGTGACCCTTCCTGTTTGATAAGCCTGAAACATGCACTTGTCAAGGTTCAGAGGCACATATGGCAGTAGCCATCGATCATCTTAAGATAAGATATACTTTATTGATCCCAAGTTGAAAACATTTGCGTTACATCATCATGTGTAACAGTTGTAAATATGCAGTGGTGTTTATTTGTAAATCATTTAGTATAATCGCACAAATTCTGTGTTTTATATTTAATAATTCTGTGTTCTTTATTTATTGAATGTTCAATACCTGACAAGGCCGGAGATTAAATATTGGTACGCGGGTTCCTCAACAGTGCATTACAAGACATCTATCAATATGTGTCTATACCTCCATTAAACAGTCGTATTCTGCATATTTCTTATACTATCTACATACATCTTATAAGAGTATAATACATATGTATAATATCAGTTAAAATAAGTGCTTAAACATACAATAGTTAACATTGCAGAAAAGCAATATATTAGTACTTTGTCAGGCTTAATATTTATACCCCCAAAGCTTTTTTCTTATTCAAAATAAGACCTTAACCTAAAGTATTCTTTAATGTTTAAATAAAGCCTTATTAGTTTGGCTGTCTGTGTCTCCTATTAATATTTAATAATAAAAATAATAAATGTTAATAACGTACTTTAACCACCAGGTGTCCCTTTCTATCACCTGTGCACCGTTATGGTGTACATATACCAATATACTGATTGGATCAAATATAAAAGTCGGCCGAATTAGTATTCATACTGCAAGGAGACTTATATTGTGAAGAGAAATTGAAGATTTTGTTTAATTGCTCATATTTATGATCCACGTCACATATTCAGTTTCTGCGGCAGTTCTTCCTGTTTGTCTAGAAGTCTTCTCATCAGGGCTCTATAAATAAAGAACTACGGCAGATATGTAATATTTAATGCAGCCGAACCGTGTATTACAATGCCGTTATGTAATGACCTCCAAAGAGAAAAGCAAGCAAACTTGGAATAAAGCATTATTTAATTTTTAAAAAATGTTTTCGGATTTCACATCAACAGGAAGTCCGGTTAACTAAAATGTCCGTGCGCAAAAATACCCCAACCCATAGATCCGTGGGTGAATAATGTCAATCACCACATTACACACATCCCTTCACATTTACATTTTAATTCACATTAAAGTATTTCGTGAGGCCTTCTAAAATGTTTTTAAATATAATTAGGGTTGTAGTTGAGTTTGTAACGGACAACGGCACGTCCATTAATTCCACAACCACACACATGGATTAACATCGATTTAATACATTAATGTAGCCTTTGTTTCTGCTAAAAGAGGTGTCAACCAGCTGGAGCAACAAGAAAATCGGCGAAATCGAGTGTGACTATTAAAAAATAAATAATTATTATATTAATATTGACAATAACAACCGACCGTCGGGGAGCGTTCTCATGGCGTCTATTATCAACGCTATGGGAGGTCTATGAAGGTCTATGGCAGTGGTTCCCAAACGGTGTGCCGCGGCACACTGGTGTGCCGTGAGGCAAGTCCGGGTGTGCCGTGGGATTTTGTGACAACCATACGTTATTGTATTTTTACTTCACTACATTCATTTTAACTCTCACAGTTACTACTCTCTTACATGTGTAAAAGAAGGATAATATCATAACATTAATATAACACTGAAAAGATCCATTCTGCATAACGAATTATTCATACATTTAGATGATAATACTCCTACTTATACTTGCAACACTGATTTGGTGTTGCTGTTCTTTGTGCAGTAAATCTGTTGTTTCTCATACCATAGACCAGGGGTGTCCAAACTACGGTCCGGGGGCCAACCTCGGTCCGTGATCCATTTTTAATTGGCCCGCAGCTAATTCTAAAATGATAGTGGAATATGGCCCACAAATGAAACTTGTCTTATATTGTACTTCATTATACAGTATGTACACATATGTTGCACAGTATTCATGTGTTTATAAGTCCAATCTTTAAATAAATTCAGTGAATTCAAGTTGAAAACATTTTCTAACAAATATTAGTTGATAAAAAACGCACACTAAATTAATTCCATAACAAGCTTGAAATATAGAAGTAGAAGATGAAGAAGATGGACCTTTATTAATACACTTCATATTTCCAATTTTCAAAGCATTTTGAGGCTTCTGTTTTAAGGGATTAGCTGCCAACACTTTTTGTAACAAAATAAATAGAACCCTATGGGTAGATCAATCAAATCAAGTTGTATTTATATAGCACATTTATAAACGATTTTTGGTCAAGCCAAAGTGCTGTACATATAATAAAAATAGCCTACAGTAGAGACACTTTACAGCAATATCAGTATGAGAAAAACGACACCCTCTATCCTAGATGTAGGCTGTTTTTTTAATTGTATTAAATGATCAAAACCTACATTTGATTGATTTTTCTAACTTATAGCTTAACTTATGAGGCAATACACCTCACCTCTAGTATATGTGGCCCTCAGTGAATATTTGTGGTCACCCCTGCCATAGACTATAAAGCTCTGTACACATCCTCAGAAAAGGCTGTCTGACTGAATTGGCCCTCTTGGGATAGAGATCTGGAACAACACCACAGAGGACCGAGCTCTAACATTCAAGGTCTCCTTCTTTTTGTTTCCACCCTCATGCTTTTAGTTTGTGATTTTCCAAAAAGTCAGTTCAGATCTCATCTTATACAACACATCTAAGGGATAACACAGTACATTTACACAGCAGATGGGCGAAGACGTGCACTCTCACTCTAACATGGAGTTTATCCGAAGACATGACAGAGAGAGCCTCACAACACATCAGGCTAAACGGAGGTGTTAGTTGAGCCTGCTATCAGCCACAAATGTTCCAAAGCTTGTAATTTTAAAGGTATGAAACGCTTCCCAAAGCTTTTTTGCCTGAAGGATGGAGCTCTCAGGATAAGGGTTCCCTCAGGGAGCTTCTATATCTGTTATCTCACACATAGCACAACACACGCACATGTTCAAACACATGCTGATATTGATGCATGCACACACCTCACTTATCTTTGCACGGAACATCTGCTAAACTATACTCTTCACCTCTCCACTTGAGCATGAGTAATTCCTCTTCTGTTGATCCTCCATTAAGGCTGCACAATTTCCCCCAGAACAGATGTCAGGCGCACATCACACAGATTGATGTTTTTAATAAAACACAAAAAGGAGTAAAAAGAGGAGGAGGAGGAGGAGGAGGAGGAGGAGGAGGAGGAGGAGAGGACAGTCTCATGGAGGAGAAACCTGGAGGTAGGTGTGTGTGTACATGTGTGTTTGTGTCTTACTTGGCAGGCCTTTTCACAAGTTTTCGCCTCTACTGATGTGGTTGGCGAGAAACTTTTTTTAAAAGCGCATTTGAAGAATCTCAGATGTTACAAGACGAAACAACCACGTGTGTGTGTGTGTGTGTGTGTGTGTGTGTGTGTGTGTGTGTGTGTGTGTGTGTGTGTGTGTGTGTGTGTGTGTGTGTGTGTGTGTGTGTGTGTGTGTGTGTGTGTGTGTGTGTGTGTGTGTGTGTGTGTGTGTGTGTGCCAGTGAGAGAGCTCAGATTGACTTGCCTTATCACTTCAATCACAGCTTTGTAGGTCTGCTTGTGGATCCTATAAGCAAAGCGCAGGGGGAGAGGTTGCAAAGAGGAGCTTCAATGGCTTCCTTGGCTGAGCCATAAGGGATCTATAGCACCAGCAACCTGACTGGCAGGCAGACGCTGAGGATGAAATGATAACATATCACATGAGAATCTGTCAAAATGTAAAGAGAATGCACAGGTCAATAATCCATGTTTTACCTGAGCAACTGAACAAGCACTGAGAGACAGGCGAGGAACACACACACACACACACACACACACACACACACACACACACACACACACACACACACACACACACACACACACACACACACACACACACACACACACACACACACACACACACACACACACACACACACACACACCTCCAAATTGTCCACACGTATTACAACAGACATTTCCATTAGAATTTTACATTTTCACATTAAAAAAAACACTAAGAATAAAATGACCAACTGAATGGCAAATCCTTTGAAAACTGACAAAATAAAAAGGAAATAAAGAGAACCCTACATTTCAGAAATATTGATTGTTCATTAAACATGAGTTGTTTTTTGTGGCAGCTGTACATTTGTAATTGATTCTCCAGTACAAACAGCATGCAGATTGTGAGGCTTCACATGCTCCCAGTGGGAGACAGTTTGATTGTATTTGATCCACTAATGTATTTATTACTATTGAAGCTGGAATGTAACAGGGTGGGAAAAAGGGATGTGATGAATATTTGACTAGGAGAGTTTGTGACGTGCAATATGTCACTGAGGTTTCCTGATTGTCAGCTTCCTCCTGCTCAGCGTGTTTCACTCCTCCTTTCAGGAGCAATCTGTGACCCCTGCCTTGTTACAATATTTGATTCTCATTCATATTTTATGACATATGGTCACTTGAGGGGCTCCATCAATTAGATTGATAATCTTTGATAACGATGGAGCCATAATCTCACCATCAGTTATTCTTCTTTCCTGTCATTTCCCCAAACAGAGACCACCCCTCATCACAGTCATGTCCATCAAACATTGAGATGTTATATGTTTTAAATGTAATCTTAATAAATACAACACACAACACATATGTTTGATGTTACAATGGCAGTGATACTATTCTGAAATATAATGTTGCTAGATTCCAAAATGCCTTAATAATATTAAAATATTTGAAAGCTATGACATGTACAGTGTGTACTGACTGAGGTTGAGAGCACCATGTTTAATTGATTTGTGCTGTCATAATAACCTCAAATAGTTTAATCCCGTTTTGCTGCTTTTGGACCCCAAAGACCCTGCGTGCTGCCAGCGCTTCAACCAAACAACGCTGTTATTTTTATAATGTTTCTATGACGATGATATCTGAACTTAACTCTGCATTTACATGATGGGATGGATCTGTGCTGACGTTACTGTGTGTTTCTATAGAGAGAGCAGTGCAGTCAGTATAGGAGGAAGCCTCGGCGCCTCCCTCGGCGCCACGCACCGCTCAAAGCCCAACCGCTGCGCTCAAAGTACACCATTTTTTAACTTTGACCTGCTGACCTTTCGACATTCAACCAATCACATTACAGCTGCATGAAGGGGCGCAAGCTGCCAAGGGACGTAAGCAAACTTCACTGCCTGTTTTCACCGCAAGGCTGTGTGCCCAACCCTGCGGTGAGCAAGACACAAATCGCGTATCAGGTGAATGCAGCTTAAGACAGACTACCTTCCCCTTCTTGCCTCTTGTATATCTAGTTTTGCTACTTAGAACTTATTAGCTTTGACATTTTTTTGTTCACTATTAGCACAAAAGGTGACTTTACCAGCCCTTTTCTGTAAAGTTGAAATCTTTTCAACTCGAAACACTCGGAGCGGCCGAACAAAAACGACGAGCGCTCAGAATTGTTTTTTTAAATGCGCATGTGGACACAGAACCTAAGACTTAGCTTGCCAGGCTAAGCACTGTTACAGACTTGGACCAACTGTCCGTACGTATTTGGGCACTGATGACCAACTGGCAAATATCAGATGTATTTCTTCACAGGGATTTGAGTTATCATTAACACGTGCTTACTTAGCATTTTAGGATTCTTAAAATGTTGCAGGCAACAATCAGCATTTTAGCATATCATTTGTTATTATGATTGCTGCCAGCCAGCGTGTTACTGTACCTTATATTGCAAATACACCTATACAGTAGGAAAGTGCCTATTATCAAATGCTACTCACAATGGATCACATGACTAACCTACAAATACATTACAGTGATGTGATTGTTTGAATAGGGGCTGTATGAGGTATCACCAGTCAGTAGTGGTCAGTAGGCCCCCAGTTTTGAGAAACAGATATTAAGCACCAGCATGGAAGCAGCAAAACATTGTTCAGCCTACTACAAAAGTCCCACATGAAAAAATCAGTTTAAGTGTGTGCTATTTTGAATATTTCACTGCTTGATCTTGTTGTCAGACAGCACAAACTGACATTATCTATGGTTTCTTCAAATAAACCATAATGTACAGGAGTTACTGGTCTATTGCTGCCTCCATCGGTTAATTTCTTGTCTTATTGTGTCATTACATTTTTTTAAAGGGTTCAGGTTCAACCAACCGCACTTCAAACAATCCAAACGATTCCTTCAAGGGCAGGAACACTCAGTAAGCTATTAGCTTTTGAAGATAGTGGAGCGTTGCGTAGCTAATACGACTAATTATCTCATTAGTTGGTGGAGTGGAGACCAAAACAGAGAGGAATACAAGTGAATATTGTACTTTTGTTCATCAGATAAACAATTTTAAATATTCCTCTCAGTCATAAAGTAATGGCTATTTGACTCCTTAATTTGAATTAAAGGTCACCTACAGTATCATGCTATTTTTAGGCAATAGCATAGGTCTCAGATATATAAAAATATATAGAAAACATGTCTATGAAGTGTTTTGCTCAAAATACCAAACAGATCACCCATTCTAGCCATGCCTCATATCCCTCTATTTCACTTCCTGTTTCACAAGTGCTGATTTTTTTTAAAGCTTTAAAAAAAAGTAAATGTATCAAAATAAAAAAGGAGGGGGCTGAGCTCATGCGGGACCCGGCAGCTACTGTCTAAACTAAATACTGCAGTGATGAAACGCCATATCATGGATTATCAAGGATTATTTCTGAAACAGTCTGGAGCTCTAAGGCTTTCTCTCTTGCCGGTTATACCACAAGATGAGTTCCTTTATTTCCTGCTTCTTCACACACATGCTCTCCAGTACAGGTTAGCTCTGAGCGTTTCTGATAGGGCCGTGGGTCCACATTTCCGATATTACATCATATCTGCAGCAAATCTGGATCAGCTCCGTTGTAGCCCTGTTTTTAGAGATGTGGGTATGGAGGAAAAGAAAGATGGTTTTGTTTTCTGACACTGCGTGCATTCCCTGACACACCGGGGACACATATTTAAGTAGAAAAGACAAAAAAGTTCATTTTGCATGATAGGTCCCCTTTAATGTTCAATTATGGTAAAATATCTCAAGATCCTTGATAGCCTTGTCTACATGCCCTCGAGGAGCTCTCTTTGCTTTATTTACTTTCAAGTCATCGTCATCCTCGTGTGACATCATCGCAGTGGCGGTTCTAGAACATTTGACATGGGGTGGCAAAGGGGGGCAAGAGGTCATGCCAGGGTGGCATTGGAGGGCGGAGAGTACGTGGTATTTTATACTGTATATAACCTATTTATTGTTAATTCATGCCCTAACACAAGTGTTCTTAATGCACAAGAGAAACAAGGTGTTCAGACAAACAATCGGGTGCCCTTTGAGTCCCCCAAGCTTACTTCAATAATTTTAAATGAAAGGAAACTACAACATTTATTTTAAAGCAATGAATTAAAGGAACAGGTTGTTTTGCATTACAATGTAAAATTAAATATATATTATGTTTAAAAAAAATTGGTTGTCTTAGTATTATACAGACATATGTGCATGTCCTCACTAAGCATTATTATATATTCATTTAATATTAAACAAATCAAAATGAGTCTACTTGTGAAAAGCACTGGTAAAAATGCTTGTATAACTTTACACGTTAGGGCCATGTAGGTAGCTAATAAGTAGCATATCATAAATATAACATCAGAAAGTATTTATCAAACGCAAACAGGCTCTGTGTTTAGATCCAGTTTTTACGGTAAAGGATGTATCCTGGTTTCATTGACCTGGCCTCATTGCTGTGATGTGTAGTTTACGTGGATTTAATAGTAGGCTACCGCGTAGTTTAGCAAAGTGATCGATCTCCCAGCTAACGCTGTCTGCGTAGTATTTTGTAACGTAACGCCCCAAACTGGCAACATCTGTTAAATGCTATCGATTCAAACAGCAGCGTTTTATTAATATTTAGTTTCAAGCTCTCGTCCTTAGTAAAAACAAAACTAGTAGAAGGGGAAATGCTACCAGGGGAAGCTGATCCATAGGTGCTGGGACAGCTCGCTCCCTCTCTGCAGCTCTGTGAGTGCTGTGTGAACGCTGCTCCGCAGTTTAATGCAGGGCCGTAGCTGCGTTTTTAACGGGCCTAAAATGATATTTAAAATGATTCACTTTTAACTAATATAATGCTTGTTCCGTCCGCCCCTGCATCATCGGCAAAGTTGCATACCTTTGTTGCGTTTCCCTGCACGCTTTAATTCACAGCCACAATAGATGAGAGGAACCCACGGCATACCAGCCAGTAAGAAGACGAGTGCTGAAGAAAGAGCAATGCAACAGAATAATAAACAGATTTCAAAGCACTTTTATATTGAGACATCAAACGTCCCATGCCATGAAACAGCATGCCGCCGCTCCTTTTAATTGACACATTGACAACCACAAACTTATGATAAGAAGAGGGGGAGTGGGCTGCAATAAGGAAAGAGGGAGGGAGGGAGAGAGAGAGGTGCTGAGGAATGAAAGAGAGATCAGCCTAAACTAACAACAATAAGGGAGTGATAGAAGGGCTTAATTTCGCCTGACAGACGGCACTTTCATCAGATTGTGTGCCTTGAACTGCACCTTGATTAATTTTTTTAAAAAAGGCGACCTGCTCTAAGCCAGCTAGAAATGTTTGGTTCTAAAAACATTCTGAGAATGTTACATTCATTGTTCTAAGAATGTTTTCAGCGGGAAGTTTTCTTTTGGTTCCCAGAATGTTCTTCTGAAAGGTAGGATAACGTTCTCTAAAAATGTTTTTAAAATGTTTTTGATAACATTGTTATGCCCTACTGTTCTTAAAATGTTTTCAGCTGCAAGTTAGATTTGTTTATGTTGCCAGAATGTTATTATTTTAGAGAAGGATAACATGCTTTATGTTTAAAACATTATGCAAATGTTCTGTGGTAACAATTTACTAAAATATTTTTACATTATTAGAACATAAAGACATGATATTCCTGAAATTGTTCTACTCAAAATTCCTGGGTAAGTGGACTGACCACTCTGGTCATTAGGATGATTATGATAGTTTACTTAACTATTGGAATTTGACTATTAACACATGTAAAAGGATGAATCGGAATCAGCTGGTGAAAGTAACATTTGTTTATTAGAAAAGGGGAGCTGGGAGGGGAGGTTGGTTATGGCAGCAGTGGGAAACAGTTGTTCCAGGGTAGTGGAGAGGCCTGGCTGGTCTTGGGAGTGTGGAAGGCCTTGGCTTCCTTCTGGGAGAGACATAAAAATGAGTGTGAGGCAAAAGCAGGCAAAGTTGTCAAAGAATATGCTGGTAAAAAGGTAGCGCGGCACGCAACAAACCATTCACGGCAACAATCCGGCAGGGAATGAGTGCAGGCTGCAGGCTTTCATAGTGTGGCTGATGAGCAGGTTGCAGGTATGGTTGATTGGAGATTGCTCCCAGCCGTGTAGAGCAGACCAGCAGGCAGAGAGAGAGACACACAGTAGAAACAAACACATACAAACACTAACAGGGGTTTCAGGGACGGGCAGTGACAGTCGGTCCGTTATGTCTGTCGGTCTCAAATCTAAAGGGTGCAATAACGATTTGTATCCAATATGCATAAACAGCGGACACCGTTTATACGCAGCTCTCACAAACCACACACAGCCAGATAGCTTATCTAACAGTTAGAACCTACATACGAGACACAACCTTTATAGCATAGTATATTTTACACATGATATTATGAATACTGTGGGCCTACATACCTTAGTGTGATTATAAGTGCATGTGAGTGAATATTGGCATGCATGAATTCGTTTGTATATGTCCTATTCATTGTCTCAATGCGCTCATACACATGCCCGGCGCCAGGCCCTCCCATTTGACATTCTTGCCCTCCCCCAATAAACACGATTTTTATTATTTATAAAAATTAAAAAAAAAAAATTAAAAGTTTTTTTTAATAAATAAACTGTGAACTTTTATGCTACGATGTATGTGATGTCAGATAGTAACTAACACAAAAAAATTGCAGGCTACGTCAAATAAATTCACGTGTCTGTTGTGATTTGTGATTCGTCCACATTTAGACCAATCACAGCGTCACACTCTGCCGCCTATTCTGGATTTGTTTAGTGTGCATTCTGTAGACTCCCATTTATGTTTGAATTACACAATGGACAGAATTGGCTCAAAAGCTCTAAGGATTTATTCAAATTAAATAGCGCTGAAAGAACTGCAGCCGATGGTGCACCTGCCGTTGCAGCAGCACGCCTTAATGTCACAAGCTTGACCTCGGCAAACCCCGGGGCTGAGTTAGCGAGCCCAAGCCTTGACTCATCAAGGCGGCCGCCACCAACGCTGTCCTCCGAGACACAGCTCCTTGTGCCCCTACCATCACCACCTGCGTTGCCACACCCTGTACCACACCCGCCAGCATCCTCCTCCTGCTCCGTGCCGGTGCCTCCACTACAGACGCTACCTTGCAGCACATCAACAGGTACTATTAGGCCAGCAACCGCTCAAAGACCAACAGCCCCAGATGATCTTGGGGTTAATAAACCCAACCAGGTGAAACTGGATCGTTTTCCAGGGAGATTGTTTTCAGGAAAGAAGTGCACTTTTGCCACTGCATGGTACAACAACAGACCATGGCTTGAAGATTCGTTAAAAGCAGACGCAGCCTTTTGTTTCCCCTGTAGACAGTTTAAAGTGAATATGTCTTCATCTGATGTGGCTTTTACTGTCAAAGGTTTTTGCCACTGGGAACACGCATTACAGACTGATAAAGGACTGCTAAGGCATGCCGCATCAAAAGAACACATTTCATGTGAGAGTTTGTGGAGAGAGAGACAGATACGTGAGGAAACAAATAAGGAAATTAGTACTTTGGTGCAGATCAGCTGGCACAGAACCGTTATTACGTGTCAGCTGTCGTTGATATTATAGTTTTTTTAGCTGTCAACCAACTCCCTCTCAGAGAGAGCGGACCACCTAACTCCACAAATATCCAAAATCACATCGTTTTTCTAGAACAGATTACAAATCGCCTGAAAACGGTACAAACAAGTGGCAACATGTGTGATGAAGGTGTTGCGCTGGGCTATATCATGCAATGAAACTTAAGCTCGCTCCATTGCGGAGATATTCCCGCGAGAGTGCAGAAAACTTAAATGTATTTATTTATTTTAACTGTGAAATGTTACCAATATACTCACGGACCACTAGGGGACGCTCACGGACCACCAGTGGTCCGCGGACCACACTTTGAGAAGCAATGGGCTAAAACATCGATTGTTTTAGCCGCAATGCATGTCGGGATATGGTGTTTATATCATATGAAATCGGGAATAAAATTAAATAATACTTTATTCCGAGTGTTCTTGCTTTTCTCTTTGGAAGTCATCACATACCGGCATTGTAATACACGGTTTGGCTGCATTAAATATTACATATCTGCCATAGATATGTATTTTTAGAGAGCCCTGATCAGAAGACCTTTTGACAAACTGTAAGAAATGCCGCCAAAATTGAATACGTGACGTGGATCATAAATATATTAGCAATTAAACAAAATTTTCCATTTCTTTTCACACAATAAGTCTCCTTGCAGTATCAATACTAATTCTGCTGACTTTTATATTTGGTCCAATTGGTCCACCTCTCCAACTCCTCATGCAGTTGACTGTTACAGGTCTATACAGGTTCATGGTACAATGCATAAGCTTCAAATCGAGAGACTGAAACTGTATTTTCCTTTACCGTTCTGTTTTCATTTCACAATAAAGTTAATAGTCATATTATGTTTGATATTATTATGTTTTATTAACTAGACCACTGTTTTTTTAACCTGCGCCGCCTAGTGGTTAAAGCACGTTATTGAATTTTGTTGTTGAATACGTTTGATTTGATGAAAACATTTAAATATTAAGAGTAGCCTACATACAAAATTGGGGAAAAGTAGAAGGCATGATAGAAATATAGAATAGAAAAGATCAAGAAGATACTGTAGTGATCTCTACAATAAAACAGCTAGTGCAGGACGTCCAAAGATATTAACAGGAGGATGTGCAAAACAGACAAACTAATAAGGCTTTATTTAAACATTAAAGAATACTTTAAGTTAAGGTCTTCTTTTGAATAAGAAAAAAACCTTGGGGTTATCCACAGATAAATATGAAGTCTAACAAAGTACTTAACGTCCAATATATTGCATATTGTTTATTTTGGCACTTGACAATCACCTTCCCTGAATATGACTCAGGTGTAACTAAAGTCTGATTTAAGGGTTGTTTATATTTCACATCATTAATCAGAATCTGCAAAGTAACTCAAATAAATGGAGTGGAGTCAAAATACCAGGTTAACCTCTGAATTGTAGTGGAGTAGAACAAAGTAGTATGCTAACAAAAACATTTCCCAACTTGGGATCAGTAAAGTATATCTTATCTTAAGATGATCGATGGCTACTGCCATATTTGCAAAATGTGCCTCTGAACCTTGAGTGCGTGTTTCGGGCTTATCAATGAACAACAGGAGGGGTCACAGACATAAGACCAGCTGTTAACCAGTGGCGACCCGTCAGGGCCTTCAAGGTATTCAGAGAATACCCTGGAACACTCACATAAAACAAACAAAAAATCGATTTAATTATATAAATAAAATGTAATAAAATGTATATAAAATGAATACATGAGAATCGTATCTGTGTTGTTGATCTGTAATATTACAGTGTTACGTTGATTTGTTTGTCCTTCTCGGACCATGCACTACGCATTTCAGTGGTTTTGTGTTAGAAAAAAAATGCAACCAATCAGATCTTGTTCTGGGTCTCTGGGTAGAATATCCTTCAACAAGGTATTCTACATCCTTGATAGAATGCCCTGGCCGTTGCACTGAATGAGAGCGTACGTTTGGACTGACAGTTTGATCAACCAATCATATATTGATTTGTAGCCAATGGGCGTATTCTTTCAGAGTTTCCCTCGGTTCCAGGGTACTCTAGTCTAGAAGGCCCGCTAGTTAACTGGCTCGAGACAGAGGATCTAGAACGAATGCGACGAAGCAATTCATGCCGTTTTATTGTTTTTAACGTTGAAATGACAAGTGCAACAGGTGAAGATGAAGTTGTTGAGGAATTGGTGTGAGTACCCTTTTCAAGACGACAATTCAGTGAAAAGACGGACATTATAATGCCGCGGAAGGGGGGGGGGAGGGGCGGCGGCTGCTGGGGGTGTGTGTGTCTACAGAAGGTCCCGTTGTGATGATGACACGGTTCGCCACTGCTGTTAACTAAAGCTCTTCTGAGGGCGGGGCTGGAGCCGGGGGCTGGACTCGTCCAATTCCAGTTTTGGAAAGTCTGCCGTGGTTCCATTCCCTTTCATAGAGCTGTTTGACGCTCAGCGTAACCTTGTCGCACTGCCACTCCAACATCCAATCACAGGGCTTGATGACTAATCACGGGGTTTGTAAAGCAAGGCGGATGTTGGAGTCCCAAACGATAGCTGGGGATTCTGGGTAGTGTAGTGTCTTCGGAAACTGTAGTGTCTTAACTCTGTAGTGTCTTTGTTTCTCTGAATCGAAGGTTAAAAACACAAAAGCATTGTACACAATTTAAACCAATCAATAGTGTGTAATTAACAAGGATAAACTTATGTGTTTTAGTGGGTGAGTAATGCAGATATCACTGTGTAATCATTTGACAGTGAGGGTAATATATCCGGTTTTATTATGAAAACTTCGAGGCCGGAAAAACTGTTTTCACCCACGCTAACTTTACATGGAAGCTGCCGCATATACACGTTCTCCTGGCGAGACCTCAAATCATCTTCGTAATATCTATCAAACTATAGATCCTACATAACGACTGGACGTGGATTCTAAGAGTACAATATACACTTCTCGCCAGAAATCGAATCAAAAAGCATTTTAATGGCCAAACTATTCCACAATTTAGGCTTTTCCAGAGAGGGTTATTTGTGAATAAACGTCCCTCCGGGGCATTTGCAATGAACGGGCCGGGAGCATGTTGTTTCTTACACGACCACTAGAGCACCTCTAGTGGTCGTGTAAGGAACAACATACACTTTAAAACGTGTCTCTGGGTCGTAATAAGGGCATGAACAATCGGCCTATATGGTCGTTTTTTGTAGAAGGACAGGCTGCCCTGTTTACACGTATCAAAATAGAACAGCAGGCGAGTCCCACAGCGTGTTAAAGAGCATGACTGCAGCTCATATGGTAATACAGCCGCCTTAGGGAGGCTTTCACTATCTCTTTTCAACCTTACACATAGATATGTTTGACTGTCACTACGTTGATTTTTTTTTTACAAGTGTATGCACATTTGAGGAGATCTGAAATCAGTACACTTTTTCTTATTTTCTATTACAGTAGTCACTTTTTTTAAAACAAGGTATTAAAGGGGCCCTATTGTGCTACTTATTCAGGTTCATATTTGTATTTAGTGTCTCTACTGTGTCACGTTTCCATGCTTTAATGTTCAAAATGCGAGAGAGAGATGTCCCACCCCTTAGCCTATCACGTACAATGTGTTGGATACAAAGTGATGTCATTATGGAAGTAAACAAAATAGTCCAATGGAGGCTTTTCAAGCAGGGGGGGAGTGTGTTGGAGAGAAAGTCCCTCTGGAGGAAACTTTGGGATTTTAGCCTTTGCAGAACATTTACATGCACAAAAACCTACAGTATATAACACACTACAGGAAAGGGGATATTTGTAGCATATATTTTACCATAAGAGACACTAAGTCAGATAAAAAGCATATTATATGTTAAAAAAAAACTAAAGCATGAAAATCTATCATTTTTTAATTATTAAAAAATAATACCACAGAGAAGTCTCGTGTAACGAGTGATGTGTTCATGATGACTTTCACGAAGAAAAAGATGTGGGACTCAAATATATCAGTGGAGATCTGAGAGTTGCACAGTTCAAATGTCAATAATGTTAATTTAATAATAAACCACCGTTAAGTGATAGGGTTGGATTATATCGGAACCTGTACAATGTGTTATTGTCAACTTGATTCGTATTAGAGAAAACACACAGACAAGGTTGGATGAATAGAGTAGCGTGGTAAATATAGATGTAACAATCTTGCAAAAGGAGGCTGAACTAAATAACATCCATGTGCAATTATAACAATTATATATCTGCAACATGTGTTTTAAATGGGCTTTCATAAACTCATCCCATGTGATGCATTAGCAGCAGAGTTTGCTCTGACTGTCACATGCTGTGTCTGCAGATATACTGCCTGCTTTCTTCAGACTGCTTTGTGTCTGACAAACCTTGAAGCTTGCTCGGCACATGTGCTGTACCACAGACATGCAGAGATGCAGCAAGAGGAGGATGTATGTACGTCCATAAATAACATCACACTTCCTGCATTTTGACATGCTAATAAATGCTCCCTTCCAAATCGATAATACATGGGAAACAGTAACCCGGCTCATCATTCAACGAATCAAAACCTCTTGATTTTCCCTGGATTTGGTCACAGTCTTCTGATATCCATGCTCTTGGCCTTGATCTGACACGAGATAAGAGGAGTAATGGTGATGTCGGCGTCTACCTTCCCCTCTCTTGTTCTCTAGCGTTGGAAGCCCTCTGTGTGCGGCCTACGTCTTTTCAGCTCCTCTTGTTTGGTTTGGGAATATCTGGCATAGTTGCGGTCTTGTTAATACTTCCCCCAACTCAGTGCATCTGGAGAACCTCCCTCACACTTTCTTAGTTGTATGGGACAACAGATGCATTTAATGTACCCCCTAAGAAATAAGTATGCCTCCCTGTTGCCAAGTTTGTCCTCAAATGGCTTTCTTTCTTCTGCTGATTTCAGGTCTCCTGCCTGTAAAATCACACTTTTACTCAGCTTGGAAAAAAGAGCTGGAATTATAAACAAGTCTTCTCAGAATGAGAGGTAGTAGCATTCAGTAAAGCCTTTGATCTAGCTTTAACTAGAACGCTTTGACAAGTCCAATTTACGGCTGCTTCTCCCAACAATAGCTCATTGTGTGGAGAGCTGCAGATGATCTAATCACCGCTGCCCTCAGAAGTCTGAGTGAGGAGATGAAGAGGAAACATCGCCATCCATCACGTTTGATGTGAAAACACATGACGGCTTCACCTTATCTGATTTATTTTTATTTCAAATTAGTACGACCGAATGAAATGAAGCGGATCAGACCAGATGAAGGAGTCATTTAATTGCATTACACAGCCACACTCCACTTCCTGCTGTAACTGTCCCTCCGTCTGTAGGAACGGACAATGTGACGAAAAGACGTAGAACAATGCTCCCGCACATTACAGTTTGTAGAATGGCTCACATGGGTTTTTATCTATCAAATCTATCCAAATAA
Organism: Pseudochaenichthys georgianus; assembly: GCF_902827115.2. Lineage (NCBI taxonomy): Eukaryota > Metazoa > Chordata > Actinopteri > Perciformes > Channichthyidae > Pseudochaenichthys > Pseudochaenichthys georgianus. The sequence goes on along the minus strand of NC_047503.1, from coordinate 6,586,459 downwards.
TAAATCGTATGTGACTAAGGACATTAACACTGTTATAAATACCAGGAAAATAGCTTTAAAAAACGAAGACTATGGAGCACTTAAACAGACAGAGAAAGAACTGAAAGTCAAATTGAGGGAATCAAAACTGCCACAGAGAGCTTTTGGAAAATGCTTTTAAAGCCAAAAACCCCAAAAAGGTGTGGGACACCATGAAAACCATGACAGGAATGTCATCCTCAGCTAAACCTATTGTGACGAACAATGAATTTTGTTTTGCTGACGAACTAAACACGTTCTTTACACGTTCGTTTCGAGTCACTGGATAATTCTGCAAGGTGCACTGAAATGCTCGAAACCATAATACCTGCTTCCTCTGACAAAATTACCATCAGTGTCGAAGAGGTCAGAAAAACATTTCAGTACACCAACACCAAGAAAGCGCCTGGGCCAGATGGGTGCAGCGGTTTTCTGCTGAAAAACTTTGGTACTGAGCTGGCTCCAGTGTGGCAACCCATCTTTCAGGCTTCTATTGACACGCACACCATCCCTCTGTCATGGAAAACTTCTCACATCAAACCGCTGCCCAAAAGAACATAAAGACTACAGACCAATAGCCCTCACCTCAGTGATTATGAAATCACTAGAAATAATTCTGCTCCGATTTCTTATCAGTACAACACAAGACAAACTTGATCCATACCAATTTGCCTATACACAAGGGTGCGGTACGGAAGATGCTGTGGCCACTCTGGTTCACATCATCACTAAATATTTACATAAACGTAACACCTATGCAAGAGCCCTCTTCCTAGACTTCTCATCAGCATTCAACACAATACAAGCAGACATCTTGGTGTCAAAAATGGCCAAAATGGAAGTAAATCCATACCTGATTTACTGGTATGCTGCTTTCCTCACTAGTAGAGAGCAACTTGTGAAGGTTAACAAACCCTGTTATCTGCCATCACAACCAATGTAGCCCCCCCCCCAGGGCTGCGTGAGTTCAGCTGTGCTCTTTAATCTCTACACGATGATTGTCGTACCAACACACCAAATCAAGTCATCATTAAGTACTCTGATGATACTGCAATAATATCTCTGCTCAGTAACACAGACGCCCCTGAGCTGCACCAACAGGCTGTAAATCAGGTGGTCGAGTGGACTGATAACAATGCTCTTGAGATCAACACCAAGAAAACTGAGGAAATCATTTGTGGCTCACCATCTGACTCCCATAAAGTCCCCATTGTCATCCATACAGATGAGATCAAGCAGGGAGTTTCATACAAATACTTGGGTGTAATTATTGACCATCTGCTGTCATGGAAGGACCACATTGAATATCTGTACAAAAGGACAAAACAAAGAATGTATTTTCTCCGCCGTCTTAGGTCTTTTGGGGCGAGCAGAGCAATTATTCTGTGATCATGTCCATTCTACAGTACTGCAATACTACCTGGTACAAATGTTTGTCAGCAGCTTTCAAATCAAAACTGCTCCACCTGTTAAACATCTGTCAGAGACTCTATGACTCAGCCTACCATAACAACCTAGTGAGGCTGTCCAACAACATCATCTCTGACCCAAACCATGTTCTGAACAGTGAATATGAACTGCTACCATCTAATCGGAGATACAGGGTCCCACGATTCAATAAAGTCAGACTGAAGCATCCTTTGTGCATCAGTCAATCCTCACAGTACACACAGAGCTGATCCCAGATCAAATGCACGCTGAAGGCTCTTTGAGCACGTTTTCTCTCACTGATTGTGCTGTTATGTTAAATGTTTGTTGTTTGTGTTTCATGTATTTGTGTCTGGATATTTGTCTGTTGATGTTGGACATGGAGCTGCTGTGATGCAAGTCAAATTTCAGACCTGATCTGACAAATAAATTAGTATCGTATCGTATCACTCACACGGCTACAAACACCTCAAATATGTATCTCACGTACAAACACACACAGGTTTTCTAAGCTTCAAATAAACCTGCCCACCAAAAGACAATCAATGGCGCCTTATCGTAAGATAATCACGCTAAAACTCCCTTCGCTCTGCTGGGAGTTCAGATGTCAGCTCTAAGACAAAGCCGGGCAGACATAGGACTCGTGCCATCCTCTATCTATGGCACCAAGAACCAGGGCAGATTCTGAAAATGCCTTTTTGGAGGAGCTAATCTATTCTATTTAATGTAGTTCAGAGGGGCCCGGCTCCGCGCTGAAGACACAAGGCAGGATTAGTCCTCATATAGTGGTGGCAAGATCAAAGGAGATAAACCACTTAGCCTGGTTCTTGGATTACTTTATATATTTATTTCCCTCTAGTCTCTACCCGACGTTTGAAAAGGGATTTAGCGGTGAAGACACTTAAGTCTCTGGAAGTTAATCTTTTTTTCCTCTTTCAATACGTTTTTTTTTGTGTGCTGTTGAGTTTTATGAACTTCCGACTGCATTACAGTGAGGGTTGACAGACAGAATTCCCTGTGCTAACGATGGCCTTTGTAGTAAGAAAAAATAAAGATTCTGTGAAACTGTCATGAACAAGCAGGGGAAGTTACGGATTACAAGTAACAACATTATGTACCTTAATATATTTTGATTCTCAGATTAAGTTACTGATTCTATGGTTTGCCATAGTTATTGTAACGGATTACATTTTTAAATGAGAGAACATTTTTTCTGAAGTGTTTTGACCTTTCAATGCTTGTATTCTTTATTATGATCCCCATTAGCACTAGAATGAGCATTGGCTATTTGTCCTGGGGTCCTCACACACACACACACACACACACACACACACACACACACACACACACACACACACACACACACACACACACACACACACACACACACACACACACACACACACACACACACACACACACACACACACACACATACACATACACATACACATACACATACACATACACACACACACACACACACACACACACACACACACACACACACACACAGTCAAACAAACATAAAACAAAAAACAGCTCATCTTTCATGCAATTCACAATTCAATATGAGGTGAAAACAAAAATGATCATCCTCTTTAAACCATCATTAAGCCATTCACAAATAATACAAATAATTGTACACACCCACAGAAACAGATCCATTATACGTCATGATGCAGACATTTCAAGGGACCATGGCTCTGTATATTACTGTTCTCTGTTTCATTTAGTTTTGGGTAACACGAGCCTTCATTCTATTGCATATGGTATTTGATAGTTGTGTTGAGCAAACTACGATACAAACCTGTGTAATATGTGGTGAGTGCGTCACTGTAATATGTCTTATTTCATGAGTAGACCTCTGACGGCTAATCAGTTCAGTTTCTGTCACACTGGTTCTGTGGGTTCTGGGTTACTTCAGTACTTGTGACTTCATAGCTGCTTCAGTGTTTTCCTTTCTGACTCACTCCTCTAAATAAACTCACTCGAATAACCCCTCATCATTTGGACGAAGATTTGCCCTGACCCTAAAATGTGTCGCGTTGCCTTCATGTCTGGCCGAGAGTCTGACGCATCTGCTCTTCAGTGTCTTCCCACTCCTCTATTGACTCTGCGCTCCGAGCCGGGCCCGCCCAGGGGGACCGACCCCGGGCTTGGCCCCCGCACATCAAAGGCTCCTTATGGAGGATGTTAATATTTGCTCAGGTGCATCTTGCGGGTCTCCTCTCTGAGCAGAGGCTGCTCCGAGCATATAAATATATCAGAGGCCAAAGCGACGTCTGGTCACGCTGTCCCTGTGTGTGTGAGAACAGGGGAGGGGATGACAGTGTGTCGCAAAACACACACACACACACACACACACACACACACACTCACCCACCCCTCCTCCAGTCTACAGCCTGTGTTTGAACCCCCTCATCTCGTTCTCTTTGCTTTCTTTTCGGCGGCCTTCTGACCCGGGCCGCCCTTTGGTCAAGGGGACATGGACAGGACAGCTGGGGACAACAAGAGCCTTGGCCTGAGCAAACCTCCCCCCCCCCCTGCCTCCTGCCTCTTCCATCCCATGACCCCTGCATCGCCTTTGAACTTGTTATAGGCCATGCGATCCAAAATGTTACAATTCACACAAAAAAAACAAAATCTCAAATGACTGTCAAATGAATGTTGGCAACAACACTGCTAGCTCAATATTATGTTCTTGCAGCATGGGGAAAAGAGTGAAAGTGAACATTTTTTTGAACTCTTTCAGAGACAAATTAATATTTAGACTCCTATATTTCTTCCAAAAATGTCTGGAAGAGACCTTTAAGTTTGATTTGCATCTTTCTGTTTCACATGTCTAAAGAAGACAATAAAGATGTACAGAAACATATTTTCAGTTTCACTTGCAGTCAGTGGTGCAGGTTCAGCCTAAGGACAGAAATAGACATTTCAGAGATGTTTAGAAGGCTATGAAAAAATACTTCCCCTTTGGTAAACTCCATCTCAATTAAGACTGAAGATTAATATAAAGAAATAGTGCGAAGGTATATTATATTAATGTAGATTAAAAATGAGCCTGACACCAAGGCCTTCCTGAGTTTCCAGCTGTTTACCCAACAATGTTACGAATAAAGGATAATAAAAAACTTTCCCCAGCACTTTGTATATGGAGAACCTCCATCCCACATCTGCAGCGATCCCATCTCAGAGGCTGATTGCGGCGGCCTGCAGGGAGCAATCGGCACCCCCACGTTGCTTACTCTCCTGTTCTCCGGATGTCAGGTTGACTTCGCTCGCCGTCACCGGCTTGTTTACACCAAGCTCCGCAAATAACATCTAACCCCCGGCAGCTCCGACGTCTGCCAATGCGGATAGACAGACGTGGAATCTAGAAACTCCGGTCAGCCCACACATCTGTGGGACAATCTGACTGCGAGTATGTGTTTTGTAACCGGCTGGCTGACAATACGCAGACTGTTGAAGATCTGCACAACTGCTGCTGGAGCCCTGGCACACGTACATGTCTTGAGTTTAGGATCCTAGGCCACCACGGAGTCCTGGTGCAGGATGTCCCAATAAGCTGGTCCAATGCACTGATTCATTACATGGTTACTTACAATATATCAACTTTATGGACCCCCATGAAACCTCCCAAGTTGATTACTTATATTAAAGATCGTGCTATATTTAGGCATATATACAAATATATAAAAAAAAATTCCATGACACACCGGGGACACATATTTATGTATAAAATACATCAACAAGTGCATTTTGCATGATAGGAGACCTGTAAGTAAATTATTTAACAGAACAGAAAAGCTGGATGAAGCCAGGTTCACAATTATTGTTTAATTTGACATATCAAGGTTAATGTTGGATATCTATTTTGTTTATGAGTCTGATTATGAATGAAAAAGTCTCTCTTAAAGAGGCCCTATTGTGATTTTTGGAGTTCTCCCTTTCCTTTAGTGTGTTATGGGTTTTAGTGCATGTAAATGGTCTGCAAACACCTCCATTGAACTCCTTTGTTTACTTCCAGAACATTGTGACATAACTATAACACTCACACTTCTATTGTCTAGCATTCTAAAACATTGTACGTGAAAGGATAAGGGGCGGGATATCTATAAGCTGTTGACCAATCACCACAGAGCCGGCCAGCTAACCAATCAGAGCAGACTGGGCTCTGGTTTCAGACAGAGGGTGAAAAGAGGTGCTGCAGCACAGGCAGTATGAGAAAAATAAAGAGCTTTTTGAACATTAAAGCATGGAGACATGTGACAGGGGAGGCACTAAATACAAATATGCACCTGACAATGAGCAGAATAGGGCCCCTTTAGAATATAGATAGGAATTAAACCTTCTCCACTGTATGAGAAAAGCATTTTAATGGAACTGCCTTTAAATATAGGCCTGTATTGCTAACATATATAGATTATGCAAGACACTACAGGGGTATAGAGTATTTGATTCTATTAGTAATATAGTTCCCCATGAATCACTATCCAATGATAACTTTTGGTGAAAGATGGAGAAAGTTGAACACCTAAATGTGAACTTTGGATGTTTTTTTTTTTCACTAGTCTGAATGAAAACATGTTCTGGATCAATGTTTTTGCCTTAATGTATAATGTAATTGTATTATTGTGCCTTCAGTATTAAGTATAACATGTATGGAATGCTTACTTCACTATGAAACATAAGGACCAAATGCAAGTCAACAGTATTTATTACCCCATAGAAATAAATACAAAATACATAATTATACCATATGGGTGAGGCAGGACAGATGTATAGTTTTAGAGCAAGGTCAAAACACATGGACGAAACAGCAGAGAATTACTTTCCTACAGTTGGTTTCACAGTTATTATGCACATCATACTCTTCCCCAATGCCGGTGGCAGAAAATCCATTTGAGCTGTGACATCTGTTCATCATCGATGTGGAAATGTTAAAAAAGTCTTTGACAATGACTTTGTCCGTCTATCTAAACTCAGCGGCGGCCCAAGGACGTGAGCAGAAGGAGATGTCATTATTTGATGGCATTTTCCTGGATTGCCTGTGAATGATGATAACAGTACCGGACAAAATCAAATGGGAGTGTTAAATTATATATTATTGATCATTTGTCCTTATCAGTCCGGCCCAGGGCCCGTTCTTCCTGCTCACATTGTCCTCTGTGTTCATGTTCATCTCTCTCTGATGAAGTATGAGGGAAATATTTCCGGATATTCAATACTGAATTTTTATGTTAACAAAAAACACAATTTCCACCTTCCACCAAGGAATGATGACCAACAATCCAGGCTGTTTTAAAACATTTATTTTAATTTGTTAAGTACAATTCTTAAATCTTTGTAACTCATTGTCACAAACAAGTCACATTGACTGATAATTGTGGTTACCTTTTTGTTTTACTTACCTATTCCATGTAATGCATGGCCTACCATCTCTCTAATTTGAAGCAACCTTTGAATTGAGGATTCTTTTAAAGCATATCACTTGATTTTAGGGAAGAGATACACAAAACAACAACTAAACAGGTAAAGGGGAAAACCCTTTTTTTGTAATTTGGTTGTATCAATCCATTAATCTGTTTTAAACTGTCATTTAGGGAATAATCTATAACAGGTGTCATGATGCAAGTTTTTAGTCTATTTGCTTCCTATTTTGTTTTGAAAAAGTTTTCCTCTTTTCTGATTGTCTTGTTAAGAACTTTCCAGCCTGTCCTCCTACAAAAAACGAGTAAATATGTTGAATGTTCAGCAGCTTATTACGACCCATGGTCACGTTTTACAGTGTAGCACCTCTAGTGGTCGCGTAAGAAACAACATGCTCCCGTTGATGACAAACGCTCTGGAGGGTCGTTTATTCAAAAATAACCCTCTCTGGAAAATCCTAAATTGTGGAATAGTTTGGCCATTAAAATGCTTTTTGATTAGATTTCTAGCGCAAAGTGTATATTGTACTTTCAGAATCTACGTCCAGTGGATGTGTAGGATCTATAGTTTGATAGATATTACGAAGATGATTTGAGGTCTCGCCAGGAGAACGTGTACTATGTCTTTACACAGCGTCCATGTAAAGTTTGCGTCATTTCCGGTCTCGAAGTTTTTATAAGAAAACCAGAAGTATTCCCCTCACTGTTAAATGATTACACAGTGATATCTGCATTACTCATCCACTAAAAAACATCAGTTTATCCTTGTTAATTACACAATATTGATTGGTTTAAATTGTGAACAATGCTTTTGTGTTTTTAACCTTCGATTCGGAGAAACAAATCGTTTTTTCGAAGTTTAGACACTACAGAGTTTCCGAAGACACTACACTACCCAGAATCCTCAGCTACCGTTTGAGACTACAACATCCGCCTTGCTTTACAAACCCCGTGATTAGTCCTCAAGCTCTGTACTTGGATGTTGGAGTGGCAGTGCGACAAGGTTACGCTGAGTGTCAAACAGCTCTTGGAAATGGAATGTAACCACGGCAGACTATCCAAAACTGGACTCGAACGGGTCCAGCCCAGCTCCCCCTCCCCCCCCCCCAGAACTACACATGCTAGCTATTGTGTTTCGCAACATGTTCTATGACACGTCTCTACTGGGAATTGTAGTTTTAATAGACGTTTTCGTATTTCCCATAATTAGAAGTTGCCAGTATTAAACGGTGTACACCCTGGAGGTTTAGGGGATACAAAACACATTGGTGTTATCACATTTAAAACATATAATTAATAAATGGGTGAAAATTGCTTGTGTCCATAATGGGCAGCATTAATATATACCCACATGCCAGCTAAGGTCAGAAGAGCTTTATTTAACAGCTGGTCTTATGTCTGTGACCCCTGCTGTTGTTAATTGATAAGCCTGAAACATGCACTTTTCAAGGTTCAGAGGCACATTTTGCAAATATGGCAGTAGCCATCGATCAGCTTAAGATAAGATACTTTATTGATCCCAAGTTGGGAAATGTTTTTGTTACAACAATTCAGGGTGATTGTCAAGTGCCAAAATAAACTATGCAATATATTAGATGCTAAGTACTTTGTCAGGCTTAATATTTATCTGTTGATACCCCCAAAGTGTTGTTCTTATTCAAAAGAAGACCTTAACTTAAAGTATTCTTTAATGTTTAGATAAAGCCTTATTAGTTTGTCTGTTTTGCACATCCTCCTATTAATATCTTTGGACGTCCTCCACTAGCTGTTTTATTGTAGAGATCACTACAGTATCTTCTTGATCTTTTCTATTCTATATTTCTATCATTGACCTTCTATTTCCCCCTATTTTGTATGTAAGCTACCCTTAATATTTAAATGTTTTCATCAAATATAACATATTCAATAACAAAATTCAATAACGTGCTTTAACCACTAGGCGGTGCGGGTTAAAAAACCAGTGGTCTAGTTAATAAAACATAAAATATTAAAGTGTATACACATTAATATCTGATTTGTAAAACATCACAGACATAAAGGTATATCCTCATGTAATGGTAAGCTATTGAAATTCTGATTCCATAGATGTGTCTCCCATCACCCAATACCTCTGACTATTCTCTCAACTCAGTATTTACATTCTTATTTTCATTACATTACATTGCATTTAGCTGACGCTTTTATCCAAAGCGACTTACAATAAGTACATTCGACCAGGAAGACACAACCTTGAAGAAAACAGAATCATATAAGAACATCAGGTTTCAAAGAGCCAATCGTTTCAAGTGCTACTCAACTGGCTTTAGATAAGCCAGTCCTTTATCAGTATATAAGTGCTCTGTTAGCAGTTCTTTGTTAGTCATTCTATCGCTCGAAGTGGAGTCGAAAGAGATGAGTTTTCAGTCTGCGCCGGAAGGTGTGTAAGCTTTCTGCGGTCCTGATTTCAATGGGGAGCTCATTCCACCATTTTGGAGCCAGGATAGCAAACCCACGTGTTTTTGCTGATGGGAACTTGGGTCCCCCTCGCAGCGAGGGTGCAGCGAGCCGTTTGGCTGATGCAGAGCGTAGAGCACGTGCTGGGGTGTATGGTTTAACCATGTCCTGGATGTAGGAAGGGCCAGATCCATTCGCAGCATGGTACGCAAGTACCAGTGTCTTGAAGTGGATTCTAGCAGTTACCGGAAGCCAGTGGAGGGAGCGGAGGAGCGGCGTGGTGTGGGAAAATGTTGGAAGGTTGAAGACCAGACGAGCCGCTGCATTCTGGATGCGCTGCAGAGGTCGGATGGCACATGCAGGTAGACCAGCCAGGAGGGAGTTGCAGTAGTCTAGGCGTGAGGTGACGAGAGCCTGGACCAGAACCTGCGTCGATTTCTGGGTCAGCTGTGGGCGTATCTTCCTGATGTTGAAAAGCGTGTATCTGCAGCTGCGGGTTGTAGCAGCGATGTTTGCAGTAAACGACAGGTTGTTATCTAGGATAACACCCAGATTCCTTGCAGTCTGAGTCGGGGAAACAACAGAGGGGCCGATGTTGATAGTTAGGTCAAGAGAGGGACAATCTTTTCCCGGAAGGAAAAGCACTTCAGTTTTGTCAAGGTTGAGCTTGAGATGATGAGCGGACATCCACTGAGAGATGTCAGCTAAACAAGCAGAGATGCGTGCGACGACCTGGGTCTCTGAGTGGGGAAAGGACAGAATTAATTGGGTGTCGTCAGCGTAGCAGTGGTATGAAAAACCATGCGGGCTAATGACAGATCCGAGCGAGTTTGTGTACAGGGAGAAGAGGAGAGGACCAAGAACAGAGCCCTGAGGGACCCCTGTAGTTAATTGACAAGGGTCGGACTCCGACCCTCTTCAAGTAACCCTGTAGGTGCGGTCTTTGAGGTATGAGGTGAGGAGGGAAAGTGCAGAGCCTGAAACTCCAAGTTCTTGGAGAGTGTGAAGGAGGATCTGATGGTTCACCGTGTCGAATGCAGCAGACAGGTCCAAAAGGATGAGGACAGAGGAGAGGGAGGCTGCTTTAGCAGTGTGCAGTTCCTCAGTGACAGCAATGAGAGCAGTTTCTGTGGAGTGACCTGCCTTGAAACCAGACTGGTGCGGATCCAGAAGGTTGTTCTGATGGAGATAACAGGAGAGTTGTTTAAAGACAGCGCGTTCAAGTGTTTTAGACAGGAACGGGAGGAGAGAGACAGGCCTGTAGTTTATAACATCAGACGGGTCGAGAGTGGGTTTCTTTAGGAGAGGGTTTACTCTTGCCTCCTTGAGACTGTTTGGAAAGTGACCAGAAGTTAGAGAAGTGTTGATGAAATGGGTGAGAAACGGTAGAATATCAGGAGCGATAGTCTGAAGGAGGTTTGAAGGGATAGGGTCCAGAGGACAGGTGGTGGGGCGGGTAGAGGTAATGAGGGTAAGAACCTCACTTGGAGAGAGAGGGGAAAAGGAGGTTAGTGTGCCGGTTGAAGGTGGCTCAGGTGATCCGGCGGTGAGTAGGGGTGAGTCAGAAAAAGAAGAGCGAATGTCGTAAACCTTTTTTTCAAAGTGGTTAACAAAGTCGCTTGACAGAAGGGAGGAGGGGGAAGGGGCTTTGGGAGGGTCCAAGAGGGTGGAGAAGATGGAAAATAGTTTTTTAGGATTGGAATAGGAAGATTGGATCTTATCTTGAAAGAAAGTGCTTTTTGCCTGAGAGATCGAAGCAGAGAAAGAGGAGAGGAGAGGAGAGCCTGATAGGTTAGGAGGTCGTCACGGTGTTTGGATTTCCACCATTTCCGCTCTGCTGCCCTAAGGACGGTTCTATTAGCACGCAGTGCGTCATTTAGCCAGGGAGCAGGAGGGGACTGGCGAGCCTGCCGAGATGTGAGAGGACAGAGAGAGTCCAGAGAGGATGAGAGAGTAGAGAGGAGAGTTTCTGCAGCAGAGTTTGGAGGCAGGAGTTGGAACGAGTCAGAGGAAGGGAGGGCTGAGAGCACCGAGGAGGCAAAGGTAGAGGGGGAGAGGGAACGGAGGTTACGGCGGACAAGTGCAGGATGCGAAGAAATTAGTTTGTTATGTTTGGAAAGGGGTAAAGAGAATGAAATGAAGAAGTGATCGGAGGTGTGGAGCGGGTTTACAGAGAGGTTAGAAGTAGAGCAGTGCCTTGAGAATATGAGATCAAGGACATTGCCAGCTTTATGAGTCGGTGGAGACGGAGATAGTGAGAAAGCAAAGGTGGTTAACAGAGATGTTAGTTCGTCTATCTTCCCCATCTGGAGGTTGAAGTCTCCGAGAAGTACAGCGGGAGGGCCAGTTTCAGGGATGTGTGAGAGGAGATGATCTAATTCATCCAAGAAGTCCCCCAAGGCTCCTGGTGGATGGTAGAGAACAACAATGGTCAGTTGTATAGGATGGGTCACTGTGACGGCATGGAATTCAAAGGTGGAAGGAGTGAAGTTAGGTAGCTTGAAGAGGGAAAAGCTCCATTTGGGAGAGAGCAGGAGACCAGTGCCACCTCCTCTACCAGTGGGTCTGGGTGTATGGGAGAAGGAATATGCTGTGGAGAGAGCTGCTGGGGTGGATGTGTTGGATGGAGTAATCCAGGTCTCAGTGAGAGCAAGGAAATCCAGAGACTGCAGGGAGGCGTAGCCAGAGATGAAGTCAGCCTTAGGAACAGCTGACTGGCAGTTCCACAGGCCGCCTGAAACTAGGTGCTGGATCTCAGAGGAGCATGTGGGATAGACGAGAGCGGGCCGGTTATATCGATTAGGAGATACACGGGGTCAGTGATAATTGCGAGAAGACACATGAACAGGAATGGAGAAAATACACATTTTCAAAGAAAATCAGTGATATCTTTTAAAGCTACAAGTCCCTTTCTATCAGCTGTGTACAGTTATGGTGTAAATACAGCCTATTTACCAATTGGATCAAATATAAAAGTCAGCCGAATAACTGTTGATACTGCAAGGAGACTTTTTTTTGGTAAAAGAAATGGAAGATGTTGTTTAATTGCTGATATATTTATGAACCACGTCACGTATTCAGTTTCGGTGGCAGTTCTTCCTGTTTGTCCAGAAGTCTTCTCATCAGGGCTCTATAAATAAAGAACTATGGCAGATAAGTCATATTTAATACAGCCGAACCGTGTATTACATCGCCGCTATGTGATGACTTCCAAAGAGAAAAGCAAGCACACTCGGAATAAATTATTATTATTTATTTTTTTAAATGTTTTCGGATTTCATATCGCATAAACACCATATCCCAACGTGCATTGCCGCTAAAACATCCAATCACCGAAAAACCTCTGAAAAACCAAATGTGTCTCTCAGAATCGAAAGCGAAAAATCTATGGGAAAAACTATTAATGTAGTGTAATTAACAAGGATAAACTGATGTTTTTAGAGGATGAGTACTGCATATATAGCTTTAAAATCATTTGACAGTGGGGGGAATACGGTTTTATTATGAAAACTTCGAGACCGGAAATACTGTTTTCACCCCGTGAGTGTTGACGCTAATTTATAGGGATTAAGTTAATTTGAGACATACACGTTCTCCTGGCGGGACCTCAAATCATCTTCGTAATATCTATCAAACTATAGATCCTACACATCCACTGGACGTGGATTCTGAAAGTATAATATACACTTCTCGCTAGAAATCTAATCAAAAAGCATTTTAATGGTCAAACTATTCTACAATTTAGGATTTTCCAGAGAGGGTTATTTGTGAATATACGACCCTCCGGAGCATTTGTATTCAACGGGAGCACTAGAGGTCGAAAACTTTAAAACGTGATTATAGGTCGTAATAAGCACTTGAACAATCGACCTATTTGGTCATATGAGTTGGAGGACTTGTTGTACCAATCCCACTCACACATCGGCGAGCGTCACCCACAGCATTTTCAACGCATGAAAAAGGTAATTTGACAGCTACAGACGCTTAATAGAGCATATTTTCCAAATAAAATTGGTGAAAATAGCACTTTTTAAATAAGAAAGACAATCACAGTTTTGCAGAAATGGGTTAACTAATATTTTAATAGTAATTGATCATACAAATTAAGGGGAACAGATAAGTAAATTAGTATAAGACATTTAACAAGGTAAGTACAGCACTTGTATATGTACTTTGTTACTTTCCCACACTGTCAGCTTATATTAAATATTCCGTTGTAACTCTTTGCAATATGATTTAAACTTGCACGGACTGCCATGGCAGGAGATGAGGGAGAGGGTAGTTTGTAGTGTGATCTACATTAAATTAATGAAAATGGAGTACCTCATATGGATTTTTCCCCCAAGCTAAAATCAACATAATATTACTTAAGCATTGTTTAGATGGGGACGGTCACAATCTCTTAATACATTCTTGATGATTATATCATGCAGAAGTGGGCGTGTTCAAATCTAGAGTGGGTTGGAAAAAACATAGATATGTTCCACCTGTTCTCCATCAGCCCTGCAACCACCTGACCTCCAGTACACCTGCACTTCATCCCCTCATTAGTTCAGCTTGTATTTAAGTCCTTCTTTCTCAGATCCTTCCATGTGGTTATTCAGTTTTTTCACTGTACCAGAAAATAAAGGTATTTGGTGTTAGGTTAGCTATACCTGTCTCCTACATTTGGGTAGCTCCGCTCTCTACCTTAACAAGCACAACAAACCTTAACAAGCACAAAAAACCTTAACAAGCACAAAAAACTGAAACCTTGACTTTAATTAAATGTATTATGTCAACAGATTTAACCAATTTCTTTGTATTTAAAGTGGACCTATCATGCTATATTTGAATAATATATTATAGGGCCATACCTATATAAAACATGTCTGCGAAGTTTTTTTTTCAAAATACCAAACAGATCATGCATTTTAGCCATGCCTCATTTCGCTCTATTTGCTCTTTTTTTAGCCCTGTTTTTGCAAGGGCTGAATCTGTGAGAAGTCTTCTTCGCTGCTTTTGTGGCAGACTACAGCACCACCTACAGGCCTGGCATATGTACTACAGCGTCTCCAGCACTTTCGAACGGCAATGGCCGTGGCTGTCTCCTCCTGAGAGTTGCCCATATAGGCGGAGCTCCTCGTTCCTGACGTCAGAGATATTTCAAATCTGTATCAGTCTGTATCAGATCCGTTGCAGCCCCGTTTTTAGAGATTTGGATATGGAGGAAAAGAGATAGGGTTGTGTTTTCTGACACTTGGTGAGTTCCCTGACACACCGGGGACACATATTCATGTATAAAATACGTACAAAAGTGCATTTTGCATGATTTTATTTTTCATTGTAATGAATGCCTTTTACAGTTCTTATAAATGGGATTAACTGTAAATTACGTCATAACAGCGAGTGTTTTCCACTCTCATTCATGCTCTTTATTTTACTACTTTATGCAAATACATTCTGTGTACTGTACACTTTGTTTTAACCCCATTTATTATTGAATGGAATGCCATTATGGTATACATGAGTTGTTATTAGTGCAGCCCTTTGACTCATAATCTAATATTCCCTTTAACATAACAAATATATAAATGGGGATTTTCCATGGGGTTTTCGACCATGCTATCCAGTTAATGAGGTTACTACTATTCGGCTAGAGGTCTAACAATCTCATATCAGCACTCTTTCTGGCCTAATTCAGGAGGCTTCTAAAAGCACAAGCTACTAATACATTCTCAATTTTCTTAGATAACAATACATTTTTATCAACAATTATGATAAATAGATAATGAGCTTTGAAAAATGGTTGCAGGTTTTGCCGTTTGCCTATGGAACAAACCACCTCAGCTGTTGCTCACTCAGCACTTAACGTGGGTTGACTGACAGTATAATAAGTAAGGTGTGGAGAGGAAGGGAAGACTTTATTAAAATCATTACAGGAAGGTGAGGACTGACCTCGTCGGGGTTATCAGTGTGATGTGTCATTGGCTGAGACAAACATATTGAGCTGACTGGAATGAACAGACACTCACTCCCAGAAGCTAATTATTGAAGTGAGCGCACCATCTGTTCCACAACATGGAGGCAATTAACTGCACATAAACCGAGACTGATAAACACGCCATGGGTAAATCTATATCCATTGGTATTAAACTCAGCAATCACTAATAGATAACAACTACCTAAGTGAAACAAGCAGTGTGTCAATGTAGCGCTGCAACTAGTTAACCCTTCTGATCTCTTGTATGTGTGTACATTTGCAAATGAGAAAATTATCTCTGCCATTTGCATCATGTTAAGGCCATTTTAAATGAAAAATCACCGGCAAAACACCCTTTAAATTATTCCACGTATCTGAAGGGATTTTTGTTGTTGCTATATTAATTTATCTGTAAAACAGAATATGTGAATGTAATAATATATGCAGCACTTGGGAATTTTGTGGAATTGTTGATGATACTTGGTGATAAATTGGGTTTAATAAAAGTATATCTAATACTGATGCCCAAGCGCAAGCAAAAAATAATTTATTCAGTTGTATTTTTTTCCTCATACAATTTAAAGACAGACAGTGATTCAACAAAGCTGTTACATCACAGATTATACAAAAACTTCTGTGCATAGTGACATTACCAGTAACACTTGCGCTTCTATTGGCTAACGCTCCAAACATTGTACACGATAGCTAAGTGGCGGGACATCTCTAAGTGGTTGACCAATCACAACAGAGCCGGCCAGCTGACCAATCAGAGCAGACTGGGCTCTGGTTTCAGACAGAGGGTGAAAAGAGGCATTATGAGAAAAATAAAGGGATTTTTGAACATTAAAGCATGGAGACATGTCACAGTAGAGCAGGGAAGGGCAAATGGCGGACCGGGGGCCGCATCCTCTTTTTGCGACCCTCAGATTCATTTATAAACAACGTAATTAATAAAAAAACTACTTGTAGTATTGATACCGTCCACTAGACTCCTAGTTACGTCTCGAGCTGCATACATGATTTAGTTCGGCAGCCAAATACCGCAAAATAATCTGTGATGCGTTTGTGTGTAGAAACACTGGCTGTTGTTATGCCTGCTGTGACGTTAAGTTACCGCTTGTAATTATGCCGTTACAAGCTTCAAAGTTGTATTTATCATCTGAATTTGGCGAAACAAGTTGAATATTCTAAAAACCAAGCTTTCTTTATTTGAAATCAGATGAAAACAAACTGTCACGGACCCTGCCGTGTTATCTATGATTACTACGCTTTTCATTCATAATTTCAGCGGGAGGGAGGGGGAGTGGCGCTGAGGAACAGCAGAGTGCGGGCTGACAGGTGTCTGTGTTGACATTCCCCTCATTGTGGAATAAGGGGAATGCAGAGACTGGCTACAAGTGTCTTAGGTTCAAGTTAGACAACTAATGTCTGGGTTAGTGTTAATGACTTCATGTGTTTGTCATGTTAATGGTTAATCTCAAGACACACACATTTTCCATGCTTTCCAATAGTTTAAAAATACTTTTATTCCACTGTTAAATAACCTGTTCAATATAAACATGCCACTTGTAAAAATGAAATAACATTTCTGTGAACTCATATTTGTTTAGTGAGCTTATTAGAGGATGTTCCCTGAAAGATTGTAAAATGTCAATGAAGATGTCAGACTTAGTATATTTGTTAATAATTACATACAATACATGGAATGTGTGTGTGTGTGTGTGTGTGTGTGTGTGTGTGTGTGTGTGTGTGTGTGTGTGTGTGTGTGTGTGTGTGTGTGTGTGTGTGTGTGTGTGTGTGTGTGTGTGTGTGTGTGTGTGTGTGTGTGTGTGTTCCAAGTGAATCTGCAGCCCCCTGGTGGCCAGTACATCAATTATGTGGCCCCCACCACCATCCAAGTTGCCCATCCCTGCAGTAGAGGAACAATATATTAATATGAACCTGAAAAAGAGCACAATATGTCCTCTTTACATTTAGACTCTCACACCAGCTCTCCCATTGTTCTCAGTTTCTCCAGGTTGTCAGAGAAACAAAGGATTGTGGGGGATTTCTATTGAACAGACAATGTGGGCCCGACCGTGTGACTGTGCTGCTCCCTTTCAACTGCCCTCATGATGTTTCGTGGGAATTGCCAAGCTAACTTACTTTGCATAGTCATCAAAGGCCATGTTTAAAAAAGAAAATCAGATTAGATGTAAAAGACCTTGAGAGCATGTCTGTGATCTGTGAGCATGTGTAGGTTTCCACTAAAAGGCCATGACTGCTTATTATAGCTGGACCAAAAAGCACCAGCTATTCTAAACTGACACTGTAACTGCGCCTTTAACATAAATACGGGTGTCCATGTTAGGAAGTAAAGCTGTGTGTTGGAAGAAGTGACAGCTGATATGTTTCCATGTCAAGCTTCAGATTATATATATGAGTAGATCATAAAGCTGATTTCCTTCCATAGTTATTGACATTTAATTAGATTTCAATTTTCAGATACTATCGTATCTGCATAACACACGGCATTATCTTCCTGTTTAGATATGCCTATAAAGAAATACAATTACACCTCGGGGTGAAATGGTTACATTTCCAATATGGTTATTCCCATAAGGCTTCATTATGGACAGCCCAGAGGGAATTTACATTTCAATGGAGAAGTATTATGATGTGGTACACATGCATTCACATAAATTATATATTATCTCAATAGATAAGAAACAACCTCTGAATTATATAATTGCTTAAAAAAACATGAAACACACATCTCAGCAGAGCGAACTACAGGATAATCAACAATATTTTTGCAATAAAGTGATAAGCTCTCAGATATTATAATATCAAGTCCAGGAATAAAATCATTGGACACATTTTCTCCCTATATTTGAAAAATGCATTATAATCACCATTATTATACAGTATTGTTGTAAATAAAACTACTATAACAATATTTTACAATATTTCTTCTGTTGTTCTTGCACATATTTAATATTTCTAACACTTTACTTAAAGCAAACAATGACCAATTATGAATTATTATGATATTTGTCCTTATAAGTAATCATAAGATGTACAATGTGATATGATTATAAATTCAAAGCATTAAACATATGTTAATGATTTATTATATAATATAATATTTAATGTATTTACATTTTGCCTTTGACGCTTATTATCCAGTGCTATGAGCAGATTTGAACACAATTTATTTATTAATTTAAGCAATATAGACAAACTTAATAGAAACTATTACCAAATTAGTTTTCAACGATGCAGTGAGGAATAACCCTAACCCTAGTCCACATCAAAGATTAAATAAATACACATAGCATAACAAATGTGTCGTTTTTCAGGAATGAACATCCAAATATAGACATTTAATGATGAATGAAGACTAAATCAGAGATTTTCCTTATTTTGTAGTACTATCTTTCAACACATGTGAAAGCCTTGCTTAGTTTACGAATGTGTGTGTGTGTGTGTGTGTGTGTGTGTGTGTGTGTGTGTGTGTGTGTGTGTGCGTGTGTGTGTGCGTGTGTGCGTGTGTGTGTGTGTGTGTGTGTGTGTGTGGACTAGCATTACTATACTTGTGGGGACCTACATCTGTTTACATAGTCACGTGTGGGGACTCGCCTCCCTTATGGGGACAAATTGGAGGTCCCCATGAGGGGGATCATTAAGTTTAGGGTGAAGACTTGTTTAGGGTAAGGGTTAGGGTTAGGGTTAGGCATGTGTTGGTTATGGTTAAGGTTAGGATAAGCCTCTAGGAAATGCATGTAAGTCAATGTAATGTCCCCTGAAGTGGTGTGTGTGTGTGTGTGTGTGTGTGTGTGTGTGTGTGTGTGTGTGTGTGTGTGTGTGTGTGTGTGTGTGTGTGTGTGTGTGTGTGTGTGTGTGTGTGTGTGTGTGTGTGTGTGTGTGTGTGTGTGTGTGTGTGTGTGTGTGTGTGTGTGTGTGTGTGTGTGTGTGTGTGTGTGTGTGTGTGTGTGTGTGTGTGTGTGTACTGGTTCGTCCTGAGGCCCCAGCCCTTTTGTTAAGCAGAGGGGACGGTAATTAGGACGGACTTCGTCTGGGGCCAACAATGGTCTAATTTAGTGGTGCTGTTAACAGCCTCACTAAAGATCAAATGCAGTGCAAACAGATCAAAGCCAGCAGAGGAGGTTGGTGAAGGGAAGCTGCAGCCTAAATTAATCAGAGCTTTATTCTCCACATTCATGTGGCTGAGAGGAGACAGGTATGTGAACAGCATGAAGGCAACACCTGGTCAATGTCCAGGGGTGCTCTGTCAATTAAGCCCAAACTGAGGAGTGTGTCTAAGTGTAGCCTGTGTGCCTGCTAGCACACCTGCCTGTTCCCTTGACTGTGGACACCTGGAACAACCCTTCGCCTTCCTGGTATGCTTTAAAGGACAATTAGCTTTTTTACAACTTGGGTATTAAGTTTATTCCGGTTTTAGTTACGCTAAACCTTGTGGCTGGCTTATATAGTCCCAAAATGTAATTTACTCGGTGCCTATTGCCAATTCACAATATTATAGATTATTTTCTGGCAGAATGTTCATGTTTTTAGATCATCATAGAAATATAAAATAACTTTTAAATACAAGTTTCTTCCATACACCGGTGGACTTTCAGTACAACATAGTTCAAATAAGTAGAGAACACAAGTCCAGTCTAAGAATTAGTTTCAGCACAGAAAAGTCTACACACCGATTTATCAGTAAGTGCTTATTGTATTCTAACAAGACAATTAGAGCATTAGAGCATTAGCTACTTGGAGGGTAAATGGTCCATCAACTCCCTCAGCTTGTTAAATTAGAAAATACGTTGTCAACAAGACAAAACCAGATTGAAAGTTAGTGTTCAGAGTCTTTTTTCAGTCCTTCTCCCAAATGTGACCTTCTTACAACAAAGACAGGGTGGGCAAGAAACACATATGGTCCAATAATCAGAAAGTTCTTGTAAATAGGAAAACTGTTTTGCCAGATAGGCTAACCTTTTATTTGGAGGCCAAACTGAAAGTGAGTGGACCCAAAACATTGATAATTGACTTTGGTCACTTAACGTCCATACAGCTTCACCAGAAATGTAATTATAGCACAATAAGCTAAATTGAAATTACTAACCCTAACCCTGAAGCTCCAGCTCTTGTCTCAGAGTTAATAAACAGCTTCCACCCTCAAACGAGGCTCTGCTCTTTAACATTTCCCACTGATGTCACTCTTGATCAGTTCCCAGATGATGTCAGTGTTTATTCTGTGTTTACTCAGCTCCTGCCTGAGAGATATCACACCAGGCTACCACGTGGACTTGGGCCTGATGAGAGGATTCCGCAGTCACCGAGCCAGAGACTCATTTAAGGCTAATCTGTTTGGCCGTGGAAAACAATGACAACGTCATCTGTAATTTGGCCCCTTGTGTGAAGAATGGCAAGGGGGTCTGGCTTTCATCTCCGAATTCCGTTCCCAAACCTTTTCACCGCAAATCTCTGACTCCGTCTCTACAGAAATTCCTAGATATTCTCTCTTGGGATGACTGAAATTCCGTTACTGCCACAAGAATTCCAGTCATGCGCCCCCTCTCCGTGTTGAAAACAAACCTCTGTTTTCTTGAACGCTCCCATGTTGCAGCAAGATGACAAACAACCTATGTGAAGTGATTAATGACTGCCATGTATTATGGAGGCCTATAAAGATTAAGCCCAGTGCTAAGTGGAATCAGAGGGCTGTTGGGAGGTAATTACATGCCAGCCTTACGAACACCATGTTTCTCTGGGATGCAGCCAAACCTGCTTTAGCATCCCTCTTTGAACTGACTCAACCCCTGGCTGTAACCTGAGGGGGGATATACAGTATGTGATCCCTGCTAATGTGGAACTCTTTATTTAATATCTAAAGATTATCCCATGTATTATGAGGAGTTTTGTGCTTTTCCTTTCATACCAGATGCCAGAATTACCAATAAGTATGACTTCTTGACCATGCATGGAGATAATGAGATCCATAGGAGTTCTGCTACAACTACTACCCACAACCCCCTGATCTCATTTTCTCCTTTCATATCTATCACCTCCCTGCTGCTCTCTTCATGGGTGGGAGCTCCCTCGAACGCCGATCTGACATCAACCTCCTTCTGTCACTAACCTCTACTGTTGCATGATGAATTATAAAGCCGGTGCGGCAGCAGTCGAACTGTTTTGCGTAACTTACATCCTCTGCAGTCAGCTGGGTGTAGTGATAGATGAATGGGAGGAGACTGCTGACAGAAGGTGTAGGTGCCACCTCCAATCTTTCTGTATGAATACCAATTAGAATGGAAGGATTTAGTAGTAACAGGATAGTAGGGATGTTTCCAAGTGAGGTCGACAGTCTGGGTGTCTTTTTCAAAATGGCAGTCAGCACACCCTCAATTTGAATGAACAGACACTGAAAGATTACATATTATACCAGCACTTAGAGAGGACATACTGTATTTCTCATGTTCAGGTTCATATTTGTATTTTGTCCCTCTACTATGACATGTCAAAATGTCAATGTTTCACTCTGTTGTGATTGGTCACCACTTAGGGATGTCCCACCCCTTAGCCTATCACGTACAATGTGTTGGAGCGCAAGACAACAGAAGCGCGAGTGTTACATAATGATGTCACTATGTTACGGAAGTAAACAAAGGAGTCCAATGTAGGTGTTTCCGGCAGGGGGTGTGTGTGTGGGAGAGAAACTCCCTCTGGAGGGAACACAGGGATTTTAGCCTTACAGACCATTTATTTTTAAGATAAGATAAGATAAGATAAGATGAACCTTTATTAATCCCCGAGGGGAAATTCAGTTGTACAAAAGCAGCAACAGGGTAAGCGTGAAAAAAAAAAAAAAAAACTATGTAATGCTCTGAGGCAACAGCAAACCTTTTAACCAACCCTCAAAAAGTTAAATCAGTTTAATTGCACGATATATATATATTTTTTTTGACCTTGCAGTACACCGGAGTTTGCTGGTCTACCACTGCCTTGTTGAGTTTGTTTGTGTTAATGTGTGACTTTGGTGTTTTAAAAGGGTTACAATGGATTCACAAAAGACACACAACAGCACCAAAACAAACCGTTTAGTCAGCAGCAGACCAGCAACACCATGTTATGCAAGGTGAAATTAAAAATGTTTTCAATGGGGTCTGGTTTCAACCAATATGATAAATAGATAATGAACTCCCGTTACCCGTCATAGGGACTGTTTGACGGTAGTGGTAAGAATATTCTAAATAGAGCGTACATTTACATGGATATGGATTTCTTTAAGGTTGCTACAAAACATCCCCTTCCACATCCGTGCTAAGCTTTTGTGCCGGTACGCCAATCTACATCTCCAAACAGGTGTGCCGACTGTCATCTACAGCAGGTAATACTCTATGGAGAAGTAGCTCATACGACCCTACTTTAAAAAGGTCCAAACTATCCTAATGAAACCCAGGGAAGAGGCTCAGGTGTGCCCTACCTGCAGACACTTTAACTGCAGCGCTCTGATAGCACAGTAAGATGTTCTCTAATCACTCCATGCATGTGCACATGCTCAGTCTTAATATAGCGCTGCACTCCGAGGACAAACAGATTGGGCTGAATAAATTACACCATTCATTAACAGCTGCCCAGTCTGGGAAGCCGATAAATGAAGAGATAGGAGATAGAGAAGAGATTCTATTAAGAATTCACAAGCTGAATCAGAGCGGCCGTTGGTTGGCCGGCTCGTAGCTGTAGCGCCGAGGCTCCTGCAGTCGGCAGCACGCGGTTCAGAGCAGGAGTGGAAGGGTTGTGAGGGGCAGGATAATCACAGCTCCATAGCCCTGTGAACGACTTCAAAGTGGAGTGAGCAGCATGCAGGGTGCATATCAAGTGAACGTTGCAGAATGAGAGCTGCACGGGGGTGTTGTAGCGACTTAGAGCTCACGGATTGGAGAAAGGTTTGGGTTGTTTCTGTTTTCTCGAGCTTTAATAAGCGAGTGGCCTGTTGTAGAGGAAGTGTTTGCCATGCATACACAGTGGCAGTTCTTGTTAAACTAGCTCGTACTGAAGGAAGGGTGATGCTCTGCAGTGTGGGACTGCATTTTGTTCTACCTTTCCCTCCCTCTTCCCTTTCTGTTTCTTTTTAAGGTTTCTATTTCTCCATGCAAATGAGAGAAGCCACATTGATTTGTCCTCCAGTTTCATGTTACTATGGCAACACTATAAAAACTACAAAGTGCTTAAAGCGCAGCACTTTTATCCCTGCATCCCTCTGATCATCACAGGATATTAGCATACTGGGAAACAGGAGCAGAGGAAAGCAATTGTGCTTTTGGAAGGCCGCGCTGGCTGCCTGAACAAAACAAAACAAATGTCTTAGTGGGTACATGGTGAATGAGTGGGAAAAAAGAAGAAATAATCATGAGGAGAATATATACCAGCAGTTTTTGTCAGAAGTAGGTAGCATCTCATCTGCTGTTTTCAGTGTTTCAGTGCCATCCTGTCGACGTACATAAACTAGTCACAAATCATGTCTCCACCTCTCACTCTTTCATACAAACATAAAAAAACAAGCACAGGTGCACATCCTTCCTCCATTTCATCATCAGCTGCAGGAGGGCGCAGCAGCGTGTTTCCTACCGGCGATGTAAATGAGTGAGTGTGTGCCTGCGTGTGATGTTGACTGTGTGTGTGAAGTGTGTGAGAAAAGAGGGAGGATGGAGGGGTGGACACCGGGGCCAGAGCACCAAAGGAGATTTGAAGGCCAACATCAAACGCCGCATCAGCTCATTAATGCATGTAGGGGTGACCCGGACCCAGCACTCAACAACACAAACAGATCAAAACGCCTCCCAAAGCCCCCATCTTGACCGTCATCACACCGAGCCATAGGAAGGTGAAGTCCGCCCCCGCCCCATGCATTTGTAGTGCTGCCTTGTTAATCATGTCTCGCTGAGCAGAGAGACGGACAGAGGATACAGATTGAGTTTGGAAGGCACGGTGTGGAGCTGCCAAAATTAGATTCACACCAATGTGTACTTTCGCCATGCATGAGAGCGAGCCCGGACTACCTGTCTGCAAAGGAAGACAAAGAAATGCCTTTCTCGCACCGGTATCTGAGCCATTACATTGGTCAGATGTCAATACTGTTTTCCAATTTTACCTGCTGCACAAGGTGGTTAGCCACAGATGAAAAACGTTACGCTTCAAACTGTCTCACTCACTGAATCTGTCTGCCTGAAGGCTACCCAGCATGCAATTCTGAAACAAAGAGGCCCCTTTTTATTTCTACACAGCGTGACCTTTTTTGATTGGGTGAGATTGGTTGGCATGGAAATCAATACTTCGTTGTGCATTTGATGCACCCTTATCTCTTCTCCACACTGTCTGCAGGTAGAGGCAAGGGAGGCTGTGTGTGTGTGTGTGTGTGTGTGTGTGTGTGTGTGTGTGTGTGTGTGTGTGTGTGTGTGTGTGTGTGTGTGTGTGTGTGTGTGTGTGTGTGTGTGTGTGTGTGTGTGTGTGTGTGTGTGTGTGTGTGTGTGTGTGTCTGCGGGTGTGTGTGTGTCTGCGGGTGTGTGTGTGTGTGTGTGTCATGTGTCTGCGGGTGTATGTGTGCTTAGCACCAACACTCTATCACAGTGTGTGGCACATAACAATAGTTCCTCTTCATGAAGTAAATTACTTTTGTGTGCCAGACGAAAAGAAAGAAAAGCAGTTTGAAATGAGTACAAGGAGACGAAAAAAAGAGAAGAAAACCAACAGGGTTGTTAAGTTCAGTTTGTCTGAGGCTCTGGAATCATGTTCGGATATTACAATGAAATAGCTTCCACTTTATTATTCTAGTTTTGATCGAACCAGAATATCCAAACCTCCATAACACCATTTCATCTAATCGTTTATTTAGCGGGGACAATTCACATTAATGAACATTTAAAACAAAAAAATGCAAATAGTGTAAATATGCCGGATTTTAGCTTGGAGCTAATTTCCATCCGCAGTCCCTCACATAAAACATTTAAGAACAGGACAATTATACATGATATGCAAAAAGTGAAAAAGAGCAAGAGCAGCACACACAAGTATTTACCACATGGCAGTAGAATCTAGCAGCAACGACGTATAAAGTGCAAGACAAGATACAAGAGATACATAAAGTGCGAGAGAAGATACCCCTGTGTTAAAGTGCATTTAGCGGTGATTGCACGTCTGGTTGTTTCTCAACCATTCTTTGAGTTGACCTTTAAAACTACTTCCCCAAATGTCTTTCTTTTTG
The DNA here is from genome assembly GCF_902827115.2 of Pseudochaenichthys georgianus. Classification (NCBI taxonomy): domain Eukaryota; kingdom Metazoa; phylum Chordata; class Actinopteri; order Perciformes; family Channichthyidae; genus Pseudochaenichthys; species Pseudochaenichthys georgianus. The sequence goes on along the minus strand of NC_047503.1, from coordinate 6,560,934 downwards.
GTGTCTATATACGCCGGGATCCGGAGTCATGGATGATCCTGTGGTCCTGTGTCCTGGATCGCGAGTCGTGGCTGTGGTCCTGGATCATCGGTCCTGGATGGATATCCTCGTGGATTCATCTTCCTATTATACACACATGCATTTACAAACATTTGGACTACCTATGTTGCAAATGTATTATCTTTTCAATTTACACACGGCATCTATTGCACGTCTGTCCGTCCTGGGAGAGGGATCCCTCCTCTGTTGCTCTCCCTGAGGTTTCTCCCATTTTTCCCTTTAAACTGGGTTTTCTCCAGAAGTTTTTCCTTGTACGATGTGAGGGTCTAAGGACAGAGGGTGTCGTATTGTCATACTGATGTTCTGTACACACTGTGAAGACCACTGAGACAAATGTAACATTTGTGATATTGGGCTATATAAATAAACATTGATTGATTGATTGATTGATTGATTGATTGATTGATTGATTGATTGATTGATTGATTGATTGATTGATTGATTGATTGATTGATTGATAGTGGGACAATCCCATATCTCAGTTGGGAGGCTATTCCACAATGAGCTGCCTTTAATGGAGAGGACATGTTGTCCAAAAGTGGTCCGTCTACGGTGGACTTCACAGTCTCCTCTGGTTTCCGACCTAGTGCAGCGTCCAGTGTGTTTTTTGTGGATGAATTCCCCTAAGGAAGGGTGGGCCAGTCCATGTAAACATTTATTTTAAAAAAGCACATTGTCAAAACTCAAGAAATTGTGTTTTTCAAGGATGGTACAGTGGTGGTATGAATTTGGCTTTCTGTCAAACACCTTGATAGCTCTCTTGTACAGCTGTTCTATCGGTTTAAGGTTTGTGGCACAAGCAAACGACCAGTTTGTAAAACAGTATTCAATATGGGATAGAATCATATCCCTACTACATGATATAATCATCATGGAGGTATGACTTTGTAGCATTGGCAGTTAAGAAGGGTCTAATTTGTTTAACATTTTGCAAGTTGAATTTAATAGTGTTGGATACTTTCTTGATATGTTTCTTAAAAGTCAAGGTCAAGTCCAGTATGACTCCAAGATACCTGAAGTGGGAGACTAGTTCTATTTCTGCTCCGTTTAAAAATACGTTGGATCCTTCGATTTTGACTGGTCGTTTACTGAACATCATGCATACTGTTTTTTTTACGTTTAACTGTAAGCGAATGTTGTTCAGCCAGTGTTGAACCTTGTCCAAAATCCAATGCATTAGAGAGACAAGAAGAGATAATTTCAGTGTTTTTCCCGTGTACAAAGATGACCGCATCATCGGCATACATTTGCACATTCAACCCAGGACACACATTAGGCAAGTAATGTATGTACAGGGAAAAAAGTAGTGGTCCAAGAATGGAACCTTGTGGAACCCCAACAGGGTTGACAAGGTAGGGCGATTTTGCACCGTTGACCAGAACACACTATTTTCTGTTCGATAAGTAGGACTTTAGCCAATGTATAGAAACTTCAGAAAAATTGAAATGAGTCAGCTTTGTAAGGAGCACTTGGTGGTCAACAGTGTCAAAAGCCTTCCTGAGATCAAGGAAGAAAGCACCTACATATGGGCTCGTGTTCAACATACATTTAACCTTTTCCACAAAGACACAGTTAACTGTGTCAGTGGAGTGGTGAGCACTAAAACCAAACTGCATTGGGTGGAGTGAAACCTTTGTCTAAGTGTTTGGTGATTAGTTTTGACACCCATTTCTCAGCTATCTTAGAGACACAGGGGAGGATGCTGATTGGTCTATAATTGGACATCATTGCCATATCCCCAGATTTAAAGATCGGTGTCACCGTGGCCACCTTCCAGGATGATGGGACTTCTTTTCACTTTTACATGTTTTCACCAATATCTTCAGAGGACAGAGTGTCCCCCCAATCAATCATTTTCACTGCATCCATAAAACGTTGTTGCGGGTTTTTGGGGATGAAGCGAGAACCGAAGGCAGGGGTTTTAGGTGTGGCCATGAACCTTATTTTTGTGAGTTTCCTGGCAAAAATAATAAGATTATGGTCAGAAAGACCAGTCAGTAAGTTGTAGGTTTTAACTATTCTGTCAGCTTTGTTTGTAAATAATACATCTATCATAGCCTTGGAGGTTTTGGTTATTCTAGTCGGTTGATCCATTAGTTGTATTAGGTTGTGGTTATCCATGATCTGTTTTAAGCTCTTTCTATTTTGTTTGTCATTCCAGTTGATATTAAAGTCTCCTTGAATAATTAGCTCTTTGTTGGAGTCACAGGAATTCAGCATGAGTTTTACCTGATCATAGAAATCCACCTTAGCGGTGGGTTGTCGATACAGGCAAATCATGGTGAGGGACATTTCCTCAGATAGTGTGATTTCCACACCAACACAATCAAATTCAATATTAGCTGGGAGAGCAATCTCCCTACAAGTAATGGTATTCCTCACATAAAGCAACACACCCCCTCCTTTTCCCTTCATTCTGTCCTTCCTAAACACATTACATCCTGCCATAGATACAAGCGTGGATGGTGACGACTGTTTTCGACAAGATTCCGATATTCCCAAACAATCAATATTGGGCTCAAGGAGGAGATGTTCTAGCTGTTCATGTTTATTGCAGATGCTGCGGAAATGTAAATGTCCACTGAATAGTCCCTTCAGCTTGCACCGAGGATCCCACACTATTTTGGCTTGATTCACTGTTGAAACATTTTTGTGCAACAGTGTTTTTTAAATACCGGATTTCTAGGTTTTACCTCGGTGCCGTTGTTGACAGTGTAGCAGTCAAAGCTAGCTGATGGCTGATGGATCTCTGCCGCTAGGCTGCTATCCGGCGCGAGCCCACAGAGATCCTCCGGCGGAGCTAGCTGTACAGCTAGCCGGCCTCGTCTGAAGCCAGCCGATGATTCGTGGATCTCCGCTGCTATACCTTTAGCCTTCGGTGCAGGCCCCCCGCCCTCCGATGGTGTGGATGTTGGTTCTGCTGCTAGGTCAGCAACCATCAGCGCGAGAAAACACATTCACTTATGGGGAATTGGAGATATATATCAGCTGCTTGTGTGACAGTCAGACAGTGAATACTTTACAGCAGCCGCTGCCGTGGGAGCTAACGCGGAGCTAACGGGAGAATAAACTCCCGTGGAAGAGCAGCACTGCAGCGGTCGGTAAATGCCGCTGAAACACATTAATAAACAATGAACCACGGCACTCCGGAGGTATAAGGTTGGAGAAGTCGTTATTTAATTTAATCTGGCTTCGTATGATTAGAAGCAACACGATCATCGACCCGATTCAGTCCCCCATTGTTGTTGTTGTAGTGAGCACCATAACGGCGTTGGGGAGAAAATCAGCGACGTAAACGGGGACGTCCTGACGCAGCAGCGGCAGCACCAGTCGGGCTCTGGGCGGTGTGGCTGAAAAGAGAAAACGGTTCCGAACCAGAAAAGCTCTAGCACGAAGCTAGAACGGGAATCGCGTTGGTGTGAAAGCCCTAAAAGTGGTGTTAATATGTAGTGATTATCCTGCTGAACAAAACATGTGAAGTATCATGATGATTGTGTGTTTACCACAGGGCTCGACATTAAGGATGGCCCGATGGCCCGGGGCCATCTAGCATTTAGCTCGGGCAATGAAGCCTCACCTGCTGGTTGCCCGATCGGGCAATCTATTATGCCAGTATCATGCAGCTCGCGGATCCAGTAATGAGTGACCCGACAGTAAAACTAAACACATCTATAACTAGTTTAGGTAGTTTGAGAGGTAATTAAAATAGCTACGTGTGATATTCTAACCTGGTGTGTGTGTTTTGTCCACTCACCGCTGCATGTGATTATGCAGAGCTGCGTGTCGACTCGTCAGCAGCAGCAGCAGCAGCAGCAGGTGATCTCTCTCTCCCGTCAGATTAGACTTCACTCGCGTTTATGTCCATATCGATCAGATCCAGCTAGTTCTAGCTAATGATATGACTACCTGCTTATTAAAAGACACCTAAACAATAAGTGTCGCTATGCAACTGGGTGAGGCCACAAAGTATAGCGCGGCATTATGCATTTGTTTACATGCCCACCGGAACCCTGAGGCATTACCAACAGATCAACGCACAATCAACCCATACAGGACATCTCTTTCTCCACATTAAGTGTTAGACATTAGAGTTGACTATTCTTGTCTGTCACATACTATTCTTGTCTGTCACATACTATTCTTGTCTGTCACATAAGTGGCGCAACTGAATACTACCCGGACAATGAATCGAATGCAACCACATTTTCGCGGGAATTTCAGTTTGTTACGGATTCTGATGCTGAATACATAATGATCAAATAATTTAAAGTCAGAGTGTATTACAATGTTTCTTAGTCCACCAAAGCAAGGTGAACAACCTGGAAAAAGAGAGACTGAGCTGCTGCCCCCCCCCCCCAAAAAATAGGTCATAGGTATGTCATAGGTATGTGCCCAATAATATTTTCTTCAAAGTAAATATTCAATATTTGTAGTAAATATGGGCATAACATGTTTTAATAGATAATTTTTTTACGGTGGTCCAGAGACAGGAATATAATTTCACATTTGTTATGATATAAATGATTTTTTATGGTGGTCCAGAGACAGGGATTATAATTTGACATTTTGTATGTGTTTGCAGATGTGCTCATCAAGCACCTGGAGAAAAGATTCCAAGATCTCCAGAAAGGGAGTGTCGCTTCAAAATTGTTCATCTTCAACCCCAGTCAGTGGCCCTCTGACAGACAGAGGGCCATTGAGTCGTTGAATCAGCAAACACAAACAAGAAGAAGTGAAATTAAGAATAACATTGAAATTGTACAATATAATATTGTGGTGGTTCATCTTATAATTCTAGAGAATGCACCAGACAGCATCTAAGACCTGCAGGTCCCCCAAACCTTTCGTGAGTCATTTCGTCCGCGCGCATTTTTCAGGGCCATCTCTATTGGACTCAGGGCCATCTGTAAATTAGCTTAGATGGCCCACAGGGCCATCTCCCAAAATCCTTAATGTCATGCCCTGTACCACTAGGCTTATTTTCTGCAAAGTACCGAAAATGCTAACATAATACAAAATACGTCATCACTCTGTGTTGAAATGGGAACTGTCCATCATTACAAAGGCCCATTTTCCTGAAAACCAAGTATTACGTTAAGACAAAAGCACATTCGCTTATTTCTATCAGTTTTGGTGTAACAAAATAAAATGCGTTACCTAACTTAGTTAAGGCACATCATTTAAAATGGTTCAATGCTGTCTTTTGATTTCACACAGACTCAAACATCTTTGTCTTTAGTGAACGTCCTGTTTTTGTTTGACCCATTCCCTCACATTAACACATACTCCCTACTGTGTCCAAAACAACAAAAGATCCTATAGAGGTCGTAGCAGGCTGTTCTACATTATATGCAGTTCCCGAATAAAAAGTGATCGCAAAATTAAGGCAATCATGGCTGAGATTGACACAGTTGTTGTCAACAAGTCCAAATGCAGAAATAAAACCCTTAAATCAGCGTTTCTCAAAGTGTGGGGCGCGCCCCACTGGTGGGGCGCAGAGATGTGATAGGTGGGTCGCGAAGAAAAAAAATTATTTAAAAAAAAAAAATTCAAAATTTTTTTTTACATTTTTTTTCCGAATGTATTTATTATTTATACACTAGTGGAATATCAAAACAACGGTCCGCCCGGGGTGCAAAACGTATCAATGAAAAGCGACCCTCTACCACACAAAACAACACCTGTAGATAACCCAATTTGTGTTCTTTGAAATTGAAAAGGATATTGCATAGTGTTTGTTACTTTCGTTGCAGTTGTATGTCTTAAGTGTAATTTGGCATGCTTTTATTTTGAAGGCAAGTTTACGCTGTTGACAGTTGTTGTTGCTATGGAAACAAGAAACGTTTCACAGCGGGCGGAACTTGCCATAAAGTCCGCGATAATAAAGCCCACCCATTTAGAGGGAAGATATGATTGGTCAATTGTACTGTCATTTGACATTACTCTCGTTCAGTTACTATAGCGGGCCCTCTGTGAATTCATAGCTGGACGTCCAATCAGCTCCTGTCTTCACAGACTCGCAGAGAGGAGCTTCTTTCATGTAACCCTTCACATTCAAACAGAAACTGAATAGGCAGATTCAAAGGATTTATTTCTTTGGAAATGTTATTTTAAATACAATTTAATCAAGTTATTTTTGGTAAAACTATTGACAAATATTACTAAAAACATATTTAAAAAATATATATAAAGAAAAATATAATTTGTTTTAATGTTTTTAAATATTATTTTGTAGAATATCTTAGGCCCTCAGAGACAGGCTCGCCACTGGTAAAAATCTCTCATACACACGTGTGAAACGCTCTCACAGACACACACAACAGCGTTGCAGTCGGGAAGAAAAGCAATGTGGAGCGAGAGAGCGAGAGAGCGAGAGAGCAAGAGAGAGAGCACACCTTTATCTATTTAATAAAGTTATAATTGAAATCATTCCAATGTGTACTATAGGACAGTAAAAAGTTTAAAAGGGGAGTGATTAGTCAAATATGCATAAATAAAAAGAAAGAATGCTAACTAGGTAACATAAGATAAGAATAAACAAGTTTAAATGATTTGTTGTGATCATATTCTAAAGATGTTTGGATTATTGAAAAGTATACAACTCCCTTTCATCTGAGTGTTGAGAGCTGTATCCATAAATTCATGTTGGGCTCAAAGTAGGGCTGCTCGATTATGGCAAAAATCATAATCTCGATTATTTGGGTCAATAATTGATATCACGATTATTAAAAACGATTAACCATTTACTTTGAAAAACATCAATTTATTGAAGAAAATAATTTGAAAAGTATGTTTTTAACAGTTGATTACCCTGAACTTTAAGTATAATTCAACTGAAAAACCTATTTAAAAAATAAATAAAATCGTTTTATTTCGATTATGTTGTTTTCATAATCGTTGCAAGCCAAAATCGTAATTGTGATTAAAATATGATTTAATTGAGCAGCCCTAGCTCAAAGTGCACCAGATTGATGCATTCAACTTCAACATTTAAAAAAAATCTTCCTGGGGGTGCATGCCCCCGGACCTTCGAAGATGTGACGTCCACCACCAAATAAAGCAGGTTAAAATAATTAAATTGCATACATTTTATTTTAGTAAACACTGAAAACGGGTCCCACAGACCCAAACAGCACTCAAAGGTTAAAGGTAGCATATAATAATGTTAAAATGTGCTAAATATATACACTGCAAAAAAACAAAAAAGAGGAGTAAAAGTAGCTCACGACTTGTTTTATTTTTTGAAAGTAACCCTCATCCTAAAAAAAGTTGGAGACCCCTGTTATAGAACGATACATTTGACAATTTTAAGCTTGGCCTACCATTTTATTGGAGCGATGAGGAACAGGTGGGGCTTGAAAAGGCCCACCTGTTCAAAGTGGGGAATGACAGAAAAAGTTTGAGAACCACTGCCTTAAATGGACATATTTTTGGTGCATGTTCATATAACTGCTGCTGTATGAACACTTCTGCATGTCAAACTCAACTCAAGTAACATAAACACAATGCTGGGATAAATAAAGTAACTGAAACCACATTTCAAACCACAATTGTTTTCAAAACTGTCGAAAAATGTTTGTATCTTTATAAAAACCTCATGTGTATTGTTTTTTAAACAACCACTGCATCTGTGCACTTTACAGTACAGTGAGTTCAAATCACACACAGCGTGTAAAACACATTTATTTTCCTTATACATGAAAAGGAGCGTTCATATACAGTCTTTTATCTGAAGACAAATATAGCTTCAGAGTGTTGTATTTCTTCTTTGTGTTAAGGTGTCATATAAGCATTGAAAACATCTCAGAAGACGCCCAGTAGGTGATAATAAGCTCGACCTCTCCTCTCAGTCAGGGGCTGAAATTGACTGAGCTCCGATCGTCGCATCGTGCAGAGGAACCATCAAAGGTGATAGAGGTGTAGCATGCTTTACTCGCCCCGGGTCAGAGCGATCACATCGGGTCAGTCCAACCACGGTCAAAGCCGAAGGACCCGGAAGGAAATCGAGCTTTGTTGAAACCCACCACCGACTGAAACCTAAATCCCTTAGTGACAAAACCTATACATAGACATTTCTGCTGTTAATTGTGTTCACCAAGAAAGTAAAAACTCGGTCACATCAAACTGTGCCTTCAAGTGCATTTGAAATGTCGAATCCTGCTGTTATCGTTTCAGAATCGCCATTATATGACTTTTCTTTCCTCTGGGATATCTACTAAAAACCCATTTAATCAAAAGCAATCTACAGTCCTTTAGAAGATTTTCAAAGACATTTCTTGAAAGGAATCGAGCAGCAGATAGTCATTGTTGTAGTTCAAAGCTCAACTGTAATTTTCTTATAGTAATTTGACTGTAGAATATGTATCAGATTAGGGCAGTGGGTAGTATACGTGCTTTTGTGGAATGACTCGTGTAAATCATCTACTAAAAACATATATCTACATAACCAAACCTGATACATGAGGATAAATCCATGTTTTGGCAGGATGCCGCCTGAATCCAGCCTACGGGGCTACTTTAACAGCCTCAACACTATTTTTGTGCATATCAATAGCCAAAGCAACCAGCTGTTTCTCACTGTGCACCTCCAAAAGGCGCATCTGAAACCATTTAAATCAAAAGCAGTCACAGTTTCCACAGTGCATTATAGGCATTCCAGCATTGCCTTTCCCTCCATGCTGCGTTGCCTTGCTCGGCAGGGGAGCACGGTATAAAGTGGGCACACAGCAACACAAATATGTGGCCCACTGCGCGTTCCCCTCAGGAACACTAAAGGAGGCAGAGACAGACACAGAAAAAGGTTGAACAACCTATGAGTTTCTTTGCTCTGGCTTCTCGGGTTAAAACCTTTTCCCCGCCTCAGATAAGAACCTTTCTTCCTCTTTCAAAGCTTTGTCTTGTGGCCAGATAAGGGGGAAAAGGGAGAAGAAAGAGGGGAGTTATGGCGCGTTTCCACTGCAGCGGGTAGCTCGCTTTAAGCGTGCCGAGCCGTGCGGGCCCCGTTTTTGGTTGCGTTTCCACTTGGCCTAGTTTTGGCCCGGGGCTACTTTTTCACCTTTTTTCTGGCCCGACTAAATCGTGGTTCTAGGGCCAGGAACAACCAGGCTGAGTCGGGCTGAGTATGCTAAACTAGAGAGAGAATCGCTGGCAAGGGGGCTACAACTACAACAAGATGAACATATTTGACCGTGATTTAATTCTAATACACATTTCAAAATGATGCCGAAGTAACAACATACTGATACCGGTTAGTAAAAACCATGAATTAATGCTTTGACAAGTCTGCAGACAGACGGCAGGCGAAAAACCCTTTTAAAATGCGTGCTTTCTAAATGGAGCTTGGCTAAGCTAACGTTATATATGCTCCGACCGTCCACACTCACAACAACGGCCTCTACAGACATAAATAAACCAGCAACTGTATTCTCCATGACACAGGCAGTCTGTGGTTTGTACTTGTTTAACTTTTGTCTAGTTTCTGAACAGATATGAAGAGCTGTGAGCTCTGAGTGCTAACAGCTAACGGATGTGTTGTTTTTCTGGGGCTCTCATTGAAGATGACGTCACGGCTCCGCCTACACTGCGTTACTATAGTAACTACCCCAGTTCCTAAACTGTAATGGAAGCGCAGCATTAAAGTGAGTCGGGCCTAATAAGGCCTAACCAAACCGAGCGAGGCCGAGCGAGGCCTGCAGTGGAAACGCGCCATTACTGGCTCACCCTTGTGGTGGGTGCTCGTACAAAAGGAGACAGAGTGAGAAGACAATGATGGATGAGAGCTTTATTTACAACACTACTACTGGCAATTTAAAGCTTGGTTAAAAGTATTTGTTTTTTATAGTAACACTGAATCAAATGACTCCCTGGTGTGTCATGTGCTGTTCTTCCTGTTGAGCCAACTGAGATTCAACACACAACTTTTCGGAAGCCGAACAACGACCAAACCAGAGCGGTATGGAAAGGAGATATGGGACTATTTCTAATCAACCTCAGGGTTCATTATTGTGCTATGAGGACAATAAAGAGCTTTTTGAACATTAAAGCATGGAGACATGTCACAGTAGAGGCACTCAATACAAATATGAACCTGAAAATGAGCATAATAGGGCCCCTTTAACTTTCAATACATCATTAAGACAGATTGTTGCTATGGCTAACGAAGTAACAAACAAACCATGCACATGGTTTGACTGACAATCAAAAACTATTATTTCTGGTTACCATGGTGTACGCAATACATGTTCTTGTTAGCTCCCAGTGAAATATCCATGTATGTCTCAAACAAATGCCATTATTTACAACCATTATTATTTGGCCAGGTCAAACCATCACTGTCTTCTTTTGACAAGATAGACTATTACAAACAAATACGAAGAGCCTACACAACACACACAACTCTTTTGAATATCTTTACAACTACTCCTCCAGATAAAAAAAATGTATGGATATTTTGCAGCAGCCTTATACCAAGTTTACACCACATCATTCATGCCCTGATGTTTTACCTTCCAAAAGTCTTTAGGGCTTGCCGATTAAGACGCCATATAAGAAGAAAATGTGTACATTTTCACAAACACAATCAGATAGATGTGCTGTGTGTCACGTGTTACAAAAGTAAGAGAGTTACAGTAATATATTGTGCGGGTAGATTAGTAAACCTGGTGTGTTTACCCTTCAGGCTTCGCGTCGGGATCTTCGGGGCAGTTGAATGTTATGCACCCTCTATTAAAAAAAGAGAACGTATTATTTTCGTATTTTTTTTGTATTTTTTACAACAAATTGTGTCAGGTGCGCGTGACATGCTCCGCTGCGCGTGCATCATTTCCAAAGTGCTTCCACAGCAGTGACACACATCTGTAGATAATCATTTATACGAAAATGGTTAAAGCAACCATCACTAAACGCCAGCAACACTGCATCTACTGCAGACCGTAGCAACAGGTCAGATGGGGACATCACGTGACCCTCCGTTGTGGACACTAGCTTACTTCCGCCTGACTCGCCGCCCTCGCCCCCTGAGCAGCAGTCTTTGTCGCCGGAAACTACGCCACCCATCTGCGGCCCGCAGGTGCCAGCCAGGATACCACGGCAAAACAAAGCCTGCCCAGTTATATCTAAACAAATACCCGCCTGTACAGTGGGGTAAGGCGGTCATTTTGCAGCTCATCGTGGTATACAAATAGACAAGGGCTAGAATATGCATGTGAAAATAGTGCCATATTCTGCCATGCCTGTAGAAATGTTGGGTCAAAAATAATGCATACAATAGCACAGATGCCTTCACCACGAATGCCTACAAAACTATCTCATATCCCAAGCTTATCAACGAGCTGATATTGCAGCTGAAATGTTCTCCAGGTCACAAAGTCAACCTCACATGATGATGTGATCCAGTTTTCAAGCACAGTAAATATTCTCTTCCCAGAGTATATGATGGGACCAAAGTGAAGATTTAGTACATGGTTTTAATAATACTTTTGCTTTTCAATGTTTGCCATTTCAAACCATGAGCTGGTTCAAATCATATTTGCCTTGATTTACAATATGTCCTCATTTCTTTTATCAGTAGCTTTGAAGCTTTTGTGCTTTTCCTTGCCATAGTCCACTTTGGACCATGGCTGTATCTACCATTCCAACCCAGTCTCACGGCATTTCGTGTTCACCAACACGATTTTTAATCTATTGATTCGTGTTCACCATCACGATTTGCCCCTTTTTTTCGTGTTGCACAGCACGATTTTAAAAGCAATGTATTTCTACTGGTAACGTGTTTCGTGCCTGCAGGCTGCAGCACGTCTTTTTCTCCGGTCGGGTCGTGGAAGACCAGAAGCTGTGTGGTTCATAAAAACATGTTCTTACTCAATATCAAGCCACAGTTATTGCTTTTATTTTAAATCGTATAATTTCTGACTTTTGTTGTCGTCTGTGAGGAAAATAAATGGGGCTCAGAGCCTCAGGATACTGAAATCTGTATTTTTTAAATCTTTTTTTCCTTCTAATTTGTTATTCTTTTCAAAATAACACACTGTTATTTACTCACCAATAACACACAATTATCCTTGCTTTTATTTATTGGTTTGATTCCATAATCTCGGGCTTTTTTGGCGTCCGTCAGGAACTGAATTTCAAAATAAATATAACCGGAAACAGACGTAGGCATTTCGAGCGATTACCCAAGATCCTCAGCTATGGTTTTAAGCTCTCTGATTGGATGTGTTAGCCGCAATGCATGCTGGGAGTTGGTGTTTATATTATATGAAATCCGGAAAACATTTTAAAAGTATAAAATAATACTTAATACACGGTTCGGCTGTATTACATATTACAGATCTGCCGTAGTTCTTTATTTAGAGAGCCCTGATGAGAAGACCTTTGGAAAAACTGGAAGAAATGGCGCCGAAACTGAATACTTGACGTGGATCAGAAATATATCAACAATTAAACAACATCTTCAATTTCTCTTCACACAATACGTCTCCTTGCAGTATCAACACTAATTCGGCTGACTTTTACATTTGATCTAATTCATAGATAGGTTATATTTACACCATAACGGTGCACAGCTGATAGAAAAGGACTGTAGTTTTTAAAGATATTACTGATTTTCTTTGAATGTAAATACTGAGTCTGAAATAGTATAGCAATATGCTGTAAAATGATGTGAAAGCATGCATAAAACTATACATCTTCAGATGTTGAACATACACACTAATAATACAAAGTTGTTATGGCTGTGTGTACCTTGTGTGCACCTCCTAGTGGTTAAAGCACGTTATTGAATTATTGTTTTTATGTGCTATATTTGATTAAAAAAATATTAAGAGTGCATACTTTCATAGGGGGAAAGTATAAATATAGAAATATAGAATATAAAAAATCAAGAAGATACTATAAATGATCTCTACAATAAAACAGTTTAGTGCAGGATGTACAAAGATATTAATAGGAGGAGGTGCAAAACAGAAAAACGGATTAACCTTTATTTAAACATTAAATATTAAATATTAAGCCTGACAAAGTAATTAACGTCTAATATATTGCTTTCCTGCAATGTTAACTATGTTGAAGCACTTATTTTAACTGATATTATACACATTAATTATACTCTTATGTATGTAGATAGAATAAGAAATGTGCAGAATATGACAGTTTAATGGTGGTGGTACACACATATTGATAGATGTCTTGTAATGCACTGTTGAGGAACCTGTGACCCAAGTTTTTCATTCATTGCATAACTACACCATAGTTGTGTATGATATGTCAATAAACCTTTGTATATTATAAAAATAGCCATAATATACAGTCTTTAATTAACTATTAGTAGAGAATAACGAGTAATGAATATACTTTATTACTTGTTTCCATTCATGTCAATTGCAGATACATGTTTAGTCTTCTCAAGCACCAACTATCAAATATCTCTCCTGATTGTTGGCACTTGACAATCACCTTACCTGAATTTTACTCAGGTGTAACTAAAGTCTGATTTAAGGGTTGTTTATATTTCACATAATTAATCAGAATCTGCAAAGTAACTCAAATAAATGCAGTGGAGTAAAAATACCAGGTTAACCTCTGAAATGTAGTGGAGTAGAATTACAAAGTAGCAATGAGCTGTCATGTGGGTATATATTAATGCTGCGCATTATGGACACAAGTGATTTTCACCCATTTATTAATTATATGTTTTACATTTGATAACACCAATGTGTTTAATAATGGCAACTTCTAATTGTGGGAAAAACGAAAACGTTCAGTAGAGACGTCCCATAGAACATTTTGCGAAACACAATAGCCAGCATGTGTAGTTCTGGGGGGTGTTCGATTCCAGTTTTGGATAATCTGGCGTGGTTTCGTTCCATTTCACACAGCTGTTTGACGCTCTGCGTAAGGACTGTAGTCCTAAACGATAGCTGGGGATTATGGGTAGTGTAGTGTCTTCGGCCATCCTAAACTCAGACATGTTGACAATCGCAATGATGTTCGAAATGTCCCTTATAGGCCTACGTCTGTTTCCGGTTATTTTCATTTTGAAATTCAGTTCCTGACGGACACCAAAAAAGCCTGAGATTATGGAATTAAACCAATAAATAAAAGCAAGGATAATTGTGTGTTATTGGTGAGTAAATAACAGTGTGTTATTTTGAAAAGAATAACAAATTAGAAGGAAAGAAATATTTAAAAATACAGATTTCAGTATCCTGAGGCTCTGAGCCCCATTTATTTTCCTCACAGACGGCAACAAAAGTCCGAAATTATACGATTTAAAATAAAAGCAATAATTGTGGCTTGATATTGAGTAAGAACATGTTTTTATGAACCACACAGCTTCCGGTCTTCCACGACCCGACCGGAGAAAAAGACGTGCTGCAGCCTGCAGGCACGAAACACGTTACCAGTAGAAATACATTGCTTTTAAAATCGTGCTGTACAACACGAAAAAAAGGGGCAAATCGTGTTGGTGAACACGAAATGCCGTGAGACTGGGTTGACCAATCAGGTCACCGAGGTCCGGACCTCGGTAATATTTTTCGAGTTGTGTATATAACAAAACTTGTGAAATAATTGCACTAAACCGGGTTATTTGTAGTACTTCCATTTACTGACGATGGGTGCGCTGCATAACTACGTAGCCTCGATTAAAGCAAACAGAAGAAGACGACATGTATCAACTCAACAAACCTCCGCAGCCCGGACTTGAACCGGAGCAGCGAAGGAGTGATGAGGTATCTAGAGATCTGAGTCCAGCGGGCTGCTTGTGTTTCTGTTCATTAGGACATAATAGGACCAGCAGATCCTGTGTGAAGGCTCTACGTTAGTCAGTGGACGTCCGACAACATGCACACTAACTTATATTGCAGCAGCTATAGTATAGGCTATACTTTGGGTTAAATTGCGTGAATAAACTAGCTAGAGAGCTATAGTTAATTACATTCATCCAATGTCAGAAGGATTACGTTTTAACAAACGTCGTAATGCTTTTCTTTCATTTCAATTTGAATAAAACATTGAAGATATAACATTGTATTGTTTTCTTTTTACACTGACTCAGATATAATTAAAAGACTACATCAGTCGAAGCTCTGCTTTGGTAAGGAAGAGACAGGACAGGCAGAGAGAAAGAGAGAGAGAGAAAGTGATGGAAGTCAGGGAGGAACTGGAGTCACACAAAAGAATGTAGGCTTAATAAGCCCATCTATCTATCTATGTATCTATCTTTAACAATAGTCTTCATTTACAATAGGCATAATTTTTAAACAACATACATCTATTGCCGTTATGATGTCATAATAACATACAATTGTATAAAACACCATTTGCTTACATCTTTGTTCTCTTTTGAGAATCAAACAAAACAGATTTAAATAAAAAAAGAATGCAAACAAACGAGTGAAATTAACTAAATTGCTGAATTGCTTTGAATTCACTGGCAGGAGAGACAAGTGAGGAGGAGCAAAAAGTGAACAACGAGGGAGAGATTGAACAAAGAGAAAGAGGAGAGAGAGAGAGTAATGAACAGGAAGAAGACAGAGAGACTCAAGAAGATGGAAGAGAGGCTGCAGGTTATGGAAAGGAGAGAGACATGGAAAATGAATGTTGACAATGTTTGTTTTGTGATAATTGTAGCCTCTTCTGCATGTCCAGATCATTAATAGTAACAATCAACTGATTCTTATGAATTACACTTTAAAAAATAATGTATACTGCAGCCCACTGACTTGGTTTAAAATCAATATATTATCCAATGTGTGACCCCCCACAGGACTTAAAAAGCACCTAACTAGATCATGAAAATCCCAAAAATCTCGGGGGGTACCACCCGAACCCCCCTAACATGTTTGGACCTCGGTATATAGGAAATCCTGGATACGGCCCTGCTTTGGACTATATGAAATATTTCAGGATTGCACTTTTAACTCACTTGAAATGTTCTCACTTGCTTGGTTTCAAAACACAACAAATGCAATAATCTATTCATTGGGGACCATCAATGCTATTTTTCATCGCTGTTGCCGGCCACTATTGCTCATGTAAACCTACTACTGCTGCGTCCCCTGTAATCTCAGAGGCACCCTGAGTCATTTTGTTCTAGAACCGGGCCTACACACGGCCGTATACTAAACAAACTACAGAGCCCATTCCGTGTCCTGTTATTGTTTACTTCCTCTCTGCCTTCTTCTGGTGAGTTATCTGACGTCCAGCGCTCCATCTTTTAACCTCTCTTTCTTGATCCTCCTTAGCAACCTTCATTATAGTCCTTGTGGTCTGGTCTGTACTGTATTAACAACGTGTCACATGTTAAGAATTTACAATCAGAATCGAGTATTCAACTAAGCCGTGTAATAAAAGGTGTTAGTAGCCTTAAGGGCCTACACAGTTGTTATGCTATACCACATTGCCCTTCACTGGATGTATAATGAGCTGCACTAAACTACATTTCAGCATTTAAAATACCTAGCCATTATTTTGCGGTTATTTTGGTGAGAGTAACTAAAGTAGTGTAACTCATTACATTTCAGAGACAGTAATATTGTAATGTAACTTATTACTTTCAAAGGAGAGTAATAAGTAATATGTAATATATTACATTTTGGAAGTAACTTGCCCAACACTGGTGTCATATACTGTACACCCTGAGAGATGTTTAATATTAACTCTGTCAATAAACATACATAAGCATGCCTTTAAAGGCTCCTCGATGATAACTTTAATAACTACCTTCTTGTGTACATGTATTTTTTGAGGGGGGGACTTTTTATTAACTGTGCACTTGCATATTTTTCTCTCATATCACTTATCTCGAGTGTTATGTAGACTAATCGATTACTAAACAGGCTTACCAGTGTATGCCCAATGGCCACTCTGGCCTTAACCTGCAAAATATCACTGAAGAAGACAAGGAAACATATGGAGATTAGAAAAAGACACTAAGTAACTTCGAAGATGATTACATAGGTATTGGGCTAAAACAAGCAAAACAAAAATTACTACAACAAGACCTGAACATTTACAATACAAATTATTGAATTTTAACTGCCGAAAGTTTTGGTTAAAAATCAGAAGCTGGTCGACCTACAGTATATAGTGGGGTTTGGTCCCCATACAAAGGACCCAGGTGCGAATCCTGCCTGGGACTATTTGCTGCCAGATATTTCCTATGTCTTTCCCCTTCAACACTGTCAATTGTATAAAGGCATTGGTGACCTGAAACAATCTTTTTAAAAAAATAAGAAGCTCCTGAATAAATATTCTGTACTCTGCGCTTTGTTTGTGATACTTTGGAGTTTACTTCATTTTGCCAAGGTCACTGTCGGAGCTCAGAGTCAATGCCCAGCGATTCATCATCGAACACGATTTCTTAACACTCTTCCCGAAGCAGGTTTAATCATGTTATCCATATTCAGCCCATACTGTCTTCACATGAAACATATCTCAGTTCTCTATTTTCAGTTTTAGAGCAATGAAAGAGATTTGTCGTCTCATCACCTCTCAGTTTAAAGGAAAAGGTGTTCCGTTATTTTGTTAAACTGACTGAAAATACTCTAATGAGATGTTAATGTGTCAGTGGGAAAACAGTTTAAAGGAACATATATAGAGACAAGACTGTTAAACTGGCTGTCATTGAGATAAGTGATCACAGTCGGTTCTTTATTTTTCATGTTTCATCAATACGCACCAGGGTAAGTATTGACCCAAACATTACAACTCTGGTTTTATAGCCGTGGAAATATTTTTTCTGATACTTGTATTTAAAGTCGAGACACTGCCTGACAATTTTTTTTTTAATCATTCATTGCTCAAATTTCGGCTATTTTGTTTCCTTAAAAGTCCCATATCATGGCCATTTCTACTGATCATAATTCCATTGTTGAGGTATACTAAAATAGATTTATACCGTGCAATTTTCCAAACTCACATTGGTTTCTCATACAGCATCTCTGTAAAGTATGTGTATTCCCCGGTATTCACTCTCTGTCCTAAACGGCTTGTTGGAGCTCCTGCCCCCCCCCTCCCTGTGAGCCTAGTGTGCTCTGATTGGTCAGAACGTTGAGAGGCTCGTTGCTGCGATCTGCTGCGAGGAGCGGACAGGCTTCCGGGTCGGCGATACAGCAAGAACAAGCGAAACTCATCCTGAGCACACACAAACACTCACAGCCGAATTAAAAACAATAAGTGTGGCTTGATATTGAGTAAGAAAAAGGTTTATAACGCTGTGAGATTAGGCGCGTTCACACAGCAGTACTTTTCCCACTTTAGTTCCGATATAGTTCCGAAAAGAGCCAAAAAAGAACCGGAACTAAAATTAGTTCATGAGAACCTTTTCACCCCCTTTTCCGTCCCTGCTAGAGAGCAGGGACTTTCGTGGGAGAAAAAGGTTCCTATGTCTGATTGGCTGGCCGGGTTGCAAACCACGGCCCGTAAAACTCCCAAAAAGTTTTGTGAAGCCGCCATTTTATTATCCTCGCATTAGCATTATTAGCATTAGCCCAGCGCAGAAACGCAGAGAGACTAACTTATGGCAACACCAAATAAAACATGGGAGCGGTGGAGATGAGGAGGTGTCGGCGTTCTGGCGATTTACTCGGAAGGCTTCAGTAGAAGCTGCTAGGAGTCCCAGCCTGCCAGTAAACCCAAAGCAGAAGAAGAAGAAGTCCCTCCCCCAGGGACTTATTTCGGTGTGAACGTGATCTGTACTTAGTTCATGAGAGCTAAAGAGTTCTCATGAACTAAGTTCTCATGAACCTTTGTGGGAAAAGTGTGAATGCGCCTAATGGGTCTGCGGAGAGCATTTCTCCACGATCCCAACTTAGTAGCCCGAAAAACGTTTACCCATTTAAACAGTCGTGGTAGATACCTTGTTTGTTTTAAACATCATAAATACACAAACAACAATGAATACTTACAGGTTGTGTACCCAAATCTCCCGCTGGTCCTAGGAACAGCATTGTTCTTCAGTGCCCTACGCTGTACATATCCAGCATGAATCGCTGAAAGGTTTGGGAAGCTTTGTTTCGTGAAAGGCTGGCAGAGGGTGTGGCCTCTTGTTATTCACACGTCAGAGTACCCAGGAATAAAATGAAGTCTGTGTTAGAGTTTTACTCCCTACAGGGTGTACTTTGAGGGTTTTTGACTCTGCAGACCGTTTACATGCATAACACACAAGGGGACTGGTAATAACCGGAAAAGCATGACATGGGAACTTTAAGAAATATATGGGACTAGTAGAAAGAAAACATAATTAGTGTCTCCCACTAATAACATGCTGAGCAGTCTGTATTCTTTCTGTTACCTGAGCAGTGTGTCTACCCAAGCACTGAGGACAGAGACTGCTGATTGATTAGCTGATCGTTGAGAAAGCCTTGTCAGTTGTCACCAAAAGATAATGCCAGATGTCATCCCTGCCTTTCCCCTAACACAGTGGTTCTCAAACTTTTTCTGTCATTCCCCACTTTGAACAGGTGGGCCTTTTCAAGCCCCACCTGTTCCTCATCGCTCCAATAAAATGGTAGGCCAAGCTTAAAATTGTCAAATGTATCGTTCTATAACAGGGGTCTCCAACTTTTTTTAGGATGAGGGTTACTTTCAAAAAATAAAACAAGTCGTGAGCTACTTTTACTCCTCTTTTTTGTTTTTTTGCAGTGTATATATTTAGCACATTTTAACATTATTATATGCTACCTTTAACCTTTGAGTGCTGTTTGGGTCTGTGGGACCCGTTTTCAGTGTTTACTAAAATAAAATGTATGCAATTTAATTATTTTAACCTGCTTTATTTGGTGGTGGACGTCACATCCTCGAGGGTCCGGGGGCATGCACCCCCAGGAAGATTTTTTTTAAATGTTGAAGTTGAATGCATCAATCTGGTGCACTTTGAGCTAGGGCTGCTCAATTAAATCATATTTTAATCACAATTACGATTTTGGCTTGCAACGATTATGAAAACAACATAATCGAAATAAAACGATTTTATTTATTTTTTAAATAGGTTTTTCAGTTGAATTATACTTAAAGTTCAGGGTAATCAACTGTTAAAAACATACTTTTCAAATTATTTTCTTCAATAAATTGATGTTTTTCAAAGTAAATGGTTAATCGTTTTTAATAATCGTGATATCAATTATTGACCCAAATAATCGAGATTATGATTTTTGCCATAATCGAGCAGCCCTACTTTGAGCCCAACATGAATTTATGGATACAGCTCTCAACACTCAGATGAAAGGGAGTTGTATACTTTTCAATAATCCAAACATCTTTAGAATATGATCACAACAAATCATTTAAACTTGTTTATTCTTATCTTATGTTACCTAGTTAGCATTCTTTCTTTTTATTTATGCATATTTGACTAATCACTCCCCTTTTAAACTTTTTACTGTCCTATAGTACACATTGGAATGATTTCAATTATAACTTTATTAAATAGATAAAGGTGTGCTCTCTCTCTTGCTCTCTCGCTCTCTCGCTCTCTCGCTCCACATTGCTTTTCTTCCCGACTGCAACGCTGTTGTGTGTGTCTGTGAGAGCGTTTCACACGTGTGTATGAGAGATTTTTACCAGTGGCGAGCCTGTCTCTGAGGGCCTAAGATATTCTACAAAATAATATTTAAAAACATTAAAACAAATTATATTTTTCTTTATATATATTTTTTAAATATGTTTTTAGTAATATTTGTCAATAGTTTTACCAAAAATAACTTGATTAAATTGTATTTAAAATAACATTTCCAAAGAAATAAATCCTTTGAATCTGCCTATTCAGTTTCTGTTTGAATGTGAAGGGTTACATGAAAGAAGCTCCTCTCTGCGAGTCTGTGAAGACAGGAGCTGATTGGACGTCCAGCTATGAATTCACAGAGGGCCCGCTATAGTAACTGAACGAGAGTAATGTCAAATGACAGTACAATTGACCAATCATATCTTCCCTCTAAATGGGTGGGCTTTATTATCGCGGACTTTATGGCAAGTTCCGCCCGCTGTGAAACGTTTCTTGTTTCCATAGCAACAACAACTGTCAACAGCGTAAACTTGCCTTCAAAATAAAAGCATGCCAAATTACACTTAAGACATACAACTGCAACGAAAGTAACAAACACAATGCAATATCCTTTTCAATTTCAAAGAACACAAATTGGGTTATCTACAGGTGTTGTTTTGTGTGGTAGAGGGTCGCTTTTCATTGATACGTTTTGCACCCCGGGCGGACCGTTGTTTTGATATTCCACCAGTGTATAAATAATAAATACATTCGGAAAAAAAATGTTTTTTTAAATAATTTTTTTTCTTCGCGACCCACCTATCACATCTCTGCGCCCCACCAGTGGGGCGCGCCCCACACTTTGAGAAACGCTGCCCTAACACCTAAGTATTACCTCTCCAGACCAACAAGTCCTTCAACTCGTACGACCAAATAGGTTGATTGTTCAACAGCTTATTATGACCTATAGTAGTCACGTTTTAAAGTTTAGCACCTCTCATGGTCGTGTAAGAAACAACAATTTGCGGAATATGGGCTGATACCCCCGTTGACTGCAAACGCTCCGGAGGGTCGTTATTCACAAATAAACCTCTCTGGAAAATCCTAAATTGTAGGATAGTTTGGCCATTAAAATGCTTTTTGATTAGATTTCTAGCGAGAAGTGTATATTGTACTACTTTTATAATCTACGTCCAGTGGATGTGTAGGATCTATAGTTTGATTGATATTACGAAGATTATTTCAGGTCTCGCCAGGAGAAAGTGTATATACTACGTCTTTCCGTCTATCTATTTCTATTGACGGCAGCGTCCATATAACATGTCCATATATGACATTAATTGGTTTAAATTGTGTACAATGTTTTTGTGTTTTTCCCATAGGTTTTTCCCTTTCGGTTCTGAGAGACACATTTTTTTTTCAGAGGTTTTGATTGGCGAAAACATCTAACTACACATAATCCTCAACTATCGTTGAAGCTCAGTGATTGGATGTTTTAGCCGCAATGCACGTTGGGATATGGTGTTTATGCGATATAAAATCCGAAAACATAAAAATAATAATACTTTATTCTGAGTTTGCTTGCTTTTCTCTTTGAAAGTCATCACATAACGGCATTGTAATACACGGTTCGGCTGCATTACATATTACACATCTGCCCTAGTTCTTTATTTATAGAACCCTGATGAGAAGACCTTTGGACAAACTGGAAGAAATGCCGCCGAATCTGAATATGTGACGTGAATCATAAATATATCAGCAATTAGACAACATCTTCTATTTCTTTTCACACAATACGTCTCCTTGCAGTATCAACACTAATTTGGCTGACTTTTATATTTGATCCAATTGGTAGATAGGCTATATTTACACCATAATGGTGCACAGCTGATAGAAAGGGACTTGTAGTTTTTAAAGATATTACTGATTTTATTTTAATTAAAGAATGTAAATACTGAGTTGAGAATATAGTCAGGGGTTTTGGGTGATAGGAGACACATCTATGTAATCAGAATTCCAATAGCTTACCATTAAATGAAGGATATACCTTTCTATCTGTGATGCTTTACAAATCAGATATTAATGTGTAGAACGACAATATGTGAAATATTATAGCAATATCCTGTAAAATTATGTGAAAACATAAATAAAATTACAGATCTTCATATGTTATACATACATAAGTGTCCTACACTAATAATAACAAGTTAGTATGGCATTGTATGCTGTGTGCTATTTGTAACGTCTTCAGAAACTACCATTCCAACTCCTCAGTTGCCTGTCTTTGACTGTTACAGGTGTAAACAGGTTCATGATATAGGCCATATTTTTGCTTGGCTATGATAATTACATAAGTCTAGAACTTGAAAAGTAATGGTAAAGTAATAGTTGTATTGTTGAGGTTGAGCCTCGAAAGGCTTCAGTGGAAAGTAACCCTGGGCTAAGGCTGTGTGGAGGAAATGGCTAAATGTAAACTTGGTCGTAGGAGTAAACACAAAACATTGTTGGAGAGGTCTCAATCTGGAGAGTAACATCATGTCAGTTTGAAGATTATAAGCAGGGCGTGCTCTCAACTGTTAACCTTTGCACATTGGCTTCAGTGATTTTTTTAAGTGCGTGTCATTCTGTTACAGAACATGGGACCAATTGTTATACAACCACTTGTCCTAATCTATGTGAATATGCCTAACTGGGTAGAATCACCAAATTGGGGTGCTGTAAAATAGGGAGAAGAATGAAGTTCAGTCATTTAACAGTTAGGCCCTGTGGACCAACGTAGCTATTACAAATGTTTTGTGAGGCTGGGTTGGGAGCGACAGAGCTGGTCTCGGTTTCTTTCTCTGATAAATAAGATGAGAGGCTTTGTGTTGAACCTGATGAGTTCAGGAAGGTTTCTGAAAATGTGACAAATAAGGTACACACAGCCATAATAACTTTTATTTATTTTGGCAATTTTAACCATTCATGGCTGTCATTGCCATAAATGACCAAAAGGTGGCGCCAAAAACAGTGACCCTTTGGACAACAGAATGTGTGCCATGACAATTAGTGTAGGACACTTGTGTATGTATAACATCTGAAGATGTTATTCATGTTTTTACATAATTGTACAGGATATTGCTATATTATTTCACATATTTTAGTTCTACACATTAATATCTAATTTGTAAAACCTCACAGACAGAAAGGTATATCCGTCATGTAATGGTAAGCTATTGAAATTCTGATTCCATAGATGTCTCCCATCACCCAAAACCCCTGACTATTCTCTCAACTCAGTATTTACATTCTTTAATTAAAAGAAAATCGTTACATTACATTACATGTTACTTGTTAAACCAATTAATGTTGTGTAATTAACAAGGATAAACTGATGTTTTTTAATGGATGAGTACTAGGGGTCAGGGTTTCCGTTAGCCGGTAATTACCGCTTTAGCTGGTAAAATGTATTAAAAACCGGTAAATTCAAAACCTGACGGTCAACATGTCTGGTAATAATTAGGGAGGCTCCGATCGATCGGCCGCCGGTCATTATCGGCCGATATTCACTCTTAATAGTTTGATCGGTGCTCTCTATAAAGGCCGATCAGGAGAGCTGGATCTGATCGATATGGACATAAACGCGAGTGAAGTATAACCGGACGCGAGAGAGAGATCAGATCAGCTGCTGAGTCAGACGGAGACACGCAGCTCTGCATGAGCACCTGAAGCCCCGCCCTCTGTTTAGCGGGCTGCAGGAGCTGCATGAGAAACTGACGGGCTGTCATAGTGGAGCAGATAACAAGGTCAATCGTTCAAATGATGATACAAGCATGAAACTTGGCAGGAATATTTATTTTATGTCACTTTATGAGAAAAAAGTGCTAGCCACATGAAATTCCAAGATGGCGGCCATTTTCCATGATGGCCGCCAGATGACCACCCCATAGGTGACATTTCCTGATAACTTTGGATAGATCTGTCCAATTCAGTAGGTCATGGTGGCGATTTATATGTTTTCAACACTGGCGAAACCGATTATGATATCAAAACACATGTATGATGTGGTATTAACCCCTTACCTGCCATATGTGGCAGACTTGGATCTGGCATGGATACCTCAGCTACAGAAGGAGGTGCAGGATTCTTCTTGTTGAAGAAGGCCGGTGGGATGTTCGTGAACGATTCAGGAAGCTCAGGCACTTTCTTTGCCCTGCTGTCCACAACTTTGGGTGGGGCACGTACTTCTCCTTTGTTATCCGAACTTGGATGCTGGAACATTGAAATGCTTGTACCATGGAAGGATGTACTAGCTGTGGTTGCTGTTGGATTGTGATCAATATTGTCCATAGCAGAGGTGGTGAATATTTGCTTACGTAGAACACAACTCCTTCTTCCACATAGGCCTACTGGTTTACAACAGATTCGCCTAACTGGGCAGATATTTCTAAGACCCTGTCATACGAAATGCTGATACCATTCTCATGAAGCTTGTCAATAAGTTGTCGTTTTCTCGTCTTGGCGAACACTATCATCCCAATGTATACAGCAAATGGTGTCTCACTGTCTTTGGAATGCCGGTGGATTGCTGATCCATCTCTGTACTTTGTGTAGCAGTTATACTGCAACAGTTGTGCAATAGCTAAGTCTGATTTTACTACACCATGTTTCAGATGTGACTTAATATCGACACCGTGTTCGATATTACACACAAACTGTAGAAGTGAGGGAGGAATGGATTCTTCACCAGCTCCTTCCTTGAACTGATTGTTGAATTTGGTCTTGTGATTAAGCATCTCTTTACGTATGATATCAGCAGCTTTAGCTAAGTGTATAGCTTCACCATATTTACTAGCATCAGCAAGAATTGAGCCTATGTCATTTTTGAATGCTATCAGGACATCGCGTCCTTTCTGATGCGCTTCAAGCTCTGGAATACGCGAGAGTAACTGTTCCTTTAACCTTGTTGAGTTCACGTCCGGAGAGTCCACACCGAGTTGCTCTAATCTCTGCTTGTACAGTGTAGCTAAATCTGCCAGCCTGAATATAACTGGATCTGTTCCCTCGGTGGCAGCTCTGGTGTCAGTGATGTAGATGATAAGTTCTGAAAAAGCAATGGGGTATAACTCTTTACCTGGCTTTTTGCAGCTCTGCTCTTGCATAATCAAATTATGATGGGCTCGTTCTCGATTGTATACAGCTACAAGGCAAGCAGGATGATATTTCAACTCCAGCGCAACAGCATCGCCGGCACTGAGCTTTGCGAGGAGCTTTCCATCATTCAGAGTCCTGGCACACTCATTGAGTCTTTCATTCAATTGCATTGTCATTGCTTGTCGTAAAGTTGATGTTTCGGCATCTTCTTCACACAAAAAGCATACTGATGACGCTTTTGGTGGATCTGATGTTCTTTGCCTCTTACTGCGGTTCTCTTCTCTGCACGTAGAAGTACTTGCAGTCGCTCTCTTCTGTGTCCTTTGTAGCTTTGTGTTATTGAACAACAATCTACAGCTTTGGTGATATTTTGCTCTGTTTCGCATCAGTGTTTCTTTTATACCACCACCTTCATCTAGTCTGGCTGGGTTAAGTGGAATCGGCATATCATTGATGGCATGAAACAATGGCACATTGTTTGCAATGTTGGTATAACCAGCATAGTCCTGTTCCCTTTGGAATGAACTTAGTGGTGACATTAACTTTTCCTCTGTATCATTCTGACAGAGGCAACATTTCGTCCAGTTTGTTTGTGGTTTTGATTTTGCTTGAGTATCCATCATTTGTGACTAAGAATGGCAAGGTCGAGGGTTCATCCTTTTACCACCTTGCGTTAGTGCAAATTGATGTATGGGATACAGCTAGGTTCATGCACTTGCCCTACACCTAGCCCGATCGTTCATCCAATGTCATTTAAATCCCGTGCGATCTGTACACCATCCGGATAACTACATGTAAAACCCCCGTTATCCTTGGCTCGGCTCTCCCGCGCTGGCACATCCTGTCGGTTCAGGTGCGGCTATCTAACATCTGAGGGGTTCATTAGATAGCATTTGGGATACTAAACCCACGGTTTAGCTGACATTGAACCCCATGCTGAGTTGCACAGCAGTGTATGCCACCAGTGTGCCCTGGTATTGCATGACATACACTCTCTTTTTCTGTGTTTAGTTGATATTGGCTGGTGTCCACCATCATCGCTGGTTACACTGTGATGTCTGGGTCCTATATATCCTTGTGGCTGCATTTCCGTCGCAAGTGGTTTTATTTCGGAGTTTTCCATCTCCTAGATGAATTGCCTTTACCTGGCTAATGAGCTTCATCTGCCCAGAGCTGTCTGGTTTTCAGGCGCCAGAGACTCGCCTTTCGCACCACCACTATTTGTGGAAACACCCCCGCCACGAGAAGGCTAGGGTTGGAGCTTGACTTCCAGAGGCTTTGTTTCGCTTGCCATTTGGGGCATTTAGTAGGCAAAGAGAGCTCATCCTCTTTGCCACCCCGGCATTAGCAGTCCTTTGGAGGGGCAATTCTAACCTTCCCCGTCTATAACGAGAACCAATTTACTTGTATTCGAAGCCTGCACAATAGTTGTCATTTGACTTCTTTATTGTTACACAAGTCCTAAAATTGATTTATTGGTTCAATTAAATCGATCAATACACTCAGGAATCAGCTCTAGCAAGGTCAAAACCCTATAAATCGACACCAAGATGAAATAAATCCGACATCTCTGGCGATTTCTATGGTTAAAAGTTGTTTTTTTCATACCCTGGCGGCCATCTTGGAAAAAATGGCCGCCATGTTGAAAATCCAACGTTCCTACCAAATGTCATGCTTGTATCACCATTTGAACGATTCTGCCAAAAAATCACACTTATCTGCTCCACTATCAGGAGAGAGAGAGAGGGAAAAGAGAGGATCCGTTTCTCCCGTGTTATTATTCAAATGTAATGTAAACTTTTTAATAATGTATGTTATCTACTACAAGTAGTTTGTTTGAATGTAATAATTATGTTGTTTGTTGTTTGTGGAATCATTTATTGAAAAATGAATCTGAATTTTTCGATCTGTTACGATTATAAACTGAAGCAATATAAAAATGAGCCCGTGAACTGAGTTTTAAACTGAAGCATATCTGCTCATAGTCCGGTAATTACATTGTAACGGAAACTCTGCTACACAACTCTTATTATTATTGAAATATGACCGGTAAGTTTCAAATTAGTCCGGTAAAATAAATTCTGCCCGGACATTTGACCGGCGAGAAAAAATCCTAGCGGAAACCCTGCTAGGGGTGTAACGATATATCGAATATCGCGGTAAATAAATGTCTCAATACCGTCGTGAGACTGACAAAATATACCACCATTTTTTTACATTTTTTGTTTTAAACCTTTATTCAACCAGATGGTCCCATTGAGATCATCAATCTCTTTTTCAAGGGAGACCTGTCCAACATGGCAGCAAGTAGGTTACAACATGAACATAAAACAACAGATAACAATAAAGGACATCGTATTTACAGGGCTACATGTACATACCTAGAGACATTGACAAGTACCAACAGTATATTTCAACACACTCTCACTCCCTAAGCGTCCAATAACGACGTTTGGTCAGTGTCCGTGGCGTCCAATTGTGACGCTCCTAGGCTCCTTCAGCGTCATAAAGGGACGCAAATAGCTTTCAACTGATTGCAATGTATTCCCATCTGCGTCGGGATTTGACGCTCATGGAAGCACGGCATTCGTTTATGTCGGCTGCCCTTAAAGGTAATGTGAGCGTCCATTCCCAGGAGTAAAGGATGTCAGAAGACACTACACTACCCAGAATCCCCAGCTATCATTTGGACTACACCATGTGCTCTGTTTGACAAACCCCGTGATAGTCCTCAAGCTCTGTGATTGGAGAGTGTGCTCCGAGGGTTAAGCCGATTCTCGAACAGCACTTGAAATGGGATGGAACCACGGCAGACTGTCCAAAACTGGATTTGGACGGGTCCACCGCGTCCCCCCCTCCCCCACCCCGTCCCCAGAACTACACATGCTGGCTATTCTGTTTCACAACATGTTCTCTATGGCACGTCTCTACTGGGAGTTGTAGTTTTAAAAGACGTTTTCCTATTTCCCATAATAAGAAGTTGCCAGTATTAAACTGTGTACATCCCTGGAGGTTTAGGGGACAGGAAACACTCACATTTAAAACATATAATTAATAAATGGGTGAAAATTGCTTGTGCCCATAATGGGCAGCATTAATATATATACCCACATGCCAGCTAAGGTCAGAACAGCTTTATTTAACAGCTGGTCTTATGTGTGTGACCCCTGTGATAACATTACATTACATTAATTGATAATCCTGAAACATGCACTTGTCAAGGTTCAGAGGCACATTTTGCAAATATGGCAGTAGCCATCGATCAGCTTAAGATAAGATATACTTTATTGATCCCAAGTTGGAACATTTGCGTTACATCAGCATGTGTAACAGTTAAATATGCAGTTGTGTTTATTTGAAAATCATTTAGTATAATCACACAAATTCTGTGTTTTATATTCAACAATTCTGTGTTCTTTATTTATTGATTGTTCAATACCTGACAAGGCCGGAGATGAAATATCTACATACATCTTATAAGAGTATAATACATATGTATAATATCAGTTAAAATAAGTGTTTCAACATAGTTAACATTGCTGGAGGTATGCACAAATATTGATAGATGTCTTGTAATGCACTATTGAGGAACCTGCAACCCAAGTTTTTCATTCAGTGCAGAACTACACCACAGTTGTGTAGGCCTATATGATATGTCAATAAACCTTAGAAAATCATGAAATCTTGAAAGGGATGTGCAAAATAGTCATTACATACAGTCTTTAATTAACTATTAGTAGAGAATAACGAGTAATGAATATACTTTATAGGGATCGTATTAATATCTAATAATAAAAATAATTAAATTCAATAACATGCTTTAACCACCAGGTGTCCCTTTATATCAGCTGTGCACCTTTATGATGTAAATACAGCCTATCTACCAATTGGATCAAATATAAAAGTGAGCCGAATTAGTGTTGATATTGCAAGGAGACGTATTGTGTGAAAAGAAATGTAAGATGTTGTTTAATGGCTGATATATTTATGATCCACGTCACGTTTTCAGTTCCTCATGTTTGTCTTCTCATCAGGGCTCTATAAATACAGAACTACGGCAGATATGTAATATGTAATGCAGTCGAACCGTGTATTACAATGCCGTTATGTGATGACTTTCAAAGAGAAAAGCAAGCACACTCGGAATAAAGTATTATTATTTTTTTTTTTAAATGTTTCGGTCTGTTAATGACGATGTGCTGTGAGATGTGAGACTGGAATTGCACAGGGGGGAAATAACGTAGGCTATCTTTAGATGCGGATTTTGTTAAACTAATATGTTTAGGCTGTGGACCAACACTATACATTGATGGGGAAGGGGGTAGCAATAAAGATAACACCATTAAACAGTTACACAACATAACAGAAATAATATCGATAGCAGCGTCCCTAGCAACCACCTTGGTAACAATGAAAACGTCGCGATTTCCTGAAGTAATCTTCGTAATAACTAGCAAACTAAAGATCATGTACATCCACTGCACACATAATCTGAAATAACAACTCATATTTCTCGCATCAAATGACATCAAAACGCATTTTAATGGCCAAACAAACTTTAAAATAGGCATTTTCTACCAAGAATAAAACGAATTTCGGCCATGTTTTCTTTTTCTGCAGGGAGAAATTTGAAGATCATGTGACATAGACGCTGGGGATTCTGGGTAGTGTAGTGTCTTCTGCCATCCTTTACTCAGAAAAAATATTTGTTTCTCTGAATCGAAGGGGAAAAATACAAAAGCATTGCACACAATTTAAACCAATCAATGTTGTGTAATTAACAAGGATAATCTGGTGTTTTTTAGTCGATGAGTAGTGCAGATATCACTGTAAAATCAATCGACAGTAAGAGGAATACTTACTTCCGGGTGTACAATTCTCCGTTATCCAATGGGAATGGACGCTCACATTGCCTTTAAGGGCAGCTGGCATAAACGAATGCCGTGCTTCCATGAGCGTCAAATCCCGACGCAGATGGGAATACATTGCAATTAGTTGAAAGCTATTTGCGTCCCTTTATGACGCTGAAGGAGCCTAGGAGCGTCACAATTGGACACCACGGACACTGACCAAACGTCGCTATTGGACGCTTAGGGAGTGAGAGTGTGTTGTATATTTATATCTCACCCTGTCAATAAGCCTCACCTTCTTGGCAACAACTGTATTGTTTTTGAAGTGGTGGAGAGACAATGCACAGTTTTACCCACTGCTGTTACCCATGGCCAAAGCATATCTCTCTGTTCCAGCAACATCAGCACCAAGCAAGAGAGTTTTTTCCACAGCAGGGGATATTGTAAATGCCCAAACATCCCAGCTTCTACCTCGAAATGTGGACATGCTCATATTCCTAAAAGATAACCTTGATGATGCTGAGTGAGTGAGTTAGTGAGTTAGAGTTGTGTTACTTGAAAAACTAAAGTGAAACTTGATTTATTCTATTGCAGGGTCTGATTATTGTTGACACTTTAAAATACTATCCTACTAAAATGCTGTACAAATCAGACTTATTTCTTTTATTATTATTTAAAGAAAAAAAATTCAAGTAAAAAAAAGAAATGACAACAAAAAATTCACATATTTTTTCTTTATTTTTCGATATCGTGATAAATATCGTACCGTGGACTTTTTATCGCGATATTATCGTACCGTGAGTTTTTGGTATCGTTACATCCCTAATGAGTACTGCAGATATGACTGTAAAATCATTTGACAGTGAGGGGAATACTTCCGGTTTTACTATGAAAACTTCTAGACCGGAAATACTGTTTTCACCCCGTGAGGGTTGACGCTAACCTTACCTGGATGCTGTGGGGAAAGACGTAGTAAATTAACGTTCTCCTGACGAGACCTCAAATAATCTTCGTATTAACTATTACACTATAGATCCTACACATCGACTGGACGTAGATTCTAAAAGTACAATGTACACTTCTCGCTAGAAATCTAATCAATAAGCATTTTAATGGCCAAACTATCCTACAATTTAGGATTTTCCAGAGAGGCTTATTTGTGAATAACGACCCTCCGGAGTGTTTGCAGTCAATGGGAGCATCTGCCCATATGCCGCAAATTGTTGTTTCTTACACGACCACTAGAGGTGCTAAACTTTAAAACTTATCTATAGGTCTTAATAAACTGTTGAACAATCAACCTATTTGGTCGGTTTTTGGAGGAGGACAGGCTGCTCCAGACCCTTTGGCCACGTTTAGGCCCCCAGACGACTCCAGTTGTTGCATCCCGGGGACAGGCATCCCGCCCTTACCCGGTGGTCTGCACTCATCTCATCTTTCATAGAACATAGGAGGCAGGAATTATCCACAGGGATCAACAGATGCAGTGGGAAAGCCACAAAATGGCTTCCTTTTGAGCTGGCCATGTGGCTTGAAGTTATGCCTTGATGGTATTGACTTTGTCGAGGAATTTCTCGAGGACAATCAGTGTGATGTGGACACAGTGACAACCCTGCCATCTAAAAAAAATAGATTATATTAGATTCAACTGTATTGTCATTGGACAGAGTACAAGTACTAGGACAAAAATATTAGCATCTAACCAGAAGTGCAAAACAGTAAAGTGATTTTTAGTACAATATAAATGCATCTGACAGTATTTACACTATGAGGCAGAATAGACATTACAAACAGCATAGTTGAAAATTAATACACTATAGATATTGTATAAATAAGACAGTATTATACAGACACAAAACAGAATAAATAGAAATATATCATGGACCATTTATGATTATGCCATATAAAATATAGTTATTTGGAAAGTTTTATAAATACAGATAATTTTAATTTAGTCGTTTATTTGAATAGCGACAATGCACATTAATGAACACTTTAGACCAGGGGTGGGGAACCTCCGGCCTCCGGGCCGTATACGGCCCGCGAGACAATTTGGTACGGCCCTCGATGTCATTTATAAACACACGCAAAAAATAAAAAAATGAAAGAAATCTAGACCGCAAACAAATTAAACAAGCGAGTGCCTGTTTTTCCTGGCCAAGGTCAGGGTCCTTGAACACAACACGAGCCTAACGTGTCATCACGTGGTATATGTCTCGACTGACAGGGGTGCAGTTCTGACGGAGAGCACCAGAACGCCACTCCAGCACTTCAGAAATTGCAGTACCGATAAATCCGTACACATGCCGCAGTTTCTGCGTGTCTGTGTCTTTAGTTGAAAGCCCAGTGGCGATCTGCTCATCTGTCATACTGATCAGACAGTCAATAACTGTGTTGTTATCATTAGCATCTGGTTAGCTAGCTATGCTAACGAATATAAGAAGCTTTTTCTACAACCAGTGAGGTAAAGGCACATCTTTATATGATCATTATAGTTATAAAAAAAATAAGAGAATAAAGTAAACAGGTATAAAATACTATATGACAGTTATTAATAAAGAAGAATACAGTTTGAAAGTGGAGTGATTTGTCAAATATCCATAAATTAAAAGAAAATCTGCTTACAGTTGTGTTTGGGTGTTGAGAGATGTGTTCATAGATCTCCTAATGTTGCTCTCAAAGTGCACCAGATTGATGCTTTTAACTTCAACATTTAAAAAAAATCTTCCCAGGGGAGCACGCCCCACCCTGCACGTGCATGCATACGCGAGTCATGGTGAGATATCTGGATTAAGAGGTTGCTTTTTCTTTGCACAGAATGAAATGAATGGGCTGTGATTTTAGTTTTTTTAAGCAGAGGTCAATAACTTGTACGGCCCTCTGAGGATATTGTAAACATTGAAATGGCCCTTGAGAGGAAAAAGGTTCCCCACCCCTGCTTTAGACGAATAATGCTTCAAGTGTAAATATGCCGGATTTTAGCTTTGAGCTAATTTCCATCCGTAGTCCTTGACATACAACATATAAGAACATAACATTTGTAAACAAAGCATAAAATAAATACATGATATGCAAAAGAGCAAGAGCAGCACACACAAGTATTTACCACATGGCAGTACACTATAGCAGCAACGACATATTAAGTGCAAGAGATGATAAGAGATGCATAAAGTGCAAGAGGCAACACATTCTCACTCCCAACTCGGCCTATGTTGACGTTATGTCAGGGTCCCTGTCATCACTTTCCAACGCAAGGGGGGCCCTTTAGCATCAAGTTTCAACTATCAGGGAGTCCCATTGACTTGCATAGAGCTCCCTGAACGTTGGTAATAGACAAGTTGGGATCGCGGCGAAATGCTCTCCGCAGATCGATTCTCACAGCGTTTATCAACCTTTTTCTTACTCAATATCAAGCCACAGTTATTGCGTTTACTTATTTATTTTAATTGAATAATGCAGGACTTTTGTTGCCGTCAGTTATGGGGAGAGTAGGGGCTCAGAATACGGAAATATGTATTGTTTCATCGTTTTTTCCTTCTAATTTTGTATTCTTTTCTAAACCACACACTGTTATTTACTGAATAATAACACATCATTATCCTTGTGTCTATTTATTTGTTTGATTAACCTGTTAACATTGTTGTAGTGGGAATTTTTTTACTGGGGGGACGCTAGAAAAATATATATAGCCTACTAATGCAAACATTGAATCTGGACTGGAAATTATTCTGATTAGGCCTAGCCTACATTGCAAATAAGCAGACAGCGCTGCTTTTTTCACACACACACACCTTGCGTTTTGAAGACTGATACATCAGATATGGATGAACAAACTTTGCAGCCCAGTTTCCCAGCTTTGCAGTCTATCCACGGGTATGTCTCTTGTTTCCTCCGCCACATCTCCTCTGTCCATACCTCTGGGAAAGGTGAGCTTGAGCTAGCCAGGGGAACGTTGCTAGCGCAGCTAACGTGCACGTTAGCTAGCATTATCCACGTCTTTAGGCGGCTCTTCTGATGATGTACTGTAGTACTAGTAGCAGCTTCACTTGTAGCTTCGGTGCTGCTAGACTCTTTCTTCTTGTGAATTATATTCTTTTTAGAAAATAAGTCAAGTAAAAAATGTTTGCCTGCCATTATAGAGCTTTTTCGTTAGCGTTCTTGAGGGAAAGAGCTGCCGCAAAATCGGCGGGCGGTAAGCTGGCCGTGGGTGTGTCACTGACACACCCCCAGCTCGCCGCGGGGTCACGAGCGTGATGACTAATCATAATTCTTTAAGGAAATCGTTTTTTTTTTTTATTATAATTACTGTGAAATGTATTATGTTTTTGTCATTATTACAACACATACACACTTGCAACTGATAAGACTGGCAATGATTTTATATTTATTAGACTATTACAAAAAAGATCATGCTCCAAATAAGTGGGGGTACGGCGTACCCCCGCTTCCAACGCCCACTACACCACTGCCTGTTAAGCCCTGAGCCTGTTTTTCAGGTCTCAGGCTCGAAAATGACATTCTCGGAACAAATGACCATATCTTCCCTTCTAAAAGGGTTCAATAATAATCTTTTTTCTCAAAGTAATGATAAACCTGTGAGTTGGATGTAGAAAAGTCAGAATCAATATAGATGTTTTTTATTTTAAAGATAATTCAGATTGAACATGGTAAAAAACTGTAAATTATAGTGTCCGTCCAAAAAATATTTTGTACTTATAGTGAAAAACTACCCTTGGATGATGGGTTAGTAGACTAAAAGCTTTAGGAATCCAAAGTACAGTACAACATATAATAAGTACCCTGTATCAAGATTGATGCAAAACAAGTGATATTTGACCTTTTTAGA
Source organism: Pseudochaenichthys georgianus (assembly GCF_902827115.2). Classification (NCBI taxonomy): domain Eukaryota; kingdom Metazoa; phylum Chordata; class Actinopteri; order Perciformes; family Channichthyidae; genus Pseudochaenichthys; species Pseudochaenichthys georgianus. Next base: position 6,525,563 of record NC_047503.1, on the reverse strand, counting down.
CAGATTTAGCAAAAAAAAAACTCTTCTGGGGCCATTTGGGTGGATTTTCCTTATCTCTGGCCCCCCTTCTTCGATTTTGACATGTGACATCTCTTACTGACCGTTAGAGCCAATAGAATCGAAGAGAAATCGTCCCGCACATACTCATGTTAAAAAAAAAAGATGGCGTCTTTGTGCACACAGTTTTGCTCCAGAGTGAAGCTGTCTCGAGGTCTGACATCTCAAAACCGAAAAGCAGATTTATTGCTCATGGATTATCAGCAATCATTCAAAGTGACACAGACACATTGGATTAACCTATGGATTAACTTCAGCATCGTTTTTATCGTTTTAATGCCATTGAAGACCACTTTTGACCAGACTAACACACAGGTGAGCCATTTTGCCGTTTTTGGCTAACTAGCTCCATATATTTTGATGTGTGTTCTTGTCATTATCTCCGATAATTCGTATAATTGAGTGATAATGAGGGTACCCATCGATTCTGTGTCCCCTCACGATGTGAAACGATGGGTTGAGATGTGCAGCAAAGATAAATAATAATGTTTTGTGAGTGCATTTCGGTGCATTCATCTGTTAGCTTTTTTTGCTCGTTGCTAATTCAGAGGCTCAGCATTAGTATTGTGGGGTTTTTTTTGAAAAATTTTTTAAATGATCAGTTAGATGAGTTTCTTTCCGTTACATGGATATAAAACATTCATAGTTTATTAAATGAACATGCCCTCAGACACTGTTTTCTGCAAGATATTGCAGGAGGCCCCCGGAACCGGGGTCTCTCGGGCTTAACAGGTTAATAAACACAAGTTGGAGTCCGTCAGGACCAATGGTCGGAGCAGCTCATAGTAGTTGCTTTCGAGAATTTTACACCTGGAAGTAAGTATTCTCTCCGCTTCGTTTGACAAACCCCGTGATTAGTCCTCAAACTCTGTGATTGGATGTTTGAGTGTGCACCGAGGGTTACGCCGAGCGCCGAACAACACTTTGAAATGGGATGGAACCACGGCAGACTGTCCAAAACTGGATTTCAACGGGTCCATATCTATATTTCTATCACAAACCTTCTACTTTCCTCCTATGAAAGTATGTACTCTTAATATTTTTTTAATCAAATATAACACGTCAAAACAATAATTCAATAACGTGCTTTAACCACTAGGCGGTGCACACCAGGAACACACAGCCATAATAACTTTGTATTATTAGTGTAGGACACTTATGTATGTACAACATCTGAAGATGTGTAATTGTATGCTTTCACATCATTTTACAGCATATTGCTATACTATTTCAGACTCAGTATCTACATTCTTATATTCAAAGAAAATCAGTAATATCTTTAAAAACTACAAGTCCTTTTATATCAGCTGTGCACCGTTATGGTGTAAATATAACCTATCTATGAATTAGATGAAATGTAAAAGTCAGCCGAATTAGTGTTGATACTGCAAGGAGACATATTGTGTGAAGAGAAATTTAAGATGTTGTTTAATTGTTGATATATTTATGATCCACGTCAAGTATTCAGTTTCGGCGGCATTTCTTCCAGTTTTTCCAAAGGTCTTCTCATCAGGGCTCTATAAATAAAGAACTACGGCAGATCTGTAATATGTAATGCAGCCGAACCGTGTATTACAATGCCGTTATGTGATGACTTTCAAAGAGAAAAGCAAGAACACTCGGAATTAAGTATTATTTTATTCTTTTAAAATGTTTTCCGGATTTCATATCATATAAACACCAAATCCCAGCATGCATTGCGGCTAAAACATCGAATCAGCGAGCTTAAACCATAGCTGAGGATCTTGGGTAATCGCTCGAAATGCCTACGTCTGTTTCCGGTTATTTTTATTTTGAAATTCAGTTCTTGACGGACGCCAAAAAAGCACGAGATTATGAAATTAAACCAATAAATAAAAGCAAGGATAATTGTGTGTTATTGGTGAGTAAATAACAGTGTGTTATTTTGAAAAGAATAACAAATTAGAAGGAGAAAAAGATTTGAAAATACAGATTTCAGTATTCTGAGGCTCTGAGCCCCATTTATTTTCCTCACAGACGGCAACAAAAGTCAGAAATTATACGATTTAAAATAAAAGCAATAATTGTGGCTTGATATTGAGTAAGAACATGTTTTTATGAACCACACAGCTTCCGGTCTTCCACGACCCGACCGGAGAAAACGACGTGCTGCAGGCACGAAACACATTACCCGTAGAAATACATTGCTTTTAAAATCGTGCTGTGCAACACGAAAAAAAAGGGGGAAATCGTGTTGGTGAACACGAATCAATAGATAAAAAATCGTGTTGGTTAACACGAAATGCCATGAGACTGGGTTGGCTAAAACACTTCCTGGTTAGCTTTCCGCTAGAAATTGAAATCTCAAAATGTCAAAAGAACGGCGAAAAAAACGTTCACAGAGAAGACGACAACAATTGTCACTTGCACGAAGCAAGGTTATACAAAAAACAAATGACCCCGAACATGAAATACCTTCACGGAGTGCGTCGATGCGCAAGCTGTCATCCAAACAACAGGAGGGTGTAGCTAGTGCCTCACTGCAATCTTTAAAGGTTGGTTTCTCAAAATGAGTTTTTTCTCCTACTCTGAGTTCAAAATGTCAACTTTAGTAGCACGTCCATACACCAAACCTTCCAGTTATATTCCTATAAATATTATGAAGGCTTTTACAGAAGGGTTTGCTCATATATCATTCATAGCCTGAATTATACAACATTGTATACCTAAAAACATGGCGAAAATTGATATTTTAGGGCTGTTGACAGTATTTTCTGATTTATGGAGTGATAAAAAGAGATATCCAATATCCCTTCTGTAAAAGCCTTAGATACTAATATGACTACAAAATGAAACAAGAATTTCTAACCTGGCTTTATCCAAAGTTCAGATTTCGATTCCTGAAATGTGTTAAAATATGTGCATATTTAATGAGATAATGGTTAATTTGCATATTTAAACATGCTATTTCAGAAAACTTGTAATACAAAAAAGAATTGCCTTATTGTAAGTAATTAACTGGAGAAATTTCTAGCTGATAACTTTAAGTTAAAAAAAATTACCCTATTCATCTGGGGTGTCTCGTCTTAATACATGCGTGAAAATTGCTTGTGCCCATAATGGGCAGCATTAATATATACCCACATGCCAGCTAAGGTCAGAAGAGCTTTATTTAACAGCTGGTCTTATGTCTGTGACCCCTCCTGTTGTTAATTGATAAGCCTGAAACATGCACTTGTCAAGGTTCAGAGGCACATTTTGCAAATATTGCAGTAGCCATCGATCATCTTAAGATAAGATATACTTAACACGTAACAGTTGTAAATATGCAGTGGTGTTTATTTGTAAATCATTTAGTATAATCGCACAAATTCTGTGTTTTATATTTAATAATTCTGTGTTCTTTATTTATTGAATGTTCAATACCTGACAAGGTCGGAGATGAAAAACTTGGGTCGCAGGTTCCTCAACAGTGCATTACAAGACATCTATCAATATGTGTCTATACCTCCACCATTAAACAGTCGTAATCTGCATATTTCTTATACTATCTACATACATCTTATAAGAGTATAATATCAGTTAAAATAAGTGCTTAAACATACAGTAGTTAACATTGCAGGAAAGCAATATATTAGTACTTTGTCAGGCTTAATATTTATACCCCCAAAGCTTTTTTCTTATTCAAAATAAGACCTTAATAAAGTATTCTTTAATGTTTAAATAAAGCCTTATTAGTTTGTCTGTCTGTGTCTCCTATTAATATCTAATAATAAAAATAATACATTTCAATAACGTGCTTTAACCACCAGGTGTCCCTTTCTATCAGCTGTGCACCGTTATGGTGTAAATATAGCCTATCTACCAATTGGATCAAATATAAAAGTCAGCCGAATTAGTATTGATACTGCAAGGAGACGTATTGTGTGAAGAGAAATTGAAGATGTTGTTTAATTGCTGATATATTTATGATCCACGTCACATATTCAGTTTCGGTGTCAGTTCTTCCCGTTTGTCTAGAAGTCTTCTAATCAGGGCTCTATAAATAAAGAACTACGGCAGATGTGTAATATTTAATGCAGCCGAAACGGTGTATTACAATGCCGTTATGTGATGATTTCCAAAGAGAAAGCAAGCACACTCGAAATAAAGTTTTTTTTTTTTTTTTTTTTAAATGTCGGATTTCACATCACATAAACACCATATCCCAGCGTGCATTGCGGCTAAACCATCCAATCACAAAGCTTGAGGACTCATCACGGGGTTTAAGCAAAGCGGAGAGAATACTTACTTCCGGCTGTAAAATTATCTTAATCAACTACTGTGAGCTCCTCCAACCCTCGGTCCTGACAGACTCCAAAATTCCGACATTATACAATCAAACGCAAGGATAATTGTCTGTTATTGTTGAGTAAATAACAGTGTGTGGTTTAGAAAATAATACAAAATTAGAACGAAAAAACGATGAAACAATACAGATTTCAGTATTCTGAGCATCTACTCTCCCCATAACAGACGGCAACAAAAGTCCTACATTATTCAATTATAATAAAGAAATAAAGACAATACGTTTGGCTTGATATTGAGTTAGAAAAAGGTTGATAAACGCTGTGAGAATGGGTCTGCGGAGTGCATTTCTCCGCGATCCCAACTCGTCTATCACCAACATTCAGGGAGCTCTATGCAAGTCAATGGGACTCCCTGATAGGTTAAACTCGACGCTAAAGGGCCCCCCCTTGCGTTGGAAAGGGACGACAGGGACCCTGACATAACGTCAACATAGGCCGAGTTGGGAGTGAGAATGTGTTGCAAGAGGAGATACCCCTGTGTTAAAGTGCATTTAGCGGTGATTGCACGTCTGTTTGTTTCTCAACCATTCTTTGAGTTGACCTTTAAAGCTATTGAGAGTGGGACAATCCCGTATCTCAGTTGGGAGGCTATTCCAGAATGAGCTGCCTTTAATGGAGAGGACATTTTGTCAAAATTGGTCCGTCTATGGTGGACTTCACAGTCTCCTCTGGTTTCTGACCTAGTGCAGCGTCCAGTGTGTTTTTTGTGGATGAATTCCCCTAAGGGAGGCCCCCCCCCTGTAGTCCGTGTAAACATTTACAAAAAAAACACATACTTTTAAAAGACTTAAAATTGTCAAAACTCAAGAAATTGTGTTTTTCAAGGATGGTACAGTGGTGGTATGAATTTGTCTTTCTGTCAAACACCTTGATAGCTCTCTTGTACAGCTGTTCTATGGGTTTCAGGTTTGTGGCACAAGCAAACGACCAGTTTCTAAAACAGTATTCAATATGGGATATAATCATACAGTGGAGGTATGACTCTGCAGCATTGACAGTTAAGAAAGGTCTAATTAGTTTAAAGTGTTGCAAGTTGAATTTAATGGTATTTCTTAATATGTTTCTTAAAAGTCAAGGTCGAGTCCAGTATGACTCCAAGATACTTGAAGTGGGAGACTAGTTCTATTTCTGGTCCGTTTAAAAATACGTTGGATCCCTCGATTTTGACTGGTTGTTTACTGAACATCATGCATACTGTTTTTTTTGCATTTAACTGTAAGCAAATGTTCAGCCAGTGTTGAACCTTCTCCAAAGCATTTGAGAGACAGGTCGAGATAATTTCAGTGTTTTTCCCATAAGATGGTATGACTTGTGTGTGTGTGTGTGTGTGTGTGTGTGTGTGTGTGTGTGTGTGTGTGTGTGTGTGTGTGTGTGTGTGTGTGTGTGTGTGTGTGTGTGTGTGTGTGTGTGTGTGTGTGTGTGTGTGTGTGTGTGTGTGTGTGTGTGTGTGTGTGTGTGTGTGTGTGTGTGTGTGTGTGTGTGTGTGTGTGTGTGTGAGCTGTCATTGAAAAATCATGTTATCATACAACTAAACAACATTGTTTATTAGAATAGAGGGAAACAACATATTTCCTGTTTTAAAAACTGTATATTGAATGAAAAGTATTTTTAAATGCAACAAAACTACTCGTCTAGGTTTGGGAAAAGATCACCTTAGGCTTTAATCAGCATGTTTGCCACGTCATATAAGTTGTGGACATTATTTGAAAAAAGGCCATGCATTACACGGGACACCTGAGCAAAATAATGGGACTGATTATAAAGGTGTGAGACGTAAACAAACGTGATCCGGGACAAAATAAGTTATCACCCAAACGTAATGTCAATTTAGGGAAGTGGGAACATAACAATTAGGCGACCAGGCTGACACTGACAACAAATGCACCATCTGTTGATGGTGCAACTCCAAAACCCAAGAAAATGAATTTGTCTCAGCAGTTTTGACAGTGTGTGTAGAAAAGTTAGATTGCTTATTCAGACAAAGAGAAGTGTTTCTCTGTAAAGCTGCACAGCCGGAGAAATCATTCTGGGGTGTGGACGGCGGCGAAACCTGCTGAATGAATAAAGTAAATAAATCGGTGGATAATGTGAAGCAATTGTAGAGGTTTGCATAATCAGGGATTTGAAGGGCTACTCACTCTGCTCATCTTCTGACTACAAAACCAGGCCCAGCCCCCCCCCCCCCCCCCCCCCCCCCCCCCCCCCCCCCCCCCCCCCCACACCCATGACTTTCTCCCGCGCTCTCTCTCCAGCCGGTGATAATCTGTTCCAGTACATTCGCCATGAAATGAGTGATGCAGGACTCGTAATGCACACTGGACAGGCAAAGCTTAACAGATAACATAAGCCCCCACCGCTGCCCCTCTTCCCAAAACCCCCCACCCCCCCCCCCTTTCCATTACCAACCCTCATCCCCTTCCACTGCTACATCAAGGCCCTTCAGCTGTAAACAAGAGGAGGAAAATGTTGTTCATTACAAGTGGAGTTGTTTTCTTCATCTGATATAATATCTGTGGCGAGCTGTCGCGTCGCTTTATGCTTGCGTCATATTTCATCTTGACTCGCGTGACCTTGCTGTCAGGCGCACAATGAGAGGCGGGGGGAGGCGGGTTTTGTTCTCCTCTGCTGTTTATAGTTGTGATTGTCGTTGGGCTAATGTATGCATGCCTTGCACAGCTGACAGTAGTAGTCAGAAGTCTCACAGGGTGGAAGCAAGAAGCCTGTTTTTGATGGTGATGAATGTATAATTTTTGTATTATTTTTCTTATTTGTTCTATCGGGTGTAGCTGCCTACCTTTTAGTATTTTCTCTTCCTTTAGCTGCTTTCATCTGGGTTTGGTTTGAATGTCACAGCATCTGGATGAGTTCACTCCCGTCGAATCTCTTCACACACGCTCAAATAAATATATAAGAAATCTAATTCCATATGTTCATGCGCTTTACTTTAAACAACACACATTTCACTTGCACTTACTGACTTTGATAAGCAGTGCGATCATATCCGGAAGAACAGGGTGTAACAAAAAAGAAGAGATCTTTAATCCCTACCCAGCGGCCTAATATGTTGGAGTAGGTACATTGGAAGTTTTAAAGTCTGTGCACAACTATTTATTGCCACACTACAATATGGGCAAAGAAACAGTGATAATGAAAAGATCCCAACAACGCCTGTTCAATTTATGTTGCTATTAAAACTGTCACCCTTCTTCAAAAGAAGGCACTCCTCCAAAGAAAACAACCTGAGGCCTGCAGCATGTCGTTTGGAATCTGTGTGAATGTAGATCAAAAAAGTTACGAGGGTGAGGAATGTATTCATCTCCGTGAGCGAGAATGACTTTTGACTGTTGATGGGGACCTATTTGACAGCAAACAGCAAACAGGCCCGGCTGTGATCCATAGACTCACGGCCCCTGGTCTTCCCAAGTGCCTTGTGGTTTTGGACCGGAAAATCCGCCACGAAGCGGGGCCCTCTCATCTCATCTGCACCAAACATTGTCCGGGTGGCTCCTGCTCCCATGCCGCTCCACGCTGGAATGCCGGCATGTTTAGGATGACAGGGTTTCCTAAGATCCGACTGAAACCTCTCTAATTTGGGCATCCACTCCTGCCACTTCCTCTGACCAGAAACCATTTTAAATGGGTGGCCACGTAGAAGCTGGTATTCCCCTTTTCCTCCTTTAATGCAATGGTTCGTTCACTTCTGCAGCTCATTCTTGGATCACTCTTTTATTTGAATGTGTCTCCTTCCACCTCTGTCTTGGCTGAAACTAGAAAGCAAATGTATTTCCGCTCTGTCTCATCGTCCATCATATTAAACTGTAGGCTTTGTGTACAAAAAAACACAAAATCCCCCCACCAACGTCACCGTCAATGCCACTCCACACACACAGACACTATCAGTGACAGACAGCACAACAACGGTGAGGGGTGAATGCTCTCCCAGCTGTGTGTGTGTGTGAGGCAGGTTGTTGCTGCCAGAGAGTTCGGAGAGAGTGACAGACCACCCACCTGCTCTGGCTCTTCCCATTGATGTCAGTTTGGCGTAAGTGGGAGGGCAGTTAATGGGATTTCACTATCAGCACCTCAGTGTAGCCACCATGTCAGCTCTGCCGCCTCCGTAGCGCTACGCACAGTCAAGAAAGGTAAAACTGCTCCGATTGCTGAAGACTTACAGTGAAAAGCACACAGCGTTCAACACAACATAATGCACCTTTCAAAACAGACACAGGAAAGCAAATAGTGAGCCAGAGACGATGGGGGCGAAGGAATAAACCGACCTGTGAGGGAACTGTCAAGGTCATCACATCACAACCTGTAGCTGAATGGTCACAGGCTTAGGGAGGAACGGATTAAAGGTAATGTTATTGCTTAATCAGGATACAGGAGAAGATAACTGTATTCCCTTACAGTTGAATAAAAAAAGTAATGAGATTTTGGTTACATTTCTAAAGATTGGAGATAACTAGCAGGATAAAGAAAAGCATACTGTTTGTTGTAAAGGATCAGATGATATTTATTCTCTGCAAGCTGTACTGTTCTGTAGGCGAATACTGTAAATGTGAATCTAAATGCCTACTGCCTGAATCTGCTTTATGGTTTTCACTTTTGGTAATTCAGGTGAACCAATATGTGTGTGTACTGTATGTGCTCATGTGTGTCAGTGTTGGTTTATGTTTTCCTATAATAAAATCATTTCTGATCCTAAATATCTTGGTTTAGGATCAGAAATGATCATCGTTCTGTTGTCTTACATAATAAACTTAGGTAAAAACTGATATTTTTCTCTTGTATTTATTTGCATTGCATTTGATATTGAAGTGATCCAAAAGTGACGGAAAGTAATCAGGTTGCATAACTTACTCTTACTTTTTAAAGATAACTAGTATTTGTGACATTTGTTAAGAATAACCCTACCAACCCTGGATATAATGCTCAAATATATTAATTTAAGTAAGAGTAGTTTACTTAAGTAAGCTAACTAATTCCTTTTGCTGTTGTGTAATTGGTATATTAATGTCATTAGTTTGTCATGGAGTACAATGCAAACAGTAGTATAACACATACTTCTGCAACACAAGCAGCATATACATATTCAATACATTGTTTACGACTCTTTTTAATGCAATACATAAGGAGTGAAAGACATTATAGTGAAATACAGTTTAAAATGTTTTAATCTTTCTTATTATGGAGGAGTTTTTTCTGAAAAGAAATACACAATATACACTGGGTACTGTTTTTAATATGTTCTAGAAAGGGTTTCCATTTATCTAATGTAATACATTTTATTTTATTTGTTTGAATGTTGTTTTTTATTTAACCATTTGTATCCAGTGTGTATTTTTATAACTCCAAAACATGTTATGTTATTCTGTCTATGGTCCCTTATTGTGAAGCACTTGCCAAATTAAAAGTTCTAAAACAATAAAGTTTACATTATTGACATGTTTGACTGATTCTTAACTGTAAATACCGTAGCTGGACTGTCTGTTGTAGATCATTTCTGTTCAGGCTGTCCTTCTTGTCAAACTGTAGTTGGAAGTCCTATAGAAACAGGCTGAGCTTTATCATGTGCACAGACAGAGACATATAACAGTGTAAAGCTGCCACCTTCTTTGAGTGTTTCACTGCCACATCCTCACCATCCGCAGGCTGCAGCTCTGTAAATGGTGACTAATCAGTTCAAGTTGTGAAGAAGAGAGTAGGAGCTGAGAGAGCCTGGAAGAAATGAGCAGCTCATTACTGCATCCAGTCACTCCTCCGTCACCAGGCACTGTCACAACAGACAGAGCACTTTTAAAGCCTTGCCTCACCTTCTCCTTCCCTCTTTGTGCTTTAATATTTCCGACTTCTTTCTCTGTCTTTCAAAGTTTACAACTATTGCCTGGAAGTTAACACTTTTAGTTTGGTGGCAGTGTTGCACATTCCTTTTCTTCTCCCTCTTCCTTTTTTTTTCCTTGTGTGTTGCTCCACATTAGAGATGCAGAAAGGGGCCTTTTGTGTCTGACTTTGCCCCAAAGGCAGTCGTCTTGCAAGGCAGATTAATAATTACAGAGTACACAACACCAGGGATAACAATTTCAACATCTTTGATGTCAAACATAAGAGAAACCAAAATTACAAAGAAAGAAAGGATGACGAGGAAAGGTCTTGAAAGATGGTCTTTCTTTCTGTCTCCGTCTCTCTGCAGTATTTCCTGTTATTGTTGCGTTCTACTGTTTCGCAGTGCATTAAAACATTAAGTAGAACGTACAAAGAGAAAGGCCTCTAACCCCCGAAGGGCCACATTTGTGAAGTGGCATGGCAACTATTCTTTGTGACACTGAAGATGAGAAGGAGCTAATGGGTCATAGGATGTGGTCCATCTGTTTACATGTTAGCCAGTGGCGTAACAAGGTTGTGATTTGCCCCAGTGCAAATATTGTTTTGGGGCACCCCCCCCCGCCATCGCCCCAAACAGAAGCGCACGCTGAAGCGCTCACACACGCACGGACATACACAACCACTCAGAAGCGCCACATGTATAGGCTATCAACAACAGCCTGCCCTGGCCTCAGACCACCACAGCCTGACAACGGCACAGCGAACTAAGAAGAGGATTAAAGCTGTTTCCTTGATGTTTGTCTCTGGGGAATGGGTCGGTAGGCCTACATAGACCAGTTGCTATGATACAGATTTTGATCGGGGGTCTCAATAGCGCCATAGAGTCCCCTATCGGTTGGGGCCCTTGGGGGAATTGTTGGACCGCCGGGCACAGCCAAATCCAGCCTCTCCTCCTGGCTGGCTGGAGAAGAAGGTTGCACAGCCACGGATACAGCTTCACTTGTGGAGCTAGATGGCAATGATGGTGGTGAGGCAGCTGAGTTATCGTTAGCCTCCGGCTCTATCTGCACGTCAACATTGCTAACGTTAGCGCTCGATTTCGAGGACGAAGTATGACAAAAAAAACAGTTTAGCTGTTACATCTCATTGTTCTCTCTTGTCCTTTCTCTTTTGAGCGCTGCTCTTGTGCTTTGGTTTGCTGTACATTATAAATGCAAGCTATTACATTTTTTATAATGCTGCCGAACTTGCTGCTGCTAGCTACAGTACAGTACAGGTTGATTAAACGGTTCGCTCATCACGCAAGGTATCACATGACATGAAAGGGAGCAAGGTCATTGGACACACAAATTACAAATTAATGTAGGTTGCTTGGTCACTTTGAAGACTGCGTGTACCGGTCAATGCCATTGGGGCCCCAAAAAAAAAAATTACATTTTTTTTAAAGTATATGTTAAAAAAAAAAAAAAAATTGTTTTGCATGGGCCCCTGGCCGGCTCTAGGCCCCGTTGCGTTGCACCGGATGCACCGTCAACAGTTACGCCACTGATGTTAGTGCACATCAATAAGCACATGAGTTGTTTGTTTAGTGTTGCATTAGGACCAATAGAAACCAGGGCCAAATATAGGAGGACAGAGCTGTCGTGGCGCTGAGTTATGATTATGGGCTGTAATTGCAAGGTTGAGGGTGCTCTTTCCTTTGCTTCACTACGAAACTCCCTGTAACTGAAAGAGCCATGGATCATTGGAATGAGGATTTACAGTCTCTCCTGTCTCCTACTTACCAAACCATCACTTTATTTGTCTTGTGTAATACAGAATGATTGGCCTAGGGCAGTATTCCAAACACAGATGATTACTAGCCTTTTAATAATAATATTGAATGAAGTTCAACAAATCCCAGAAAAGCGACCACAACCACGACTGACATTCCAACATGTTTCCTGAGAGATCCTGAAAATCCCTTCTGACAAAAAGCAGCCCTTACTTTGGTTTACTTGAGGTTGTGCTTCATCCGTGTCTTGGTTGTCCTCGTGTAGTTGAAGCTTGTTTTGGGATTATTAACATCCTCAGTGCCTGGATCATCTGCGGAAAAATGTATCAAAACTGTCACAGGGGAGGGAATCAGGACCCAAATGCAGAGGTGAGTGTCAAAGCAGAAACAAAAGGTACTTTATTAAGTTAAAGCAAATGTGACCCGCTCTTTCGAAATCAGTCGGAAGTCACAACGGCTCATTTCAAAATAAATGTGGATTTGCGTAAAAAACTATTTATTTTATTTTTTACTATTTTAATATGCTCAAAATCGGGGTTTGGGTGTTTTGTTTGATTTTAAACAAACAAAGTCTTGGCTTTCAGAATATGAAACTTTTATTTCCAAACTCACACGATAAATACATTCTTTAAGCTTGTAAAGGGAAAATGACAGGCAATCTGCTCTTCCGCAGCACCGCCCCCCCCCTCCCTCCCTCCGGCTGACATAATGAATGTAAGCGTAGAGTAATCATAAATAACACGGCAGGGTCCATTACAGTTTGTTTTCATCTGATTTCAATTAAACAAAGTCTTGGCTTTCAGAATATTAAACTTGTTTCGGCAAATTCAGATGATAAATACAACTTTGAAGCTTGTAACGGCATAATTACAAGCGGAGAACGGAGTAATTTAACGTCACAGCAGGCATAACAACAGCCGGTGTTTCTCGTGAGGGTTTTCCCCGGGAAACAAATGCAATACACAGAAACGCAAAATTACACTAACACACACACGTATACACACTCACACACCGTCGCGAGCTTCCCCCATACCAGTAATCCAAACGAAAATATCTTCCCTCCGTAGTATTTTGATCATTTGCTCCGCTAATAATCAATCAGATCGATGGATTCCAGAGAAGAGAAAACTTTGAAGGCTTTTTTCTCAAAATGATGGCTCTGTGACAGTCATTATATAATGTGACATATTTCGCTTACAATTTCGAGTACAAAGACAATCCTGATATCATTAGAAAGCTAGGAATCTCCTCTTTTCAGCAGTTCAAAATGTGTCTTCGGGTCAATGTGACTGATTTTGATAGAGCAGGTCACAAATGTGTTACAAATAAACACTTAAAAACTGGGAAAGCAGGCAAGGTCAAACAAAAATAAAGGTAGCTAATAAAAACTAGCAACTAACCTGGAAGACTTGGAGGACACAGCTGGGCAGACGAGGGAAATCCAGAATATTTGTTGTGCTCTTCAATCATGGCTATTAATGGCCACAATGTGGAGGTCAGATTGATATAGAGAATCTCTGAAGCATTAGGCATATTTTGTCTTTGGTGCTGGGACTACAGCTGTGATTTGACAGGTGTCAGTATGGAAAGTGTTGGGTAGTGATACGCAGTGTGCTTTTACCGTGACAGCAGCAGTTGAGGCGTCAGAGCTGAAGGGACACAGAGGGAAAACCACGTCGAACCAGTGTATCGTGACAGTGTGTTCCGTCTTCTACGGATGATGGCAGATGTACAGTGTTGCAGACACAACAGCCATCTGGAAGGGCTGTGGCAGTTTTGATGTGTGTTCTGGTTGTTGTTATTCTTTGGAATTGGGAAAATATAAAAACTGTTTTGTTAAATCCTGTTGTATGGAGTCCATCTGATTGCAATATGTGACTTAGGTGAACGGGTTCATTGCTTGCTTTGTGAAATTCAAAAATGATTAAGTAAAGCTGGGTCAACGCTGTGTGTGACCTGCTCTATCGAAATAAGTCGGATGTTGCAACCATAGACTGTATATATAAATGGACGTAGGGTCCGTGACGTCACCCATAGGATTCTGCAGAGTTGCCGAGAAGCCCTTAGTAGGCGGAGTCGGCCACTAACGGCTCGACGGTGACGTCAGAGTTCAACTCCTGTTCCAGCCTGCTCCAAATAAGGGCAAAGAGGCGGGACCTCCTGCCACCGAGCTGGAAGTTCCAGAGCTAGCTGAAGCTACCAAGCTAAGCTAACATGCTCCCCATCTGCACACTGCCGTCGCATTTTACGTTTCTAAGGTAAGCGGCCTTGAAACTATTCAGCAAAACTATAAATAATAATCTAAGTTATTGAGTTTTTAGCATAATACTTCAGAATCTTAAAACCCCTTAATGTTTGTATGCAATTGTGCTACATTCAACACTGGAATAAAGCAAATATTAATATGTTTGCATGACATTAGTTATTTATATTTTGATATCACTTAACTATACGTTTAATACATTTAAGTCAAGCTAAGGTACATGTGATGGTAGCTAGTTAGTGCTCTTACCTGTGAGGCCTCCTCCAAACAGCATCATAACCAGACTGTATCATTACAACTAAGTATCAGTTCTAGATCCTTGACTTTAGACAAACAATTCAAAAGACAACATGTATTTAAAGACCAATCTTTATTTGAATGTGCCTCTTAACCTGAGATATTAGTTATACAGTAATAGTATTGACAATCTAAAAAAACTGAGCAACTCAACAGTCAACTTTATATTTCTTATTGTCTAAAGCATTTATTATTTTCATTTTCCCCCTCTCATATTCAGTGTGGACGGATTGAGACAGCCTGGTGTCCAGAGAGCAGCAGAGACTTCAGGGAAAAACCTCCGTGTGATGGACGTCCTGTCTGTTGGTTTGGAGAGGACTGAGGCTGCGGCCCCACGAGGACGAAAACGGCTAAACGCATAGGATTAACGCAAACGCAATCGCAAACGGCTTCCGTCCACATGCAATAATTATCCGGATAGTGTCTGCCCACACGAGACCGCTCCGTTTAGCTCCAACCGCTGGAGAAGCTGCAGTACATATGCAGGAGCCTCTACGTGGCGCTGTAACTTCCTCCACAAAAGCAGCGAAGAAGCATGGTTGTCATGGTTGCCCTTCTGTTTATTCTCCGCAGTGGGGGCCGAGGGAACCGGGCAGAGTTTTTCGCCAGTCAGCGTTTATTAAAGTTGAAATCTTCCGGACAAAATTATAAAAGTGCCGGTCAAAGGTCTTCTTTGTTATTTATTGAGCTTTAAAACAAATGAATAACGACTCTATATAATATAATGATAAAATACACGGAGCCTCTCTTTTTCCTCCTTCTCTTCGGACAGCGTCAGTGTCTGTCTCATGCAGCAGCTGATCCAGTAATGAGTGACCCGGCCGACAGTAAAAAATAAACATATTTATAACTAGTTTAGGGAGTTTGAGAGGTAATTAAAATAGCTAAGGGTGATGATCTGACTTGAAGTGTGTGTTTTGCTGCAGCGGGAGAAGCTGCAGGTGGGCAGAGCTGCGTGTCTCCGTCCTGTCAGATTAGACTTCACTCGCGAGAGAAAGATAAATAATCTGAATTCAGGATGCAGTTTACTTTGACGTGGGGGTGAGCAGCAGAGGTGGGGAGAGGCGGGGCTATTGCCTCATCATTATTGCTGTAGATGTTGCACAAACAACTGTAGCATGGTCAATAGCGTCCGGAGCACGATAGAAACTCTGCGATCCGCCATTGTTGTTGTTGTTGGTGGCGAAACACTTCAGCACTGGCGCGGGGTAAGCGGAGGTGAGCAGAAGAGGTGGGGAGAGGCGGGGCTATTGCGCAATCACTATCAGTGATCTGAAAATGTCCGTATAGGGCGCACACACGGAGCTGTTTGACCCCCCAGAGAGTGGCGTATGCATTTCTATCCACCTTGGGACCCGTTGTCGTTTCCTCAGTCGTTTAGTGCCATATTCGGTCGTCCTCGTGTGGCCGAACGGTCTATATGACACTAAACAGTAACGCAAATGACCAAATTCGTCCTCGTGGGGCCGCAGCCTGAGGGTCTTTCCTCTGCGAGGAGGACCAGGCCTGATGGAGGAGCCCATGCTGGGCAAAGCTGATACCAACTGCATAGGCCTAGTCTGTCACGTTATTTGACTAAATGTGTTTACTTATACATTTAATAGGTTTACACCTTCTGTCCATATGTGCTTTTTATTTAAAACATTTGATTAACGTTTGGTTCACATTTCAATGAATTGTATTTGTATTTGCATCCTTTTGTCCATTATTCTTACTGAAAATGTTAGATTACACATTCACATCTGACTGAAGATTGGCCCCATTTATTTGTGACGTTGCAAACTCTGCGGTACAAGGCACAAGTGATGTGAAGCTCATAAAGTGAGGCAAATAGAAATAATCAGCTGATGGAGTGTAGATGTGGAAATGGGTGCATTCGATCAGCTGACTGTTTTTACAATAAAAGTTGTTTATAGTGAATGTCCTGTACTGGTCTCACATCTCATAGCATCAGCTTTTAATGTTCCTCTTGGATGTTCTTCTTGACCCTCAGAGAAGGAGAAAATGTCGTGTCTTTGAGGCATGTCCTTTCCTAACAAAAATTACAGGAAACATAAAACATATTATTGCAGAACAAGTGTGTTATTTATGAAAGCGGTGTGTTTGTGTGTTTAGGGACTGTAGATATAATTATTTTGTAATTGTAATGTTTTTTATTTATTTCAACAGTGAGCTACAAAGACAATCAGATTATGAATGAAAAGTATGAAGTTCATCAACATTGAAATATATGTTATTATCAAAATAATATTGAACTGTTACAAAACGTAGTGCAACTGTAGAAGCTTGCTCTGTTGTCTCACTGAAAGAATAACTTTTACCACGTTTTTTACAGACAATATTGAGAGATAAATAGTAGCAGTTCTCACTATGTGTTAAATATCTTTGCCTTCAATACATTAAATTAGAAAGCTGACAGTCATATTGCTAAATAAATATCTAAATGTAACTTTTTGCATGGAAAAAAACCCTCAACTTAACTGATGTGTAGGTGATCTAGTATTTAGTATTGTTTAATGGAATGTATATCAGTGTATTCAAGTCAATACTTCATTTATTTAAACCAATATCTTTCTTGATTCTTTGTACAGTATGAAAAAAAGATTCTTTGTACCTGAGCTGAAGTTCACTGCTGTGAGGAGTCCAGTTCTGTCTCTCACTCTCTGGTCCAGCCTGTCTGCATCACCTGCCCACACGGAGAGAAAGTATATGAACATATATGCCAATATATGGCAAATATATGCAGAATATATGTTGCATATATGTCATATTCAGGTTCACATATGTTCATATATGTGCATATATGTGGATTAATAGGAGATATATGTGTCATATATAGCTCATATATTTCCACATATATGCCAAAGTCAGGTTCATATATTTGCATATATCTCCTACATAATGCCTCATATGTAGCTCATATATCTGTCTTTTTGCATATATGTCATACAGAATGCCTACATATATATAGGTCTTTGCAAGGTAATGTGGTAATGTGCATATTATTCCAAAGTTCTATATAACTACATGAATTAATCATTGCACTTATTTCCATTCAATGCAGATTGAGGTTTGCGGATTGCCCAAGACAATTCAATGTATAAAGACAATATTGTTTGATTACGGTATGTTTTATTGTATGAAGCAACATTTTTAGTTTAGTTATTTCACCCAGGACCGGAACCGGATGTTTATATCCGCTCGACGTCAGCTGATCAGATTAAGATTAGTAAATTATTAAATATTTGATAATTGTACATTATTGTTAAAAAGTTAACGCAACTAATTATTTTAACGCGATTAACGCATACATATTTTTTTTCCTCGGCCGCCCCGTAGTTTCAGAGCGCATCGACTTTAAAATACCATCTACAAACTGATGCTGCTTACAGCCCCGCTCCTGCCGCCTGCTGACCACACTTCCACGCTCACCGGCAGGCACCGACTGGCCATCGGGAGGACCGGGAGGGTGTGTGTATGTGTGGCCCGAGCGAGCGAGAGAGAGACCTTACGTGTATTGTTGTTGTTAGCATCTGGTGCTAGCTAGCTGCGCTAACGGATATAAGGAGCTGTTTAAATGAAAACAGAGGAGCGACATTTCGCCACGACTGCGCCGAGCACTTGACTTTATGCAGGAAGCCAGACAGTGGGACATTGTACGAAAAGTCAGCACACTCAGCACCGATAGTGCACAACATGATTGCAGCGTCCAGGCAGCTCCCGTTCGAGCATATGCCTTGAGTTGCACATAGCTCCAACGATCACACACACACACACACACACACACACACACACACACACACACACACACACACACACACACACACACACACACACACACACACACACACACACACACACACACACACACACACTAAATTATTGACATGTATGTTAATGACTTATACATTTTGTGTGTTGTATTTTTTCATGTAGGTAGGCTATGTATAAACCTTGAACATAGGTGTAAATAAACATATATGCACATATAGGCTAAAGTTATATGTGCATATATGTGAAACTTATATGCACATATATGTTTTACATATATGTGCAACCTATATGTGCATATATGTGCAACCTATATGTGAAACCTATATGTGCAACCTATATGTGCATATATGTGAAACCTATATGTGCAACCTATATGTGCATATACACTGCGCCCATATATGTACATATATGTGTGTGCATACATGTGCATATATGGATATATATGTACATACATGTTCAGAGACATATATGTAGGGGTCCAATTTCATATATGTCACATATATGTTGAAAATATATGTGACATATATTGAAAATATATATGTTCATGTACTTTCTTTCCGTGTGGGTGGACACCTTAAACAAACAGATATGTGTAAAGTACCATGTGTACAAACAATATAACTGATTATCTTCTGTTGAACATGGTGGATTGTGTATTGTCTGAGTCAGGGTCCTTTTTATTTTACTGTAACTTTGGAAGTTGTGTTACCAATGCTTACTGTTTATTTGATACCCATTTGGTAATGCAATTAACAAGGTTTGGGTTCGTTCTTCAGATGACTGTGACGTGTAAGCTCAATAATGAACTCCAGCTCAACCAACCATATTGTAATATACACATCTTATTGTGAGGTTGATTTCACATACACTACTTCGACGTTAGCTTGTCTACATACTTGAGCATAGCCAATTTAAATTAACCTTAGCGATGCATACAGTTCCTACCTACATAATAAAATATCTCTCTAAGTTACAAGGATGACCTTATTTTATCAACCTCAAACAGAAGCCGTTTGTTCAACAGTATTATCCCACTTAACGTATATTTCGTTTTAACCTTTATATATACAGTCTATTATTTTTAACTTGGAGGATACGATTAGCATCATTAGCACCGATGTAGCTACCACTCACTTACACACTAAACCAAGCCTTAACATTCATTACGTAGCTGATTAAAATCATTAACAAATAAATAAGCACTCGAATTTCACTTACCGCAAAACCGCATTCATGCACCGTCTGTTTTAACCACAGAGCGAGTCACAATAGTCCGATATATAAGCATGAAGAACAAACAACCACGGCCGGCTTCAAGTTGTGTTTCCTGGATGAACTGACCAGGCAGAATCCCTGTAGCTAGCTTCACTGAGCAGCTAGCGGAGAGACACGAAGCTAGCAGTAGCAGTCACTCAATGTGACTACGCCCTAATTTATGCAAAAACGTTAAGACCTAATATAAATGAAAGGGTCGTGTTAGAAAACAATTCACTCACAGATCCATAATCATGAAGGTGGAATCTAACTATATCGATAAAATGTATGGAGCCAGGGGTAGAAACATGTTTTGTTCTGCTGTACAATTGGGCATTTTAACATGGGGGTCTATGGAAATTGCTCCTTTCTGCAGCCATATATGAACTGCAGTGTGTGGCACTTCCGTATTGGCGTCCCGGCTATTCCCCAGAGTTTGCCGCTTGGTTGCAACCGTGCATTCGGAGATAAACATGGAGTCGTGTTTTCGTCCTTTTGCTTGATTTTAAACAAAAAAACTCTTGGCTCTCAGAAAATGAAACTTCTATTGCCATGATCAGACGAGAACTACATTTTCAAAGCTTGTAAGGACAGAGTGTCAGCGACAGCGATCACTGTCCCTCTGATCAGCGCCGCCCCCCCCCCCCCTGTATGAGATTAGTTTTGTTTCATAAAGATAAAGCAACACTTTCTCAGAATCAAGCAAAATACATTTTATTTCAAAATTAAAACTATAAGTTGCAAACAAATCATTTGTGTAATCATGTAAACTACAAGTATTTTTTCTTTGTTTTAACATATCTTTTTGTTTGCAGTTGTTGTTTCTTCTTTCTCAATGGTCAGACTTTTGCTCTCGCTGCAGCTCTCTCATTTGCGCTCCCTCATTTTTTGTTTTCGTTTCTGACACAAACCTCCCAGGTGGACGGGACTTTCAGGGGTGCGTCCCCATTGGCAACTCGGTTTTTGAGTGACAGCCCAGTCCTCCAGCGATTGTACAGTGCAGCTGCGGTGCGGTAGCTAAGTGTGGATAGCCCGACATTATAAAATTAAACAAATAAATAAAAGCAAGGATAATTGTGTGTTAATGTTGAGTAAATAACAGTGTGTTATTTAGAAAAGAATAACAAATTAGAAGGAAAAAAAGATTTAAAAAATACTTATTTCAGTATTCTGAGGCTCTGAGCCCCATTTCTTTTCCTCATGTATGACAAAACAATTCCGACATTATACAATTTAAAATAAAAACAATAATCGTGGCTTGATATTGAGTAAGAAAATGTTTTTATGAACCACACAGCTTCCACTCGACCGAACAAAAAGACGTGCTGCAGGCACGAAACACACTACCAATAGAAATAAATTGCTTTTAAAATTGTTCTGTGTGACACGAAAAAAAGGGGGAAATCGTGTTGGTGAACACGAATCAATAGATTACATGTTGTGACTATAACACGAAATGCCGTGAGACTGGGTTGTAATGTTGGCTAAATAAAAAATGTTGAAGGCCATTTTCTCAAAATGGTTTCTTTGTAACAGTCAAGAGGTCACGAAATATATTTGTGCTAAACAAAAACAACATGGATATGATCGGAAAGCTGAAAGTATCCTCTTCCCAACAGTGTATGTAATTCAAAATGTGTTTCGGGGTCGAAGTGACTGATTTTTAAATGATAGAGCAGGTCATATGTGATGACGTGGAAGGCTCCTGTCAACGTTTTTTTATGTTCAAAAAACTTTATTATAAGTAATCTATGTTAAATGGACAAGATTCTGATTCCTCTTTTCTATGGAGATTCTACTAGTTGAGGAAAACTGATTACATCTTTGCACATAAGCATTAGCAGAGACAGTGTTTGGCCTTGGGTTTATTTTTGTTCTACCATGATTTCTGAAAAACAGAAACCGGCTCCTGTTAGAAGTCAGTGCCCATCTCCTTTTGTAATATACTGAAAGAACATTTTGTCAAATGAGCACAAACTATCATGTGGTTTCAATTTAAATGGGTTTACCACAAATAGAAGAATGAGCCAACAGCAAAAATAAGACATAATGTTTTCATCTGTTCAAATAAAAACCTCACAGCTGTTGGGAACAAGTTGAGGTTAGAGCTTCACAAGATATATCTTTCTATCAACAATGGGGGGGAAATTATTTTGTGTTATGTGAATGGAGTTGCTTGCAGTTATAAATCCAGACATTTCTCCCAACTTCACAGTTCCTCTTATCTCTGCAGAGCATTTAACCGTTCAGTTTATTGTTTACTGCCTGGCCCGAAACTTAACTTAAATTACATTTAAATTGAAGTTGTCTGAGGTCCTTAAAACACGGCCATGATGTAAATCCTACAGCTGCGCCATTTTATTAACTTTACTTTCAATCAGGAGACTTATTTTCTGATTAAAGAATATTCGCTTTGATAGAAATGTGAATATTCGTTGACGATCAGACCCCATCGTGTGGTGCAGATCTTGGAGATAGTGTCAAAATCTAGTTGGTTAAAGGTCCCCTATTATACTGTTTTCATCAATATATTGTTGGTCTTAGATATATAAAAAACATGTCTCTGAAGTGTTTGGCTCGAAACACCAAACAGATCATTGCAGCATCCCATAAACCCTTCAGTCCCAGCCCTGTTTCAAAAGTGCTGATTCTCTGTCTGTTACTTTAGATAATAATTCATTACATTTTTATTAGAGCACTTTTCCAGGTGCTCAAAGCACTTTACAAATACACATTACACATAATAGACATGTAACAGTCATTACTGTGGACAACACCCACAGGAGCAGATTAGGGTGAAGTGTCTTGCCCAAGGACACAATGGCCTGACGCAGTGGCAGCGGAGACGGGTTTCGAACTGCCTCTTGATCTGATGATCAACGCTCTAACCCACTGCGCCAAAACCACCTAGATGAAAACAAGGAGCCCCTCCCCACGCCCCTCTGAGAGATATTTGGTTAAAAAGAACACAATGGTGCTCAAGGAGGAGATTCAGGTGATAAGGTGGGGGGGGTTACCTTGGTTGGTGGTTGGCTAATGGTTACTCAAGCCAAAAAAACATTATGACATCATAAATTGGCCAAAATCTGATCAGCTCATTTTCAGACAGGTTTTTATATAAATGGATCAGGACAAAAAGAGGGACAATATTTTTTCCTGAAACTCTCAGAATCTCTTTACACAGAGGGGACACATGTTGATGTAGAAAATACATGAAAAAGTAGATTTTGCATAATAGGTGACCTTTAACTAAAAGAGTGACCATGATTAACCTATTAGAGGCAGCTGGCCGAAGTAAGAGAGAGAATGAATAGCATAGTATGTATTCTTCTAGATTGAACTTGCACTGAGCTTCATTCATTTCTTTTTTCAACCGCTGTCATGTTGTTGTCATTCTACAATTTCTCATTTGCAAAACAGTTTTTAAGCTGTACTTTTTACAGCATTGCACGAAACCAGACTTTGTTTGTGAACACTGACAGAGCTGACTATAAAGAGTAAAGAAGCCTTTCAGTTCACATTGAGAAGTATCACAAAATGTACCCTGATGGTGCAACAATAACAGTCAGAAGGTCTGTGCTACAGATTGAGGTTGCTCCAGTGAACACAACACTATACAAAAAAAAAATTAACATGTGGGTATTTTTACCCAAAAATGAACCACAACAATATTGTAGAGAAGAAGTCCTTATTAATTTTGTAGGAGAGCCATAACAGATTATGATGTAATAAATTATGCTGAAAAATAATAGTAGCACTATTTTATACATTGAGAATTGAACTATCAGAATCAGAATCGGTTTTATTACCAAGTAGGTTTACACATACGAGGAATTTGCTTTGGTATGTGGTACATGCAGAACTAGTTTAGTTAGTTAGTTAGTTAGTTAGTTAGTAAGTAGTTGTCTTTCTTATGATAGTTTCCTTCTGAAGTGACAGGTGAGAAACTAGCTTTTCACTAGTGCTTCTCAATAAAGTTGAAATATGTTCAACTTGAAAGGAAGCTCTAAAAAACAGAGCTATGGAAAAAGACGCTGAGCACACTTTTTTCTCCAGGTGGCTGCATTCGATTACATCATTAGAAACATAAAGAAGACGCTGCATCTCAGATAGAGACGCTATGTGGACACAGGCCCTTGGAGTAATAATTGGTTGGCACTGTGCGTCAGTGGGGTTGTTTCCTTTAAATTAGGATGCTTTACAACCATCAGGGTATATGCAGGAATCCTGAAGTCAAATGTAATACCTTTTAAGACCTTTTTTAAGACCCTTTCCATACATTTTAAGACCTCATCGCCACTTTGAGTTCTAACCGGTTACATTCACTATATACAGAATGGATTGTAAGATAGCACAACTAAACAGCTTGTGATGACTCCTTTACTTTAAAATAGCAGATCACTGTGACCGGATATATGGTACGTTCACACCGGAGTACTCTCCCCACACTAGTTCATCAGAACTCAGATATATTTGCGTTCACACCAAAAAGCCCCCTGAACTAAATTAAATCAGAACCATTTTTACCCCCTTTTCAGTCCCTGCTAGAGAGCAGGGACTTTCGTGGAGATGGGTCTGGCTGCAGACCGCAGCAAGGAGGCGGATCGTATAGGGGCGGATCGTATAGGGGCGGATCGTATAGGGGCGGATCATATAGGGGCGTTTCCTAACTTTTTTTATCCAATAGAATAATGACACTCAGCAGAAATACATACTGTAGGTGGCAGTAATGCAACTTAAGGGATTCCAGCAGCTTTTATAAATCCTCGCAGAAGAAGTCATTCGTTCTAGTGATGGGATTTCCGGCTCTTCTTGGTGAGCCGGATCATTTGGCTCGGCTCACCAAGAAGAGCCGGCTCTTTCGGCTCCCAAAGGGCTCTTCAGTTTACCACATATTATACCTTTTAATTAAATCAAATGTAGCCCTGTTTTGACTAATGATTTATATGTGTACACATATATCACTTAAATTATTCAATACATCCTTTGTACTGAAGTATTCAAAAGTAAAAATTACATGTTTAATATAAATTATTTGCTGTGGCCAATTGTTTTCATTGCATTTACAGACCCGTGTAACTCTCTGATACCACCCAATGAATGCATTGACTTGCTTGTAGAACCACGCTACACAAAACAGATAGCAACACCTATAAAAACTATTTAAAAAAGGGGCTACTGTATCAACCTATATAAAGTATATAAATATAGTTTTTCTCCCTGCAGGAGAGGGGAGCGTGCTTTGAGATCAGCTGCTAGGCTGCAGCGGGGAGAAGAGGGGGACAAAAAGAGATCTCCGTCCTCCGTGTTTTATTCTTATAGAAGTAAGAAGAGAAGTAATGGGGCTGAAACCCTTTTTACGCAGCGGTCCAGACATAGACATCAAACGGCGACACATCTTCTTAATACCTTGGAAAATGCCGTTTAATACTTTTGAATACATTTTAATAGCCTTAATTTTCGCTAAATTGATTCATCAACTTTTAATACTTTTTAAGACCCCGCGGACACCCTGAACTACAGAGCGCTCATTTACAACCTTCAAAGCTATACTGATACACAAAAACAGACCAAGACCCATTTGGTGCTTACCTGACTTTCAAACTGTACTGTTCCGTCTGACTTGACTCCAAAAATAAACTCCCCTCCAGACAAGCTTTGTGATGGCACCCTTGGTCACAGGGCTGACGTTAGGTAGCAGTGTTGACAGAAACTGAGTGAGTTTACAGGCAGTGTGGGCAGCTGTTCACTCAGCAGGTAGGAGCAGCAGTGGAACGGGGGGCAGCAGGTGTGGCATGCTGGCAGGGGGGGGGCTGACGGGCTGCAGCAGGTGGGGGGAAGACGTTCCAGACCTTCACTGTGAGCGTGCAGACAGACCCAGAGAGATCCTCTTTAACAGAACGACCTCTCACACCTAAACCACTCCTGTCCTTTCATGGACTAATGACAAATCATGGTTCAAAGCTAAGATATAACTTAAATGTCCTGCTGCTATTCACCGTTTAACTAGTCATGGATAACTCTGTTTATGATACTCTTTGATGATTTAACCCTGTCTTTTAGTTTTTTTCTAAAAAACACATACATATTAGGTTATCTATATTCTTCAGCCTAACATCTGAGTTTTTCAAAGGGTCAATATTTTTGTCATCGTTTCTGAACATTTTCAAAAATGCTTTGCTTTTATGCTTTTATCCAAAGCAATTTACATACTCAACACTGTGGACATTCCCCAGAGGAGGAATTTGTGGTGAAGTGTCTTGCCCAGGGACACAACGACATGCGTCTGACTGCAGTGGGGTTTGAACCTGTGCTCCCCTGATCCGAACACCAACGCTCTAATCCACTGCGACACAGCCCAAGCACCACTGACTGTAAGTGTAACAGACAATATCAAAAATTTAAATGTGTTCTGTTGGTTTCATGTCATGGTAACACTTTGTATGAGGAGCATGTCTATGATAAATTGTAAGCATGACATCATCTTCTTATACCACTTATTATAAGAAATTATACACCATAGTAAGGCTATGCAATAATTAACCATCACACAATAAAGCATTTGATTTATAGGGTCAAGTAACATATTCCTTCATAAATGTTATTTGCTCACTGACATTTACAGGATGAATTTACGAGTCCCACTTGTACATACATACAAATCAATATAAAATGAAATATAGCCATGTATGCATTACAATGTTATTCAAACTCATAGTTTTATAGGAGAAAAACAGTAAAGACTCAATTTATTAGAAATGAGCATATATTACGATGTCTACCCGTGTAATGGTCATAACAAACGGTACCATCTTCTTTCGTAAGGTATTGACAGACAGCAATATTTAATGTTTCCCCAAAAAAATCACTTTAAACACAATTGTAATATACATGTTTAATTTGACCACATTATAACTAATTTTAGGTATGTTTATGGTCGATATAGTCATGGTTATTTGCCTCCAAAATAGTTGTGACATAAGAAGTGGCCTCTTGAATGTAAAAACAGCCTTCTAATGTAAAATGCTGTATATCCATCATTCTGCACAGTGACGATTTAACATCCCGGTTAAATAACAACAATCCGAGTAGAGTTTAAAAATGCTGCGTCATTTAAAAATAAACTTGACGAACTAGAAGAGTTCATTTCCAAGTGTCTTTATTGCATTTTTTATTTATGCCATTTGTCATGGCTCTCAGCCACAACAAACGCGCAACAGAAACGAGGGTGTGAATAGAAAAAGAGAGTTTATTTGGCTGCTGCTGAAGGACACAAACAGGCGAAACAAGAGGTCAGCTGGTCGTGGCTGCCCTTCACGTTGCGTCCTCCTGCCAGAGAGAGAGAGAGAGCGAGATCCGGTCCAGTCCTTAATCCGGCTAGCTCCAGCCGCCAGGTGTCCTCAATTCCCTCGAGCACACACAGAGGGAGAGTCATTAAAGGGCCACACACACACACACACATACCCACCACCAGAGATAGTGAGGCAGGGGTCGTCACACCCCCCCCCACCTTAAAGTCGGTGTCCCCAGGGCCACCGGCACCACACACCAACCCCATCCCAAACCAAAGCAAAAAGTCATGGAAAACAAAACTACACGTATGGCACTCCCCCAGAACACAGCAATCCTCGTCTTCAGAACCCCGCCATACCTTTAGCAACACCAGTATCTGAGAAGCACTTTAAAAAACATGGGCAGAGCGAGAAAGATTCATCACAGTATGACAGTCAATATATATACAAATCAAGGTCAAACTAACAACTACTTAGTGCCATGGAGCACGTGACAGCGCGTCAGCAATAACATTGTCGGATCCCCTCATGTGCCTGACATCAAGGTTGTAAGCCTGAAGAAACAAAGACCACCTCGTCAGCCTTTGGTTGGGACACTTCATTGAATGCAAAAAGGTCAGGGGATTGTGATCTGTGTAAACCAAAATTGGTCCTCCTGTTCCCACATATACAGTGAAATGCTGCAACGCCCAAATGAGTGCTAACGCTTCCTTCTCAATCACCGAATAATTCCTTTGGTAACTGTTAAGTTTCTTTGAAAAGAAACTGACGGGTCTCTCCACCCCCCCCCTTGTCAACCTGGAGCAGAACCGCACCGACTCCCACCTGGCTTGCATCTACTTGGAGACTAAAAGGACGATCAAAACATGGAGCCGCTAACGCCTGAGAGGAGCACAACAGAGACTTGACACTATCAAACGCTCTCTGACAGCCGACCGACCAAGTATATTTTACCTTAGCCCTTAGAAGTTCCGTCAGAGGAAACACTGTCGTGGAAAATTGTTCACAGAACCTCCTGTAGTAACCCACCATACCCAAACATCTCTGGAGTTCCTTTTTGGTTGTGGGCTGTGGGTATTCAGGTATTGCTCTGACCTTGGCCAGAACTGGAGCCACACAACCCTGACCCACCACATGACCAAGGTATTTCACTGTGGCCTTTGCAAAGGCACATTTGGCCAAATTAATAGTCAGATGTGCCTCCGCCAACCGTTCAAACAACATCTCGATGCGCTGAACATGAGCAGTCCAAGTATCACTGCAAATTACCAAATCGTCTAGATACACCGTACAGCCCTCTAAACCCGACACCACGCGATTCATCAAACGTTGGAATGTAGCAGGAGCATTTTTTAACCCAAACGGCATTACCTTATATGAATAAAGTCCAGATGGTGTGATAAATGCTGCTATTTCTTGTGCCCGCTTAGACAAGGGGACCTGCCAATACCCTTTAAGCAAATCAAATTTGCTAACATACTTTGCAGACCCCACCTGATCTATCCATCCGTGGCAAAGGAAAAGAGTCTGATTTTGTCACCGCATTCACTTTTCTTAGATCAGTACAGAATCTAGGTGTCCCATCCTGCTTTGGCACCAAAATACATGGAGACGCCCAACTAGATGCTGATGGGACAGCAATTTCATTCTCCAACATGTAATTAATCTCTGCATCCAACCGACTGCGCTTAACTGGTGGCATGCGATAACAATGTTGCTTAATCGGCTGAGCGTCCGCAACATCAATATCATGCTCAGCCCAGTCAGTTTGCGAAGGAGTGTCTCCAAACAGACACAGATATTTGTGTACCAATGCTGATAGTTCCTCACGTCTTGATGCCGCCAAATGAGACAACAACCCGTCTAAATTATCTAGTGATTCCGAATTTCTCAAACGACCACAGAGCAAAGTATCATCAGGTTCGGGCACTATATCTCCCTCATGCGTCAAACCATGTGTCACCACAACAGCCGGCTGCACTTTATCCTTCTCCACCTCCCGCTTGTGGTAGGGTTTCAGAAGATTTACATGACAGAGGCGTTTGGTCTTCCTTCGTTCTGGTGTTGCCACAACATCATTTAGGTCAGAAGTTTTCTCAATGATAGTGTACGGACCTGAATACTTAGCCTGAAATGGGGAACCAACAATAGGCATAAGTGATAGAACCTGGTCACCTGGATTAAACTCCTGTCGTGCCGAACGACGGTCATATAACTTCTTCATTTTACTTTGAGACACTGACAGCTTTTCCCGTGCCATACTCAAAGCAACACCCAAACGACGTCTGAAGCCATTCACATAATCCACCAAGCTCCGTGGTGGCTCAGTGTCAACACAACCCTCTTTCAGCACTGCCAAGGGACCCCGTACGGCATGTCCGAAAACCAACTCATTAGGGCTAAACCCCGTACCTTCATGTACCGCCTCCCTTGCAGCCAACATCAACCAAGGAAGACCTTCCTCCCAGTCTCCATCTAGCTCAGTACAGTAAGCACGTAACAAGGATTTCAATGTCTGGTGAGACCTTTCCAAGTCACCCTGGCTTTGAGCGTGGTAAGCTGTTGACTGGTTCTTCTTAATCTTCAAAAGCTTCCACACCTGAGCAAACATGTGAGACGAAAAATTAGAGCCTTGATCACTCTGGACGACCTTAGGAATACCAAATATTGAAATAAACTGTGACAAAGCCTTAACCACAGCCTTAGTTGTAATCAACCTCAAAGGATAAGCCGCGGATACCTAGTGGTTTGACACATCACAGTCAGCAGATATTTGCAACCAGACTTTGAACACGGTAAAGGGCCCACACAATCCACAATGAGATGTGTAAACGGTTCACTTACCACTTGTATCGGCTGTAGTGGTGCTGGTTTGATCTTCTGGTTTGGTTTCCCTGTTAGCTGACACACATGACGTGTTCTAATATATTGCGACACATCTCTCTTTAGACGTGGCCAAAAGTAGTGTTTCAGGATGTTCACATATGTTTTCCGAACCCCAAAGTGTCCACACTCATCATGTGCGATTTTCAGGACCAAAAGACGAAACTTAGTTGGCACCACCAGCTGGAAAACCTCAGTTCCCCCACCATCAACAGCCACAGGAACCCATCTTCTAAACAAGTCATTATGCAACATGTATCCACTTGAAGCGTTTTCCCCCTCTGCAACTGGCGCAACACAGTCAAAAAGGTCTTTCAACGAAGAATCCTGACGTTGCTCTTTTCCCAACTCAGACAAAGATGGAACTTCCACTGTGTCAGTTGACTTTCCATCTGGTAGCAAGTCATGATCCCTTTTGGCCCTAGCACGTGTGATCACACACACAAGGCCGTGACGTCTGGCACCACTGTAGAGCGCTTCTCAGATCCTGACTCAATCAGACCACCAGTGACTAACAACACAGAGGGAACATCAGCCCAGACTCTACCACCTGCCAAATCGTTACCCAGAATGAAATGTATCCCCTTGATTGGAAAACCTGGGCTTACACCAATAGCTACCTCCCCTTTAACAAGGTCACAGTCAAGATACATCTGTCACGGTCGAGTGAAGGAAGCAGGACCCAAATGCAGATAACTTTTGAGAAACCCTTTATTTCAAGGATACTGAAAAACACGGAACACTCACCGGTGAACTCAGTCACCAACAAACAACGACCCAACACTGAACACAGAAAGAGACAAGACTAAATACAGGGAGGGGTAATCACGACAACGAGAAACAGCCGGGCAGGGGAGGAGAAACACAAGGACAACAGGTGAACACAATCGGGTAATCAGGGAGGGAAACAGACAGAAAGCAGACAGGCAGGTAACGGGGGTGAACACTTTACACAATAAAACAGGAAACCCAAAGACAAGAAAAACACCAACACAGACAAAACTACAAACGTGACAAAACATGAGAATCGTGACAGAACCCCCCCCTCAAGGGACGGATTCCAGACGTCCCTAAAAAAAACAAAACCCCACAAAAGTACAAAACCTCAAGCAGGGTGGGTGGAGGGGTTCTGGAGGAGGGACACACAACTAGGGCCACCAGGGTGGGTGGAGGGGTTCGGGAGGACGGGTCTTGGGCTGACAGCCCAGGAACACAGCGGAGGACCAGGAAGGGGTCTCGGGCGGACAGCCCGGGGGGCAAGGTAGAGTCCAAAAAGGGGGATTCGGGCGGACTGCACGGGGGCAAGGCAGAGGACCAGGAAGGGGTCTCGGGCGGACGGCCCGGGGTCAAGACAGAGTCCAAGGTGGGGACCATGGAGAGCCGAAGGCAGCGTCAGGAAGAGTCAGGGGGCCGGGCCCGAGGGCGAAGACCGCGGCTCTCAGGGGGCCGGGCTCGAGGGCGAAGACCGCGGCTCTCAGGGGGCCGGGCTCTCAGGGGGCCGGGCTCGAGGGCGAAGACCGCGGCTCTCAGGGGGCCGGGCTCTCAGGGGGCCGGGCTCGAGGGCGAAGACCGGACAGCTCCGGAGGCCGGGCAGGAGCCGGTGTCGACCAGACAGGATCCGGAGGCCGGGCAGGAAAGCGCTGATGGGACAGCTCCGGAGACCGGGCAGGACCCGGTGTCGGCCGGACAGAAACCGGAGCCGGTCAGACAGGCTTCGGCAGGATCCCCCACGGAAGAGGACCAGGAGTTGGCAGGACCCCCGGCAGGGGAGTATTCTGCGGGACCTCCAACGGCACAGAACACAGGGCTGGCAGGACCCCCGGCAGGGGAGGAGACGGCGGGACCTCTAACGAGACCGGACCTAGGGTTGGCAGGACCCCCGGCAGGGGAGTGGACGGCGGGACCTCCAACGAGACAGGAGAAAGGGTTGGCAGGACCCCCGGCAGAAGAGTAGTCTGCGGGACCTCCAATGGGACAGGACATAGGGTTGGCAGGACCCCCGGCAGGGAAGCAGACGGCGGGACCTCTAACGAGACCGGACCTAGGGTTGGCAGGATCCCCGGCAGGGGAGTGGACGGCGGGACCTCCAACGAGAAAGGAGAAAGTGTTGGCAGAACCCCCGGCAGCAGAGTAGTCTGCGGGAACTCCAACGGAACAGGACATAGGGTTGGCAGGACCCCCGGTAGGAGAGTAGTCGGCGGGGACTCCAACGGCACAGGACACAGGGTTGGCAGGACTCCCGGCAGGGGAGCAGATGGCGGGACCTCCAACGAGACCGGACCTAGGGTTGGCAGGACCCCCGGCAGGAGAGTATTCTGCGGGACCTCCAACGGCACAGGACACAAGGTTGGCAGGATCCCCGGCAGGGGAGCAGACGGCGGGACCTCCAACGAGACCGGACCTAGGGTTGGCAGGACCCCCGGCAGGAGAGTATTCTGCGGGACCTCCAACGGCACAGGACACAGGGTTGGCAGGACCCCCAGCGGAACCTCCAACAACACTTGCGTAGGGGCTTGAATTGGGACTGGAGAGGGAACTCGAGCGGAGACTTGAGAGGGGACTAGAGGAGGGCCTAAAGGAGGGACTAAAGGAGGGACTAAAGGAGGGAACTCGAGAGGGGACTCGAGGGGGAACTGGAGAGGGGACTTGAGATGGAAACAGAGAGGGGACTCGAGAAGGGACTACAGAGGGGACTAGAGGAGAGACTAGAGGAGGGACTAGAGGAGTAACTAGAGAAGGGAACTCGAGAGGGGACTCGAGAGGGAAACTAGAGGAGGGACTAAAGGAGGGAACTCGAGATGGGACTGTGGCAGCTGGGGCCAGATCTGGGTCTGGAACCAAGGCAGCTGGGGTTGGGACCATGGCTGCTGGGGCCAGAACTGGGGCTGAAACCATGGCTGCGGGGACCGGAATTGAAGCCAGAATCATGGCTGCTGAAGCCAGAATCCTGGCTGTAAGATCCAACTCTGAAGCCGGAAACATGGCTATATAGGGCGCTCTTGGAGCCGGGACCATGTCCGCTGGAGCCGGCCCTGGAGCTGGAAATATGGCTGTATGATCCAGTTCTGGAGCCTGGATCATGACTGTGTGGGGGGGTCTTGGAGCCGGAAACATGGCTGTGGGGGCCTGTACTGGGGCTGGAAACATGGCTGCTGGGGCTTTTACTGGGACTGGAACCATGGCTGCTGGGGCCTGTACTGGGACTGGAACCATGGCTGCTGGGGCCTGTACTGGGACTGGAACCATGGCTGCTGGGGCCCGGGCTCCTAGTCTGGCCTTGCGACGACTCCTCTTAGCAGCGGCCTGAATACTCCGTGGGCCTCCATAAGCCTGACGAGTTCCAGCATATGACTCCTGAACAGGAGCAGGAACTGGGACAGAATCATGGGTTGACCCCAGACGGACCACTCCGAGACGTCTGTAGTCAGCAGGCTGGAAATCACACCTCCAGAGGAAGTCCAACATCCAGTCAGGTAAGAATTTCACCAAGTCGGGCTTCTCCATCGCCAACCGGTGCGCCTCTACCAGAGCGGCCTCCTTCAGCCGAACACTGGACGCTTCCTTCCACCAATCGTAGCAACATGCCAAAGGAAAAGAAAAATGTTGCAGCTCCACCTCGAAAGGATCGTCTGCTGGGTCCATTTCTGGTTGGGTCGTTCTGTCACGGTCGAGTGAAGGAAGCAGGACCCAAATGCAGATAACTTTTGAGAAACCCTTTATTTCAAGGATACTGAAAAACACGGAACACTCACCGGTGAACTCAGTCACCAACAAACAACGACCCAACACTGAACACAGAAAGAGACTAAATACAGGGAGGGGTAATCACGACAACGAGAAACAGCCGGGCAGGGGAGGAGAAACACAAGGAGAACAGGTGAACACAATCGGGGGTGAACACTTTACAATAAAACAGGAAACCCAAAGACAAGAAAAACACCAACACAGACATGAAAAAACATGAGAATCGTGACAACATCTTATGAACAGGAACAGGGAAAACTGTTAATCCCATCCCCCGACTCCGAACCGTGTCACCAGTGTCACTTTCCTCAGACAAAGGCAGAACAGAGTCAACGATAAAGGAGTCAAATGCACCGGTATCCCTCAAAATTTGAATTGTAACTCTGACATTGCTACCTACCAATGACACCAAGCCTTCTCTTATAAAAGGAGCATAGGACGCCAACACCTCTGATCCCCATAAGTGGTCCGTAAGCACCTCGTCAACACAGCAGCTTTTCACAGGAACAGCTAATGCAACTGGTTTACCCTCCCTTGGATTTTGCTCTAAGCGCCGGACATTCTGGTTTCCAATGGCCTTTCTCACGACAATAGTTACAAGTATCCTCAGATTTTTTCCAAGCCACTTTCTTTGGATCCATCCCCAATGAACCAACCTCAACAGCCCTTCTACTTCCTTCAAAAACAGGTAGAGCTCCAGCGCGCCCCCCGAACCTGCCCTTATGAAGTAACACAAACTCATCCGCTGCCACCGCAGCTTCGGACACCGAAGTAACCCTGTGTTCTGTTATATAAGTAGCAATGTTGTCAGGAAGAATGTTTTTGAACTGTTCCAAAATCATGAGTTCACCCAAATTGTCAAAAGAAGTGATGTCCAGAGCAGCTAACCAACGTTTAAAATGAACAGACAAATCCCTCGCCATTTCCACATATGTTTGACCCTGTTTTTTCTCCAAGGACCTAAAACGCTGTCGATAAGCCTCAGGAACGAGTTCATATGCTCTAAGCACCGCCAATTTTATTTTAACATAGCTAGAGCTATCCTCCCGACATAACGCGGAATATGCGGACTGTGCTCTTCCTGTGAGCACACACTGAAGCATCAGGGCACAGTCTGCATCCAGCCAATCCCTAGCCTTAGCTACCCGTTCAAAAAGCAACAAAAAAGTGTCAGGATCACTTTCATTAAATTGCGGTAACAAGTGCAAGTTGTTAGCATCGAACCGATGAGGAGACCTGGGCACCTGTTCACCGTCCCGCTCACCCAACGCCGCACCATCTCTGACCATAGAAAGACGTTGTCCTTCCATATCCAGTTTGGCTTTCTCAGTCTCCTGCCGCATCCGCTCCACTGCAATTTCCTTCTCAAACTCCATCTCATACCTCATTTTGTCATGACTCAGCTGCAACAATAACATCTCCTTCTGCTGCTCAAAGGACAGTGAACTAGCCTGCAACAGCGGTTTTAACAACACCCCTCCTTTCTCTGCCAGAAACACTCCCGTTGTACCTAATGCCGACACAATAGAGTCTTTTATAGTGCTTTTTAGCCTCTTATCGCCGACGATTTCCACCGAGAAATGTTCAGCAATAACGAGCAGCTGCTCCATTGAAAAATTGCCACGGGCTTCCTGAGATGGAGCCCTGATAAATGCGTCTACATCCGCCATACTATCACACAACACCGGAGCTTACACTGAAAAGCAAAAATAAATGATTAGAGTTCCCCCACTAACTACGACACCCGCTAACTAATCTCCTCCCTAGTCTTCATGTAGTTACTTGCGGCGGGTACTTATGCACTGGAGACCGCTGGTCCAGCAAAGCGACTAGCAAGCTAGCAACAATACTGCGACCACGGCCATGCCCCCAAGCCGAGGCTTCAGCCACTTTCACCACAACATTAAACACCCTGCCCAACGATCCCAAGGGAACTGTCGCTATAACCTACCAGGGGAAACTCCGCACAAATAATGAACTAACTCCCAACACTAGCTTACCTTACCGGAATGGACGAGCCCCCAGCTGTCATGGCTTGGCTCTCAGCCACAACAAACGCGCGACAGAAACGAGGGCGTGAATAGAAAAAGAGAGTTTATTTGGCTGCTGCTGAAGGACACAAACAGGCGAAACAAGAGGTCAGCTGGTCGTGGCTGCCCTTCACGTTGCGTCCTCCTGCCAGAGAGAGAGCGAGATCCGGTCCAGTCCTTTATCCGGCTAGCTCCAGCCGCCAGGTGTCCTCAATTCCCGTGAGCACACACAGAGGGAGAGTCATTAAAGGGCCACACACACACATACCCACCACCAGAGATAGTGAGGCAGGGGTCGTCACACATTCTAAAAACATCATCTGTTTCCTGTTAAAAAGAGCATTAGAAGCATGTATAAAGACGGAAAGAAGTTCCACTTGTGAATGCTGACATAAACAAGTCGACTTCCAGCGGTTTGGTTGAGATATAATGGGGGCAATGAGGAAATGTGTCAGCAGCGTTAGTCACACTGAAGCTGTCTCTGCTGCGCGGATCAAACTGCGGCACCGCTGATTGACTGTGAGCCTGACATCCACTTCCAGAAAAACCCAGGCTGTGATTGCAGAACTCCTAGTATTCCTGGTAATGGCTGACGAAGACATTCTGCAAAGACCCCACCAAGGACTCAGATGGGGGGGGCAGATGATGCCATGCAATCAGATGCATTGAAACAACCTCTGGTTATACAGCTCATGCAGAAGACCTTTGCCCTGGATCATGATAAAGTGTTTCACATCCTTTCCTTGGAAAGAGTGTGAAAAGCAGAAGAGAAAAAAAGACCCATAAAGCTGGAACAAACAACAGTGATGCAGCTGCATTCAATTTCCTGTGGCATGCTGTTTCTATCTCAAGGTCTTTTCAGATGCACCAATTGAGCGAGGGTTGGGAATGGCCATGAATCTAAACCAGTCGTTCCCTCTACACTCGGCTTAATGAGGGCTACATGTAGGAATGTCAGATCTAACCCCACACCTTTTCCCCATGGGCTTTTTCAGAATGATAAGATGCAGTCTTTAAATCATTTTTCTATCTAAAGAAAAACAGCTGATGGTCTAGCATGGAATCACAGCCAAACCTTTCAAGCGTGTAAAAAAAGAGAGACATTCCCGATGACATCTCAAACTTCCGAAATCAGTTCCCAATCATGTGACCTTTCACACTCTTACTGCAATAACTACCAAAGAAAAATGAGACAGTGGATTTTCCATCCATGATATATTCCATCTGGTTGCAGAAAGAGATTGTTTGTGTATGGCCACATGAAATTGCTAACATCCGTGCATAATTATTTCAAAAAGCATCCTGTTTTGAATAACATTGTGCTATGAAGGAACACTGGTAAATAGCAACATACTCCTCACATGGCCCTACTTTTCCTATTAGAGGTCTTTATATAAAGTCCAGAATCTGTTATTGATCATATCTTGAAGAACGCTTTGTTTCGCTCCTGATGGTGAACGGGAATATCAGCAGAACAGAGAAGAAGCTGTTACGGAGACGTTTTTGTGTATCCAATGTCCCTGGACCTCATTAGCTCATGTCCTTATTAAGAGTCTCATTGCTATCCCCGAGGGAAGCCCGATGTGAGTCTTCCCATGTCCCCCCCCCCCCTGCCTAGCCCCTAACCCCCTCCCGTCTCTCGCTCATTCCCTCTGTTTCTCTCTTCCTTGATATGCCCTTTGAACTCCCCTCAGTCTCCAGTCCCACATCAAAGCTTTGATAGAAGCTTCCTCTTTCCTCTACTCAAGGAGAGGAGCTGGCTTCATGTGTATATGAGACTAAAATAGCCAAAAACATTAGTTAAGGTACTTTATATTATAAATCATAACTTTGGTCATAATTGGGATGCAGTTGGTATAATAACCTTTATTACATGCTTAGTTGAATACTCGATTCTGATTTGTCAATTCGGACATTTCAGAGTTCAATATGACAGTAGTACAGAACGCTGTTAAGCACTGTAATGACAGTTGCTAAGGAGGATCAAGAGAGTGAAAGGAAAATAGGTTAAAATACGGAGTGCTGGACGTCAGATAAATCAACAGAATCAGACTGAAAGGGAAGTAAACACTAACAGGAAAACAGTATGGGCTCTGTAGTGTTTCAGGACTTGTTAGTGGAACAGACTTGGACATCCACGGAAAAGATCAATCAAAGCTGTCTTCATTTTAAATTAAGATGTTGTGTTGAGTTTTATTTTCTTGGTGGAAGCAATACAACCATTTTCAAGTCAATAAAATAATTTAAATTAATATTACGTGTCATGTCGTTAGTTTGTTTAGTATGTGGCCGTAATAAGAGGGATAAGGTGCAGCAACACCCAAAAGACGTGTTCTCACGTCGGGTTCCTTGATCACCCAGTCGGGTGTTCTTTCTCCAACAATGAGCGCCTCACTGCACAATATCCCTTAGTTATAGAGTGGTGCAGTGATGAGTCCTAAAACCCGGAAGTGAGTTAGCATTTTACCACTACCGGTTCCCTCGTCTCAGAGTCAATGGGATTTCTCCATAGGATTTTGGAAAATATCTCCAAATAAGGTCTGTGTTTGACACAAATTTCGATCACGTTTTTTTCTACGACATTAAATCCATCAGCAGTGACCCCACTGGTGATTTTTGAAGAGTTTACGTGTCTGAAAAACGATGGTTGTTAACAAGTGGCTGAATAGGACTACAGAAGTTGTCGAGGACGTTGTATGTCATTACAACGAAAACGTAAACACTCCCGCTAAGTTTGTTTGCCCTGTTCTGCTTGAAAGCAAGTACCTGGGCTCTTGCAAACTGTGAAAACAAACGCTTCAACTTGTACAATTTTGAATCTGTATTTTTGAATATCGATCTTAAGTTGGCGTGACGTTGAAGTCTTGCGACCCTGCTGTACTCGGCTGTAGTTCATTTATAGCATGATGTTAGCATTAAGCTTCTGGCGATTAGATTTATGATTCGAAAATTATAAAAGTAGGGTAGACATGTGGATATTATCCGGCTGAACAAAACGTGCATTTATCAAACAGGTTCGTTTTCCACAGACCTTCTTTCGAGCTATTTTCCAAAATCCTATGAGAAATCCCATTGCTTTTTTGTCGAGGGAACCCATGTGCAGCTTACTTCCAGGTAAATACGTCATCCCTGCTCCACTCTATTACACAGCTTAAATTGAATACTTGATTCTGATTGGTCAATTTAGTCATATCAGAGGTTGTTAACTTTTTTTGCAAGGTAAATGTAACATTAGCTGTGGACAACAAAAAATAGTTTTCTCCTTCAGAACACACAGTGGAAAAATTATATGAATTGTTATATTTGTGGAGAGACAAAACTTTGGATACATGATGGCGAATATGTCCGCAGTAATGAAAATAAAAGCAGCACAAGAGAAGGAAAGAGGTTAAAAGACAGAGCGCCGGATGTTAGAGAAATCAGCAGAAGAAGACAGACGGGAGGTAGGCCTATTAAGGGAACATCAGCAGAACAAATACAGGAAGTAAACACTAAAGTGAACAGCAGCAAAAGACAGACAGGAAGTAAACACTACCGATATTAAAAACGTACATACTTAGCCGGTTAACTCGTTAGCATGCTAGCTAGCTCAGCACGTGGGATAAATCAGATATCAAGGTGTGGGTTAGTTTTTAGTGGTTTATTTAATGTCAACTCCGTTTCTAATACACAAGAAGACTGCAAAATGCGTCTATGATTATTTTCAATCTTTCGAATCCAGACGAGTTATCTCTCCCCCGCCATTACACACACGCGGCTGCTACATGCAGCAACACACACACGGAAGAGATGGCGGAGAGAACGCGCTCCGAGGTGTGGTTACACTTGACCCGTCTCGATGTGGACAATTCTCGTTACCAAAAGTGCAATAAGAGTTTAGCATGTCAGGGCAGTAACACGAGCAATTTGTCTAAACATGCAGATATTAAAAACGTACTTAGCCGGTTAGCTCGTTAGCATGCTAGCTAACTCAGCACGTGGGATAAATCAGATGTCAAGGTGTGGGTTAGTTTTTAGTGGGTTATTCAGAGATTCAAACCCGTCGACTAGGGGGTAATTCTCCGTTTCAGATAAATCTATGGCATTGGCGGACTCACTTATTTAACAAGTGTTTTTTTATTGGGGGGAGGCGGTGTTCGCGCTACATTATGATGACTGTGTGCCACGCTGCCTGGTGCATCCAGTATTTAATACTAACAGTGACCTGATGTGATATGACCAAAACCCCATAGCTAATGTGTAATGTTCTATCCACATAACCAATAACATATCACAATTTAGTAGCGATAGGGCTGAATTATTAAAGACTGTGGTACCGTTAAGCGTCTTTTTATCGGTAGGCAGACATGCAAAAAATATGTCGTATATATTATTGCTACACAAACATAATATTGCAGTTTTAGTGTCGCCAACTCTGTTTCTAATACGCAAGAAGACTGCCTCTATGATTATTTTCGATCTTTCAAATCCAGACGAGAGATCTCCCTCGCCATTACACACACGCGGCTGCTACATGCAGCAACACACACACACAGACACACACACACGG
This sequence comes from Pseudochaenichthys georgianus, assembly GCF_902827115.2. NCBI lineage: Eukaryota > Metazoa > Chordata > Actinopteri > Perciformes > Channichthyidae > Pseudochaenichthys > Pseudochaenichthys georgianus. The sequence continues at coordinate 6,485,513 of NC_047503.1, read as the reverse complement.
AGGAGATGGCGGAGAGAACGCGCTCCGAGTGTGGACAATGCTCGTTACCAAAAGTGCAATAAGAGTAATTAATTAATCTTAATTAACGCGTTAAAGTCCCGGGCCTAGTTAGTACCTTAATTTTTTATCCAAAAGAACAGATAAAAGTACCGTTAAAAGTCCGTATCAATAAAAGTAGTAGTACCGTTAACGATACCCATCCCTACAATTTAGCGTATCTTATGTAAGGATGTCCCGATCACCTTTTTTTGCTCACGATCCGATTCCGATCATTTGATTTTGACAATCTGCCGATACCGATTTTTATGCAATGCATTTAGAGAAAAAAAAGGAAAACAGCATTCAAGTTGTCCCTTAAAGAGCCTGTGACACGGTTTTCCCCCATCATCCAAACCCATCAATTTGAGTACATATTGTCCCCTTGAAAACCGTTACTGAACTGATTTTGGATATTTGTACTTTGATAACCATTAATCTGCCTTCAATGTTGACAATTTTCTGGATCTTCTCGCGGATTTTTCAAGTCCCGCCAAATGATGGGTGACGTCATTGCGGGCACAGCGCTCCAGCTGCACCGTCCAGGATCCCAGCATCTGCATGTAAACCTTTATATATATACAGTCAGATGTAAACGCACGACGGCGCACACAGCAGCAAGCTCAGACAGCGATGGCAGGTTAATGTTGAACGTGTCTGAGAGCTCATATGAGGCTGAAGGATCGGTTTATGTTGTATCTGTTAGAAGTTTAGGAATGAGGTGCGTCAATATGGGCGATCATATGGTCATGTAGCCAGTGGTGGAATGGGACTAAAAATCATCCCGGGACTCTCGACCGGCCCACTGTCAACGGGGGGAGTGGGGGATGTAAAATACAAATATAATGTATAATGTCTGTGTCTTTGACATTAGCGCTGCTAGCCACCTGTGCCCTGTACTACGAAGCCAGTTCAACAGACCCTGGATATGTTTGAGTAACAAACAAACTAACAACAACAAACTAACAAACGAGATCTCGCTAAGCGGTCCTACGACGCTGGTTATCAACTCGGTAAATCAAGCCAGGGTTTCTCTAGCTGAGAGCGCGTTCACGTCTAAGAAACGAGTGGATCTGACTTTAATTACATTTGTCTCGAGTGTTTCGTCAACATAATGTGTTAAATAATACTTCTGCATACAGTCTGTGACACTGTGAGTGTTGCACGGCCAGATGAGGCTGGAGAAGCTGACTCGGATAAGGAAATATATGATATATTATGATATTATATGATCGATGATCTGATTGATGATGTAATATGAATGATAAGTGCGACACGTCGGCGTCTTCTCTGCATACGGCAGTTTAAACTGTATTTCCTTTATCCTGTAATATGACTTGAGAGATTTAAACTCCGCACACTGAGTGGATCTCTTTTCTATAGACGCCGGAGGCGGGCAGCGTCAGGTAAAAGAAGTTATTTAGCCTTCTCAAACCTGAGCCTCACGCGCCGCCTATGGGGGATGTGCTAGTTACTTATCCGACCGGCCCACTTCGGTACCGGCCCATCGGGATTCGTCCCGATGGCCAGTCCGCCACTGCACCCAGCCCACGTAAACTGTCAACGGGGGGAGCCTCGCTGCGGGGAAACGGTGGACCTAGTGTCCCGATCGGTATAATAATAATAATCCGTGCATTTTATCCATTAATTTCCCCAACATTGTGGTAAAAAACCACACGTTTAATCCACGTTGTTGGTGTACTACAACTACAAAAAGCATCGGTTTGTTTTCTCATCAGGAAATGTAGACCGGCTCAAACAAACGATTTTTAATCATCATCCTCACTCATCATTTAATGTATCATATGTTCGCCGAATTGACATGAAAGCACTAATAAATGTAGTTTCATCCACTTGAGTTTATAACCACAAAAATAATCGATTTGTTTTTATATCACATCCGACGGGAGGAAATTCAGCAGCTCTCACTCCCGATTTTTAATCCTAATGTAATCATCATCTTCACCACGATCATTTATGTTTATGTCGCCGAATTGACATGAAAGCACTGACAAATATGAATATACTGTAGTCAACTTCATTAAAACGTTATTAACGTGCCTAAACTCAGTAATTCACCATTTCTACGCATGACACAACACACTTTGTCCGTGTTTGGCTCTCGAAGCGTTCCCGCATTGACGTCACTTCCGGCTTCCCCCAAAACTTCAAAATGAGTGAAGGAATTTCCCCGCGATGTTCGAAATTATTGATATTTAACGAAACGGTATCGCTTTTTCTTTTTTAAACTGACGGTTCGAGATTACTAGTAGCCCAATATTTCATTGCACAACAGTTGTTGGGATGGTGTCACAGGCTCTTTAAGTTTATTTATTTTATTTAAATGACAGTACCCAACTATCCATTTTATCCAACATGGATATAGCTTCTGTTTTTCACAGCAGCATTGGATCAGTTCAGTTGTGCAGCATTGGATCAAAACAAAATAAAGCTTATCAGTGGTCCACCACAAAATAACCATGTAAACAAATTGAGTGCAGATAGTGCAGTAACAAAACAAAAATAACTCTACTGGAAAGAGGGAGCTTGACTAGCTTCACAAGTTCACATTCAGTCACAAATAATAAAATAAAAATGTGGCTTAGTGCAGAATTCTAGCCTTAAGACTAACTAGTCTAGTAATAATGCAATGAACAACAGCAGCTTAACATAACATGAATAAACAAAGTATTATATATCCATCTTACTGGAGTAACACAATTCAATAGTAATCAGCAGCGAACCACTTCAACACGTGTGTTTCGGTGTGTTCACGGCATTCATTTTGTTATTCTAGAGTATTGTTGTTTTATAAGCCACCAGGGTGGGAGGAGGGGGTCAGGAGGACGGGACTGAACTGACCGCCCAGGGGCAAGGCAGAGGACCAGGAAGGGGTCTCGGGCGGACGGCCCGGGGGCAAGGCAGAGGACCAGGAAGGGGTCTCAGGCGGGCGGCCCGGGGGTAAGGCAGAGTCCAAAAAGGGGGACTCGGGCGGACGGCCCGGGGGCAAGGCAGTGGACCAGGAAGGGGTCTCGGGCGGACGGCCCGGGGGTAAGGCGGAGTCCAAAAAGGGGGACTCGGGCGGACGGCCCGGGGGCAAGACAGAGTCCAAGGTGGGGACCATGGAGGGGCGAAGGCAGCGGCAGGAAGAGTCAGGGGGCCGGGCCCGAGGGCGAAGACTAGACAGCTCCGCAGGCCGGGCAGGAAGGCGCTGACGGGACAGCGCCGGAGGCCGGGCATGACCCAGTGTCGGAGCTGGTGGGACAGGCCTCGGCAGGATCCCCCACGGAATAGGACCAGGAAACGGGATTGGCAGGACCCCCGGCAGGAGAGCAGTCTGCGGGGCCTCCAACAGCACAGGACAAAGGGTTGGCAGGGTAACAAACAAACTAACAACAACAAACTAACAAACGAGATCTCGCTAAGCGGTCCTACGACGCTGGTTATCAACTCGGTAAATCAAGCCAGGGTTTCTCTAGCTGAGAGCGCGTTCACGTCTAAGAAACGAGTGGATCTGACTTTAATTACATTTGTCTCGAGTGTTTCGTCAACATAATGTGTTAAATAATACTTCTGCATACAGTCTGTGACACTGTGAGTGTTGCACGGCCAGATGAGGCTGGAGAAGCTGACTCGGATAAGGAAATATATGATATATTATGATATTATATGATCGATGATCTGATTGATGATGTAATATGAATGATAAGTGCGACACGTCGGCGTCTTCTCTGCATACGGCAGTTTAAACTGTATTTCCTTTATCCTGTAATATGACTTGAGAGATTTAAACTCCGCACACTGAGTGGATCTCTTTTCTATAGACGCCGGAGGCGGGCAGCGTCAGGTAAAAGAAGTTATTTAGCCTTCTCAAACCTGAGCCTCACGCGCCGCCTATGGGGGATGTGCTAGTTACTTATCCGACCGGCCCACTTCGGTACCGGCCCATCGGGATTCGTCCCGATGGCCAGTCCGCCACTGCACCCAGCCCACGTAAACTGTCAACGGGGGGAGCCTCGCTGCGGGGAAACGGTGGACCTAGTGTCCCGATCGGTATAATAATAATAATCCGTGCATTTTATCCATTAATTTCCCCAACATTGTGGTAAAAAACCACACGTTTAATCCACGTTGTTGGTGTACTACAACTACAAAAAGCATCGGTTTGTTTTCTCATCAGGAAATGTAGACCGGCTCAAACAAACGATTTTTAATCATCATCCTCACTCATCATTTAATGTATCATATGTTCGCCGAATTGACATGAAAGCACTAATAAATGTAGTTTCATCCACTTGAGTTTATAACCACAAAAATAATCGATTTGTTTTTATATCACATCCGACGGGAGGAAATTCAGCAGCTCTCACTCCCGATTTTTAATCCTAATGTAATCATCATCTTCACCACGATCATTTATGTTTATGTCGCCGAATTGACATGAAAGCACTGACAAATATGAATATACTGTAGTCAACTTCATTAAAACGTTATTAACGTGCCTAAACTCAGTAATTCACCATTTCTACGCATGACACAACACACTTTGTCCGTGTTTGGCTCTCGAAGCGTTCCCGCATTGACGTCACTTCCGGCTTCCCCCAAAACTTCAAAATGAGTGAAGGAATTTCCCCGCGATGTTCGAAATTATTGATATTTAACGAAACGGTATCGCTTTTTCTTTTTTAAACTGACGGTTCGAGATTACTAGTAGCCCAATATTTCATTGCACAACAGTTGTTGGGATGGTGTCACAGGCTCTTTAAGTTTATTTATTTTATTTAAATGACAGTACCCAACTATCCATTTTATCCAACATGGATATAGCTTCTGTTTTTCACAGCAGCATTGGATCAGTTCAGTTGTGCAGCATTGGATCAAAACAAAATAAAGCTTATCAGTGGTCCACCACAAAATAACCATGTAAACAAATTGAGTGCAGATAGTGCAGTAACAAAACAAAAATAACTCTACTGGAAAGAGGGAGCTTGACTAGCTTCACAAGTTCACATTCAGTCACAAATAATAAAATAAAAATGTGGCTTAGTGCAGAATTCTAGCCTTAAGACTAACTAGTCTAGTAATAATGCAATGAACAACAGCAGCTTAACATAACATGAATAAACAAAGTATTATATATCCATCTTACTGGAGTAACACAATTCAATAGTAATCAGCAGCGAACCACTTCAACACGTGTGTTTCGGTGTGTTCACGGCATTCATTTTGTTATTCTAGAGTATTGTTGTTTTATAAGCCACCAGGGTGGGAGGAGGGGGTCAGGAGGACGGGACTGAACTGACCGCCCAGGGGCAAGGCAGAGGACCAGGAAGGGGTCTCGGGCGGACGGCCCGGGGGCAAGGCAGAGGACCAGGAAGGGGTCTCAGGCGGGCGGCCCGGGGGTAAGGCAGAGTCCAAAAAGGGGGACTCGGGCGGACGGCCCGGGGGCAAGGCAGTGGACCAGGAAGGGGTCTCGGGCGGACGGCCCGGGGGTAAGGCGGAGTCCAAAAAGGGGGACTCGGGCGGACGGCCCGGGGGCAAGACAGAGTCCAAGGTGGGGACCATGGAGGGGCGAAGGCAGCGGCAGGAAGAGTCAGGGGGCCGGGCCCGAGGGCGAAGACTAGACAGCTCCGCAGGCCGGGCAGGAAGGCGCTGACGGGACAGCGCCGGAGGCCGGGCATGACCCAGTGTCGGAGCTGGTGGGACAGGCCTCGGCAGGATCCCCCACGGAATAGGACCAGGAAACGGGATTGGCAGGACCCCCGGCAGGAGAGCAGTCTGCGGGGCCTCCAACAGCACAGGACAAAGGGTTGGCAGGGTAACAAACAAACTAACAACAACAAACTAACAAACGAGATCTCGCTAAGCGGTCCTACGACGCTGGTTATCAACTCGGTAAATCAAGCCAGGGTTTCTCTAGCTGAGAGCGCGTTCACGTCTAAGAAACGAGTGGATCTGACTTTAATTACATTTGTCTCGAGTGTTTCGTCAACATAATGTGTTAAATAATACTTCTGCATACAGTCTGTGACACTGTGAGTGTTGCACGGCCAGATGAGGCTGGAGAAGCTGACTCGGATAAGGAAATATATGATATATTATGATATTATATGATCGATGATCTGATTGATGATGTAATATGAATGATAAGTGCGACACGTCGGCGTCTTCTCTGCATACGGCAGTTTAAACTGTATTTCCTTTATCCTGTAATATGACTTGAGAGATTTAAACTCCGCACACTGAGTGGATCTCTTTTCTATAGACGCCGGAGGCGGGCAGCGTCAGGTAAAAGAAGTTATTTAGCCTTCTCAAACCTGAGCCTCACGCGCCGCCTATGGGGGATGTGCTAGTTACTTATCCGACCGGCCCACTTCGGTACCGGCCCATCGGGATTCGTCCCGATGGCCAGTCCGCCACTGCACCCAGCCCACGTAAACTGTCAACGGGGGGAGCCTCGCTGCGGGGAAACGGTGGACCTAGTGTCCCGATCGGTATAATAATAATAATCCGTGCATTTTATCCATTAATTTCCCCAACATTGTGGTAAAAAACCACACGTTTAATCCACGTTGTTGGTGTACTACAACTACAAAAAGCATCGGTTTGTTTTCTCATCAGGAAATGTAGACCGGCTCAAACAAACGATTTTTAATCATCATCCTCACTCATCATTTAATGTATCATATGTTCGCCGAATTGACATGAAAGCACTAATAAATGTAGTTTCATCCACTTGAGTTTATAACCACAAAAATAATCGATTTGTTTTTATATCACATCCGACGGGAGGAAATTCAGCAGCTCTCACTCCCGATTTTTAATCCTAATGTAATCATCATCTTCACCACGATCATTTATGTTTATGTCGCCGAATTGACATGAAAGCACTGACAAATATGAATATACTGTAGTCAACTTCATTAAAACGTTATTAACGTGCCTAAACTCAGTAATTCACCATTTCTACGCATGACACAACACACTTTGTCCGTGTTTGGCTCTCGAAGCGTTCCCGCATTGACGTCACTTCCGGCTTCCCCCAAAACTTCAAAATGAGTGAAGGAATTTCCCCGCGATGTTCGAAATTATTGATATTTAACGAAACGGTATCGCTTTTTCTTTTTTAAACTGACGGTTCGAGATTACTAGTAGCCCAATATTTCATTGCACAACAGTTGTTGGGATGGTGTCACAGGCTCTTTAAGTTTATTTATTTTATTTAAATGACAGTACCCAACTATCCATTTTATCCAACATGGATATAGCTTCTGTTTTTCACAGCAGCATTGGATCAGTTCAGTTGTGCAGCATTGGATCAAAACAAAATAAAGCTTATCAGTGGTCCACCACAAAATAACCATGTAAACAAATTGAGTGCAGATAGTGCAGTAACAAAACAAAAATAACTCTACTGGAAAGAGGGAGCTTGACTAGCTTCACAAGTTCACATTCAGTCACAAATAATAAAATAAAAATGTGGCTTAGTGCAGAATTCTAGCCTTAAGACTAACTAGTCTAGTAATAATGCAATGAACAACAGCAGCTTAACATAACATGAATAAACAAAGTATTATATATCCATCTTACTGGAGTAACACAATTCAATAGTAATCAGCAGCGAACCACTTCAACACGTGTGTTTCGGTGTGTTCACGGCATTCATTTTGTTATTCTAGAGTATTGTTGTTTTATAAGCCACCAGGGTGGGAGGAGGGGGTCAGGAGGACGGGACTGAACTGACCGCCCAGGGGCAAGGCAGAGGACCAGGAAGGGGTCTCGGGCGGACGGCCCGGGGGCAAGGCAGAGGACCAGGAAGGGGTCTCAGGCGGGCGGCCCGGGGGTAAGGCAGAGTCCAAAAAGGGGGACTCGGGCGGACGGCCCGGGGGCAAGGCAGTGGACCAGGAAGGGGTCTCGGGCGGACGGCCCGGGGGTAAGGCGGAGTCCAAAAAGGGGGACTCGGGCGGACGGCCCGGGGGCAAGACAGAGTCCAAGGTGGGGACCATGGAGGGGCGAAGGCAGCGGCAGGAAGAGTCAGGGGGCCGGGCCCGAGGGCGAAGACTAGACAGCTCCGCAGGCCGGGCAGGAAGGCGCTGACGGGACAGCGCCGGAGGCCGGGCATGACCCAGTGTCGGAGCTGGTGGGACAGGCCTCGGCAGGATCCCCCACGGAATAGGACCAGGAAACGGGATTGGCAGGACCCCCGGCAGGAGAGCAGTCTGCGGGGCCTCCAACAGCACAGGACAAAGGGTTGGCAGGACCCCCGGCAGGAGAGTAGTCGGCGGGACCTCCAACGAGACAGGACAAGGAGCTGGCAGGACCCCCGGCAGGAGAGTAGACGGCGGGACCCCCAACGGGACAGGACAAAGGGTTGGCAGGACCCCCGACAGGAGAGTAGTCGGCGGGGCCTCCAACGGCACAGGACTAAGAGTTGGCAGGACCCCCGGCAGGAGAGTAGGCGGCGGGACCTCCAACGGGACAGGACACAGGGTTGGCAGGACCCCCGGCAGGGGAGTAGACGGCGGGACCTCCAACAACACAGGACATGGGGTTGGCAGGACCCCCGGCAGAAGAGTAGTCTGCGGGACCTCCAACGGCACAGCACCTGGGGTTGGCAAGACCCCCGGCAGAAGAGTAGTCTGCGGGACCTCCAACAGCACTTCAGTAGGGACTTTAGATGGGACTAGAGAAGGGACTAGGAAAGTGACCTGAGGAGGGACTAGGGAAGGGACTACAGAGGGGACTAGAGAAGGGACCAGAGGAGGAACTAGAGAACGAAACTCGAGAGGAGACGCGAGAGGGGAACTAGAGAGGGGACTTGAGGAGGGACTAAAGGAGGGAACTGGAGAGGGGTCTCCAGAGGGGACTAGAGGAGAGACTAGAGGAGGGACTAGAGAAGGGAACTTGAGAGGGGACTCGAGAGGGAACTCGAGAGGGGACTCGAGAGGGAACTCGAGAGGAGACTCGAGAGGGGACCTGAGAGGGAACTCGAGAGGAGACCTGAGAGGGAACTCGAGAGGAGACTCGAGAGGGGACCTGAGAGGGAACTCGAGAGGAGACTCGAGAGGGGACTCGAGAGGGGACTCGAGAGGGGACTCGAGAGGAGACTCGAGAGGGGACCTGAGAGGGAACTCGAGAGGGAACTCGAGAGGAGACTCGAGAGGAGACTCGAGAGGGGACTCGAGAGGGGACTCGAGAGGGAACTCGAGAGGGAACTCGAGAGGGAACTCGAGAGGGGACTCGAGAGGGGACTCGAGAGGGGACCTGAGAGGGAACTCGAGAGGAGACTTGAGAGGGAACTCGAGAGGGAACTTGAGAGGGGACTCGAGAGAGGACCTGTAAGGGGACTTGAGAAGAGACTCGAGATGGGACTTGAGAAGAGACCTGAGAGGGAACTCGAGAGGAGACTTGAGAGGAGACTCGAGAAGAGACTCGAAAGGGGACCTGAGAGGAAACTTGAGAGGTGACTTGGGTAGGAACTTGAGAGGGGACTCGAGAGGGGACTTGAGGGGTGACTAGAGAGGGGACTTGAGAGGTAGCTTGAGAGGGAACTGGAGGGGAAACTTGAGAGATGACTCGAGAGGGGACTTGAGAGGTAACTCGAGAGGAGACTCGAGAGGGAACTGGAGTGGTGACTTGAGAGAGTTGGTTCGCCAACAGAACACGGGGGGCTGGAGTCGGCCGGTATGCTGACTGGACTCGTGGAGCTGGCGTCGGCTGGAGAGCCAGCAGGAGACGAGGTGCCGGAGTCGGCCGGTATGCTGACAGGACTCGGGGAGCTGGCGTCGGCAGGAGAGCCAGCAGGAGACGAGGTGCTGGAGTCGGCCGGTATGCTGACAGGACTCGGGGAGCTGGCGTCGGCTGGAGAGCCAGCAGGAGACGAGGTGCTGGAGTCGGCTGGTATGCTGACAGGACTCGGGGAGCTGGCGTCGGCTGGAGAGCCAGCAGGACACGGGGAGCTGGCGTCGGCCGGAGACGAGGGGCTGGAGTCGAAACCATGGCTGTTGGGGCCAGGACTGAGGCTGGAACCATGGCTGCAGGGGCCGGCACTGGAGCCGGAACCATAGCTGTTGGGGCTCGGCTGCTAGCCTGGCCTTGCGACGACTCCTCTTAGCAGCCGCCTGAATACTCCGTGGACCTCCATAAGCCAGACGAGTTCCGGAATACGACTCCTGGACAGGAGCAGGAACTGGGGCAGAAGCACGGGTTGACTTCAGGCGGAACCCACCAAGGCGTATGGTGCCAGATTGGGAATTGGGAGACATGGAGCTAGCATGCCTAGGGCTAGCAGGCCGGGAATCACATGCTTGAAGGAAGTCCAAAATCAGGTAAGAACTCAACGAAACATGGTTTCTCTGCTGCCAACCGGAGCGCCTCTACCAGAGCGGCCCTCTTCTGCCGAACACTGGACGCTCCCTTCCACCAATCGAAGCAGCAAGCCAGATAGAAGGTTAAATGCTGCAATTCAACCTCCCATGGATCATCTGCTGGGTCCATTTGTGGTCGGGTTGTAATGTTACGATGTGTGAAGCAGGTAGAACCCAAATGCAGATTTACGTGAAATTCCTTTATTTCAAGGCTATAAGGCTATAAGGACAATGACAGAACAGAACACTCACCGTGGACAAGCCAATACACAAGACAACCCGACAAAGAGAGACAGAAAACCCAGAACTTAAATACACCCAGGACTAATCACATAAACACGACAGGTGAGGAGAGAGGAGAAAACACATAGGTACCAGGTGAACACAATTGGGTAATCAGAGAGGGAAACCGACAGAAAGCAAACAGGCAGGAAACGGGGGTGAACACTTTACAAAATAAAATAGGAAACCCAAAGATAGAAAAGGACACGAAAAATACCAACAGACAAATCCTAACACCATCTCCAGAGCAATCTGACTATTATAACATTAGCGTTAAGAAAGCTTACTTAAATATCTGCCACAACATAAGTAACCGAATCAGAGTAACATTAAGTACAGTCCGCGGCATATCACTTCATAATGTATCATATATTTCCTTATATGAGTCAGCTGAGCCGTATCTGGCCGTGCAACACTCACAGTGTCACATACTGTATGCAGAAGTATTATTGTAAGCAACACATTAAGTTGATGAAACACTCGAGACAAATGTAATTAAAGTCAGATCCACTCGTGTTTTAGACGGGGCAGTGATATCATAAACCTGTTAATGTATGCATTCAAACACTTTTTCTTTTACCAGCTATGTGGCTTTTATCCTGGATAAAGTGTTTAAGTCATGGATGTTTAAAGTTTAACTTCTTCATATGTATAATATTATAGTTGACTTTTCATTCAGGAAGTATGACACTGTGCTGTCAGTATGCTTCTCCATGTTTGTGATTGGTCGAATGCTCCAAATACCACCCCTTTCATGTGAACGCACACCTAACTAGATAGGACACGGCTGGCTTGAGCGATCCACTTGATAACCCGCTTCGTAGTACCGTTTAGCGAGAGCGCGTATGTTTTGGATTAGGCCAACCGGCTAACTCAAACATATCCAGGTTAGGTTGAACCAGCTTCGTAGTACAGGCCCCAGGTCTATGAAAACAAGCCCAAAAGAAGCAACACATACATGATGTTGTGTAATTTTAAACCAAAACTAAGGCCTCAGGATTACTGTAAGGGTGCGTTCACACCTGCCTTGTATAGTCCGGTTGAATCGAACCCTAGTGCGTTTAGCCGCTTGGTGCGGTTCATTTGGGTCGGTGTGAACACAATCCGAGACCTCTTAAGTGAACTAAACAACCGGACTCTGGTCCACTAAAATAGGTGGTCTCGGAGCGCTTGCTTGCGAACTCTGGAGCGGTTCATTGCTGGTGTGAACGCAGTCCGCACCAAAACATAGGAAGCGTAGTATTTACGTGTCACAAGAACGCGGATATCTTCAAAATCTTTAGCAAAGAGTCTTTCAAGACATCCGCGGTTGTTTAGTTAAAGAGTGAAGCAGAATGAAGTGTTGAATAGTGTTGTGTAAAGTAAAAATTCTCCGTCAGCTACATAAAAGTAAGAACACCTGTCGTCGGTGAAACGCCCCTCATTACTGCAGAATGTCTCTCATATGCGTTATAATGTTTTTTAACGGACGTTGTCTGATTATCAGGGGTGGCGGCCGGGTACTGTAGGCTAGGGAGGCTAAGCCTTCCCAAATATTTTTGTCACTGCATCCTGGTAAAATAAAAAATATAATGTTTGTGTCTTTGACATTAGCGCTGCTATGCAGCCACCAGTAAACTGTACTACGAAGCCAGTTCAACAGACCCTGGATATGTTTGAGTTATCTTAACTAACCCTAACAAACGAGATCTCGCTAAACGGTCCTACAACGCTGGTTATCAACTCTGTAAATGAAGCAAGGGTTTCTTTCTCCAGCTGAGAGCGCATTCATGTGAAAGGGGCGGGGTTAGCTACATTTGACCAATCACAAACAGGGACAAGTGTACTGAAAGCGCAGCGTCATACTTCAGTAATGAAAAATAAACTAATATTAGACAAATATGAGCTTTAACCATCCATGATTTAAACATATATAACTACCGAGTGTTTGAAAGCGTACAACAGTTTTATGATATCACTGCCCCATAGACACGAGTGGATCTGACTTTAATTACATTTGAGTTGAGTGTTTCGTCAAGCTAATGTGTTGCTTAAAATAATACTTCTTCATACAGTATGTGACACTGTAAGTGGTGCACGGCCAGATACGGCTCAGCTGACTCAGATAAGGAAATATATGATACATTATGATATTATATGATCGATGATCTGATTGATGATGTGATATGAACGATAAGTGCGACACGTCGGCGTCTCCCCTGCATACGGCAGTTTAAACTGTATTTCCTTTATCCTGTAATATGACGTGATAGATTTTAACTCCGCACACTGAGCTCTGATTGGTCACTGAGTTGATCTATTTTCTATACACGCCGGAGGCGGGCAGCGTCAGGTAAAAAAAGTTATTTAGCCTTACCAAACCTGAGCCTCACGTGCCGCCTATGTTGATTATATAATCATATGCGCGGGCCGCTAGCTAGTGTCTGTTGATCTCCAGATTAACAGCAGCATGAGAATAACCTGCCGAAAGTGCCGATGCTCCATGGCGGAGGCTCCGGTAGAAATTGCCGGGATTTGCGTTTTTACCCTTAATGTCTGACCAATGGTTGAACAGCATTTCCGGGCACATGACGCGTGTTTAAAGTTTATAGTCCGTTTGAGTTTTGCCCGTGTGAATGCAAACCGAACCTTCTGAAAAATGAAACAATGTAACAAACTGTCGTCTGGTGCACACCAGAAAACGGACTATTAGGTGTGAGAATGCACCCTAAGACGTGAACATAGTCATTTTTGTTTTGTAACATTAAATAAAATAATTTTTTTTTTAAATTATAAAAAAGAAAAGAAAAAAAGATCCCCGATCTTTTTCTCCCGATTCCGATTTTTTAAAAATCACGTGATCGGCTCCGATCCCCGATCACGTGATCTGATCGGGACATCTCTAATCTTATGTAAAATCAACCCACTGGTTTTGGCTTATTGGCCATCAATGCCAGTTTAACTCCTAAAACTAGAGGCTTGCATGCCAGCTAATGTCAGAGTTGTTGAAACTAGATGTGATTGTATTATGTAAGCTTATCTTTTGTATTTGTTCCTCTCCCTTTTCTTTTTTTTAGACATTTCTTTTCTCCAGCAGTGAGTGTCTGCAGTCAAAGTACACCAGGGGCCTATACTGCGAACCTGGTTCAACCTAACCTGGATATGTTTGAGTTAGCCGGTTGGCTTAATCCAAAACATACGCGCTCTCGCTAAACTGTACTACAACACGGGTTATCAAGTGGATCGCTCAAGCCAGCCGTGTCCTATCTAGTTAGGTGCGCGTTCACATGAAAGGGGTGGTATTTGGAGCATTCGACCAATCACAAACATGGAGAAGCGCACTGACAGCGCAGCGTCATACTTCCTGAATGAAAAGTGAACTTTAATACTCGTCAAAAATGAAGAAGTTAAACTTTAAACATCCATGACTTAAACACTTTATCCAGGATAAAAGCCACATAGCTGCACCTGCAAGGTGAATACAGCTGGTAAAGAAAAAGTGTTTGAATGCGTACATTAACAGGTTTATGATATCACTGCCCCGTCTAAAACACTATCTGACTTCAATTACATTTGTCTCGAGTGTTTCGTCAACTTATGTGTTGCTTAAAATAATACTTCTGCATACAGTATGTGACACTGTGAGTGTTGCACGGCCAGATACGGCTCAGCTGACTCAGATAAGGAGATATGATACATTATGAAGTGATATGCCGCGGACTGTACTTAATGTACTCTGATCCGGTTACTTATGTTGTGGCCGATATTTAAGTAAGCTTTCTTAACGCTAATGTTATAATAGTCAGATTGCTCTGAAGATGGGAGGTGATATTCTATTAATGTTCACGTTCACACAGTCGGTGATTTTTGCCGGCCGTCTTTCCTGCGACGGCAGTTTTTCTGTATTTCCTTTCTCCTGTAATATGACTTGATCGCTTTAAACTCCGCACACTGAGCTCTGATTGGTCAGCGGGCGGTGCTTTCACTGAGTTGAGCTCTTAGCCTGCAACCTAACCTGGTCCCGACCAGGTTAGCTGCTTAGCATATATTACCATGGAGATCTAGCCTGCTAAAAAGAGAACCAGCTTCGTAGGACCGGAAAGCCGGAGTTTTCCCTGAATTTAGCCGGCTAAGCGAAAATCCTGCTTCGCAGTATACCCCCCAGTAATGAAAGACACATACACACACACAGACACACACAGAGAGACCAAGCCCCCAGGAATAACGTTATACTGAGAGTTATTTCCCTCTGCATTATAAACGCGCATCTAACCCACGGGACCGCGCCCCCCTGCACGTTCATGTTACGTGTTCAGCACTATGCGTTTATCTTTACCCATGGATTCACAATAAGAACGGACCCATATTGTCTTACTACCATCCCACGGAGCTGTAATAATGGATATATTGCACATGTTTGCTGTAATTCATCATTTGTAAAATATTATACTACATGGGCTGTATGATTAAATCTTGTACCGTAGCCTAAATGTTGTATTAAATAAAGTTAATATTACCGACGTTAGATTAACGTCCCTGTAGCTTATTATTGCTTATTATTGCACTAAGAAGCTTATTGCACTGTGTATATATATATATATATATATATTAGGGCTGTCAGTCGATTGAAAAATTGAATCGCGATTAATCGCATGATTGTCCATAGTTAATCGCGATTAATCGCAAATTAATCGCACATTTTTTATCTGTTCTAAATTAACCTTAGAGGAATATTTTTCAAGTTTTTAATATTCTTATCAACATATGAGTGGACAAATATGCTTTATCATAATGTTTATTATCATTTGAACAATGACAAATATTCTCATGAATATTAAACACAACAACCTCTGAACATTACAAATATTGGCCTCAATTTAACCTGGAACAATACAAATGTGGTTTGTGTGTGTGTGTGTGTGTGTGTGTGTGTGTGTGTGTGTGTGTGTGTGTGTGTGTGTGTGTGTGTGTGTGTGTGTGTGTGTGTGTGTGTGTGTGTGTGTGTGTGTGTGTGTGTGTGTGTGTGTGTGTGTGTGTGTGTGTGTTGGATCGTTGGAGCTATGTACAACTCAAGGCATATGCTCGAACGGGAGCTGCCTGGACGCTGCAATCATGAGTGTGCTGACTTCTCCTACAATGTCCCGCTGTCTGCTTCCTGCATCAAGTCAAGTGCTCGGTGCAGTTGTGGCGAAATGTCGCTCCTCTGTTTTCATTTAAACAGCTCCTTATAGCGCAGCTAGCTAGCACCAGATGCTAACAACAACAATGCACGTAAGGTCTCTCTCTCGCTCGCTCGGGCCACACATACACACACCCTCCCGGTCCTCCCGATGGCCAGTCGGTGCCTGCCGGTGAGCGTGGAAGTGTGGTCTGCCACAAGCGGGCGGCAGGAGTGGGGCTGTCAGCAGATGGTATTTTAAACTCGATGCGCTCTGAAACTACGGGGCGGCCGAGGAAAAAAAATACACATGCGTTAATCGCGTTAAAATAATTAGTGGCGTTAATTTTTTTTTGCGTTAACTTGACAGCCCTAATATATATACAGTGCAATAATTCTTTCATGCTAAATGAAGCCCTGTTGGATATCACTAGATCCTGTTACAGCGTAATATAAGTACATAACGACTGATGTGGACATTAGCATAATTACTAGCTAGCCGCTAGCTGCTAACTGCCGCCTCGTTAATATCAAATCCATCATAATAACAAGCCATTACCATGCTGTCATGAACGCACGGTGCTGTTACGTGTACGCAAATTGACGTGCTTGATGTGAACGAGCATTTTGGTTAAAGTTGCGCATGCGCTATGAGCGCACATACGGGTACTTCTCAGGCATGCCGGGTAATCTGTGACGTTTCGCTCTCTCAAAAGTTGGGCCATTTTATCATCATGCGCTAATGGGCAACTCATAGGAATGAAAGAGGCCCCGCCTCCCACGCTGTATCCAGTTCTTATTATACATCCATGAGAGAGACACACACACACACACACAGACACACACACACACACACACACACACACACACACACACACACACACACACACACAGAGACACACACATGCACACCCACACACACAGACACACACACACACACAGACTCACACACACACACACACACACACACACACACACACACACACACACACACACACCCACAGACACACACACACACACACACACACACACACAGACACACACACACACACAGAGAGACATACAGACACAGACACACACACACACACACACACACACACACACACACACACACACACACACACACGCACACACACACACACACACACACACACACACACACACACACACATAGACACAGAGACACACAGACACAGACACACACACTCACACACAGACACACACACACACACAGAGAGACACACACTCACACACATACACACACACACACTCACAGACACACACACACACACACACACACACACTCACAGACACACACATACACACACACACACACACACACACACGCACATACACACACAGACACACACATCCACACAGACACACACACACACACACACACACACACACACACACACACACACACACACACACACACACACACACACACACACACAGAGACACACACTCACAGACACACATACAGAGACACATACACACACATACACGCACACCCACACAGACAGAGAGACACACAGAGACAGACACACACACACACACACACACACACACACACACACACACACACAGACACACACACACACACACACACACACACAGAGGCACACACACACACACACACACACACACACACACACACACACACAGAGAGACACACACACATACACACACATTAATGACATCGTTTTTTTGTATCACATTTTGTTTAAGATCAAAGAGGAGTTCAGAAGGGTAACAACTCTTCATCTGGAGCGAACCTTTTTGACGAAACTGGACTTCTACACCCCCAAACTGCTGAAGATATTTGGGAAGAAAGGCGGGGTTGCAGGCTCAACAATAAAACTGATACTGGATTCATTCAGTGAGGTAAGCTTTGAAATTCATACAATGACATTACTTTTACTGACGAAAAATAATAATGGAATGCGGAGACCTTTACAGATACATTTCCAGCATCTTTTAAGTAATTACGTGTTTTCTCACCTCTCCCCCTCTCTCTTAAACTGCCTGTTTTTTATACTAAAATGTAAACGTGAAGCATTCTCTTAAAATGTGTTTTGATTGCTGTATTTCTATATACATGAATACGTTTACAATTATGTAGTATTCTTTATTCTAATTTAAATTTCTGTTTAAACAGCAAAAGGTTGAAGGTAGACGAGATGCCATCATCCGCTGCCTGATGGAGTTCCTTGGAGAGAGTACAGAGGAACTTATCAAAGACTACCAGGTAAATGTTATGATTGTTGAATTCATGTGTTGTCTGTTCTTCAATATTTGTAAATAAGTATCTCTATAGTTGAGCAACTTGTGCTATAATTTGGAGAAAAAAATATTCAGATTAGCTAATTTAGCATGAAATAAGGGAGGCGTGTGGCGCAGTGGAATAGTGCGTTGGTCACAGGTTCAAACCCCACTGCAGTCAGCATGTCGTTGTGTCCCTGAGACACTTCACCCCAAATTGCTCCTGTGGGGATTGTCCACAGTATTGAGTTTGTAAGTCGCTTTGGATAAAAGCATCTAACAAGTGACATGTAATGTAAAATACATTTAACATAAATTCTATATTTTTACTGCATTTGATGTATTATTTATAGATTTTATTTTATACTTTCTCCATTTCATTTTCTGATTGAAAATGTGTTAGAATTTATGGTTGAGACGTTAAAACCCAAATTCCTCCTAATTTCTGTAATATACTTAATGCAGTTTACATATTGTTATTTACTTCTTGGTTGGAACAAAGCATATATTTATTTAAATGAGCTGCAATCAGACCCATGTCATTACTGGACCAAAAAAATACATGTTAATATAAATTCCCTTCATTAACTTACCCCATCCTTATTTGAGTTGAAGGACACTAGATAATCTACTTAAATACTGAATGAAATGCCCACTTTAATGTAATGAGTCTCACACAGTAACATGTTTTGACAGGATCTAAGCAAGGACATCGTCAAAGAAGACTATGCTGGCCAGCTCATGAAGATCTTTGTGATCAGTGACAGTGCAGCGCAGGGAGACGCAAATGCTGGTCATGTGTCGATCGTCATAGAGAGAACTGAGGTGCAGGATGGGTGCAAAAGTGTGACAAACGCATGCATACTGCTCATGGGCATAATCTATGCCATGAACTTGGTTTACCCACCAAAGGTAAAATACACTTTTGAAGTGTTCCAAAAGCTCTTTCTCGAGCTCAATTCGCCAAAGGTGTCTCCTAAAGTCCAGACCTTGAGCTC
Source organism: Pseudochaenichthys georgianus (assembly GCF_902827115.2). Taxonomy (NCBI): domain Eukaryota; kingdom Metazoa; phylum Chordata; class Actinopteri; order Perciformes; family Channichthyidae; genus Pseudochaenichthys; species Pseudochaenichthys georgianus. The sequence goes on along the minus strand of NC_047503.1, from coordinate 6,466,428 downwards.
CAAACGTTTAGCCTAGAAATTGGAATGTAATAAGTACATTTAGTTAGGCGCAAACTGTTGGTACTTTCCTTTGTTTTCTTCTTCATAGCACTGTGTACTTCTACTCTACTGTAACTCCATTTAAAAATGGAAATATTGTCATTTTAACTTCAGTTCTTGAAGTTAGTTCATATTTCAAAATGTTGGATTAACTAATTCAAATAATCATAAAAAATACGATTTTTAGGGTTTATTTTTATTTATTTTCCTTAGTTTTGTCCTCGAGTCTGATTGTTGTTGGTGGGTTTTTTTGTAACTTGTGTTGTGATTGTTCATAGTATTTTTCTAAATGTGTGTAATAAAAACATTATATTTAGAAAAATGTATTCACGATGTTGTACTTTTACATTGTTATATATGTGTTGTAAGCTGTTGTCTAAAACATGACAAAATAAAGTTGATTTTGTTAAAGTGTTTGTTGTTTCATGTTTTGTAGTAGCCTTAATATAATAATGTATAAAAACTAATGGAAATAGAGCTGATGTGTAATGTAGAAGAAATGATATGTAAATATGACTTAAATATTTTTGCAATAAAACTAAAGAATAGCAAGTAAAAACTACCTGAAAAGCTAAATAGTTTTTACTGGAGCTTTGTAATAAGATCCAAATGTAATCTTAAGTAAAATGTACTATGCAATAGTAAGTACAATGAGTCAAATGTACTATGCAATAGTAAGTACAATGTACTATGCAATAGTAAGTATAATGTACTATGCAATAGTAATTAAAATCTAATTACAAAAACTGAGTGTGACAGTAAAGTTTACTCAAGTGCCTTTAATAACAAACACTTCTTAACTTTAAGTAGATTTTACTTGAAATATAAGATGTTAAATTTACTTTTTTCTAAGTGCGTTTTGTTACCTCGATTTTCCTAAGTAAATGTTACCCCCCGTTTTTTTCAGTGTACTTGAAATAATGGCTCTGCAGCAGCTCTACTCGACATTGAGAAACGGCCACTGTGTGGAACAGCAGAAGAGGACAGACAGGAAATAAACACTAAAGGGAACAGCAGAAGACAGACAGGAAATAAACACTAAAGGCCCTGACACACCAAGCAGTCACCAGAGGACTAGCCGACGCTGAAGTCGGCTGTTGCCTGGCCGTGTTCTCCTGCGTTTTGGCCATGTGTCGCACGGGAACACACCGCACCGACTTCAGTGCGTGAGTGGCAATAACTCTCCTTTCCAGCAGGCGGCGGTAGTGTGTATTCGTCATTCAAAAGAGGCAACAACCGGAAGACAGAGAAGAAGAAGAGTATCTTTTCTCCGTAATATCATACAGAGCTGGCCTCTCCTGGATCAAGGTGATGAGCAGGTCTTCGTTTGCATCATTCCAGATCGCCATGATGAGATGAAAATGAATAGCAGTCTGTGTGTGCCTTCTTAAATCGTTTGTTTACGTCCCTCACTTCCGCTTCGCTTCTCATGCACTGATTTGCTAGCTGAACAGCCAATCAGAGTGATTATTTGGTCCGACTGCCAGACCCGATGCATGGCCGATTCAACATGTTGAATCGGCCATGCATCGGGTCTTGCAGTCCAAATAAGGCGTGTCACGGTCGACGGTGCGGGACACACCAACCTGACTACGGCGCCGCGAATGCCCGACAGCCTCTGACGGCCTCTGACTCCCAAAATCGGGTTGGTGTGTCAGGGCCTTAAAGGGAACAGCAGAAGACAGACAGGAAATAAACACTAAAGGGAACAGCAGAAGAAGACAGACAGGAAGTAAACACGACCGGGAGCAGGTATGGACTCTGGCAGTGTTTACAGACTGATTCATGGAAAATAAAATGTTCACAGTTACAGAAAACCTCTGTGCTGCCGCCATCTTAAAGTGGACCTATCATGCTATATTTGAACAATATATTGTAGGGCCATACCTATACAAAGTATATAAATATAGTTTTTTTTTCAAAATACCAAACAGATCCTGCATTTTATCCATGCCTCATTTCGCTCTATTTGCTCTTTCCAGCCCTGTTTTTGCATGGACTGATTCTTTGACGTAGCTTTAATGCAAATGAGCTGCAGCTGACCACGCCCCCCTGCAGTGCTTTGAAATCAGCTGCTGGGCTCTCAGAAGAGGGGGAGAAAAACAGATCTCCGTCCTCCGTGTTTTATTCATTTGTTTTAAAGCTCAATAAATAACAAAGACCTTTCACCGGCACTTTTCTAATTTTGTCCAGAAGATTTAAACTTTAACGGACATGTTGACCGGCGGAAAAAAAACGAACTGAAACTCTGCTGCACGGTCCCCTCGTTCCTTGGAAGAGGTGGGTGTTCGTCATCTGCTGGTGGCAAACCGGAGAGAATTACAGTGCTTGCCATGTTAAGACCATCTTTTCTGTGTTGCTGTAGGTTTTTTTATATCGCTTTTGTGTTACATAATATATCAAAACTAAACATATCCGTCGTAAACTAAACCAGAAACAGCAGCATATTTTATTTTGTTAACACTGTAAACTTGACAGCTTTTTAACCCGCACCTCCTACTGGTTAAAGCACGTTTAGAGTAATGCCATGCAGGTAGATTGTGTTGCTTTTTAATGACTGTTTTAAAATGCCTTTTTCTTAATGTCTTTCATTTTTGTAAAGCACTTTTGAATGTTTTATATTTGATGAAAACATTTAAATATTAAGAGTACATACAAAATAGTGAGAAAGTAGAAGGTCAATGATATAAATATAGAATAGAAAATATCAAGATACTGTAAATAATATCTACAATAAAACAGTTTAGTGCCTGATAGGACGATGTGCAAAACAGACAAACTAATAAGGCTTTATTTAAACATTAAATACTTTAGGTTAAGGTCTTCTTTTAAATAAGGAAAAAGCTTTGGGGGTATCTATCTACAGATAAATATTAAGCCTGACAAAGTACTTAACGTCTAATATATTGCATGGTTTGTTTTGGAACTTGACAATTAACTTTCCTGCAATGTTAACTATGTTGAAGCACTTATTTTAACCAATATTATACTCTTATAAGATGTATGTAGATAGAATAATAAATGTGCAGAATACGACAGTTTAATGGTGGAAGTGTAACAGCCTAGTGAGGCCTGTTAACATCACATTTATATTAAAAGATTCGGATTCTTGGCCACACCAATACAGCGAGAAGGACGGCACAATATGTGTAAAATGGTTTATTTATACAAAGTTACTTTAAAACACTCCTTTGATAAATACTTAAAATAGCGTAAGGTTAAAATAATGTTCAATGACTATAAACCAGTTTCTTAGGAAACACAGTTCCAGCAGGGGTTGATAAAATCCTGAAAGTCCTGTCCGCTTGGAACCGAACTCCACTCCGGTTTCCCCTTTAGCCAGGGAGAAGTGCAATGTTCAAGTCCCTTCCAGGAAATCCAGTGCCGGGATTTCCACTTTGCCGACCCGCCACACTCTGTCCGTCAGCCTCTGGTCGCGGAGCCCTCGGTAACAAACAAAGGGAGACTCAGGGGACAGCAACATAACTTTCGTGACATAAAACCACACGCCCAAAAGCAGGAGAAATAGCCACTTCCCTTAATTTGGAGTTTGTTTGAGCGTTGAATCCGATGGTTAGAGGAGGGTCTGGTCCAGCCGACAGGAAGAGGAACTGCAGGGGTCCGTTCTTGGCGAGGAGCAGGAAGGATCCGGTCCGATCTGCGGCAAGGTGAGGAGGAGCAGGAGGGATTCGATCCGGTCCGATTTGCGGCGAGGTGAGGAGGAGCAGGAGGGATCCGATCTGGTCCGATCTGCGGCGAGGTGAGGAGGAGCAGGAGGGATCCGCCGGTCCGATCTGCGGCGAGGTGAGACAGCAACTGTCAAGAGAAGAATAGCTCTCGTCTAGCAGGTAGTCGGCGTATTTATGGGGGAGTGGATTTGGCAACTGGCGAATGAGATCGCTGATTTTCACTGGGTGCCAGTGTGTCAATCAGCAGTGTCTGTGTCTTTGTTGTGACAGTTTGTTGAGGTTAAACGAGCATGCAAATAAAAGAGTTCATAGCTATATAGCGCACAACATTAAAATCACAACACTATATGTAACATGCAACAATTATATAAAGGGTTTTATATCTGTCCGTTCCACTGTCTAACATACTGACTTTATTCACTTTGTGACACTCCTCCCCCCTTTAACAGTTGTCGTCCAGACAATCTTACTGTCCATACCTGTCTGGAGGCCTACCCCCGTTTTGTCTACGCGACCTTCGTAGGGGTGATGTATTTCTCTGCTCTTGTGGGGCCACAGGGTCCTCTCCCATGGGACCTGTGGGAAGAGCAATTACTATGGGCACAAGGGTCAAAGGCAACAACAGGGGCCTGGGAAGTAGCGAATTGGGGAAGATTGAGTTTGTTTCAATCTCTGGGGCATGATGTGGTACTTCAGGTGGATCGAAAGAGCAAGGCCTAAGATGGTTACGATGGATTGTCTTAATAGGGCCTTCTTTTCCTTCTGGCCTGATATGGAAAGCTGGCAGACCGGGGTGTAGTTGATAATGAACAACATAGAGTTGGGGCTGCCAGTGGGGTGCTAACTTTCCCTTCCCTCTGCGGCAGAAATTTCGCAACAACACCCGCTCTCCGGGTAACAAGGGGAGGTGCTTTGCTTTCCGATCGTACCTGTCCTTGTCTCGCAGTCTGTTTGCTTTAGTCCTTGCTGCCACTTGTTTGTAGACTCTCTGCAAGGTCAGGTTATGCTGATGTACCCAGCCTACCAGGTCATGTCAGTGGTGGTGCTCTCACCGCAGTTTCAACAGGCGGGCATGCCGGCCAAACATTACAACATTTGGGGTCATTCCAGTATCTCATGAGTGGTATTGTTATACATCTGGAGCAGAGAAGGCAAGTGGTCTGGCCAGTGTACTTGGTCCTCCAAGCTCAATGATCCTAGAAGAGACAACAGAGTCTTGTTAAATCGTTCACAGGCCCCATTTCCTTGGGGCCTGTAGGGTGTGGTTCGGACCTTCACACACCCATAAAGGCTGCACAGCTGTGCTACCAGGTTTGACTCAAAGGCTCCCCCTTGGTCAGACAGGATACATTCCGGGCAACCCCATGGCTGGATGAGGTGTCGCCAGAGAACACGAGCTGTGGTGGCTGCCGTCTGGTCTTTGGTAGGGATAGCCCATCCATACTTTGTGAAAAGGTCAGTCATAACCAATAGATAAGGGTGAGTGTTGCCATGCCGGCCAAGAGACAGGTAGTCGATTAAGACAATTTCCAAATGGTATGATGTTAGGATAGGAACCAAAGGTGCTCTTACCTTGTTAGGAGATTTGGTAGACAACTTGTCCACTTTCTTAAATCTCCTCGCGTTCCTACAAGCCGTTATCTTACAGGAAGGAAACCCAGAACCTACAAGTAACCGTTTAACAATAATCCACTTTAATGGTAATATACAGTGCAATACAATCAAGTACAATCAATACAGTACAAATTACATACAGTTCTGTGGGATCCCACATTTACCTGATACTCACGTGAGCCAGCCAGCCAGCCAGCCAGCCAGCCAGCCAGCCAGCCAGCCAGCCAGCCAGCCAGCCAGCCAGCCAGCCAGCCAGCCAGCCAGAGGAGAAAGAGACCGAACACAGCGGGGTTTCTGTCTATATCCCTCGCTGACCCAAGGAGGAGTTATCTGCGCCTCCCTTCCAGACCAGTGATTGGCTGCCCAAATTATCATCAACACCCCACATCTTAAGTCCCCAATCCCAGTGGCTCAGCTTCCTTATCACAGGGATCTGAGATGACTATGTCAACTCCACACCTTCCCCCTCTTCCTTTGTCCTCACAAAACCACATGTTAGCAGGCCCAAAACCAGCCCAGTTTTCTACACAAATCATTTTCAAGCTTCTTCACAGTTTGCACGAATACATACAAATATTTCCTTACAATTCCCTCTTTTGCACTCTTAAAAAGAGAGTGCAATTTACACAAGGCACTTGCAAAAAACTGCATCCTTGTCTGCTGAGTCTCCATACTTTTTATTCTCAGTGTCCACAGTGAAGGGCACTCCGTCCAGGCTCTCGTTGCAGATGACGCAGCGGAAGCAACCGGGGCGGTAAGACTTCCCCAGGGCCTGCCGGCCTGCATGTCCATGATTAGATGTCCACCTGCGTTGCACTTGTCTGCAGACTGCTGGAACCCAGAGTACAGAAAGTCCTCTTCACAGAAAACCCTTCCTGCGTCATAGTAGAACGCCTTCCCTCTCAGCCTTCGACTACAGGCGCTGCAGGTGAAGCAGCTGTCATGGTAGAGGCTGCCCATAGCTTGGCAGTGATGGCGGCTTCCGAGTCGATGCTGAATAGATTTCCTTTCGATCTTCCTTCTCCGGTCCGTTGATGATGCCTCCTGGGACGACTGCTGGATGGATGATGGATCTCCTCGAGGTCCTTCTCCTCCAATCCGCTGATGACAGCCTCCGAGTCGACCTCCCTGATGAGAGCCCGATCCGTCCTGATGTCGTCTAGGGTCCTCGCAGGTGTTTTCCCCCGCCGCACACTGGCTCCGCAGAGTGGTACCAGTTGTCCCCCTTTCCTTGTAGGCGGACGGCACGGGATGTCCTCTGGGTCACTTGGTCGGGGCCGGAGAGCCTGGGGTTGACAGTCAGCCTCCTGCGTCTCGGGTCCCCCTTTTGGCATCAACAACCTGTGTGGAGAAATCTGATACAAATCCCTCAAGCCTACGCTCCGGGCTCTGGGGCCCTCGGCTGTTTGACCCACCAGTGCGTGGCAACTTGGAGCCTGTTGGTGGGGTGTCTTAAAACAACAGACGTGTGTGCACAGGTTTTCTAAATTAATTGTGCTGCTTCAGAATCTTGGACTGTGCCCACTAAATAAGAACCCCAACATCTTTAGGTAAAGTAAATAACATATTTCAATAGCTCTGAATTTCTGACAAGCATCTGTATTTATTTTTAAATGAAATCCCTGAGATCCCATTAAAAATCTAAAAATATGATTTGAACTGCTAATGTTTCTGGTAAAGAAACACACTAATCTTATGGATTCAAAAACAACCAAAATCACAATACTAACAAAGTGAATGGCTTCCTGGTGATACTGCTTCTACCCGTCAGTGCTTAGATATTATCCCACTGAAAAAATGAATACAGAATTCCCACCAACTGTCATCAAATGTCTTTCTAAATGTAGATGAAATGTATATCCCCATAATGACCTAAACAATAAAGTCTATGGCTTTTACTTCTTTACCAGACTAGTTACATGATGTTGTCCAAATCACATTGTGTCTCATTACATTACTATGTTTTAGCTTAACTGTAAATATGTTCTTTCTACATTTCAAACCTCAGTTACTTTAATACCTGTTGAAACATTAGTTGACACATTACTCACCGGTCAGCCTCTCCAGTATTTCATTCTGGACTTACATCTCTCTGGTAGCCCCTTGGCCACTGATTCTCTACCTGTGCTACCTGCTATAACTCAATCAATACTAGAGACATGTCAACATTCATCAAACATCCTCTTATCCCCAAATATGGAGCAGGTCAATTCTAAAACTGTCAATCAATGGTCAGATTGAACAATGGAGTTGGGCAGCAGGTTCCTTTCAGTCCCTAAATGAAAAATGTACATTGTAAAGTTTACACTCCCCCTTTTTTACACATTCTCTCATGTGTAAACAAAAACCTGTATGGGAAGAAAACCTTCAGGTCATAATGGATTATAAGACAATACCAAACATTTTTCCCAGTAAACACTTGAGAGTGTTTCTCTCCATCATTCAGTCCTAAAAGAAACAGAATTCCAAATTTCCTAGTTTGAGTTTCACATTCTGCAAACAGCCACCTCCTGTGGGAGTGAAACATCATGAAGCAGATTAGATACGGTTTCCCCTTTTGTGCAATGTTAGGAAAGCTCTCATTTCACACATTATTATCACACAAAAATAATGTGTTAGTCCAAAACATGCTTGATTAGTCATCGTTTCAAATCACGCAGTTGCACTGATCAGGTGCAGACATACACTCACTCACACTCACACTGTCAGGTTGTAAAGTCAGGTTTGGTCAGGTTCACCGCAGAGTCAGTCATTGACAGTGCCTTCCCAAGTTACCCTGTCGGTCAGTTGGTCTCCGTCTTTTTGGCCATGTGTCGTGCTCTGCAGAGACTTTGATGTTCCAGCACAGGCCAGCATCCTCCGTCTATACAAATCTGTACATATGGAGCGCCATCATTTATTAATTCACAATTACAACTATAATGTTCAAGATATCTCCAACCCCTCCTTGCTGTTTCCCACATTCCCTGAAAAGTGTCTAGCCAAAAAAAAAATGTCACTTCCTTATTGTACTATTACTATTACTGCAATTCATTTACACCTAATTAGTATTAAAATGACTAATAGATCTATTTCAGAAACATGTGTACATCACTATCTTGTGTCAAAACATTACTAGGATCTGTAAAGCTCTGCTATTTATTCCATAACTCATTCTATCAATTTATCTTCAATTCTCGTGCACTTAAAGAACAATGTTACCCTCTTTCACAGTGCGTGGAACTCTGGGTGTCTGAACATGAAACCAGTACCTCAAATTGAAATACTATATTTTGTTTAGAACCAGCTTTCCCTTCAACATGACCTATATAAATAAATATTTATCTGATCTTATAGAGCTGTTACTAAAACTCTCCCTTTGAACTGATCAATACTGTAACAAATTAAAACACTACCAAATTCACACACGAATAAAAAATCCAGTGCATACTTCCTTCATGCCCCCCCCCTTTTTTTATCAGTGTGTATTAGACTGATTTTTCACTTGCCTTTAATAGTTCCCCTCTTTTCCGCTATTTTTATTTACCAATTGACTAATTTATGGTCCATACATCTTCTTATCTTCACTTATTTATCAAGTCAATTCAAGTTCTTTACAATACATTAGTAGATACCTTGTGGAGTCTTCACAATAACTAATCCCCTCTAGGATATGAAATCCATTCATCTTCAAGCAGATACTATGTCCTTATTTATGTTTTGTTCAAGATAACAATGGTATAACAACCACATGTCATCAATTCTGGTCCACCTAAAAACCAATGTTAAACTCTTCAGCAGTGTGTGGAACCCTGGATGTCCGAACATGCAACCATTCCTCCCTCCTTTATCAAGGATTTAAAAACAGAAGTCATTTCATATTTCCCATGGTAATAACTATGCTACAATGGTGAAATCAATTATTTAGATTGGAATACTATATCTGGCTTGGCACCAGCTCTCCCTTTAACATTATCCATACAGATAAAGATTTGTCTTATAGAGTGGTTCCCAAAACTATCCCACTACTTTATTCACACGTGAATAAAAATGTCAAAGAATATTCTGTTAACCTGATGAAAAGATTGAAGAATATGGTTGTACTTTGTCATGTGGCCCCCTTTAACCCTCAGTGTGTTCTCATTTTACTCTAATAGTTTACTGCTATTTTTAATTTAATAAATCTTTCTGTCTTTACGTATTTATGCTTTAAATGTGCGTTTTGTGAATAAGTGTGTTTATGTGTAAACTCACTCATTCCCGTTTTCCTTTTCTCCTCCTCTGGTTTTCTCAAGCCGTGACCCCGGCCTCCTCACTTCAAATCGACCATGCCAACTCCTCTGATTCTGTGTTCTCTTCAGTCCCTCAGCTGTAACTTCATCCGCTGTCAGCCATTGGCCCAGTTACCTCTGCATGCCCCATCTTGCCCTGCTTTGCATTGTATCCCCTCCTTTACAGTCTCTCTGCTGTTTTTATGGGGGGCAGATTCTGCTCTCATGTCCCACACTTTGCTCTTGTGCTCAGCTTGGAACTTCATGGTCCTGTCTGAGGGACTGATGAGCGTAGATTTCTGCCCGTCAGCATGCTGTCTGGTTCTGGATGTCACAGGCGGAGATAGTTCTGGCTGCAGTCTTGTTGTTGTCGTTTCAGCTCTGGTTCTCTGTCTGTTCGATGGAGAAGGAGGAGTTTCCTGTTGGGTTAGGTCTTTTGTCTGCTTGGAGGGTCGGGACCGTAGCCTTTTCTAACTCAGAGGGGGAGTCCAGGTCTCGGGACGCATTACCTATAAAAAATCTAGCACACTGAGGTTAAATAAATCCAACCCTTTCCACTCTGACTCTTTGTAATCATACTATCTGTCTTAATTGTTAAATGCCATCTAAACAACCTAATTGATGTCTACAAATGATATTACAAAAACCCACTCTAAAAATTGTTTCATCCATTGCTACATATGTACCCAACATAACTCTTTCAGGAAACCATTTTCTCCTATACATTGAAAAACGTACATGTTTCCAGCATCACATATTCCACACACCACGAAAGAACATCTACATATTTTCTCCAATATTTTAAGCTAGTTTCTATAACAAGATTATCATGTGTGACATAATAATCAGATGTCTTGTTTGCTAACCAAGAATATTAAACTTTAAAATGTCTTTTGGCCAGTTGAAGTCCTGCTTACTTCATCCTTAAACTCTACTTTAATTTGAAACCAAAAAAGGTCTTCCTTCTCCACCATGATCCTATCTCTATATCAAAGTCCAGACAAACTGATGATTTATCTTTATAAACCATGACGAATGACTCATAAAACACTATTCTCCCTTACTTCAGTTCTAAATCAAATGAGCCAGACAGGAAACCCCTTTTAACCACTTGAAATTGTTTATCTAAGTTGTGTTGCAAGCAGGTTAGATCTGTAATGAATTAAAATCAATATTTAAAGACGCAATATAAGTTAAATATATTGTTAAGGTAATTACTGTTTTATTGTGAAGGCATCTCTGGCGAACAGCGGCCTTTGGCTTTTATTTTGAAAGGCCGTTCCGGAACAGCCGTGTTCCTAGAAACACGGCAAATTGACAATCGTTCTAATGCATTAACTATAGTCGTGAAAGAGACAAGGAGGGGGAAGGCGTGTGGAAGCAAGCAATGAACTGAAAATGCCACCAATCCTGTTTTAACGTGATGGCGCACATTGAAAACCTAAACGCCCTGTCATAACTGACAAGCGTTCAAAAACCTTTCTGCTTATCCCTTAGGCCACTATTTTTGTCTTATTCATAACCTAAAAATACAATTGTGATGAATAGCTTGCTTTTGTATCATTACATTTACCAACATAAAACAAGGTCTGTACTAATCAACAATGACAACCCACAGACAGCTCATTTAGTTAAATATACGCAATATATTGACTTCGCTTTTATTTATCTGACTTAATTAACGTGCTTCCCTTCCTTTCAGCCACTAGATGGCAGCAGCAGAGCACAAATGAGCTTCACTCTTCTGACTCAATGTCTGATATCCATAGACAATGCTCATACAGGTTATTTAGGTAAAAATCACACAGATTTATTCCCCTTACATTTTGTCCGGCTTGATAACGTGCTTCATATGTCGTCACGCAGGACTCTCTGCCTACCTTGCGATCAACGTTATGTTTACGTCAGCCTTTCAAATTAATTTTTACAGACAAGGGAAACGGGAGCCGGTCTCGTCACAATGTAGGTGATGTTAGCGCTCTCTCCCAAGGATTTAACAGATAAAAGTCCGCTGACACTTTCGCTTATTTGGTCTTGGACTCTTATTTTACCCCCAGTTATAAACGGCGGACCGATCTTAAATATCGATCATCCAGGTTACGTCGTGTGGGACTCACACCGCACATCCCACGAACTGCACCGCTCCTACGCCACTTCCGGACTAAACTACCTGAAGATCCACGCTAAACTGCTCTAATTTCTTGTTACGCAGGACTCTCTATACCTGACGATCAACGTTCACGTGTTATATATAACTTTCCTAACATGGTAAAAAAGATGCATTGCATACTCCATTCAAACTTCAAAAACACTCTGAAACGCCTACAGACAATCATACATGGCCCTGCTATTGTCCGAGGCGTCTAAAAGTGCTTGTTCCCGACCCAGTGTGGTCCTCTGAATCCTTCCACAGCCCTGTCTACTCGGAAACGTCGGAGATCACCATTTGTTAGGAGATTTGGTAGACAACTTGTCCACTTTCTTAAATCTCCTCGCGTTCCTACAAGCCGTTATCTTACAGGAAGGAAACCCAGAACCTACAAGTAACCGTTTAACAATAATCCACTTTAATGGTAATATACAATGCAATACAATCAAGTACAATCAATACAGTACAAATTACATACAGTTCTGTGGGATCCCACATTTACCTGATACTCACGTGAGCCAGCCAGCCAGCCAGCCAGCCAGCCAGAGGAGAAAGAGACCGAACACAGCGGGGTTTCTGTCTATATCCCTCGCTGACCCAAGGAGGAGTTATCTGCGCCTCCCTTCCAGACCAGTGATTGGCTGCCCAAATTATCATCAACACCCCACATCTTAAGTCCCCAATCCCAGTGGCTCAGCTTCCTTATCACAGGGATCTGAGATGACTATGTCAACTCCACACCTTCCCCCTCTTCCTTTGTCCTCACAAAACCACATGTTAGCAGGCCCAAAACCAGCCCAGTTTTCTACACAAATCATTTTCAAGCTTCTTCACAGTTTGCACGAATACATACAAATATTTCCTTACAACCTCTGGGCCCTTTTTCTGTTGGGTGCAGCTCGCACAATTGGACACCCATGTCTGTAGGTCAGTTCCCATCCCTACCCAGTAGAACGTCTTCCTCAGCAGGGCATCGATCTTGGCTATGCCCATGTGCCCTGAGGCTTGGTGATACTTTTCCCACAGCTCCTGTGTCTTGTCAGTGGGCACCACAACTTGGGAGAGGTTCAGCCCAGTATGACGCTCTTGGGTTCTCCGCTTCAACACACCTTACTGGATGTATAACTGGCTCCATTCTCACAAGAGGCGTTTTACTGCAGGCTGACTGGCTTTCCTCTCCTCAGGTAGTGGGAAGTGTCCTCTTGCCACCCACCCCTTCACTTGGACCAGTGCTTGGTCTGCTTCCTGACAATGCTTCCAATGGTCTTCAGTTTCAGGGGTGTCCTCCGATTCCACCACTGCCATCTCTGCTTGGGTCTGCTGGGTGGGTTCTGTGTCTTGTAGCAATCTGGACAACAGATCAGCATTCTGGTTTGCAGAGCCAGGGCGATATTTCAAGTCAAAGTCAAAGTTTGCCAGCTGGGCTGCCCACCGCTGTTCAGTGGCACCCAAGTGTGCTGTGTTCAGGTGGGCAAGTGGGTTATTGTCTGTAAAAGCCAGGAATTTGTTGCCTCACACATAGTCTTTGAATTTCTCAGTGACAGCCCACTTGAGGGCCAAAAACTCCAGTTTTGAACGTAAATGCAAATAGACCCCATGCTGCTGAATGATGATAAATCCCCACTCATAATTCATTCCCCAAACACAGTATTTACAGCAATAATCAAACACTTCCTGTTGGTGTGTGACAGGGTTGGTGATAGCTAGAGAAGCTAAAAGTGGCAAGTACGCTCACTGAAATATTTATTGTTTTCAAAAGACTTAACACTAGCGAGGAAAACAGGCTCCTCATGCATCTGTGTCTGCAGTTATACTAGTGAGGCTGAAATGCCAACCTCATGTCAGTGCAGCAGAAATAGGTCAAGCCTCACACACACACACAGATAGATGAATTACTCATTCTCTTTCATGGCCTTTGTAGATGGAGGAAGCGGATGCCGATGCAAAAAGATCAAAACCCTTCTGCGCGAGAAACAAGTGTCCTCCCCTCAGCAGCCGAGCAGGAGGGAGGAAGAGTCGCTCAACAGGTTTGTGTCACCGCTCAAACTCTGCAGCCTACCCCCCAAACACCCCCCCTCCCCCCCGTCCTGTGTCCTTGTCTGCCCCGTCCTGCAAGGTTTTTCTGTTTTTGGAATCATTCTTTGTGGAAACGTCTATGCTATCAGCGCATCAGTTTGAAGCCGCTCTTCCTCTTCCTGCGTCTGTGGAAAACACAAAGAGAAAAATCAATGTATCCTCAAGCCATAAAAAAGTCAATAGCTTTCATAGAATCTATATTTAGTGCGGAGTGATGTAGATATTCTCAGTTCTGCCCGGCTGCAATTTGCCAGATAGATCAATTTCTTCACATTCATTTATTCATCATTCATTATTTCCTGAACTGGTGCTTGATGTATCATAACTCATTTAATGCGTATTCTTAACTCAGGCATGTATATGCATAGATCTAGCCGTGTTTATGGCTAGGAGGTAGTGGTGAAGGTGGTGCTAATGTGAATTTGACAATATCAATTTCCTGAACAGATTGAGCGCTCATACCAATTATTATCCCAGGTTCACTTGTACTTTCATTACATGCGCTATATTACAACCTGGACTTATCTGATATTAGTATCAGCTAATCTTGATTAATAATCTTACCTCATTTCACTCTGTGATTGAAATAAATCATGACTCTGTGTAATATATGCAACAAGATGTTTTATTGTTTGGGGGTAAATGGTTTTTTTTTAAAGGAAGATCCACTTATTAAAATACCATCCGAAGCATTATTTCAGTTCCTGTCGACATGTATACAAGGCAGCACCCCCACTCGCATTTAACCAATCACTATCAGAGCTCAGCAACAGGGGGGGAGTCCCTAGCAACAGCTCCACACCTCTGGGCAAAATAGTGCCTGTAGCATCTGTATATTCCTTCCTAACCATCAGATTCAACATGTCTGACAGAATATTACTTATCCCCCGCTGCAACATGAGGCTTTACAGCTGCACACACTCGATGACAATGACAACAATAATTTAGAAACTTTTAAATGAAGAGCCCCTTTGATAGGAAAAGGTCCATGGAGGATATTTTCCATCCAAGTTTTACATCAGATCTGAAGCCAGTTTATAATTTCTCATTAATTAGTGTGTCCAATTCTTGATGGAATTCGAGCAAGTCAAGTTCAGGACATGTAAAGCTTTTCCTACCCTAACTTGATCTCTCCTTCCTGGACATAAACTGATTGATTGAATGCATTTCTGCCACGCTACAAACCCATCACCACCTTGAGCCTTACACCTCTTACAGTATTTGTTGTGTAATTGTGGACAGCAGTTCATGATTCTGGGTGTTTACTTGAAGGAAAGGCACCAGATATTGAATACAACAATCTCTTTATAAAGTCACCCATACTGTATGACATAACCTTACATCATTCACTTTCAGAATCTGTTCTTTGGACAGTTTGGTCATCATGTTCTTGAAAAAAGTATAAATGCCCAGATATACATGTTTACTTAACACCACTCAATACAATATATAGACAAACATTCATAATCTATTAATTTTCCAGATAAAGGACGTGTTTTCCAAACTCACATTGGTTTCTCATACAGCATCTCTGTAAAGTATGTGTATTCCCCGGTATTCACTCTCTGTCCTAAACGGCTTGTTGGAGCTCCTTCCCCCCCCCCCTCCCTGTGAGCCCAGTGTGCTCTGATTGGTCGGGACGTTGAGAGGCTCGTTGCTGCGATATGCTGCGAGGACCGGACAGGCTTCCGGGTCGGCGATAAAGCGAGAACAAGCAAAACTCATCCTCAGCACACACAAACACTCACAGCCGAAGTAAAAACAATAAGTGTGGCTTGATATTGAGTAAGAAAAAGGTTTATAACGCTGTGAGCATGGGTCTGCGGAGAGCATTTCTCCGCGATCCCAACGTAGTAGTCCGAAAAACGTTTACCCATTTAAACAGTCGTGGTAGATACCTTGTTTGTTTTAAACATCATAAATAAATACAATAATGAATACTTATAGGTTGTGTACCCGAATCTCCCGCTGGCCCAAACAAAGTAGGAACAGCATCGTTCTTCAGTGCCCTACGCTGTACATATCCGGCATGAATCGCTGAAAGGTCTGTGAAGCTTTGTTTCGTGAAAGGCTGGCAGAGGGTGCGGCCTCTGGGTATTCACACATCACAGTACCCAGGAAGTAAACAATGGAAAATGAGAAATCTCCAACGAGGCGTTTTGGGGCAGCATACAGTAGACTGTGTTAGAGTTTTACTCCCCACAGGGTGTACTTTGAGGGTTTGTGACTCTGCAGACCATTTACATTCATAAACACCTTCATAACACAAGGGGATGGGTAATAACCGTAAAAGCATGACATGGGCCCTTTAAATGAAATGAACATGGTGTAGGCAGGCATTCTTCAGAGGTTCACAAGTGACATGTTCGATATTATATGTCAAGTATTCACATGATGTGAAATCATGTGATACTCAGAACATACTGGTAAATATACTGGTACATTCACATACAGGCAAGTCTGGGTTTTAACAAGTGAGAACATACTTTTCACGTTGGCTTTTTTTTTTAAACTTCATTGTTTTCATGTTTACTACAGAATCAATATCACAATGCACTCTTTAAAATAAACAGTTTTTACCCTTTAGGTTTGATAGCCATGCAGATAGTTTCTGTTTTATCTGCTGAGGTTTTGAGAGCCTCGGAATATGATAGTGTCAAGATAATGGTCAAAGTAAGAAGATATTATGTTAAAGGGGATCTTACACATCAAAGTCTGCTTGGTCTTGGCAAGGGCTGAAAACGTTTTAAAAGGCCTTTTTTTGGAAACGTGGATCCAGAGGGAGCTATGTAAAATGTTGGTTGGGGCTTAAGATTACAAGTTGGAAAAATGAAGTCTCGAGTTGTGGAGGGAGAAAGAAGAGAGTCCTCTGCAGCCTGCTGCTCATCTCTGCTGTAGGCTGGATGCTAATGCTACAACACATCACATCTCTCAAAACCACTGTTCTCTGTGAGTATGATAATGTTTCAGGACTGCAATATTAAATTGGTGAAGTACTCTAAATTTGTTTACACAAGATTAAAGAGTATGCTTTTCCTGTTGAATGTATTTCCTGCTGCACAAACCACAACAACAAAATGTCCCTGTTACAGCGGGTAATCTACAAACCTACCTGGTTACGGTTTTTACAGAAACTATTTCCTGTTAAACCACACAGATAAAATTCCATTCGGGTCCGTTACATTGTCTGCCTGGTCACAACATTTATTTTCGTAAAGGGTTAGGGTTAGAGAAACTTTGGGATTTTAGCTTTAGTCTGCTACGTTCGGTCATTCATTGTAGCTGGCATGAAAACAATGTTTTCCCTCGCATGTTTGCTCTAGGTAGCCTTGTTGTTTAGCTATGTAGCATACACACTCTGAACGGTAGCTCGGTAGCATACACGCCAGGAACGCCAACTATAATGTACTGACCACGGTAAATCACCCGGAGTATACTGTCTGAGTATTTTGTGTGTTATTGCAGACATTCTCCAGCTATGAGATACATGTAAAGCCATCTGCTAACATTGGAGTTGATATATGGAAACGCTAGCAACTTAGTTAGCCCAGTTAGCATTGCTTGCACACACACACAGACACACACACTGCTGGAGGAGCAGACAGGCTTGGCGATAAAGCTAGAACAAGCGAAACTCATCCTGAGCACACACAAACACTCACAGCCGAAGTAAAAACAATAAGTGTGGCTTGATATTGAGTAAGAAAAAGGTTTATAACGCTGTGAGCATGGGTCTGCGGAGAGCATTTCAACATAATAGTCCGAAAAACATTTACCCATTTAAACAGTCGTGGTGTAATGTAAATGTATGTTGGGCCTCAACCATTCAGTGCTTTATAAACCAGCAGCAGTATTTTGAAATCTATTCTTTGACACACAGGAAGCCAGTGTAAAGACTTCAGAACAGGAGTGATGTGATCCACTTTCTTAGTGTTAGTGAGGACTCGTGCAGCGGCGTTCTGAATCAGCTGCAGCTTTCTAATAGATTTTTTAGTGAGACCTGTGAAGACACCATTGCAGTAGTCGAGTCTACTGAAGATAAAAGCATGGACAAGTTTTTCCAAATCCTGCTGTGACATTAGTCTTTTAATCCTAGATATATTCTTTAAGTGATAGTAGGCTGATTTAGTAACTGTTTTAATGTGACTGTTGAAACTCAGGTCAGAGTCCATGACTACACCTAGATTTCTGGCTGTATCTGTTGTTTTGAACATTGCAGGCTGAAGCTCAGCGCTAACTTTTAAACGTTCTGCCTTGGCTCCAAAAACCATTACCTCAGTTTTATCTTTGTTTAATTGGAGAAAGTTCTGACACATCCAGTCATTGATTTGTTCAATGCACTTACTCAGTGTTTGAATTGGAGCATAGTCTCCTGGTGAAATGGTTACGTAAATTGGTGTGTCATCCGCATAGCTATGGTAACTTATTTTGTTGTTTTTCATTATCTGAGCCAGTGGTAGCATGTAGATGTTAAAGAGAAGAGGCCCCAAGATGGAGCCTTGAGGAACCCCACATGTCATATTTGTCAACTCAGATGTGTATTTACCTATAGAAACAAAGTTGTTTCTGTCCTTTAAGGCTGCGGCCCCACGAGGACGAAAACGGCTAAACGCATAGGATTAACGCAAACGCAATCGCAAACGGCTTCCATCCACATGCAATAATTATCCGGATAGTGTCTGCCCACACGAGACCGCTCCGTTTAGCTCCAACCGCTGGAGAAGCTGCAGTACATATGCAGGAGCCTCTACGTGGCGCTGTAACTTCCTCCACAAAAGCAGCGAAGAAGCATGGTTGTCATGGTTGCCCTTCTGTTTATTCTCCGCGGTGGGGGCCGAGGGAACAGTCAGCGTGTATTAAAGTTGAAATCTTCCGGACAAAATTATAAAAGTGCCGGTCAAAGGTCTTCTTTGTTATTTATTGAGCTTTAAAACAAATGAATAACGACTCTATATAATATAATGATAAAATACACGGAGCCTCTCTTTTTCCTCCCTCTCTTCGGACAGCGCCAGTGTCTGTCTCATGCAGCAGCTCATCCAGTAATCAGTGACCCGGCCGACTGTAAAAATAAACATATTTATAACTAGTTTAGGGAGTTTGAGAGGTAATTAAAATAGCTAAGGGTGATGATCTGACTTGAAGTGTGTGTTTTGCTGCAGCGGGAGGAGCTTCAGGTGAGCAGAGCTGCGTGTCTCCGTCCTGTCAGATTAGACTTCACTCGCGAGAGAAAGATAAATAATCTGAATTCAGGGTGCAGTTTACTTTGACGTGGGGGTGAGCAGCAGAGGTGGGGAGAGGCGGGGCTATTGCCTCATCATTATTGCTGTAGATGTTGCACAAACAACTGTAGCATGGTCAATAGCGTCCGGAGCACGATAGCAACTCTGCGATCCGCCATTGTTGTTGTTGTTGTTGGTGGCGAAACACTTCAGCACTGGCGCGGAGTAAGCGGAGGTGAGCAGAAGAGGTGGGGAGAGGCGGGGCTATTGCGCAATCACTATCAGTGATCTGAAAATGTCCGTATAGGGCGCACACACGGAGCTGTTTGACCCCCCAGAGAGTGGCGTATGCATTTCTATCCACCTTGGGACCCGTTGTCGTTTCCTCAGTCGTTTAGTGCCATATTCGGTCGTCCTCGTGTGGCTGAACGGTCGATATGACACTAAACAGTAACGCAAACGACCGAATTCGTCCTCGTGGGGCCGCAGCCTAAGTAGGATTCAAACCAATTTAGAACTGTTTCCGAAAGTCCCACCCAGTTTTCCAGTCGGTCTAGTAATATGCTGTGGTCAACAGTGTCAAACGCAGCACTGAGATCTAATAATACTAACACTGAAGTTCTGCCACTGTCTGTGTTTAAGTGGATGTCATTGAAGACCTTTACAAGAGCAGTCTCAGTGCTGTGGTTTGGACGAAAGCCTGACTGGAACACATCAAAACAGTTATTTAAATGCAAGAAATTACTCAACTGTTGAAAAACAACCTTTTCAATGATTTTACCTAGAAATGGCAGGTTTGATATGGGCCTGTAATTGTTCATTACTTAAGCATCTAGATTATTCTTTTTTAAGAGCAGTTTAATGACTGCAGTTTTCAGGGCCTGTGGAAAAATACCTGAGTGAAGAGATTTGTTTACTATATGAAGTAGATCTGTGGCCATGCAAGACAAAACATCTTTAAAAAACCCTGTTGGAATAATATCAAGGCAGCAGGAGGAGGACTTCAGAAGTTGAATAATGTCCTCTAGGTTTTTATCATTAATCTGATGGAATTGTGTCATGGTGTTTGAATTGATATTAGGTGGACACAGAGACAACACATTTTCTGTACCTGATACAGAGGCACTGACTGCTTGTCTGATTTTCTGAATTTTGTCAGTGAAAAAGGAGACAAAATCATTGCACGCCCTGGTGGATAGAAATTCAGAGGCTACTGACACTGGGGGGTTAGTTAGTCTGTCGACGGTAGCAAACAAGGCATGTGCGTTGTTTTTGTTTTTGGTAATGATGTCAGAGAAGAACGATTGGCGTGCGTTTTTCAATTCCAAATTATAAAGGCCAAGTCTCTCTTTATAGATTTCAAAGTGAACCTGGAGATTTGTTTTTCGCCACCTGCGTTCAGCTTTTCGACATTCTCTTTTTTCTGTTTTCACGGTCATGGCCTTTCTCCATGGAGATATTTTCTTGCCAGACACTTCCTTTACCTTAGTTGGAGCAATGGCATCTATAACATTTTTAATTTTTGAATTAAAATGATCTACTAGCTCATTTACTGAGATGTTAGCAGGGGCAAGTGTGGAAGAAAAATTCTGAGTAAACATTTCCCTAGTATTTTCAGTTAAATATCACTTTGTGGTTACCTCTTTTTGAACATTTTTGTGAACAGAAATAGAGCTCTCAAAGAAAATACAGGAATGGTCAGAGAGTGCAACATCAGTCACCACAACCTTAGAGATATTCAGACCCTTTGAGATAATTAAGTCCAGAGTGTGCCCCTTATTGTGCGTGGGCTCCGTCACATGCTGAGTCAGTCCATAGCTATCAAGAACACAAAACAGTTATTTTGCCCCTCTGTCCTGGGGGTTGTCAACATGGATGTTAAAATCACCAACAATGACTAGACGGTCAAAGTCAATACACACTATAGACAGCAGTTCAGTAAAGTCATCAAAAAAGCTTGCACAGTATTTGGGTGGTCTACAGATATTTAGGAACAGAGCTCGAGAGGAGCATTTCAGCTGAAGGGCCACATATTCAAAAGAAGCAAAGTTTCCATAAGATGTCTTCCTGCATTGAAGGGAATCATTGAACAGAATAGCAACTCCACCCCCTTTCTTATGCATTCTTTCCTGACTCATAAAACTAAAGTTGGGAGGGGTTGATTCGATAAGAACAGCTGCACTGTTATTTTGTTCAATCCAAGTTTCTGTTAAAAACATAAAATCGAGATTGTGATCAGTGATAAAATCATTGATTAAAAATGTTTTTCCTGCCAAAGACCTGACATTTAATAAAGCTAGTTTAAGTTTGTTAAACACACTATCAGTCATGTGTTTTGTAACAAGCTGTGGCTGACATCGAATCACTGCTAAATTAGATAAACTCACACAAACGTTTGAGCGCTTCCTGTTTCTAAGATGATTCACCGCTCTTAATCTATTACCTATCAACACAGATATCGGCAAAGCTATAGGCAGGCGGGGCCCCGGCATGTCCTGGAAAGAGTTGAGAGTGCCATACGCCCTTGAGCCTGGACCCAGCAAATGTCAGTTTGCAGCGTTTAGTACACACACATCCTTATCAGGCTTCGGAGACTGCAGATGCTTTCTTGAAGGGAGGGGAGGTGGTTGACGTAGGCACGGTGATGGAGACGGGGGAGATGGTACGGGGGTAGAGGACATGCTGCCAGGGGGGGGAGGTGGTTGACGTAGGCACGGTGATGAAGACGGGGGAGATGGTGCGCGTCTCTGCAGTGATTTTGGTGGGCGTCGTTGAGGAGCGGGGGTAAAGGACATGGTGCCAGCCCTGCGTATCGCCTTATATTGGTCTTTGAACTCCAGGAAGGAATCGGTGCCAACCCTCTGTATCTCCTTCATGTGTTCAACGATCTCCAGGATGGTAGGCGAGGGTGAAAGGGTGAACGGAGTATCCTCAAAGGCGTTGACAGGGGGGGGGGGGGGTGACTGGCAGTGGAGACTCCTCCGTGTGTCTCATAGGTCTCCCATAATCAGAACATTCCTCAGGCAGGTGCAGTAATAATTCTTCAGGGTTTTCTGCGCGATGTGTTGTGTCTTTCTCCTGTTTTGATTCCTCTTGCCGCTTGTCCTTGGCAGAGGGAACAGATTGATAACGCAGGCAGTTGAATATGTTAGAGATAAACAATTTCACTCCTGACTTGTTCAGGCAAACTCCATTTGCCTTGAAAAGATGTCTGCGATCCCAGAAAAAGTTAAAATTGTCAATAAAATGAACAGAATGGTCAGTACAGACAGTTGAAAGCCAGGTGTTCAGTGCAAACAATCTGCTGAATCTCTCCACTCCTCTTCTGACTGGCAGTAGAGGGCCACTGATGAACACCTCTGCATTTAGAGAGCTGGCAGTTTCCAACACACATTTAAAGTCTTCTTTCAGCGCTTCTGACTGTTGTTTCACAACATCATTTGTTCCAATATGTAGTAGGGCTGTGCATCTTCACTGGTCTCACGATTCGATTCGATTACGATTATCCTGTCAACGATTCGATTCGGTTTGATATCCCGGTGCATCACGATTCATACCAATGCGTTGCATCCTCAATTTTCTATATTACTGCACATGGCTTATTTTTCATCAATGCATACATGCAGTAAATACATATGAACTCTCTTTTTATTATTTAGAAAGTGCTTCAGAAATCAATAACATAAATGTCTTGACATTAATTTATAAACCAAAATAAATGAATTGTATAGGTCTAGCCTCCGTGTGTGAAGTGTTCCATCCTCAAAAACAAAAAGCTAATGCTTCTGCAGTCTAGCTGCAGCTTCTAGCCACGGCCTTCTGTTAAGAAAGGACACTGAATGTCCTGAATGTGGCTTCACACACAGGACTTGAGTCTGAACACAGCAGACAACAGGAGTATTTACAACAGCATATACAAACAAAAATAGTGCATGTGGGTGCACACTTACATTCTCTGTCTTACTGTTACATAAATCCCATGAATGTATGAGATTAAATTAGCTTCATTATATCTCAGTGATTAAGTGAATAACAAAGTTTCTATCGGGTCGCTATCAGCATGTCACTCATTATTTTCAGGGAGGGGGCGGGGCTTGGAGGAACGGAGAGGAGACGGTGATCGCGGAAGCTTTTTTCCTCCTGCCTTCACAAACTTTACACACGTATATATCGTCTGAAAATTGCTAGAGGACATTCATACTTTGCAATCCAAGACTTAATTAAATCCACCAAAAACCTGACATGATTGTAACGTGATTATTTTTGAAAAACATAAATCCCTGTCACACTCCGTGCTCAGAGACACACCCTGTGTCTCTGAGCCGCAGCGACACGGAGTGATTCGGAGCGGGTCCTTCTGCTGTCGGTTCTGGACTGGTGTTCTTGTGTTGGTGGATAAAGCAGACTGCTCCGTGTTGCTGTGCCGCTGTCACGTCTGTTCCCTGATCTCTGCGTCACCGACCGATTTGATATTAAAGTGACAGAAAAAACGTTATAGTAAAGCCGCGGCCGGAAAATCAGGAAGCAACATTGCTACTCTATAACCGATTATCTTCCGTCACTGCATCGAGACCGAATCGTCCACGTCCGCATCGCAATGCATCGTAGAAACGATTATTTTCAACACCCCTAATGTGTAGTACCACATTCTTCACAGTCGGATGTTCAGCCCCAATATGCAGGATCTTCTCAGCCATGTCAGAGACCACATCCTTGGGAAAACAGAGTACTTTGGTGTTGTTCTTACTACACAGACCTTTTACATCTCTTACAGCAGAGTCACCCACAATCAGAGTTTCAAGCCCAGTCGTTAGCTTTCCCTCTAGCCT
The DNA here is from genome assembly GCF_902827115.2 of Pseudochaenichthys georgianus. Taxonomy (NCBI): domain Eukaryota; kingdom Metazoa; phylum Chordata; class Actinopteri; order Perciformes; family Channichthyidae; genus Pseudochaenichthys; species Pseudochaenichthys georgianus. Next base: position 6,442,560 of record NC_047503.1, on the reverse strand, counting down.
TTTACTTTTGGAGTAGCTATTGGTCCTTACCCTGCTGTGTGAAGAGGACAGGTTATCCAGGTCATCAGATCTCCGGTTCTCGGTCAGCGGAGCGTATCTGTTCTGGATTGGCACACTTGGTGGTTTAGGAGGATTGTTTGTAATTCCCCCTTTAGCAGCTGTCCACTGCTGTTTCCTAGTATGAATAGGGGTTGAAGAGGCGCTCTTCCTGGGTGATAACAATGTACTTAAAGTAGGAACAGCATCGTTCTTCAGTGCCCTACGCTGTACATATCCGGCATGAATCCTGAGGTACTTTAGGTTAAGGTCTTGTTTTGAAGGGGACCTATCATGCAAAGGCACTTTTGTACGTCTTTTATACATGAATATGTGTCCCTGGTGTGTCAGGGAACCCACCAAGTGTCAGAAAACACAACCCTCTCTCTTTTCCTCCATACCCAAATCTCTAAAAACGGGGTTGCAACGGATCTGATACAGACTGATACAGATTTGAAAATTATCTGACGTCAGGAACGAGGAGCTCCGCCTATATGGGCAACTCTCCACCTATCAGGGGAATGTGGGGTTGGGCCACGGCCGGCCATTGCCGCTCGAAAGCGCTGGAGACGCTGTAGTACATATGCCAGGCCTGTAAGTGGCGCTGTAGTCTGCCACAAAAGCAGTGAAGAAGAATTTCCCGCGCATGGTTGCCATGGTTGCCCTTCTGTTTATTCTCCGCTGTGGCTCTTTTTCTCCCTCCCAGAGGCAAGCGTTTGCTTCTGCTGCTGTAATTCAATGCAATCCCTCCCTGTCGAGGCAAGCACTGTAATTCTCTCCGGTTAGTCAACCAGCAGATGACAAACACCTACCTCTCCTCCTCTTCCAAGGAACGAGGGGACCGTGCGGCAGAGTTTCAGTTAGAGTTTTTTTCGCCGGTCAACATGTCCGTTAAAGTTTAAATCTTCTGGACAAAGTTAGAAAAGTGCCGGTCAAAGGTCTTCTTTGTTATTTATTGAGCTTTAAAACAAATGAATAATGACTCTATATAATCATATAAGAATAAAACACGGAGGACGGAGATCTCTTTTCCTCCCCCACTTCTAAGTGCCCAGCAGCTGATCTCAAAGCACGCTCTGAAGAACCAGCACCTTATCGTGGTAGAGAGGTTTGTGTGCCCTGATGAACCTGGGGGCTGTGTTGTCTGGAACCTTGTGTTCCTGGTAGGGTCTCCCATGGCAAATTGGTCTCAGGCAAGGGGCCAGACTAAGATTGGTTCAAAAGACCTCATGAAAGGAAAAACAAGAAGTGAGGATACCCGGCCCGGAGGAAGCCCGGGGTCCCCTTCTGGAGCCAGGCCCAGAAGGAGGACTCGTCGGCGAGCGTCTGGTGGCCGGGCTTGCCACGGAGCCCGGCCGGGCCCAGCCCGAAAAGGCAACGTGGGCAACACCTCCGCTTCTCTGTCCCGCGGGCCCACCACCTACGGGAAACATCGATGGGGTCGGGTGCGCTGCCAGACGGGTGGCAGTGAAAGCGGAGGGTCTCGACGGACCAGACCCGGGCGGCAGAAGCTGGCTTTGGGGACGTGGAACGTCACCTCTCTGGGGGGGAAGGAGCCGGAGCTTGTGCGGGAGGTGGAGCGGTACCAGTTGGATCTGGTTGGGCTCACCTCTACGCACAGCGTCGGCTCTGGAACCTTACTTCTGGATAGGGGTTGGACTCTATTCTTCTCCGGAGTTGCTCAAGGTGTGAGGCGCCGGGCGGGTGTGGGGATACTCACAAGTCCCCGGTTAGGTGCTTCGTTGTTGGAGTTTACCCCAGTGGACGAGAGGGTCGCCTCCCTACGCCTGCGGGTTATGGGGGGGAAAACTCTGACTGTTGTGTGTGCTTATGCACCCAACAGCAGTTCAGAGTATTCGGCCTTCTTGGAGACCCTGGAAAGAGTCCTGTATGGGGCTCCTGAAGGGGACTCCTTAGTCTTGCTGGGAGACTTCAACGCACATGTGGGCAATGATGGAGACACTTGGAGGGGCGTGATTGGGAGGAACGGCCCCCCTGATCTGAACCGGAGTGGTGGTTTGTTACTGGACTTCTGTGCTAGTCATGGATTGGCCATAACAAACACCATGTTCGAACATAAGGATGCTCATAAGTGTACGTGGTACCAGAGCACCCTAGGCAGAAGGTCCATGATCGATTTCGTTATCGTATCATCGGACCTGAGGCCGTATGTTTTGGACACTCGGGTAAAGAGAGGGGCGGAGTTGTCAACTGATCACCATCTGGTGGTGAGTTGGGTCGAGTGGCGGGGGAAGCCTCTGGATAGACCTGGTAAGCCCAAACGTGTAGTTCGGGTGAACTGGGAACGTCTGGAGGAGGCCCAAGTTCAGGAGGCCTTCAACTCACACCTCCGGCGGAGCTTTTCGGGCATTCCTGTGGAGGTTGGGGACATTGAACCAGAGTGGTCGGTGTTCAAAGCCTCTATTGCCGAAGCCGCGGTGGGGAGCTGTGGTCTCAAGGTCTTAGGTGCCTCAAGGGGCGGTAACCCTCGAACCTCCTGGTGGACACCGGTGGTCAGGGAAGCCGTCCGACTGAAGAAGGAGGCCTTCAGGGATTTGTTATCCCGGGGGACTCCCGAAGCAGTTGCAAGGTACCGACAGGCCCGAAGGGCAGCAGCCTCATCCGTGGCCGAGGCAAAGCAGCGGGTGTGGGAGAAGTTCGGAGAAGACATGGAGAAGGACTTTCGGGCGGCACCAAAGTTGTTCTGGAAAACTGTCCGACACCTCAGGAGGGGGAAGCAGGGAACCATCCAAGCTGTGTACAGTAAGGATGGGACGTTGTTGACCTCAACTGATGGAGTGTTGGGACGTTGGAAGGAACACTTTGAGGAACTCCTGAACCCGACAACTCCGCCCTCTATGTTAGAGGCAGAGCTGGAGTATGACGGGGGATCAACGCCAATCTCCCGGGGGGAGGTCACTGAGGTCGTCAAACAACTCCACAGTGGCAAAGCCCCGGGGGTGGATGAGATCCGCCCGGAAATGCTGAAGGCTCTGGGTGTTGAGGGACTGTCATGGTTGACACGTCTCATCAACGTTGCGTGGAAGTCGGAAACGGTACCGAAGGAGTGGCAGACCGGGGTGGTGGTCCCCCTTTTCAAAAAGGGGGATCAGAGGGTGTGTGCCAATTACAGAGGCATCACACTACTCAGCCTCCCCGGGAAAGTTTACTCCAAGGTACTCGAAAGGAGGGTCAGGCCGATTGTCGAACCTCAGATTGAGGAGGAACAATGCGGATTCCGTCCTGGTCGTGGAACGACGGATCAGCTTTTTACTCTCGCAAGGATCCTGGAGGGGGCCTGGGAGTACGCTTATCCGGTCTACATGTGTTTTGTAGACTTGGAGAAGGCGTATGACCGGGTTCCCAGGGAGTTACTGTGGGGGGTGCTGCGGGAGTATGGGGTGAGGGGGTCTCTACTCAGGGCCATCCAATCTCTGTACTCCCAAAGCGAGAGCTGTGTCCGGGTCCTCGGCAGTAAGTCGGACCCATTTCCGGTGAGGGTTGGCCTCCGCCAGGGCTGCGCTTTGTCACCAATCCTGTTTGTAATATACATGGATCGGATTTCGAGGCGTAGTCGTGGGGGGGGGGGTCTGCAGTTCGGTGGACTAAGGATTGCACCACTGCTTTTTGCAGATGATGTGGTTCTGATGGCTTCATCGGTCTGCGACCTTCAGCACTCACTGGATCGGTTCGCAACCGAGTGTGAAGCGGCTGGGATGAGGATCAGCACCTCCAAATCTGAGGCCATGGTTCTCAGCAGGAAACCGATGGACTGTCCACTCCAAGTAGGGAATGAGTCCTTACCCCAAGTGAAGGAGTTCAAGTATCTCGGGGTCTTGTTCTCGAGTGAGGGATCAATGGAGCGTGAGATGGGCCGGAGAATCGGAGCAGCGGGAGCGGTATTGCAGTCGCTTTACCGCACCGTTGTGACGAAAAGGGAGCTGAGCCGGAAGGCAAAGCTCTCTGTCTACCGGGCCATTTTCGTTCCTACCCTCACCTATGGTCATGAAGGATGGGTCATGACCGAAAGAACGAGATCGCGGATACAAGCGGCCGAGATGGGTTTCCTCCGCCGGGTGGCTGGTGTCTCCCTTAGAGATAAGGTGAGAAGTTCGGTCATCAGGGAGGGACTCGGAGTTGAGCCGCTCCTTCGCGTCGAAAGAAGCCAGTTGAGGTGGTTCGGGCACCTAGTTAGGATGCCACCTGGGCGCCTCCCTAGGGAGGTGTTCCAGGCACGTCCAGCTGGGAAGAGACCAAGGGGTAGACCTAGGACCAGGTGGAGGGATTATATCTCTTCGCTGGCCTGGGAGCGCCTTGGGATCCCCCAGTCAGAGCTGGTTGATGTCGCCAGGGAAAAGAAAGTTTGGGGCTCTCTGCTGGAACTGCTGCCCCCGCGACCCGACCACGGATAAGCGGGAGAAGATGGATGGATGGATGGATGTAGACTCTTATTGCACTATTTCACTTTTTACTATTTTTCTTTTTGTATTTACTTGCACAATTCTTTCTAGTAAGATAGTTTGCCGTCGATGGGTTTCATTCCATTTCAAAGTGCTGTTTGACGCTCGGCGTAAACTTCGCGCACTGCCACTCCAACATCCAATCACAGAGCTTGAGAGCTAATCACGGGGTTTGTCAAGCAAAGCACATGAGCCGCTTTCACAACAAGTACTTTGCCGTACTTAGTGCCCCGGCACGTAGTACCCCAGGGCACTAAGTACCAATCGCGTTCACACCGGAATATTACCCAAATTAGCCGCTGACGTCACTTCGCCTTCTTCTGCTTTGGGTTTACTGGCAGGCCGCAAACAACGTCACGGCGTATACTGCCACCGGAAGTCCCCGGCCGGAAGTCCCCGGAGTTGGGGACTCCCAGCAGCTTCTACTAATGAAGGAGACTTGGCGCGTCACAACTGCACGCCAAAGGACCCTGACCAAGCGTCGCTATTGGACTATCAGGGAGTGAGACTGTGTTGTAGAAATAGGTGTAATAAACATTTTAACAACAGAAATGGTAAAATGGTTCAATAAGCTAAATCTGCAGAGCTGGAAACCATGACAAACCCTTTAACCATGAAGAGGGTAAACAAAACCGTTAACTATTTTTGTTTGTTTTTGTGCAAACACTATTAACAGACTAACAATTTCTGAACTCAAAACAAGCACAAGTTTTAACAGCTATACGCTCAGGCTATCCTGCCCTACCCTGCTTCAGGGACGTGCACAGACATTTGGAGGGGCTATTGCTCTAAACTAGAAAAAGGGCCTCCCCCCGAAAAAAAATATAAGACCTTTTGAATTTTTTTCTAAATGAAAACCAGGGAAAAATGTTTGTTTTGCGGTCCATATCTCATTAAAATATATAATGTTACTAACTATTAAAGAAAAAATGGGGACAATTCTGTTTTAATGTAGGCTAGTTTGACCATTGTAACTGCTGTGCAGACATACTGATAAAATAGGGCTTCTAAGTAATTTTCTTATATAAACTTACTAATGAATGAAACCAGTTCAAAACGCATTATTCTTATCATTCTTTATGAGCGCAGTAACGGTAAGGTATCTAATTACTTATTTATGTAGTATGCCATAACTTAATAACAGAGATGGTCAAACTAAAGTGGTAGAGATATGGCAGAAATCCTACAATGAAGCGGGACAGTGAAGTGTTCTCCCGTATGTGAGAGAGGGCGATCAAGAAAAGAGAGCGAGCAGCCCCGTTGACGTTGAGGGAGTGTACAGATGAAAAGACACAGAAAGACAGAAGCACAATAACAAGTATATTTAGGTTTTGTTTTTTTGTAAATAACCGACGGTATCAAGAGGAAGTAAAGTCCCCTGGTTTGTCCCCTACTCTAACTGCCAGGAGAAAACTCAAAATCAATTTAATCATATTTAAAAACGGGTACATTTCCGGGGACAGATTGACCCGGGGATTTGCCACCAAAGCCAGGCGGGCATTTGGTATGATCACCATAGCCATATGAGGCCGGAGGGCTGTCCTTTGCTTCCAGCTGTCAGATTGTAAACAAAGTCACGTGACAGCGTGGCAGATGACAGCGCTGACGAGGTGTGTTTTATGGCAGTGAGACGCTACAATACTAATTGTGGGCTTATCATGTTGATTCGGCCACAACAGAAAAAAACAAACCTCTTTCTCTCTCCAGAGGGGCAGGTCAGCCAAAAAGGGTTGTTGCCCGGGCAACATTAGCCCGTACCTGTGCACGTCCCTGCCCTGCTTCATCTTAATATAGTTCCAAGCTGCAGTCATTTGTGGTCCCAAACTGCTAATAGCAATGAGCTCCCATTTCCTCATCTCATCTGTGCCCAGCATGACCCGTAGATAGGCCCTTGTAAATTCTCCCCCCACCTGGCTCCTTTTAAGTCTATGTCAGACTGTCCATAATCGCTCTGTCAAAATGGCATCCCGTCACCACCGCTTGTTATGAGGTAGCACAGAGCAGGAGGCTGAGACATACCAGAGTCTGAGCCAGCCCCCTTCATGTAACATGAGGAAATGAGTTTGTCAGGACTATTTTGGAGTTGCTTTGAAGTCTTATTTTTGCCCCCTTTGCCTCCAGGGGGACAGCACAGAAAGCAAAAGAGGGGGCTGGGAGGTACAATGTGGGGAAATCTGCTGAAATGCCCTCATAACCCAAAAGGCACTGATGTCTTGATCTCATGCCTGGGTGGTCAAAGCTCACAGAAATGCATCTCTGGTCAGATCTATGTCATTGTGTCACATGCACAGTCATTTATTGTGGTGTGATTTTTCTTGTTATGTGTTACTTTGTGCATTCATATGGCCCTAGGAGAAAGCTTCATTATCCTGAGGTCTATATCACTCTGTTTTATTCATGCATCGTTTACATTTTGCACTTATAATTTCAAAGACGATTGTAATTATTTTATAGCTTTAAGCCAGTGAGGTAAATTCATTCATGTAGCAGTACAGTCAAATCTGAATTTTAAGGAAAAAACTTGTGTTTTCGAACGAAATCGATTTTTATTTGTTAAAATCAACTGCTGTTGCACAAGAGACACTAGATACAAAGAATTAAACAGACAGATCATAATCCCAATACTGCAAAATACATAATGTTATCATCATATTGTACAAATTCATAGATCAATAGCCAGCAGAGGATCTGTCGATATTAGCCAGTAGCAACGGGCTCCTCCGTGGATAGAAGGGGGAGGGGAATATTCCTTAGGCGGACCAAACAATGATTTTTATCCACTCAAAGGCAAACACAAATGTGCACAAACGCTAGGGACTACCTTAAAATTACTCCACACACTGGGGCATAATGCATTAAAAAGTAATAAGCCCGTAACTACCCCATCAGCAGTTGACATTGACATGAGTTTTTGGGGCCAGCAAACAGGCCCATCTTCTCTCAACACCCCCATTTGCCTCTATAGAAACAGCCGAACAACAGTGAGAAACTACAGAGCAATAATGTCAACACAACTTGAATTCACACATGCGCACATGCACACACAGCCCCGTGTACACACAGGCTCTTTAGTGAAGATGGTGGATGCCTCCCACCCCCTGTTGCGTCCGGAGCGATGTTCCTGGAGTGGGGACAGCGAGGGGGCATCCCGCGGTGCTGTTTGAGCGTCTTTGCCAGCTCCAGACAACTTCACTATTCCAGCCCTAGCAGGGGGCGATAATCACATCAAGCTCCCCTGACAAGAGGCATTGAATTCAGCTTCGCTCCCCTTAAGAGTCTGGCATCCAGCAGTCTCTCCTGAAGATGCTGCTGACGTTACAATGAGAAGGTTTGTGTTTTCATTTTTTTATTCTGTGGCATCGCTCTTTTTTTTTCCTCCTCCTTTTTTTTCCCGCCGCTCCCCTTGAAATGTATTTGGGAACGATTTGGGATGTCATGTCATGCGAAAATCTGAATTGGCAGAATTGAGTGTTACCGCCATTGCGCTAACTGTGAGAAGTGTTATTGTATTGGTGCCTTGTGTTAGTCATGGTGAATTCTATACAATATCTAGCTTTTGTTGGACTGTCCTGAGGAATATTTTTGAAAAGTTTTCTCGGGAAATCTCTTTTTCATCTATGTCATTTGGAATTTCCGTAGATTGTGTTCTGCAATAGTCCCCATCGCAATGGTCAAAGCACAGTCAATGACTTTACATATGGAATTAAACACAAAATGACAAGAAATGACACACTATCGCTACGTTTTACATGGGTACAAACTCAAGCTCTAACCCATGCTGGGCGGTGATTAGAAAAAAGGGATGCTATCACTTTAAGTCCCAAACCATCAATCAATCAATTCCTGCCGGCTCCTCTGGTTAGCATTGTTATTTTAGTTTTCAGTTGTCAGCTTTTCTCTATCCATTCTCCAGGTAATAGCTTTGTGATGGATATCTCGTAGCACAGTACGCCATTTCCTGGTAGGAGATGTTTACGTCTTGTGAATGCCCAATATGCTTTGGGTTATTTCTGGGAAATGCTTTTCACTCATCAAAACTTAAAATAACAAGTACTAAGCGGGGGCATCCATTTTCATCTGAAATCCACAGAAACAACCACAGTGGACTGATTTAAGCAGCTTTGTGGTCCTTAGAAGCTCATCTGCTACCCAGGGAGCCTGGCTTCCAGCAGCTACACCCCATTCATCACCTGCTTTCAATGGCCACCACCAAGCCGCCTCGGGCTAGAAGGCCAGGTAGGGTGCCGGGTGGTGCACAATGTTTGGGGGATTAGCAATCAAAGGAGTGTGGAGGCTAGGGCCCTCCGTCCCGGCCCGGCATTCACTCCTAGCAGGGGAGCAGAGCTCCAGCAGTGGCCAAGGTCAACGTCTCCAGCTCGGCAGGAGGTAACTGGGAAAGAACCCTGGGAACCAGCCGCATGCTCTCTGCTAATCGCGTGCTAGCAGGCTAGCAGCACAGCAGGAGTCTCACCCACCAAACACTCATCTGTTTGTGCTGCTGATAGCATGGCTGACAACAGGATAATGCCTTGCTTTTACTTTCTTCCCACTTTCCCTCTCTTTTCTCTCTTCTTTCCGTCTTTTGTTGATCTCCTTGCTCTGTTCAAACCCAATTCGATGGGATTTGGGTTTCTCTTTGAACTAAACTGTATGCTGAGTTAGCAGAACGTTAAACTGGTACAATAGTCTTTTAAGTCAGGCATAAATTGCCCTCAGACTTGAGAAGGATGTGGGTGATAAGTGTTACATTAACAACAACAAAGGACATTAGAGGATACAAAGTACATTGTATTTCTCAAAAGTTTGCCTTAAGTTGCCATGGTTTCGTCTATTTCTTTTGTGAAAATCTTCTTTTTTTTGTTGAGCCTGATAATATGCAGTACTTGCTTAAGAGCAAACTTTGTTTTTTTACACTGAGAAGTCCCGTCTTCGCAACATCTATTGCCTTCCTGAATCTCATGTGGCGGAATAATGATTATAGCCATCGTTTTAAGCTGATTCGACATCCTGTGGTGCGAGACATTGGGTTGAGAAACCCTGATGGGACAGCTGGTTGCAGTCTCACAGATTTTTTCGGAGTGGTCCATACATTCTCCGAGATCGTGAACTGGACAGATTAGCTTAGCCCGCTACGTCCTACAGGGGGAGGCGGGCGGTGAGGTAACGATGATGTAAAATGCATCGCTGTCGTATTCAAGTCCGAGGCACGAATTAATTCTCCTCGCAACCCCACCCTCCCACAAACACACCCCCTGTTGGGATATTGGCAAGTTGTCATGACGACAGGGATATTCTCCTGATGAAGTCTCGCTCAGCGCTGTCCAATCAGATCGTGGAGCTACAACCGCAGCGTGAACAGGGGAGGACGCACCTATTCCAGTTGCACAATGCTGAGAAAGGACAGGCGAAACCCTGGACCACCAACGGGAAATTGGCAATCCGGGGGAGGCTGTCAATGGGCTGCCATGGTTCGACAATACACAAACAGCGGGGGTCGTGGATACAGGGGCTGCCAAGGTAGGGGGTCTCCATCGTGTCTGAAATGGTTAGAGTTGCGATTCTTTGCTGCTATCAATACAAAGTATTATTGCATTGTTTATTTCCACTGTTGGCATGCCGTTATTTAACATTTCCAATAATTTGGCTTTTACGCTGTTCCGGGATGTTGGTCGTAGCTATCAGACGGCTTCAGGTGCACTTTACCAAATTGGCAAATCACTCCTGCAGGTGGTTTTTACAAATTTGAAACAGCTAGCGAGAACTACAACAAAAAGCACGGAGAATGATATGGAGGGAAATGTCATGGAGCGTTAACTTAAATGTAATTTTGTATTCATTTCACTGCGGGTTGTGGACCAGCAGTACGAGAAGCTAATATGCAGAAACTGCAGGTAGCTAAGTGAACGAAAAACTCTCCCGGTCTTAGTTTGATTCAGGCCTTTCATTTCAAACCCAGGGGAGAATTTCTCTTTTTATTCCGCTGCTGGCCGACCAAAGGAGTAGCCAGGGCTGTTTTTAGTTCTATGAAAGATTGAGGGGGCGCGCTCTGCTTTTTTCCAGGCACTGCAGGTAGCCATTATGGTCATCGCCCTCTTAAGCGTATTATTGCAACCCATGAAATTGCAGCTGTTTACAACTGATATTCTGTTTTTTCCAAATGTCGTCCTGTTCACAAGATAATATTGATTTGCATGTATTTCTTTTAGCAGTTAATTTCAGCACCACAACCTCTTCTTACCCCTCCCTCGCTCAGCTCTAGTCCCTCTATCATGGGGTCTCAGTGGGACACCATTCGATAAAATGACCCCCAATAGAGGTTGTGTTGTGCTCTTCAAACTTAAGTACCAAATGTAGGTTGTCAGCATGGCAAAACCACTTTTATTAGCTCCTGGCTGGATATCACCATGTTTTTCCTCTTGAAATGCTCTCTTTAGTTTGCTATTTTGGCAAATGACTGTTTCAAAGTGAGATGATAAGCCCAGCAGGATGGCTAGAGGGTCATTGTGTTGTTCAAAGGACTGGTGAACCAGTAGTTTCTGTTATTTTAAAGACAAGTTCTATATGATATTCAACAACTGTATGTCTTACTGGACAGACTTTGTCATCATGCCAATCGGCAGATCATTGTCCCTTACTAGATTGATTTACTATTTGGGTAGTTTTGATAACAGATCATTGGTTTCACATAATGCAGGGACATTTAGAGCATCAGAGCTGGCAAAATGTTTCATGCCGTGTTGGTTGTTCATATTTCAGCTACAATCAATGGGATTAAGTATGAGATGCATAACAGTTTTATGTTGGATGAGGGTTTTACATTTTGATTCCATATTCAAATTCAAAGTGAATTCAAAGTTATGGAGTCCAGTCATGGTGATACCAAACTTAATGATAAATATGTAAATTCTTTAATCCAACACAACCAAATGAACAAACCTCAAATGGAAACCTCCTATGGCTTGTGCAGCCAGTTTGACATGAGATATTTAAGCTATTTGGCCTGTACAGATACAGTGTATGTTTCAGCAGTTGCCTAAATCAAGGAAACTGGTGACTGGTTTTGTGCTTATAATGCCAAAAGCAGTTAATCCCTTCAAGCTGATTGCTCGACTATTATAAATCAGCACTGCTCAGAGCACAGAGAAAACATGCTGTACTTGTTTAACCTTCATGCAACCCCAAGTCAACTACAATTCAAGCTAATGGCAGCCATATTGGGATATATAGAGATTACACTTTGACAGAGACTCAAAACAGGGTATTTTAGTCATTGAAGTGTATTCAAGATTTTGTAATAGAGCGTCTCAATGGCCATGAATATCATTTTACTCAGGAATCAGTCATTCACATGTGAAACCAGCTAACCCAGTTCAAAGCTGCTTCTTCATGTCCACTTCCAAGTTGTAGAGAGAATGGAGGTGGGGGGTTCCCCCTGCTTTGAAACTACACACCACACATATTCTGAAGAGTGTGCGGACTATGATGTCAGATTGTTTCAGAGCGAGAGGGTTTGTAGCAGGGAAACCGCTGAAGTGAGATGATTGCCCTTCTTGTGATGCAGATTAGTATCATGTTGGTGCCTAGGGTCAGATGTGGTGAGCTCGGCACCATCCTGTTTACTCTCTGACCTCAAGGCTCGGGAAGATGTTAGAATCATTGTGTTGACTGAATGGTGCAGCTTTAGCATGAATGTTGTGTTGTGTGGAAAGAATCAAAGACATGTTTACATGCAGGATAATCCCTCTCCTTAAAAGTGTCATTACTGTTTATTAGATTATTGTTCCTTTTTCAAAGGTCCCGCAAGTCCTGTAAATGCTGGCTGAATGAACATGTCAAAGAAGCCACAAAGACCCTGGGGAAACGCAACCTGTTTGGAATGTATTCATGGCATCATGTAATCAACTGCTGCTGATAAATCACAATGCTGAGAAAGAGAAGATAATAAGCTGATGTTTCATGGACTGCAATCAATCGCCAAAGACACATGTGTCACTAAATGTCCTCTTGAGGTTGATTGGACCACCCAGAGGTAACCCATTAAAAGCCATGCGGTTTTCATTGAAGAAGTTCTACTAGAGTTGAACCCCAAAGGCCGTCCCCCCTTCCCACCAACCCACAGATCCAGATCCTGTGATGTATGGCAAGGATCCCCTTTCGCAAATTACTGCGTTTGAACGGCACGGACTAAAAGAATCAAGACCCCTAGACTGCTGCTCTGGAAAATGTCATTCTTAGCAGTTCGCCGGCATTCCTCCCAAGAAGGAACCAGATCTAGAACAAACCATCTGATGACAGTCGTACAGCAGACACTTCAGCGTTCACCATGACCCCAGGCTGGACTTGTCTATCATGACCATGTGAAGATGGGGGAAGCGCATGGTGCAAATTAATTGCCCATCACTTGTCAATGCAGTGCAGACAAACCAGCACTGTGAAACTGTTTCTCTCAGACGCTGTCAGCCAAGGACAATGAAAACATCCCATTCCTTCCCCATCTTTCTACGTGTGACTTAATAGAGAGAGACGTGGACGCCAGACAGAGCTGTGAGAGAGTGTACAGCAACAATGTGGTCAGGTTGTAAACACACAGACATGAAGAGGAACAGCGGGATTACAAACAGGCTTGATCTCCTCGGGGCTGTCCAGACCAGCTGACAGGGGAGGAGGGGAAAATGGAGGAGGCGCGGGGGGGATGGTGATTTGGGCTCCTTTTATTTACTCCTCTAACGCCAACCAGCACTCTCTCGCCGGCAGCATTGTCATTTGGGCGGTCCGGATACATCTGAAAGTCCAGTATTGAGAGAAACATTACAATGAAGCAGGAGACAGACAAATAGGCAGACGGACGCACCTGGAGGCCGAAGACTTAGAACACAGCTGAGACACACCAATTTGTTAACAGCACCATTTTCAACAGAGTCATAATGTTACCCCACTCCCTATCTCGCTCTCTCTGTTTCTCTTCATCCATTGTTCATTATTTTGAAGGCACTGAAAGAGAAGCTTCTCTAATTTGTTCATCCATAATGGTCAAAGGAGAGTCCATACCTTTACCTGCCAAACAAATCAAATTAAATTCTTGTTATCGTTCCTTTTTAAGAAGGAATCAAAAGCTTGTTTTAATTCCAGTGAAATTGAGTTCCATTTATCTTTGTCCACTCGTAATACTATCCTCTTTGTTCTTTTCCAATTGGTCTAGGAATGACTAGGAATAGGCAGATCAGGAGATAATGATGGTGGGCCTTTCTTCCAGCGATGAGGCCCAATGTGAGGATGACATGGTCTAAAGAAGAACACACATCCTCCCCTAGCCAATTTAGAAAGGAGAATTAAATGTCCAGCATAGCGAGAAAGAGAATAACGTTCTTCAAGTTAACATCGAATATCATTTGTCGCTTAAAGGCAGATGACTTTTTCCGAAAAGGGTAATTGTACATCTGCAGGAGGAATGTGACCCATTAGGTTAAATCTCTTCTTTGTTCACTTATTATTATGTGGAAAGGAGGATTTGGTGGTGTATAGTGATTGTAATCCATCTTCAATAGTGTCTGGAATTAAGATGTGATGCAGTTTTAATAATTCACTGTAATTGTCAGCTCATTACATTATATTAATCATACTCTAATTGCTTTTAAATATTCTTCGTGTTTGAATATTTAATGGTTGCAATTCACCGATTCTCAAAACACATGTAACAATTTATGTAGAACCACTCAAAAGGAATCAGTTGGTACATGTAGCATCGTGCAAGTTGAATTGGCAAACTGAACATACCCAATGTGTATATTAATTAGGTCCCTGGGTAGTAGATGCTGAGCTTTAACTCTACAGTATGTATGCTATCATCACACCATATTCTGTCCCATCATGTAGTAAAGCATATCTCCCTGTACCATGTCTGTAATATCTGACTTCACAGCCCCTTTACGTATGCAGTTGAATTATCTAGACCTTGCCCAAAGGAGGTTTATGTGACGACCCAAATGGATATCAAACGGACATTATCCTGTGTAAATTGAGAATGGGATGAAGTTGCTCGTTCTCCGGAGGATCCACTGTTGGCAAGTTGATGATGTTTTTATCGGAACTGATGCGAAACAGGAAGAAAACAAACATCAGAGGGAGAAAAACAAGGGTAATTTAAACCAACATGCCGACAAAAATATCTAACTGGAACGATTTAGAAACTCCCGTTGGTAAATCAGAAAAATTCAAGTAACGTAAACATATTTGGTTGCCCAAATACAGTCTCCCTGATAGTCCAATAGCGACGCTTGGTCAGGGTCCTTTGGCGTGCAGTTGTGACGCATTGAGTCTCCTTCAGCTTCGTAAACGGACGCAAAGAGCTTTCAACTGATTGCAATGTATTCCCATCGGCGGCGGTATTTGACGCTCAGGGAAGCACCGCATCGGTCCATGTCGGTGGGAGTTAAAGGCAATGTGAGCGTCCATTCCCATTGGATAACGGAGAAGTATTCTCCTTACTGTCGATTGATTTTACAGGGATATCTGCACTACTCATCAACTCAAAAACATCAGACTATCCTTGTTAATTACAGAACATCGATAGGTTTAAATTGTGTGCAATGGTTTTGTGTTGTTCCCCTTCGACTCTGAGAAACAAATAGTTGTATCGGAGTGATGCCCGAAGACACTACACTACCCATAATCCTCAGCTATCGTTTGAGACTACACCATGCGCTTTGCTCGACAAACCCTGTGATTAGTCCTCAACCTCTGTGATTGGTTGACCTCCGACTATATGAAAAATAAAACGTTTCGCAAAAGATAAAATCATACTTTATTCAGCAGTGCTTGCTTTACTATTTGAAAGTCATCACATAAATGCATTGTAATAAATGGTTCGGCTGCATTAAATATTGCATCAGTATCGTATATTGTATCAGGGAGAGAGTGAGACTGTGTTGTCCTGTCATGCCTCCTGCTCCCCTAACCAGGGAAAGCCCCTTGCCTTAACCAAACTGAGTATGTCTAGTTAGTGAGACCCTGCTGGCATTGTTAAGAGATTTGGTTGACCAAATGATAAATGTAACTTTTTTGCAATCGGTGTAATATTGTTCGGCGGCGGCTAGTGGAGTTCTTCGTGACCACAGAGTGTGAACGTTGTGATCAGCTGTTTTAGCGCAGTTCTCCAGTGAAGGGGGGGGAGTCTCCCTCCGCAGCCGGTTGGCGTAGTTTTAGCACAGTTCCGTTGTACAGACCGACGTTAACAGCAGCCCTGTCTGTGCACACGGAGACCGACTCTGTCGTCCGGTGATCTAACCGCCTTCTGGAAAAGCTTCACAAGTACGTCGGTACGCAAATGCGCTTTGTGACACAAGTGACGGTACGCATTTCAGATTGTTGCCACGCATGCGTACCTGCGTACCAGTTATGTGCACCCCTGGTTTTAGGAAACTCCAGATTATGTGAAGAACTCAAACTCAAGAATACGAGAACAGCTTATGTGTTGCACATTGTAAGGGGAAATCTGGTTCTTGTCAAATTCAGAGCCCATGATGGGTTCATGCATGTAAGCGGCCATGATGGATATCGGCAGAAAAGAGAAGCATATGACAAATGATGATGTCTTGCCAGTCAGTGAAAGCACACAGCCTCATAGAAACACACACATGGGCATGCACATATCAAGTTGAGATGGAACATCTGTCAAACACCGGACCAGTGGTTTCGTTAAATGATGAGGAGGGGTCCGGTTATCTCGCAATGCTGCCCATTGGTTTTAATTATGGTTGGCTCTTTCAAGTTAGAAATAGGCATGCTTCAAAAAGAAAGCTGTCCTTTTTGTGTTTCACCATTGTTTCTGTGTGTGTGTGTGTGTGTGTGTGTGTGTGTGTGTGTGTGTGTGTGTGTGTGTGTGTGTGTGTGTGTGTGTGTGTGTGTGTGTGTGTGTGTGTGTGTGATCTGTGTCTGTCTGTCTGTCCTTGATTCTGCTTGCCTGTTCATCCATCTGTCAGTTTGCATGTGGACACACATTTTTGTAATTGATGAGCATTTCTTCGTGTGAGTGTGTGCACATGTTAGCGTGTGCTTCAACATGTATGTGTGGAATTGCTCTGCCTGATTTTGTTCTCCAGGCACAGCTGCAATTGGACTGGTTTGATGTGTAACCCAAGCCGGCACTTTAAAGGGCGAGGGGCCTGGACAGACGTGGTCTTGCTAGTATACCAGATGGGGCTTTATGATGAAAAGAGCATAATCCCCATCCAGGCATCACTTCCATCACTTGTGCACTACAAAGCCATTCACAGCTTTTTTTTATTGCAAGAAATAATCTCTTTTTTTCCACTGCAGTCCCAAA
Organism: Pseudochaenichthys georgianus; assembly: GCF_902827115.2. NCBI lineage: Eukaryota > Metazoa > Chordata > Actinopteri > Perciformes > Channichthyidae > Pseudochaenichthys > Pseudochaenichthys georgianus. Next base: position 6,425,742 of record NC_047503.1, on the reverse strand, counting down.
CAGGGCCCATTTTTAAGCTTCTCTCCTCCTTCTCTTGCTTTAACTCCATTGCTATCTTTATCTTCCCCGTCTCTGTTTCTTCATCCCTGTGTATCTCCCTCATCTCTCTCTTTGCCCCCCACTCACCCAATCTCTCTTTGCTCTTGAAGACTTGCAAATGTGGCATTAGCTAATATTCAGAGAGCCAGGCAAGCGATCCCTTTTTATTCACCAGGGCTCCACTGATTGAGCTACAGTTTGTGCATTGGAAATGAGTGCTGCTCTGGGGCTGGCAAACCCCCTGCCTCTGATTGGTATTCAATATGCATGTCACTGCTGGACATGCTAGTTTGGGCTTACTATCTCTCTTTCTCTCTCTGTTGCGGCCTGTCTCCCTTTTGTATCCTCCCCTAATTCCAGTCATAGAAAATGCCTGTCTTTGCCACTGTCACTTACAAATTGGACACAGATGCAATTAATAGGCTTGGCCAGGCTCGTATAGTAAACGTTTTCATTTCTGTAGCATTATGTAGCATAGCTTTAACACAGTCCACTATATTTGGATGTAGTACACGGAGGCTTTACTTTACAATAACACACCAAATGTAGGCCTTGTTCTAATTTCCCACCTCCTCCCTCAGCACATTTAGTGCATATATCTCTCTTCCATAATGTCAGTAGTAAATTAAATCATCAAACAAAATAATTGGTATTCACATGGCACACTTTTGCATAGTATCTTTCCCTAATCTAGTTTCTATTTTTGTGTGTGCCTGCAGTGCATATCTGTATGCAACTCACTCAATTCCCTTGCCCTTTTTGCACTAAGTCATTCAGTTTTTTGTAATCATAAAGTACACAGCATGCAGCAGGTCCTCCCTCATTCTTTCTGTTGCTTGTGTTCCTGCTTCTGAGAGCTTCTCTGTCAGCACCAGGGGAACAGAGGATTGCTTTCTGTCGTACGCTTACATCACGCTTGCAGAATATGTCAGGGATTGGACTTGCATTTACATGAGGTGCAGTATGCTAAGGTAACGAGGTGGCCGGAGTGGTGTGTGGTTTAAACACGAGTGAGCTGGGACTAAAAGCATGACGTACACTGGAGCACTGCAGCATCAGTGATTGGCTTCTGTAATGTTGACGATAGATAGATAGATAGATACATAGAAAAATAGAGCAATATAATAAACATATACACATAATACTGTATGCCTAGAAACAGTGCAGAGTAGCTTGAAATTAAATGTAAAATATATCCTGTGAGGCAGTGTAAGCATACTGCAATATGTATGTGCTGTATGTGCAGATTTTAAATCACATTCAGTAAGAGAGGCAGGAGATTCAAATAATTTACAAGAGCAACACGTTTTTCTTCTCTTCCCCATATACAAAGTAAGCATGAATGAAGCATCCACATATAAACCTGTGTCCAGTCACTGTCCACCAGAACATAGTTAGCAGTGTTACTTGAGGAGATATTTATGGGATCAGAGCACACTGCATCTTAGTTTTGGATGGATCTGTTTCCAGATCAAACTTCCTGTTCTGAGCTCTCTTTAGGAGAGAGAAAGTGGAGTCGAGTGGTGTTGGTGGTGAGTCAATACTCCACTCCAGTGCAAGACACAATCCCTCCTCTCCTGCTGGAATCTGAGGGCCTATCTGTCGGTTCCTTCTTGTGGGCTGCGTTCCAGGTTTGCCTTGGCTCTCTTCCAGGTGTGGGAAGTGAAGTGTAAACAGTTTACAGATCTGCAGTGGCTGGGGAGGGCCGAGGACTTTAGCTGGGAGGAATGTAACCTGAACACCACTTCACAGGGAGGCAGCGCTGCGAGATGGCGCATTCATGCATATTGTGTCAGGGCCTGACAGGAAACTGACCCAGCAGTTCAAGGGAGAGCCGGCTGCTGAGAGCGCCTGCTGACGTCAGTGCTCATGTGGGGGGGGGGGGGGGGGGGGTTCTGGCAGAGGCATGGATGCCGCTTGGCTCTAAGCTGTCCCACCTGATACTTCAGGCTGATTACAGCAGTGCTATCATCCGTTAACATCACATTTGTAAGCAGGTATGAGATGCTTATTGTATCCTATCGAGCGTCTATTTGTGTCATGTGATATTTCCTTAGAAGAATGGGGTTACATAACTCACGCACAAAAAATGTCTTTTGAAATTGACACCATAATAACTTCATCTCTTATCAATGCTTCATTGACTTCACATCCCAAATAAAAAGTGCTAAATCAAAGTACTATTTGTCAGTTACCACAGAAAACCTGAATAATCCTAGGAAATTTTGGAAAGCCATAAAATCGATTTCCACTGGTGATATCCGTAATGAGCTACCTCCGTGCCTCACCACAGCATCTGGCACTATATCAGACAGGGCTACTATGCTAAATTGCTTTAATGAGCATTTTGTGTCTTGTGGCTCTCTGTTTGGCTGTGTGGCTCCTGTGAACGCTCCAATCCTTGACTCTGAACAATGTGGTCTGGAAAACCCTTTCAGTTTTACTCCTTTAACTATTGGTATTGTTCATGAAGCATTATCCAAGTTAGATCCTAGGAAACCGGCTGGCCCGGACAACGTAGAGCCTTTCTTTTTAAAGATAGCTGCAGATTTTATTGCTCCACCTCTTACTTCTCTTTTTAACCTCTCCCTCAGCACAAATACAATTCCAAAAGTATGGAAGTCTGCTTATGTCTTGCCTTTGCTAAAAGGAGGGGAGGCAACTATTTTAAATAACTATAGGCCAATCTCTAAATTGTCAGTTCTAGCTAAGGTGCTCGAACGCTTAGTGAGTGAACAGGTAAAGGAGTTTTTATGTACAAATGATATCCTGTCTAAACATCAGTCAGGATTCAGAAAGCAACACAGCACCGTCACTGCCACAATGAAAGTTGTAAATGATATTACTACTATTTTAGATAATAAGCAGAGTTGTGCAGCTCTGTTTATTGACCTTTCCAAAGCGTTTGACACCGTTGATCATCGCATCTTAAAGCAGAGGCTACTCAGTATTGGCATATCCAGCCATGCAGTGGGGTGGTTTGTGAACTACCTCTCTGAAAGGTCCCAATGTGTTCATTTTGATGGACTGTCTTCTGAATGGTTAAACATTTCTAATGGTGTACCACAAGGTTCTGTTTTAGGACCACTTTTATTCTCCATATATATTAATAGTGTAGGTGATAATGTGGATGAAGCTACTTTACATTTTTATGCGGATGATACTGTAATGTACTGTGCAGGTCCCTCCATTAAGGAGGCTGTTGTTAAATTACAGGCTGTTTTTAACACTATTCAGACTCAGCTCTCTGAATTAAAGCTTCTTTTAAATGTTGAGAAAACCAAGGTAATGCTCTTTTCAAAAGCAAGAAAGACACCAGAGCCTGTTTTAGATATTGTAACTACGCAAGGAACAAAACTTGAAGTTGTTGCCTGTTACAAATACCTGGGTATCTGGCTTGATGATTGTCTCTCTTTTAAACTTCATGTCAATAACCTGCTAAAAAAACTGAGGGTTAGGCTAGGTTTCTTTTTCAGAAACAAGTCCTGTTTCTCGCTTGAGGCCAGGAAAAGGCTAGTCACTGTGACCTTTTTACCTGTGCTGGACTATGGGGATTTGTTGTATATGAATGCACCTGCCAATTACCTGAGCAAATTGGATGCTGCGTATCACAGTGCTCTGAGATTTGTCACAAATTGTAAAGCGCTTACACATCACTGTACCCTGTTTACCAAGGCAGGTTTACCATCACTCTCTGTACGGAGGCTCAGTCACTGGTACATGTTTATCTATAAAGCTTTGTTGGGTAAACTCCCGTATTATATCTGCTCTCTGATAACACAGAGAGTTGCAAGCAGCTATTGTCTGAGGTCACATGATGTAGTCTTGTTAGATGTGCCAAGAGCAAGGACTGTCTCAGGTAAGACAGCTTTTATGTGCGCAGCTCCACTTGCTTGGAACAATCTTCAGCAAGAATTGAAACTGAGCAATCTCATTCTTCTGCATGTTTTTAAAGCTAGGCTAAATGAAATGCTTGCTGATACAATGGGCACTTGTAAATGTCTATAACTATGTATCCTGTAAATATAATGTATAATGTCCTTTATTGTTTTATGTTTCATGTGGAACCTATTTGCTGCAGGTCTCCCTTGAAAAAGAGATCTATGATCTCAATGGGACCAATCTGGTTAAATAAAGGTTTGAAATGAAAATGAAATGAAATTGACATTGAATCGCGTCTTAAATTGCATCATATTTGGGGTCAATGTTCTAACCTCTAACCAAATGTTACCCAGTTTAACTTTAGCCACAACACTTTGTGAAGACGCAACCTAACCCTAGTCTGTTTCAGAGAAACCCTAACCCTAATGCAGGCGTTATAAAATCACAGTACCATACATCTGGGAAATCAAAAGAGACAAAAACGAAACCAACCTTCTGTTTCGTGAAACAGAAGAAACTGAGACATTTGGGAGTTGAGCACCTAGAATGGGGAATTCCCCCAAAAACTGCATCCGACATTTCTTATAATGAAACTCAACAGCTACTCAGGGGTTTAGAAAATACTTTGGAAAGGACCTTCCGAAACAAGAGAAGGCGTTATGCAAATGTGTTTACAAGATGAGTGGGACTCTTTATCGCAAGACAACTGAACTACACGTGTGAAATGAATGCCTACATAATGGCCATGATGTGTGCATGGTTAAGCAGTTGCTTTTCAGTGGGAAGACAGGGTTTGTCTGATGCTCAGACTGAGTATCTTATCTTTTGAACCAGCGGTAAGTGAAGTATCCATCTTTTTTTAGTCAATATAAAAGCTTCAGTCAACGTCTTTCTCATCGTTCGATTGATTATGTTATGCATGATGAAGCCTGCATTATTATAGATGCATCCATATGCACTTCACGTTACTTTACACTTACAATGATAACTTATGATACTGCATGGACTATAACAGCATAATATGAGTTGAGCTTGGTATAAGAGTATAGGCTGTCATAATGTATCATGAAAAAAAAAAAAAAACTAGTCCATCCTAAAGCCACATAGATCCTTATAAATCATATCTATCATGTTAATGACTTATGAGGTAGTTCATCAAAAGGCATTATGTGTGTTTGTCATAAAGCACTCTAAATACATTACATTTGTATACACTATTAACGACTTTATATAGCAGTGTCACGATTTTGTGTTTCATGTTTCCTGTTTAATTTTGAAATATATGTTGTCCTTGTGTCTTGTCCTGTTTTGCTTCCTTGTTTTCCCTCCTGTGCCTGGTCGTGTGATTGTGTTCACCTGCTGCCAGCTGTGTCTTGTCTCGGTGATTAGTCTCGTCTGTTGTTAGGCCTGTCTTCCCTTGTGTTTTCTGTAAGATCGTCCTCGTGGTTTCCTCGGTTTTGTTTCTGGTTTCTTGTCTGCATGTTCTGGATTTCCCTCGTATGCTGTGACCTCCTGTGACCTCAAAAACGTTCCAGTTTATTACTAGTTTGATACTTTTAGTTTGACCTTGCCTGCTCCTCCAGATTTTTTGTGTGTAATATGTACCAGCTTTTATTTAATAAAACGGGCCATTTGTTTATTCTCTGATACCTGCCTCACGGGTTTTACATTGCGTTTCGGTCCTGCCTTCTTTTACCCCCCCCCCCCCCCGTGACAAGATGTGATCTTCATAGAAAGTGTTACACATTTGTTTCCAATTTGAATGGATGTAGCTATGCACCAAGCTAGTTGTAGGACAAATGACATCCGTTTTGTTTTTATCACAAAAGTGACGTCATACCAGACCTTGTTGAATTTCTCAAGAAATCTGAACTGTGGCAGGCCATTCAGATATCTGGAACTTGGCTAGGTTAGAGGTATTAGCAAAGAACTAGGCCAGAAAAGATTGCAAACTTGAGTTGTATCTCACTGTGGCTAATTCAAATGAGATGTTTCACTTGTGAAAGCATCGAGAAATACACACAAGTCGTATGTTGATTCCTGAGATGGTCATGTCACCTGTATTCATGAGCTGGTGTCACATGGTGTGGATGCTTGTTCTGTTGTCGGAGAAGGAATTCAGCTGAGCCTGCTGTGGCTGCTGCATTAAACTCCGAGCAGGAAAATGAGGTACTGGCAACAAAGAGCTTTGAGGAAGAAGACACGTATCTCCAAGGACACATACCACCCCGCAGATCAAAGGACCTAGAGGACGTGTTTGATGGGGAAACCACACTGCTTTTCAAAGCATTGTAGTTCTGCATCTCACTAGCCCACCAAGGCCCATGATAGACGTTCTAATACACCCGCCTGTCAGTTAATTGAAGCCCTGTGCTGTCCCTTGGGGGATGGCCGGCTAGTCTTTAGAGAGCATCTATGTCCTGCTGCATGCTCCTCATTAATTATCATTCCTCAATCAGCTCCTCAATAACACTGTTTATTGTTTGAGTGTGTTTTTGTGTCTTGTCAACAGTCTCTTGTTTGGCAGAGGAGGAGATCACAGTTATCCACAGATTCACTCATATCATCTCAGCCTACCTTTAGGGGTGTTGTGTGTTACTGAGGAGACGTTTGGTTGTCAGTGCTGTTGCATTTGATCATGGGAGGGGGGGGATTCGGAGTGTGTATCTTTTGTTTGTCTGCAGAACAACAGAATGTATGGTAGAGGACATGAGAAGGACGTGAGAAGAGATTTAGCTCGATGTTTGAGAGCGATTGTGTACTGAAAAGCAATATATTTTGCTGTAGAAGAATACACACACACACACACACACACACACACACACACACACACACACACACACACACACACAGTCCTGTCATTCCAGAGACAGGTCCCCTTCCCCCCTGAGACAGGCAATCTTCCAGACAGACAAGAAGTCAACCCTGTCTGTGTGTGAAGTTCACAGAGAGGACGAAGTGATGGGCGATGGCAGCCGATCTGAGATCAGCCGTGTGTCTACACATGGCAGCTGTGGTGTGTGCAGTGCAAAGTAAACCCCTACACTTGATATCCACAGCTCAGCAGATGATGCGTGTGTCTTATTTGTCTTGGCGGGAATCGTATTGGACATGTATGTTTTCCAGCTCGACATGTCTGTTTAGACAACGACGGGGTTACGCTGTATTCTGCTGACAGCCCTGACAGATTGTGTCTTAAAACCCTGACAAAAGGTGTTCCATTGCAGTGATATCACAGCGTGGCTGCAGCTGTGGATGATACTCAGGGTTGGGAGGTTTTAAAATTGCTTGCCGATACAATTACTGATTACCTGTTAGAAAGAACGAAGTTGAAATGTTCTTGGTTTGTATTCAAAGCCGGTCACAGTGCGGTGCGTGTTATGCCTTCCAGCTGTGAAACGCGGTCGTTGTCATCCAAGGGCTAGAAATCATTTGGCACAGTAATGTTGCCTGATTTGAACTTCGAGCAGCAGCCGTACCCATTTCATTTACAATAAATGAGTCAGTCATAAGAAGCCTCTTTTCATGCTCCCTGCAAAAATAATATTGTTGAACTGGAAAGTGCACCAAATTATTATGCTTTCCATTTATAATAACTTCCAAGCACTTTGTCATTGTTCAAAGGTGAAGGTTTGAGGTAATAATAAAATTGTCCACTAATTATTAACGTAGATTCATTTTACAAGGAGAATGGATCGTCTTAACTAACCAATAAGGACATTTCAATCTGAGTATTTAACATAGTAAAAAACACTAATTAAAAATAATATTTGTAATAAATTAAAAATATTATATGGTAGAAATAAAGTGTCCATTCATATTTTCTAATGTATTAATACATGTTCCTTCTAATAATACCCATTTCTACCCAGTGTTTTAGTACTCTGATTACCAGTTCTTGTTCAGGAATTGAAACAGAATGTTTTTGATGGACCCTAATAATAAAGTCCCTTGCATGTGAATCTCTCAGTCTGGTGACGATCTGGTCGTAGACGGTGGCTCTCGCTTGGGGTCCAAAGAGCATTTGGCCCTCTTGAACTGATCACCTCCCCCCCGGTTCACTGCCATGGCGCGCGGCGCAGCACTTCTTTAGTGTCCCACTCTGTGACCTCCTATCTCCACACCAAATGACCGGTTAGGACATTGAGAGGGGAAGTTGCGTGCATTCCTCCACAGTCGTAAGAGGTATTTAAATCTGCTCTCTAAATAATGTTGTGGTCCAGCCGGGAGCATCCAATGAATTGTTCACAAAATAACTTTCTGCTATTTACATTCCTAAAATGTAATGTGGTTTACTTATGCAGCTGGACGGCCCGGACCAAAGTGTTTTATTCCCGGGGACCAAGAGAGGCGGAAAGACAGAGACAGGCGGGGGGCGGGGGGGGAGGCTGAGAAGAAAAAGTTCAAAGCGTGCGAGGTCAAGCTTCAGGGTCACTCTCTCTGTGCCTGCGTGAATACATAACCGCCAATTGACTTTCTAATCGGGAGGGGCCTCATAAAATATGCAGTTTAATAATCACGCTCATCATGGGTCCTTTTTTGTTTCCAAACGTGTTTTGGGGAGCTGTGTAATAAATACTGATGGGGCTGCCCGCTCTCCTTTGACTCGATGTTTCGCCTCTGAAATCACAAATGACAGCCGACCATTTCCCTCACCCACCCTCTCATAAAAGCCCTTACCTGCTGGACCCCCCCTCTGATTGGATCAAAGCTTTGACCTGTGTTGCTAGGTGACCTTTCCTGATCCCGCTGCTGCCTCCCGAGTGAGGACCCTTGCCGGGGCATCTGGGGAATTACCTCGGCAGTGGCTCAGTCGGCGGCTGTCACCGAGCCCTTGTCTTTTTTGATGTCACCTCTGACTCCCCCCTCTGTAGCGAGGCGGGGGAGATCTGAGGCCCCCGCTCTGCTGTGAATAATAGAATATCTCCCCCTGTCTGAGACCACCGCTGTCACCTGTACCCCGTGATGAAATGTTCCCATGCTTACCTTCAGGGGCGTTGTTCTTCCTGTTTGTTCCAGGGTACACAGCCAGGCGTCGGCGGCCGGCCGCGGGAGAGAGCTGTCGACAAGGTGGGCTCAGCTGGTGGGGCCCGGGGGTCCCGGGGGCCGGAGAGCTGCCTGGAGCTGACGGATGACAAGGGACAGCTGGAGAAGCGAAGGACTCTTTGCTCTCTACCCAGAAATGATGGACCTCAGGCAAAAGTAAGACACCAAGTGATGTTAAGTGTCCTTTCACATTTGTCCAATCACAAACCTGCATATGACTCATTACAAAGGACTTGATTCATATGAAGTGTGGCTTTTTATCTGATCAAGAACTTCTTTGATCCTGATATTGACTCCATCGTCTCAGGCCAGTGGTTGCTGACAGACCTCTGGCCTGCTGGGCTAACCCACAGTCAATGGAAAGGGATTCCACAGCTGCTCACAGCTGTGTAGGAGGTCAACACTTTAACATGTCGATCCCTGCGTGTGAGGTTGCCAGTGCCGATGCTGCACAGATGGACTCATCAATCAATCAATCAATCAATCAATCAATCAATCAATCAATCAATCAATGTTTATTTATACAGCCCAATATCACAAATGTTACATTTGTCTCAGTGGTCTTCACAGTGTGTACAGAATATCAGTATGACAATACGACACCCTCTGTCCTTAGACCCTCTGTCCTTAGACCCTCTGTCCTTAGACCCTCTGTCCTTAGACCCTCACATCGTACAAGGAAACACTTCCAGAGAAAACCCAGTTTAAAGGGAACATGGGAGAAACCTCAGGGAGAGCAACAGAGGAGGGATCCCTCTCCCAGGACGGACAGACGTGCAATAGATGCCGTGTGTACATCGAAAAGATAATACATTTGCAACATAGGTAGTCCAAATGTTAGGAAATGCATGTGTGTATAATAGGAAGATGAATCCACAAGGATATCCATCCAGGACCGATGATCCAGGACCACAGCCACAGCCACGACTCGCGATCCCGGCCTATATACTGTAGACACCAAAAAGAAAGACATTTGGGGAAGCTGGGTTATTCTGGACTGATAGATGGTTTCCTAGCAGAGTGTGAGGGACTGTTAGAGCTCGGGTCGTGTCGCTGCTGTCACTCCTCAGATCCCCAACCAGAAGGTCTCTCTCTTCCAGTTGCATTCAAATGGTCTTAAAGCATATTTAGGTAAGGGTTCACTCATAGTACATGCTATCAGTCATTATGAACGCATCACAGATGACTGCACGGTAAATCAGTGTGCAGGAAATAATGATCATGGCTGCGTGGCCATCAAAGCCAGTGTCCTTCTGGAGCACATGTGTGTGTCAGGCATCATCTGCTGTGGATTATTGTGCTATGGGAATGTCTGTGGCTTTATCCGGCCCCCACCATTGTGTCACCATATGTCACCTCTTATATCCTTTTGACATTATGATATATTCTTTATGCTGTGCAGATTTTAGAGCGGATCATTCTGAAACAAAGGACTCAGAGTATGCTTTATTGACCTTTATGGAAAACCTCGTAATTCATGAGAAACTGGAAGGGCACTCATGGAGCGCAGGCCTGTCCTTGGCCCGTAGTATTTCGGTTATCCTTCAGACAAACAAACCTAACCCAAAACATGACCACCTTGTCAGATGTTGAAATGTGAGCTGCAATAATTAGATGAGACCAAGAAGAAAAAGTGAAACAAGTTTGACTTGTTTCTAGAAACGTTGGAGTCTGCCTTCCTTATTGTTCTCTCTGTTATCTTACCTTGCCTACGTTCTCTAGCTATACCCCCCTCTATCTTCATGTCTACAATCTCTTTCTCTCCTCCATCCCATCTACCAACCTCTCCACTCGCTACCTCCACCCCTCATGCTGCCTCCACCCGAGCCGCTTGGAGATGCATTCCTAATTCCTTGAATGCACACAGAAATGCTCAGCACTCTGGCGTCAGCACTTCTTCACATGGGCTGCTGCCATTGCTGGAGCTTCAGTACTTTTCTCCCCCCCCCCCCCCCCCCCCCCCCTCCCAAAAAAATAAATAATCCTGGACAGAGACATAGAGATGAGAGTGGGAGGGAAATCCGCCCAATCCGCCAAACCCAGGAATGTATTTTCATTAAAACAAGTTTGTTTGAAGGGATTGTGAAGGTGGAGGAGAGTGAGGCTGTATCAGAAGTGATCAGACCCAAGAGCTGCTGCACAGTGCGACAAGTAGGGAAGCAGAGGACGAGGATGCATGACACCGGCTGTGGGCACATGTACACGCAGGCTGGGGACTTGATTTGGCTGCAGGACTTGCGAGCAGTTTATCAGCCAAAGCTCCCGTCTGAAATCCCTGCTGTGCTGCCTGTCGCTAGGCTGATTGAGGAATAGTGTTTCTATGTGTAACGCGAACCCTTCATGTATGTGTGTCACCTCTAAAGCCGTCATCCCTACAGTCGACACATGTCTAGATTTATTTCTCGCCCGGGTCAGTCTCCAGGAGAGGTAATTACCAGCCACAGAAACAAAGGACTTCCTGGAAGAAGCTTATCAGAATACACTTCCCATCCACGGTCTTAAATGTGATTGGCAAGCAGACTGAATACACACAGCTGCATTACCCCCCTCTACCCCTCTATGATTGGGTACCTGTTGTTCTCTCTTCATATACACATGTTCAGTTTCTCACCTTGTCTGTCCTTTACTGTTAAAGGCACATTTCAGCAAAAAAAGGAAATCCTAGTTATCCTTTTGTAGAACTATTTTTTCAATCTCGAGATGCTGCAGCCTTCTCTCCAATATATAATGGGACCAGATGGCACTATTCTTGTATGGCTTAAAGTGCTAAAATATATGCATTAGAAATATCAACAGACAAAGCCTTTCCCAGATAGCAGGCTCAGTTCTTCAGAATTATCCACATGCCTTGTTCTGAGCTGTTTCATTCACTATTTTCTTTGTAGCAAACGGCACCTGCCAATCGTATAACTGTGTAACCTTTCAAAAATAAACAATGCCACTTCTCATAAAAAAGAGGCTCATGCTCACTCGTAAGCAAATTTAATTAGGTAGAAAGATAACACTGGATCATGATTTACTGAAAAGACACATTGAAAAAAAAAAAAAAGTTGTGCTTTGACCAACAAAGAAAGGCTCATTTGGGCTTTTTGGTATCTTTGAGCACATGTTTTGGTTTTACGTCTGGCAAAGTTACTGTTTTGGTTCAGTCGGCACCGCTCACATTAAACTCCCATTAGCACCTGGCAGTTTAGTGGAAATGCATCTGTGGAACCCAAAGGAAAGGGCAGAGGGACACAGTTAGCAACAAGCTAACACAGAGGAGCATTTAGCAGCTAAGCTAATTCCTGTTTACTACAACTTATTTTCACTTTTCCGACCATCACGCGACTCCCCAATGTAGTCTGTGACATCCAACCAAGTTAGTCATACATACTTGAACACATACAACGAGGCTAATGTTGGAATTATAACTCAAATTTTCAAAATTAATACGAGTGCCAAATTGTCTTCACTGAAAGAAGCGCGATATATTTGTGTTAGCAGTCAGACAAGTTGCATTTATTTAAAAGCGTTCCTCGTGTCTTTTTAGCATCTTTGAGCTAATTGTTTGGTTGTATTGCTGGCAACATGACTATTTTGGTTCAGTCTGCACCACTCACGACTCAGTGGCTTCCATCAGCAACAGGCAGCTGCTTTTAGGGAACACGCTCAGATGCTGCACACTACCTGCCCCAAACGAAAGGGGAGACCGACGAAGTAAACAACAAGCCGGTGGATAAAGGGGAGCCTTTTGCAGCTGAGGTTATTCCTGTTTACTGCAACTTAATGTCACAGTTCCTACCATCACGCTACTCCCCCATGTAATTACTGAAATCTGTGACATCCAACCAAGTTTGCCATACCTATTTGAAAAAAGTATTAAGGCTTATGTTGGAATTATAACATCAAATGTAAGAGAATAAGTTATGAGAGTGAGACCTAAATTGTAAAAAAGCTGAATTACCCTTCAACGTTCAAGCTAGGTGTCTACAGTATGTAAGCATTCGACTAAAGCGGACTGACATCAGATCCTGTATTTTGGCAGATGCCTCTCTCCCTCTTTCAGTTTCAGCATGTTGTTATCAGTCTCAAATAACTCCCTGAGTGTGTACATCATCGCCTATCAGACTGCAACCAGGAAGAAATATATCAATCAATATCATTCTGAGGTTTCAGTAATCCCTGGCTAAGTGTAATAGGCTGCTGAGATCCACTTTTGCTGCCAGCTGACTCAGGCGGGTGCTCAGCCCCACCAGGCCGGTTGGCTGCTCCTCCCTGGCTGCTCTGTCCTTGATCAGCCCAGGGTGGTGGACGCACATGGGGACCACCCCGAAACTAAAAAGCGCCCATGGCTCCCTTGATCAGCAGGAATGCATGGCTGTACACACAAACACGCAGAGGACTGCACATGAGCATAATTACATGTACACAGAACTGGAGGGTACATCATATGGAGGAATAATATGAATCTGATTTGATGACACACAAGAATACACACACATATACATATCTATCCATCACCCAGTGTGTACTCAATTACTGAGGCAAACTCGCTGCCAAATAGTTCCACATGCACATATTTCAAGAAGAGACGTCATCAAAACATAAAATATGAATCGTCATTCATCACACACACACACACACACACACACACACAGAGCATGCAAATACACAAATACAATCAAATGGGACGACACAAATACACATGCAGGGTACCCCTCGTTAAAATCAGTGTGTGTGTGTGTGTCCGTTTCTCAGGCCACGGCTGGTGATGAAATATAAATCAGCACTTTGATGTTGTGATGCTGCTGTCGTCAGTGGGCTGCAATGTGCATGCCAGATGAGTCCGAGCATTCACTCAGTATCACTACAGTACAACTCCCACAAGACGCCACCTGTCAATCTCTCCCCCCCTCGCTCCTTCCCGGCTGTTGCCATGGGGTGGAGGGCGATGGAGGGCGTTTGAAGGCTGGCGCAGAGAGGGAGGGCCTGGAAGATGGAAGGGTGGGAGACAGATAGAGAAGGGATGGGGCAGTGGAGGAAGATAGGGATGAAGGAGAGTGAGGAGGGCTAGAAAAAAAAGATGGAGAATTAGAAAGATGAGAAGGGGAAAAAAAGGGGAGGAAGAACCAAAGAAAGGGGACGGTGGGTGTTTCTTCTTTTGTTGTTGTTTCCTTGGAAAATGGCTTTCGACTCTGCGCTTGGCTGATAGCAAAGCTACTGGCACACAAACACACATTACACACGCAAACATACAAACACATGGACTCGTTGTGCTTGCTCTACATGGCAATCACCATGGTAACACAATGTACAGAACACAATCGGGGCGGGATATTTTTAAGTTTCAAAGACATGGAAACAACAATGGGGACGGCAAAGGGAGGGAGAACTGAGGAGAGAGGGAAAGAGAAACATAGTTACGAGAGACTAAGTGCAAGCAGGTGTGTGTGTGTGTGTGTGTGTGTGTGTGTGTGTGTGTGTGTGTGTGTGTGTGTGTGTGTGTGTGTGTGTGTGTGTGTGTGTGTGTGTGTGTGTGTGTGTGTGTGTGTGTGTGTGTGTGTGTGTGTGTGTGTGTGTGTGTGTGTGTGTGTGTGTGTGTGTGTGTGTGTGTGTGTGTGTGTGTGTGTGTGTGTGTGTGTGTGTGTGTGTGTGTGTGTGTGTGTGTCCAAGGTCACAGCCCAGACCCATCTGTATGGGGAAAGGAGAACGTGAGGGATGGAGGATACAAGTAAGAGGACAGGGCCTAAAACACATGAAAGGCTCATTTCACCCAATTACAATTGTTACACATTTGTTCACTTCCCTCTGGCGGTATTTATCCTTGCAGATAATTCTGGTTTTATTTGTCCAGCTTTCGAGAACTTTGAGACTTCTGACTGCACCTCATTATAATGGAGATGAATGCAATGTCCCTGCGCCGTGTCTCTATCCCTGGCTGTTACTCTGAAGCATCCACAGACCTGAGCTTGAGGATTTTAATGAAGAGATATTCTCTTTCAAAACAGTCGACGTGTGTATCGGGATGATTATTGTCTTCATACGCTCTGGAGAGATCATTTGTCTTGTTGGCGTATGCGTTTATTTATCTGTCGCGGCTAATATTGCATACTACTGGACCCATCACTGAATACATTGTGTGTACGTTTATATGCTCAAATACATTCTGTGGTTCTCTCAACTTTTTCTATTGACCATTTTATAACGTCATTGACTTCCAACTGTACTCCTATTGATTGGCTGATTACAAAAGGCCTTTTATTGGCTTTTGTTGTGGCTCAAAATGATCCAATGATAAATTCGGTCTCATTTGAACAGTAGCATCTGTAGATTAATTCCATATTCCATTCCATATGTTATAATCTATTCAAGTTAAGCGTGCAATGAGATAAATACATCCACATGTTTATCTTCTTTATCCTTCTTGACTATAAGGGACAGAGATTGAACTCTTCATTGGAAGGGACCTTTTGTATGTCAAGCTCTTTCAGGTGTATATCAGTATGTAGTGTCTCCACTGGGACATGTCTCCAGGCTTTAATGTTCATAAAGGTCTTTATTTGTCTCATACTGCCTGTGCTACTGCACCTCTTTTCACCCTCTGTCTGAAACCAGAGCCCAGTCTGCTCTGATTGGTTAGCTGGCCGGTTCTGTTGTGATTAGTCAACCACTTAAAGATGTCCCAATCCTTAGCCTATCACGTACAATGTGTTGGAGGTCTAGCCAATAGAAACCTGAGTGTTATAGTGATGTCACTATATTCTGGAAGAAAACAGACAATGTAAGTGCACAGAAACCTAAATGACACACGACAGCAAAGGAAACCCCCAAAAGCAAAATAGGACCAATTTAAACAAAAAAACTTAAACTACATATTATCATCAACCATTGACCTTTCTATAGGATGCATGCATTTCAATGACGGAACCAAAACTATCTGCATAGCTTAATTTCAGGTTGAATATAAGTTTTAGATTTGAAGTTGTCCAGATAAACCTATCTTTTAAAGCCTTTCTTCTTACAGGATCCACCAAGAAAACTCTTTGTGTTGCGAATGCTGGTAGGGTTTTCACACTAGAGATTGCTGTCTTTGACTTTGCTGTTACCTGAGTCAAAAGTAGCTATGTCATATGGAATGATAAAGGTGTCACCATTCACCAGCCTTTGGAATAGAAATCTGATGGTGTTGTATCAGTAAGTTACCTGCACCATCTGATCCAACCCTAACCCTAACCCTAACCCTGATTTTCTTTTTTTTTAAATGAATGACTGAGAAAGTTTTATTCCAAACTTTAACTTTGATTTTGTTCATAAATATGATATGTTATAGAAAAATACTCAAGGTGATGAATACTGAAGAATGAATGCATACATAAAGGGTCTTTGAAACCGTCCAAACAATGTGAAGTGAAATTGTCTCGTTGGCATTTCCTCCTCTCTTCCTCTCCCATCATGTGAACTCTTTGTACAGCACATTAGACGATATCCATGTGTTGCAGGCACACACACACACACACACACCTATATGCATAAACACATACCGATATGTGTTTGGCCTAAATACAAGCATGTGTGTGTGTGCGTATGGTTGCCTGTGTGTGTTCTCCCCAACAACAGCTTATCCCTCTTGTCTGGGTGTAGATTTAGCCAGGACAGCTGAGCTCATTTGAGAAGTCAAAGCGGGCCGGAGGTCAGACGCTGGTGTAGGTGGCCTCTTGTACTCAGACCACCATCTAGCAGTTACCAAATGAATCAGAGTCTCGCTGAGTGGTGGCGAGCATGACGTACGTACGTACGTCCCTCCCTCACACTCTCTCTTTCTGCTTTCCATCCCTCTATCTCTGTCTGTCTCTCTGTCATGCTCTCGCACACCAAGCCAACAGCAACCCATAAAGCCACATCTGGACCACTTCTCCCCGCTGGACATGAACAACTCTACCACCTTGAAAACCCTTTCCCTTATCTGTCTAAGTATTATTTGTAGAGTGCTCCAGATCTACACACTTCTTCTTCTTAAAATGGGTTCATTTAGTGTAGATTATTTGTGTGACTTCATTGCATATTAGACTGCAAACAAAGTCCAGATGTTCTAAATGGATGAGGATTCATGCAACACACTGCAGTTTACCAACAGTCACACTCTCGCAGATGGACTGTGCAGGCCGTACACATGCCGTACACACCAGAGCTCCTCTGGCCCTCCTCCCAGTAACCGCTTAGTGCTTTCACACTTTTTTACTGTTGTTCTGTTTGTGGTACATTTACGTAACACTTTTCACATCAAAGTGCAGCTGTTCAACTTGTTGCTGAGAAACGACTACACAGGGAACATGGAGAACAATGGAGGGCTGGGTGGAGTGGCATGGAGGGCATTGTCTACTGTCCAATATGACATTTAGTCAGGCTTGAAAGCCACTTTCTGCTCATCATCATCCATATTATCAAATTAGATTGTTCTTCCGGTAGTAGAATGGATTACTCTGTGACTCCATACAGACTGCACCCTGCACCAATCTCAGAAACAGTAGAGCTAGATCTTAGCTCTTCCTACTTATTTTTTTAGAAAATGATTCATATTTGTTAATCAATTGAAGAGTTTATGTCGCCACTCTTCGATAAATGAGAGCGAACTCGGGTCAAAAGCTATACAGTGCCATACCATTGTTCTGAAGGCCCGTTATTCCAAAGCCCCAATAGTCTGATAGATGTCCCCAAACACCCAGGGATACACACTCTTCCTGCAACAAAAGCACAGGGCTAATTACTGTTGCTGTATTACCTTATTGGACCTTTCCTGTCCCAGTAATGTTGTCCCTCGTATGGCAAAGGCATAACCTGCCCTACTCTTAATGTCCTGATATTCTTATCCTAAAGCTGCATTCACGCTATACGTAACATGTCTCTGCACTGACATTGCCTTTGTGTTCCTATGGAGACACCTTTGGTGATGTGCACTGCTCGAAATTGGCGCCGAGTGCTGCACTCAAAGTTCAAATTATTTCAACTTTGAGCTTGTTTACTGCCGACCTTTTGACGCCAAGTCAATCAAATGACGGCTGAATGAAGGGGGGCAAGCGAGCAGTGGACTATCATAGAAAGGAAACTGGCTGTTTTCTCCATAAGGCAACGAGCAAATTGTGTGTGCATTCAGCTTTACCCTGATATTCTTACCCTAAAGCTAAAGGCTACAACTACCTATGGGAATTGTCTTTACTATTGGGGTTTCACGGTGATGGTCCGTCAGAACAATGAGTGCCCCGTTTGGGTGAGCTCCGTCAAAAAGTTTCAAATTGGTGAAAGTTACACATAAAAAGCAAAGGTTTTTTCCAGAGATACATTTCCTTTGACACCTAAACACCCATCTAAATTTGCAAAGCAATCACTCCTAGAGGCTATGGTCACACAGTGTCCGTACAAAAATGAACATTAGCATTCCATTCAAAGTGCATCCTTGTGTAGATCTGGACTGAATTGACCAGCAGGAAGCACAGAGGTTTCCACAAAGCTCTCCAGATGTTCCTTGCTCCATCAAGCTTGTGACTTCTACCATCCTGATTATTTTGATTTGAGATCCAAAGCGTAGATGACAGACCAGCATCATGTGCAGCGACAGATAGGGCAGGTTGATCTGCATACATGCGACTTTCACCATGACGATATGCCCCAAAAGATAATTTGATGATCTGTGTGTTTTGCTGCCAGGTTAGCCCACCACCTCCGCCATCTCCTCCCAACCTTCCTCCTCCATGTCCTCCATTGCTGCGATAACTTATTAATTTCTGTCAGCTGGTTTTCCCTGCCATTTAGAGATACTACCAAATCACATTATGGCTGTCATGGATTATGTGTGCAGGCAATGCATCTCCTTGAAGAAGAAAGGGGGGAACGATCAAAGATGTTCTTACAATCACCTCTAAGTAGATATGGGAGGTGCATGTGTGTGTTTGCATGCACAAAGTGATTTATGGGGAATGTGTCAATGCAAAAATGCATTTTATTGATATTATACTCAATTTCTTCCCCATGTTGTTGCATTAGGATTATTAATCATTTCATATTTTAAGAGGGATTCTGCGGAGTGCACTCTAGGTCATCTGTGCAGTCATGCAAGCTGTTGATTGAAATAAACAAGACATGGACGTTTCAGTCTAAATCTGAAAGGCTACAGAAATAAATTCTTATATTTACACATATTTGGCTGTGTGTGTGTGTGTGTGTGTGTGTGTGTGTGTGTGTGTGTGTGTGTGTGTGTGTGTGTGTGTGTGTGTGTGTGTGTGTGTGTGTGTGTGTGTGTGTGTGTGTGTGTGTGTGTGTGTGTGTGTGTGTGTGTGTGTGTGTGTGTGTGTGTGTGTGTGTGTGTGTGTGTGTGTGTGTAAAGAGGATTTGAAGCTGTCACTTTGTAATTACCTCAGCACATACAGGCTTGGAGAGAGTTGACTGAAGTCTTCCAGTTAGACAGCCCCGGGAGAAAATGAGAAGTGACAGACCACATAACACAGCGCGGGACGTAAATAACTTTTACCCCCCCCCCCCCTTTCTCTCTCTCTTTTTCTCCCTCTCTTTCTTGTCATAGAAACATGGATGATACTTCAAGGATTTTAAAAAAGGGAAGAGGGAGAGATGAGCCGAAATGAGAGAATATCCCCGGCTTTCATCTTTAGAAAAAATCTCTGACATCCTCTCTCACTTGCTTTGATGAAAGGTTTTTTGGTGTTTTATCCTCTTACAAGGTGTATGTATTATAGTCCATGCAACACACACACACACACACACACACACACACACACACACACACACACACACACACACACACACACACACACACACGTGTTGGGATGAACACTGGCACACAATGAGATCCTCTTTCTTACTTGAATGTGATTAGGTGGCATGAGGAATTGTTGCTGTGTGTGTGTGTGTGTGTGTGTGTGTGTGTGTGTGTGTGTGTGTGTGTGTGTGTGTGTGTGTGTGTGTGTGTGTGTGTGTGTGTGTGTGTGTGTGTGTGTGTGTGTGTGTGTGTGTGTGTGTGTGTGTGTGTGTGTGTGTGTGTGTGTGTGTGTGTGTGTGTGTGTGTGTGTGTGTGAGTCCAGCATTGATCACTGATTTCACACTTGGTCTATCTTCAAGTATCTTTAAACTCACTAGAAGTACTCATCGTTTAAGTTAAAGTAGGGATATCACTGTGTACAAATACTCTGTTGCAGTACTTAAAGGTAATCTAATGTATTAATACCATTAGTCGTATTTTTAGTAGAACAACATGTTTGAATTGTGTGTAAGCATCACAAAGGTTATATTTTTCTTACTGTATAGCTTAATCCATTATCATGTATTACATTGATATGTCGTATTACTGATCTCTATCTGAAAAATAACTTGAATCTAATGTAATCAAATAGCAATGTGTATCAAAAAGTAAAATAGTGGCTTCCAAAGTAGAAGAAGCAAAACAGTGAATTACTTAAAGGAACACTAAAATGCCCTTTTGTATTTAAAATACTTTACCTTGTAAATGGTCTGAAGAGGCTAACATCCCTGTGTTCCCTCCAGAGGGCGTTTCTCATACCCCCCCCCCCTGCCTGAAATGCCTCCATTAGACTCCTTTGTTTACATCACGATGTAACACTCGCACTTCTATTGGCCAGTGCTCCAACACATTGTACTAAGGGGCGGGACATTGCCCACAAATCTCTACGCGGTTGTACAATCACAACTGAGCTGGCCAGCTATCCAATCAGACACACACACACACACACACACACACACACACACACACACACACACACACACACACACACACACACACACAGCTCATCTTTTTCAAGCCTCCTGCCTCTGGCTCTCCACCACCAGTTGTCTTTCTCTCTTCCTCCTCTCTCTGTCTTCTCTCTCTCTTCTCACCCTCCTTGCGCCTCTGCCCTGCTGCCTGGCTGCAGTCCAGCTATAGATTGTTAATTACGGTTTGTACGTGATGCGCCGTCTTGCCTCCAAATAATACAGCAGTGTTCTTTGGCAGATATCAAAGTGTGGATGTTTCATTCCATGGGGATTAGAGATGGTGCTGTGTGATAATGCCCACTGAATGAAATGCCCATGGCTGGACGCAGGTAGTGGGAGCCTAATGAACACACACATGCATAGCTTCAACAAGGAGAACAGATGCAGAAACATGACACAGGAAGTATACTTATGTGACAAACAAAATAGGAACACGCTGCAAAGAAAACAGCCTGATTACACAAAAGTAATCACCCGTCATTAAACTGCACATTCAAGCCAACTCACATTCCTTTCATCTGTCTTCTCTGAGAAAGAAAGAAGATGTATGTTGGTCAATATGCCCACAGAGATCCACAGCACATTGACTGTCCTTCATTCATCTCTCATCTCACGCCCCGTGGCGAATTGGATTTTTAAACGGCCCGTTTTTGATCATTGCCGCGCACATATAATTGACTCTCTCTCTCTGTCAGTCCTTCATTCCCTCTGTCTTGCCAGCAAACTTGATAAAACACGAATCGGTGGGAAAAAAGAAACAGAGAAATGAAAAAGGAAACAGTCTCTATAGCAACTCTCGCCATGATTTGTACAAAGGACAAATGACAAGTGTTTAAAGGGCTGCGGGGCGTTTTAATGCTCAGTTTTGTTTTCTTTCGTCGACTGAGAAGGTCTCAGGAGACGGCGGGAAAAACAGCCATGAAAGGAAAATTATAGAGACACACAGAGGGAGAGCGAGAGAGCGAGAGAGAAGCTCGTCCTTGGTGATCAATGCATGTTCCATTGTCTGGTCGGTTTCTTTGTCCAGAAGGACGAAAGAGAGGAGGCGTATGATGCATATGAACAGTGTGGAGGCCCCTCACACCACATGCCCGACACCAGCTGGGTATAACAGTACTGCTGATGGCGTAGAGGTGTGTCAGAACATGTCTGTGTATGAAGATGTCGGCACTTGTATTTTGCGGTAAAAGTAATTTTGTAATGTTTGCCATTTCTACATGTAATGCAATTGTACTCACCACGGGTATTTATTAGATCTGAGAAAACATTGGTGAAAATAAATAGGACAGGGCGAGACACACAATGGTTAGAAGATCGGACATGGTTATTATTATTGTTGTTAGAATTATGGCAATTTCATTTGTTCCCACTTTTATTTTTATTTTTAAATAAAGTAGTTAGTAAAATCACAAATATAGTGTTATCGGTCATATAGTATACAAAAGAAGTAGAACGTAGTGGCCAAAAATAGAGATTTTAAGGTGAACAAAAAGTTACAATTAACTTTCCTGACATAAAGACACTGTGTAAGGGTTACATGTATACCAGGAAATCTTGGACAACAGCGTGGTAGTGAACCTGTCAATCAAAAGGAAGTCCTGCCTTAAAGCATACACTCATTTGTCGTGGATTACACTCTAAAAAGGAGCATTATTAACACAATGAACATCATGATGTAGTGAAGAACACTTGAAACTAGTGAATGAGACTATACACGTATTAGAAACATGTTTATTAAGGTAGAAGTATGCAAATATTCTCGTAGACTTGTATACAATCAGACTTTTTTTTGCAACCTGTAGAATCGCCCCCCACTGGCCATTAGAATAATGCGTTTAAAGCCAAAGCTACTGTACGTCATAATAATGAACATTGACATAGTTTCTCAACTTAACGACTGATTAACCTGATACAAGCCAGTCTCACGGCATTTCGTGTTATAGTCACAAAATATATCTATTGAATCGTGTTCACCAACACCAATTCACCATTTTTTCCGTGTCACACAGAACGATTTTCAAAGCAATAATAATAATAATAATAACAAATTAGATGGAAAAAAAGATTTTAAAAAATACAGATTTCAGTATTCTGACAGAACGATTTTAGAAGCAATGTATTTCTATTGGTAGTATGTTTCGTGCCTGCACCAAGTAATAACAAATTAGAAGGATACAGACTTCAGTATTCTGAGGCTCTGAGCCCCATTTATTTTCCTCGCGGACGCCAAAAAAAGTCCGACATTATACAATTTAAAATAATCGTGGCTTGATATTGAGTAAGAAAATGTTTTTATGAACCACACAGCTTCTAGTCTTCCAAGACCCGACCGGACAAAAAGATGTGGTGCAGGCTAGGGCTGAACGATTAATCTATTTTAAATTGAAATCGCGATTTGAAATTATGCGATTATCAAATCGCAAAGCCTGCGATTTTTTTTTACATTTTTGTTGTTGTTGTTTTTCTTGTGTGTCAGTCATCCACACCAATCAGAAGTGCTGTGCTCCACATGTACCAGCCATTGTTAACCAATCAGAAGTGGCCCATGATAGAAGGTGATAGACAGATTGATCCAATCACCTGCCAAGTATTTTTGAAAGTGCCTGCCCTTTTCCAAATGGCTTCCAATGGAGCTTTCCTAGATGGTCTGGTGAAACAAACTGAGTCAGGTTAGTAATGCTCCATCACATGTTTTACATCTATTACAGGGTGAATCTTAAACTGAAGCTTGACTTTAAAGTGGACCTATCATGCTATATTTGAAAAATATATTGTAGGGCCATACCAATATAACATACCAAAATCACCCATTGTAGCCATGCCTCATACTGCTCAAACCCCTTTTTTACAGCCCTGTAACAGTAGTGCAAGTTTTGGTATGAAAATAAGGAACTCTAACATTTGGAATCATTAACTGTATTACACAGTTAAAAACAAACCACAAACAGTACCACACACACTCAGATGGCCATATTATTTATATTGGCTGATGTCAAACAAAAAGGTTAAATAAGCGGTACAACTAAAAATAATGTCTTGAAAATATTAAAATAAATAATAAGTTTCATTCACAATCAATAAAAGGCAATACAGAACTGTATAACATCTCCTGATGTCAAAAATATAAATAAAATAAATACAATGATAAATATAAAACAAAATCAAATCTGCACCTTTAGTAGCAATGTCTAACATGTGTAATTAACTTGTGAGTGTGTGAGGCCATTATGCCTAAATAAAGGTACTCGAGCTTTACTCTATTTTCAAGTTGTTCTTCTAAAAGATGAGTTAGTCTACGTTGTCAGTAGTGAGGGCAGATCTGTTGGCGGTAACTATGTCACCTGCCGTCGAGAAAACGCTCTCGCTGGGGACTGAGACTGGCTCGGAGGTGATTGAGCATGTTTGACGGGTTACCACCAGCATACCGCACCGCTGTCGAACAACGCCGACACACCGTCCTCGTCCGATCCACAACTCGCACCCCATCATTGTTGTAGTCCTCAGGGAACCCGAAATGTTCCCACACAGCTGATTTAAAAGAAGCAGGTGGTCTTCTAGCTCCTGTGTGTTGTGTGAACTCGCCATAGCAACTAACTTTTCTTCTTCATGTATTGTGTTTGTTTTGTTGTGTTTTGTTCTTGTTCTTCATTTGTTATTTACGGGCGGCTGGCTTTTAGGTGCAATAATCCCCTGGATTATATATAGTGTAATACTGCCCTGAGTAACAGACTTTTTTCCCACTCGTAAAAAAAGGCGTATTCGCCGTGTGCCTGAATGTGCCTAACCGTGACGTGCGAACCGAGACGGTACGGGACGAATACGGATACCGTTACACCCCTAATACATAGACATACATACGGATACATACGGGGCGGGGGCTCCTGCAACATCTTGCAAGAAACAGCGTCTGAGGGCTTCTTAACATTTAACAAACTATGAATGTGTCATACCCACTTAACGGGAAGAAACTCAGCTACCTGACGATATGAACCATTTTTACCGAAACAAAACACAAGTCTAACGCCGAGCCTCTGAATGAGCACTAAGCGAAAGAGTGCTAACGCATTTAGCACATAACTCACGGTAGAAATATGTTATACTTCATCGGTTCTGCACAAACAAGATATCATATGAAAGTTGAGATTCCACATATTCCAATGGTATAAGTATCATCAAATACGTCTTACCTTTTCTGTTTTCTGATGAAAGTTGTGTTCAATGGCATTAAAACGCATACAAACGCTGCTGAAGGTTGATCCAATGTCTCTGTGTCACAAAATAATTACTGATAATCCATCATCCTATTTATGGCAATAATCGTATTTTTCATATAGAGTGTGACGGAGCTTCCGGTTTTGGGCAATTTGCGTGCGCATCACTCTCAATCCTCAATGGTAATGTTTAGATGGATTTAGGAACTTCCCCTCGATTATAGAGAGTGGCGAAGTCCCTCCCCTTCCGGTGGACCTCCATGGGACCTTATTTCGGAAAGATTATGTATTGAAGTCTGACGGGAAGCGAAAGAACGAGCAAGACCCATTGCTGGTATGATAACAACCTGGTACTAAGCACACAGGCATCTTGTTAAAGTTATCTTATCTTAGCTATCTCTTATTTGGTGGAGGAAAACAATTGTGACATCAGTTATGACATGCCTTACGCCTCTGGGATTTGTAGTCTTTCTCATTGCGTATTTTTCATAGTCTTATATTTCAACAGTTTTACGACAAACTGTGACTTTTTTGAGATGGAAATTATTTTTTTAAGATTGACAAGCATCATATGCATATTCATGGCACAATTCAAACGGGATCGAAAGATAAGTTTTCTCTCTTCATTGACTTCAATACATAATCTTTCAAAAATAAGGTCCCATGGACCGGAAGTAGATGGGCGTGACTTCGCCACTCTATAGGCGCTTTCACACCGGAGTATTTTTCCCAGTATAGTTCCGATAGTTCCGATAGTTCCGATAGTTGCGATATGTTGCGTTCACACCAAAAAAATCCAGAACTATATAAATTAGTTCATGAGAACCTTTTCACCCCCTTTTTAGTCCCTGCTAGAGAGCAGGTACTTTCATGGGAGAAAAAGGTTCCCATTTCTGATTGGCTGGGCGGATTGCAAACCACGCCCCGTAAAACTCGGAAAAGTTTTGTGAAGCCGCCATTGTATTTGCTGGCATTAGTATTATTAGCATTAGCCCAGCACCAACGGAGAGAGACTAACTTATGGCAACACAAACATGGGAGCGGTGGAGTGATGAGGAGGTGTCGGCGTTCTGGCGATTTACTCTGAAGGCTTCAGTAGAAGCTGCTGGGAGTCCCAGCAGCCTCTACTGAAGCCAGTCCCCAACTCCGGGGACTTCCGGTGGCAGTATACGCCGTGAAGTTGTTGCGGCCTGCCAGTAAACCCAAAGCAGAAGAAGAAGAAGTGACGTCAGCGGCTTCATTTGCCTAATAAAATGTAGTTCTGATGAACTAAGTAGGCCTACTGGGAACTAAGTACGGCAAAGTATTTGGTGTGAAAGCGCTTTATTAGCTCTAACGGTTAAAAATGGTTAAAAAACTGTGTCAATCACCAAAATCGACCACTGGGTTCCAGAGAAACGGCAAATACACCCAAATACACACCAAATGACCCCAGAGGTGGGTTTTTTTTTCTATACCTCTCTAAAAAGGTCAGATTTCACTTGTTTTGCATCAATCTTGATACAGGGTACTTATTATATGGTATAGTTTTGATTTCTATAGCTGTTTGTCTACTATCCCATCATTCAAGAGTGGTTTTCACTTTAAGTAATGTGGTTCTTTTGGACGGAAACTATAATTAAAAATGTTTTACTATGTTCAATCTGAATTTACTTTAAAGTAAACACATCTATATTGATTCTGACTTTTCTACATCCAACTCACAGGTTTATCATTGCTTTGAGAAAAAATATTATTAATGTATCCCTTTTAGAAGTAAACATATAGTAATTTGTTCTGGGCATGTCATCTTCGAGCCTGAAACCTGAAAAACAGGCTCAGGGCTTAACAGGTTAAGATATTATTGTGAGGAAGTTTGTCTATTTAATGATTTGCAAGATCTTTCCGTTTTCATTTTGTGTTTTTCTTTTAGAAAAGGGGTTCCAAGGCAGTTGTTGGAGAATATAAGCGGCCTTCTTAACTGTTACTGACTGTTTCTTGCTATTATGCACTGTCATTTCATGCTCTGATCTCAGCAAAAGTACAACAGGCCATATGCGATAGAAATGATTGCCAGAACTACAAATAAGACTAATAAACTGGAAATGTAAAGGGTAATCATGTGGTTTTAAAATGGAAATGTGCAGGGCGCCTTTTTAAAAGGGGTTAAGACAAACATAATAAGAACCAAATCCCAATAAACCAAAACGATGCTTTAAATCCAAGAGCTGGTTCTCTATTTATAACCTTGTGTTGGAGGCGATGACAGCCTCAAACGGTTCAAAGGTTGACACTCCTCTCCTGTAACAAAAACTACACAGCACAAGACATTTAACCCCGTTATATGATCCTGTATAGCCAGTAATAAAATACCCTAGTTATATAGAGCGAGTGTGCCTTGACTAGTGATGTGAAGCAGATTTTCTTCTAAGAAGGAACATGGACATGGAGCCAAACTCTTGCTTGAATAAGATAAAAACGAATAAAAGAGAAAGCTTTGAGCCTGTTAGGCCAAGTTAGAGCGACTGTGGAAGGGTAACCTGCATCATTTATGTGATTACTTCTGCTCTTCAAGGGCTTTAAAATGTGTCTTGCTTACTGACAACACTGTAATCCTCCACTCTGTTTGTTGTCATGACATCCATGTCTGACATGCTTCTGCAGTTTACAGGATGTCATTCAGACTCACTTCCTGCATAGTGACACAGATATTAATATGTACAGGGTTGGGTTGGATTACTTTGGAGTGCAGTCAGTTACTGAATTGCATGGCAGTTAATTAGTAACTTAATCCGTTAAATTACAAAAGTGTTTTATCTAATATTAATACATTTGGGTAACTTCAATATCAAAGGTTGAAAATATTGGATCTAATTAAAAAAAATTGTCACAAAAATTAAAGTTGTAAGAATATTATTTTTTCTATTTAAGGAAAAACTCCATGTGTATAATGTGTATTCTACGACATGTGAGACAGGCTTTAATGAGTTTAGCTATATCTTGAAAAATGTTTACGATAAAAATACGTAAAATTCAGACGAGAAATACTGATAATTGTTTTTGTTTTTTTATCCTAAATCGACAAAGTCAGAACAATCTAATTGCAAAAATGTAATCTTGTCTGGTTCAGTTACTTATTTTTGTTTAATCTGCTGATGTAATCCCGATTACATGTAATCCTACAGAACCCTGTATATGTATGTAGTTGCAGCCGTGGTTTGCCTAGACACAGACAGCCAGACAAACAGAGAGGAACACCTCAACGGAGACAAAGACGTGACCTTTATTTGTCCTTGTGAACTGGTTTGACAGTACGAGGTGGTGAAGGAGAGAAAGTCACAGATAAGGCTCGCCACAACAAGAGGAATGCAGGGAGTCGAGCGATAGCGAGAAAGGCGAAGATTAAAAAGACCATACAGGACAACAAAAAGAAACACCAAAAACGAAACTGTGTTAGCAGCCAGACAAACAGCCCGCTCCACCTGTAATCACCTCCTGCAGGTCAGCCTCCACTCGCCTCAATCCCCCACTAACACTGAGCCAGGCCATCACACAGCTATCTCTCCTTCTACCTCCCCTTCCCTCGTTCCTCTTCTTCCTCTTTACACACACAGAAAAGACCTTGATGTTTTTCCAATAATTGGCAGCAGAGGTTGAGTTTTCTTTTTTCTCCCCCCGCTCCCCCCTCCCCTCTCTCTTTTTTCTGTTTATCTTTTTCTCTCTTTCTTTTTTGTTGCTCTTCCTCTTCCTTTAGAGATGAATACTTGGCCCGGGATCAAAGGCAGACCCCAACCGGCCACTCTGGCGACCACAAAGGGGCGTTGGGCGCTGGCTGGGGGCTGGGGGCCATGCAGATGGGGCAGAGCCCCCCTCCCCCCACACTCCTGTATGCGAGAGGTCAGTGGCTAAAGTATCAGAGTGCTTCCTGTCAGATGGTGTGGACTTGTGTGACTGACTCCCTTTTGTTTCCATAACCCTGTGTCCTACAATAAAACATGGGTCAATATGAACATTTCAGTCACAATTATCTTACGATGTTAAGATTGACGATCTCATGGACCTTAGATAAAATAGAAGGAAACATGTGGGTGTGTTCATCTAAAATTATAACGCCTTATTTTTTTATCAGGTTGTATTTGTTACTTCTTGATAGCAGGCTATAGAGCTCACAACAAGTTATTTAAATATCGCCATCAATGTATTCTTAGTGTTTTTAAGTTATACATTGCAATTAAGTCCCATCACCAGTTCCCATAAACCAAACTGCATTCTCAATTACGAAAGAAATATTTTCCCAATGCTTTCCAAACTAAACTAAAAACACAAATGTGCCAAAACATGCAAATTACAAAACATCTTCACTAAGTTGAAGAAACATGCGCACCGGAAAAAAATGCTGTATAAACTAAACGCTGCAAATAGAAAAACACACCGGAAAAGGTGAACCCTAAAAAGTGATGCGCACAGCTGGGACAGGAGCGCTTGTTTCAGGCATATTAAAGATGACCAACAGTCACAGTTGGCACAGTCAGTCTCTTTCATAATTGTATGTTTTTAGTGAGTATGTTTGCGCATGTTTCTAAATCATTTTCCTTATTTGCATATGTTTTGGCATATTTGTATTTTATATTAAAATAAAAAATGTAATCTATATGTTTAACAGGACTCAAACACCTGTTTTATGATTGAAAGTCCCATGTTTGTAACATCCACTCATCCAGTACAATTAGAAGCTTATTAGTGATAAATCATAAACAAACGTAACCTGGAATAAAATAAGATTACCCTAAAACTTGAGTGACTATGTTGTTGTATTAATGATAAGGATGTTTTTACGAGACCAGACCGGTTTCCATCTGTCTTGTTCCTATGACTGTGTTTCCCTCAGCTGGTTTGTTTACTTCCTGCATGTGCTCTGTCTTTGTTGTTTCTACACTTATCACACTCTTCTTCTCTGACGTTCAGCGTTCTCCTTTGCTGTTCCACAGTGCAGATCGGAGGGAGACTGGCGACCCGTGCTGTGCCAGTAGAAGCAGCTGAGGTAACATCTTGCCCCCACAGACAGAACTGTGTTTAAATGTTTGAGGAGACCCGACTAGAGTTTAGTCAAACACTTCCCTCTCCCTCAACAGCCCTTGTTTAAATATGTAAGTGTTGCAGTCAATTCCGAAGTCACTGAGGCCAGAACAAATAAATTGAGGTGGAGGACACAAAATGTGGGATAGATAAAACAAATGAACAAGCCCTCGTAGTCCAAATATATATGCAACACCCAGTCTGCTTTTCAGCTCTTTCAGCTAACACGTTAGCAGGATGTCTCTGAGGACAGAAGGGATGGTGTTACTTAACAGGGTTGTTGGACTCGCAGGACAGAATTATAGTAAGTGATTTGAAAAAACAAAGTGAGAACTTGCTTGTACATTCCCCATTCAGTTCTCATCTGTATTATGGTATTACACATGGAGAAGTTGCAATATAATGACATAAACACACATACACCCATTGACAAGACATACCTTCTTTAGATCAGGAATTACAAGGGTTTTAAAGGGGTCATATCATGCTCATCTTCAGGTTTCATATCAGTATTTTGTTCCTCTACTGGGACATGTCTCCATGCTTTAATGTTCAAAAAGCTCTTTATTTGTCTCATACTGCCTGTGCTGCAGCACCTCTTTTCACCCTCTGTCTGAAACCAGAGCCCAGTCTGCTCTGATTGGTTAGCTGGCCGGCTTAGCTTACCCCTTAGCCTATGACATACAATGTGTTGGAGCGATAGCCAATAGAAATGCGAGTGATAAGTAGTAAGTTAACAAAGGACTACAATGGAGGCGGAACAGGGAGAGAAACTCCCTCTGGAGGGAACTTTGGGATTTCACCCTTTGCAGACCATTTACCGTACTTTTCGGATTATAAAGCGCACCTGCATATAAGCCGCAGCAGCTAAATTGTCCGTCTGTCTTGCTCTCGTTCTGTCTCTCGGTTCCACTTTTACTTTGGCGCGCTACCTGTCTCACCCTTTTCCGGCCTCCAGCTTTTCCTGCTGGAGCCCGCCGCTTAAAGGTGGCGGGTGCGGACCGGTCCTAGAGCCCATAGTGTTAAAGTTGGTTAATTTTACCTGTAAAATCCATAGATTTAGGAGGTTCCCTAGTGGCCGTTAGCTGTACACAAAAATGGGGGAAAAAGTCGCGGCTTATAGTCCGAAAAGTACGGTACATGCACAAAAACCTTTACAACTATATACCACACTACAGGAAAGGGAGAACCCCAAAAGCATAATAGGGCCCCTTTAAAGTTATCAACCCAACAGTGGCCATTTCTCCTTTGTTTCTTCTTCTAAGACTCTTACTATCCGGACCAACTTAAAGAAACAGCAGCAGCACAGCAAAAAACTTCGCCAACATGGAAATATTCTAATATAACTTAAAAGGACACAACATAGTCTTTAACTTAGTCCAAATGTCTGACACCAGTAAAAACATCCAGGACGTATAGGAGCAGAGTTTGGGAGAGAAAAAAAGACAACAGCAGTATTTTTCCACACTCTGCATGCTGTCATGCATGAATCCCCGGCTCCAGCCATATGTTTAAGATTAGATGTACTTTTTTGTTAGACGAGAACACAGTCAACAACGTTCTGCTGCTTCCCCGCTGGTCATGAATCAACTGGGCTCTGTCCACACCCTCTCTCGTGCTCCTAAATTCTATTAAACACATGATTAAAGCCATCACAGCAGTGAGGAATAACACTTCTTCTTAATCGTATATGACACACTGTACAGTACGTGTGTTCATTTCTGGTGATGAGGTCAAATTGAAGGCTCATATGTGTTACAAAAATGTTTTTCTCTCTATATTTACACTCACCTCTTCCTCTAAACCAGCACAATGCTAGCTTCAAAACAATATGCAATGTGGTTTTCATTTGGATTGAAGCCTCTATGAAAAGCAATTACACATTTATAAAGTTATACTGAATCCCCCAACTTTTGTATTGCAAGCAATTTAATAGGTCAAGCAATTTAATAGGTCAATCAATATTGTGACTTTATAGAGAGTGTGGATTTTGTCCCCGTGACGTCAACCATTGGATTGTACACTGCATTTAGGTGGCCGCCATTTTTGTTTTTCCGAACCAGAAGTTACATTATTAGAGGGTGGAGACATTTTAAAAGAGAACATATTATGCTGATTTTCAGGTTCATATTCGTATGTTGTGCCTCTACTGTGAGCCATTAGAAGCGGAAGAGTTACAAAGTGTTCTCATTATGTTAAGAAAGTAAACAAAGACTAAAATGGATGCGTTTCAGGCAGGAGAGAAAGTCCCTCTGGAGGGAACACTGGGATTTTAGCCTTTGCAGACTATTTATATGCACACAATCCTATACAACACCCACACTACAAGAAAGGGAAACCCCCAAAAAGCCAAATAGGGCCTCTTTAAGGTTAACGAAAAACTGAACTGAACACTGGAACTGAAGATCTGAGACGAAAACACTGAGAATACCCTGACTGGTCAATACTGTGGTAGCAACCTGTCGTTTAACTTATTATATATAGGATCACCATTTACAAAAATGGATATCATGTTGCGTTCAACAACACCTGAAACTAGCAATTGAGACCATTCACTTTTTCGGAAAAGGCTTACCTATTTAATCAATCCAGAAACAGTAGGGTAATTTTCTCATAGATTTCTATGCAATCAGACTTGCACCCAGTGAACCAGTGCTGGCCATCAGAAAGAATGCAGGTGAAATAATTGTAAGTCTTTTTAGAGTTCATATTCATGTTAGCAAACAATTGCAACATTAGCATCCATTTGACACCATTGTCTGTCCACATGACAAATGACATGTCATTTGTAATATGTATACGTGTTACAACTTATAGCTCCTTTTTAGTCAGCAACAAAAACATATCTTTCTCTAGTATGCTAAATGATCTACTACGTGTACTAGCTAGTTGCTAACTAAATCTGTGTGCTGGGCAGGTATTTCAGTCGGGTTTATCAGAACCTTTTTCGCTGTAACTAACTGAAATATGTATGTGTTAAGTAGATAGTGGTATTTATCTGTACCCCTTTCTCATAGCATGTAATAACTTAATCCAAAGTTTAAACATCATCTTTGATCAGTGCACACTACAAACATTGATTCCCTTCTCTTTCTGCGCAGCCGCATTCCCAGCTCATTAAATATTGACATTTGTCCAGCACCCGATGGTATCTGTATGATAAGGTTCAGACTTTAGACCAAATCCAGCGTACAAATCAACAACAATAAGACGGACTGGCTAGAAGTTTGGTGACAAAGACCACGTAGGGAGAATAAGACGGTAAAGATGGACAAATGGGTCAAACAAACACGGCACTCTCACCTTGAGACCACTTGTTGTGTCCCGTATGAAAGCAAAGGGTTTCCTAATATGTGTAAACAAACGGACCTGCCAGCTGAACATTCACAGGGTTACATGTAAGAGTTGATATCATTGTTGAAATAAAAATGGAAGATTTTATTTCTTTTTTCTGAATTTATTTTTGCATTTTTGAACATATCATTATTAGAATCAGTTCAAAATAAATGAATCAAAGCTCTATATGTTCCATTAAGGACGCAATGGTCGTATACATATACATTTTATAAGTTGTATGCATTTTATATAAACTATCTGATCCTTACAAGTCTAATATTACTAATAGTCAGACATTTGGATTGATGCCATATGTTCATAATACTTTTTTTCGGTCTCAAATAAGAAAACACTAATTAGAAAATGTTTTTTAGTTGCTTTCAAAATACTTAATCAGAGGACCACCGTGTGAAAAGCATAGGTTTCTGTGAGTAGATCAACAGTATGCAGTTCAGGTAAAGCTAACCTCCTGCCGCGTAGAGGTAAATAAAGCCAACTAAATAAAACAACATGACAGACTTAGTGTGATCCTTATGGAAAAAGCAGTTAGCTCCAACCCATATAATGACCCACTTAACACAGAAAGTTTACTAATTAAAAGAGCAGAGATAAATGATAATGTCGTTAGCTAAATAGGGTCAACTGGTTGGCTGTCGAGCTGTTGTGGTAACTTCTTGGCTGTAAGAAAATGATGAGCAAAGAAGTCTGATGTTGTTTTTCTGTAATAATGGGCATTATTTTCACTTTTATGTGTTCCTCCTACAGAGAAAATAGGCCTGATCTCTCCCTTTGTGGTTGCTCCAACTGCTCACTTCCACCACCCACTCAGTACATTTTCCCAGGCAACAATGTTCCTCCAAAGTTTACACACAATAAATAACGATATGCCCAAAGCAGTTAGCAATGGCCCCGCTCTCCGTTTCCTGGCTGGAGTTGAAATGAAATGGTAATTTTGACTTGAGGAGGATTTCAAAGGGATGGCCTCTACTTTTCATCTGGGTGCATACCACAAGCTCGCCGACACATTCACGCTGGGATTTGAGCAAGAAAAAAAAGAAGAGGAGAGAGAGAAAAAAGAGCAGAATTTTAAGTTTTTCTATGAACTTCCTTCTTTCTTTTTTCTGCCATCTGAGATCCCCACAGAACACGAGATGTAACATTGCTGAGTTCTCTCCCCCAGATGGACAGCATTTATATAAACAACCATCCCCGGTTCAGGGAGCATTTGATTGATGTGTCATTGTCTAAAGATTGTTTCCAGGCATTTGAATAGATAATTCAGAACTTTTGAAGTAGACATTTCTCTTCAAAGGTCAGTTGTGGGGGAAGAGCAGGGGTGTCCTCTATCTCCCATGCTATTTTTGCATCCAAGGCTCCAACTAGCCTGACGGCTTTTCACAGGGGAGATTGACTGACGCTTGAATCGTCCTTTATGCTCAAGATTACAAGGTGGTTTCACAAAACCACATCTGAGATCTGCCGGCTATCTCTATTATGCAAAGTACCTTTGTCTCAAACAAAAGAACCTAACGCCGCGTGGATGTGTCCTGTGCCTATTTGTTTTCTAGGTCGGCCTACGGTCTTGCAGTGAGATTGGACCGAGACCAAAGATGCAGCGGAAGGATTGGCCAGGAACTCCATTATCTCAGCAGCAAGCAATGAGAAATGGAATTAAAGCACCCAAAACAAGGTCCGTCACACATCAGCCTCAGTGGCTCCTATCCTCCCATGTATATAATATCTTACCCCGCACAGAATCCACTCTGAAAACAGACTCCCACTTTGTGCCGTATCTTATTTCCTACATCACATAGCTGACCCAGCAGCCACAGCAATATCGAGCGTTCTCTTTCCCTGAGTCGGCCGATCGCATTCCATTGTCAGTTAGCCATGAGGGAAACGTCCGGGCGACAAAAACAGGGTGTGAAATAAACAAAAAAAACACAGTGGCGTCTTCATTATCTCGTTGCTGCGCGGCCGTGAGCGAGGCCAGGGTTAATTGCTTTTGATTAGACGTCAGTATGCATGGCTGGGCGAGTGCACAGATCTCACTGAGGGGACCACAGAGGGAGAGAAGGGAAGCATGAGGTCGCTCACACACAAGGATGTGAAATCTGTGTCAAGTGTTCCTCCTCGTGGGTTTAGCTGCTCGGGAAGCAGATAAGGAATGTAGATGAGGCAACATGTGTTTCATCTGCCTCTGTGTGTGAACGCTGGACCCAGTTTGCTAGCTGTTACAGTGTGAATTAGGAGTTTGAATTAAGCTAAGAAAGGGCTCATGCCATGAAGAAAGAGGGTTTCCATGGTGATGAAAGAATTCTCCAATATGCTGTATTATTTTTGTTATCCGATGTATCTTGGTCGGACTTCTTTCTGCAGATGTGAGCGTCCTTTAACAGCGGTCAATAAGTCCTATCTGCACATTATCCCATCTTAAGCTTTGTTAGTTAGTTAGTTTCGTAACGGACGTAATGTAACAGTTGTAATGGTTGTACTTTTTCTCAGACGCGGAGGGATACTGACTTGTTGTGAAAAGTAACTACAATTCTACCCGTGGTATACGCTCATTATATCACGGCTAAGAACCAATCAGATTGCTTGATTTCACTTGTCCGTTTTATAATGGTTAATAATTCATTCTTATATCAAAAGCTTTTTTTGTGATGTATGTGTGCTGGTCTCTCTAGAATGAAATATCTCAGCAGTGAAATAATGGTTTTTAAATTAGCACAGATCTTGTAGTACCAGCGGATCAATGCTAGAGAGGTTTAGATATAGAGTACTGAGTTTAACTCCAGCGCCACCACTAGGTGAAGTTTCCCCTGAACCTGTAAACTATTTTGATAATACCGGATGCATTGGCACAAAATTGAGCAAACAATTGTCATTAATCTAAGAGAATGAACACATTTTCAAGATAAACTCTGATGACTTTGGGAACCCTTTGACTTGTATCATCACAGGGTCACAGTTCGAATTTGCACAACAGTTGGATGTATGATATATATTCCTTACAAATGTCAATACAATCAGCTTCAGCTGCACTTTGTGTTAAAGGCTAATTAGCAAACGTTAGCATGCAAGAATAAGATGGTGAATGTGTGCTAAAATGTGCTGCTCAATATCAGTATGCTATTGTCATTGTTACTCTGTTGATGTTAGCATTTAGCAACAGCGCCATGTGACTAAATATACTGTCACAAAGTCACAAACATGGTTATAGGTGTCACGAGTTCTACACCATCTTAGCTGTTTCGGATTTGCATGTGAATAACTATAGGTTACTTACGTAACCCCAGGCCTCAGAGTAACATGAAGTGAGATGTCTCACTATGGGATGCGCCTCATCGCGGAGCAAACAGAAGCATCAATCTCATTACGCCAATCCTGATTGGCTGGTGATCTTGATGTCAGCGTCAGGGAAATCACCCCCTATAAGTAGCCTGCGCCACAACGCATGCGTCATTCAAAATAAGCACCTCTTCTCGCTTCACCATAGCAAGGAGGGCCGTCTGGTGAGACATCTCACTTCATGTTACTCTGAGCACTGGGGTTACGTAAGTAACCTATAGTTCTCATTCATAACACTCCGTTCGATGTCTCACTATGGGATATTGTAGCTCCCGTATTGCCAGACGAGCTTATCTCGAAGATCACCGATCAACCAGAATTTAACAGGTAGAGCTTTGACTCAACAAGGTGCCCAGTACTGCTCGGGCCACGCTTGGAGCGGAGACGTCTAGCCTGTAAAAGCGGACAAAAGTGAGCGGCGAGGACCAGCTCGCCGCTGCACAGATGTCTTGGATGGAAACACCCTTGAACAAAGCCCAGGATGTAGCCAGGCCCCGAGTCGAGTGAGCCCGCAGACCCGAAGGTGCTTGCAATTTCTGACTCGTATAGGCCAAAGTAATTGCCTCCACGATCCAGTGGAAGAGCCGTTGCTTAGTAACAGGCTTGCCCTTGTGAGGGTTAGCCCAGGACACGAAGAGTTGGTCATTAAGACGAAGCTCCTTTGATCTGTCCATATATGTGTGTAAAGCCCGGACTGGACACAACAGATCCTGCTGCTGCTCCCCGGAGGAAACCAGCGGCGGAGGAAATGCCTTAATGTCAATTGGGGTACACGAACCAACCACCTTTGGTGTAAAGGCAGGGTTGGGCTTCAACAACACTCTCGTTTGCCCTGGGGCGAACTGAGTGCATGAAGGATGTACAGACAGTGCATGGATATCACTGACCCGATTGGCCGATGCCAGGGCCAGTAACAGCACTGTCTTGAGTGACAGATGTTTCATGTCAGCTCCCTCCAGGGGTTCAAATGGGGTCATTTTGAGCCCATTTAAAACCACTGCCAGGTCCCATAAGGGCACCAGCGACCTGGAGACAGGGAGGAGCCTGCGCGCTCCCTTCATAAAACGGCAAACCAAAGGATGTTGGCTAGCCGTCTTACCCTCAAAGCCCACATGGCATGCAGCAAAAGCAGCCAGGTACACCTTGATCGTGGAGAAAGCTCTGTGTTTATCGATCAAGTCCTGTAGAAATGATAAAATCACCCCGACAGGACATTGAAAAGAGATGTGTCCTTCTTGAAGGCACCACTCCTCAAACACCCTCCACTTACAGTCATAAAGAGACCTGGTGGAGGAAGCTCTCTCACTCTGAATAGTGTTTATCACCTTCTGAGAGAGTCCCACTGTATTCAGATTGTACCACTCACGGGTCAGGCCCATAGTGCCCCGTGCTCTGGGCGTGGGTGAAAGATCGCCCCCACCCCCCGCCTGAGACAATCTGTCCCTGCGTGGTGGGGGCTGCCATGGCTGCCCGCACAACAGCTGATATATCTCTGCCAGCCCGTACGTTGCGGGCTAGGGCGGAGCCATCAGGATAAGTGTGTGGCGTTGCTCTTTCACTCTGGCCAGAGTTAAGGGGAACAGAACCAGGGGTGGGAACGTGTACAGAGGACCCGGAGGTCAATCGTGTACGAGTGCGTCCCCGCCTAACAGTGCGTTTAAATCGTGCATTAAAGAGAACAGCTGTCATTGAGCATTTTTTCTTTATGCGAACAGACTTAACGCGGCTCTGCCGTAATGCACCCACAGCGGACTCACGATCCTTGGATGAGGAGTCCAGTCTGCATAGAGTGGTGCACCTCTGGACAGTAGTTCTGTCCAGAGGTGCACCACTCCCGGTACCTGTGTCGCTCTCAGAGAGAGGAGACGTCTGCCACTCCAAGGGATCAGTTTGTGTGCCAGTGTGTGTGACTGGAGACAACGCAACCTCCCTTGGCGGTTCATACACGATATCGTGTTGTCTGTCCTCACGAGGACATGGTGTCCTCTGAGAGAAGGCAGGAAGCGTTTTAGGGTAGGGACCACCGCTAAAAGCTCCGAGTGATTTACGTGCGCCCGCTGGAGGTCTCTGCTCTAGAGACCTCTCACCGGGCGACCTTCGTAAATACCCTATCAGCCTGTCTGACCTGCGTCCGTGGTGACCACCTTCCGTGAAAGGACAGCACCCGTAGGCGCGTCCCGCACTAGAAAAGTCGGGTGTAGTGCCACTACGCATTACATAATAACCAATACTCTCCGCACGCCGTGGCGCGCGGGGTTTAGTTTTATTATGAGACCCATGTTGAGCGGGTGCTTTACGAGGACATTTGTCTGCGTAATGTGACTCTGCTCGGCGGGCTTTATAGATAAAACCCTTCTTTCTAGGAGAGAGAGAACCTCTCTCTCCAGAATATGGGTTGACTCTCTCTGGGCATGTGAAAACAGATAAAGTATAACTGTTTTGAGAAGCCCAGGCAGATGTCGTGAGTATCTCCTGCTGTATGCTCCTTAGAGCCACCTGAGATGTCACGCTTACGGCTCCAGCCGGCACTGCGCGTGCGTGTGGCGGTGGTGCCTTCACAGACCCGTCAGTAATCCGCCTTTTGAGAGATGCCGTAGCTTCTCTCAGAAGGGGAACAATTGACGGGCTGTTTATTGCCTTCATTGATTTTCTTTTCATTTTTTTTGAGCTGCGCCCTCGGCCTGAAGCCTGGATGCGTCAGCGGCAAATGTTTTATGACAGAGGAATCAATCAATGTGTGACATGTGTTTGTGCGGACTTGAGGATGGTGTTTAGGCATCTCTCGAGGCGGCGGGAACACATTCACGGAGGGGAGAAGGAGGGGCTGTCACGCCGCTCGCTTCTTCTTCCTCGACTGCTGGCCGAAATTCTGGGTTGGCTGAGCCTGAGCTGCAGCCGGAACCGGAGATTTTCTCGGCCAACTTGCCCTTGTCTCCAGCCTGGGCTGGGGACTCGGGGTGGGCTGCGACCTCCGCTTGTCCGGTGCTTTAAACCGAGCAGAGTTCGAGACAGCTTGGGTGAAGGACTGCTGCTGCGAAGGCAGCGGCTGGACCCTTCGAGGGAGGCAGAGGTGGAGTGCCTCGTCCTCCTTCTTCTTCGTCTCACACCTTCTTTGCATGGAGGCGAGAGCGGATCTGAAAATTCCCTCGGGAACGATGGGTATATCCAGCACATCTTCCTTTTCTCGGTCAGGGAGGTTGGTGAGGTTGAGCCATCTCGCTCTTTCCTGCACCACCATGATCCCCATTACCTTGACCGTGGCCTGAACGGCGCAGCGCTGGACACGTAGGCAAATGTCCGTGACCGCTGCCATCTCGTCCAGAGTGGCTGCTCCCGGGCTACCCGACAGGTCCTCGCAGAGCTCCGCTTGGTAGGCGGTTAGCAGCGAGGACACATTCAGGGCCCTGGCGGACAGCGCTGCAGCTTTATAGGACTTTTCAGTCATTGTGGACTGAAAACGGTCCGACTTTGCTGGCAGCGTGGGGTTCCTGCTCGGTGAGGGGCCCACCTTCAGTAGAAGGTGGGCCGCTACCAGCGGTTCCATGGGCGGTATGCGGAGCAGGCAGAGCCTCTCCGTTCCGTCGCAGTCTAGGGAGGAGGCACCCTGGATTGGGACCTTGTTGCTGAAGGGCCGGTCTCTCCACGAGACTGACACTTCATCCAACATTTCCGGGAAGACCGGAAGGAGTTGCCTCTTTTTTCCCGCTGCTTGGGGAAGATGTTTCCCCTCGTAGCGGGACCTGGAGGTCTCCTTGGCCATTTCAGGCCACGGGACGTTGAGTCTGACCGCAGCGCGTTTGCACACGGCCTGCAGGTCCATGCTCAGACCGGGCGAAGCTGGTGTGCTATCGCCCGGGAAAGCAGCCCTCGCTCCAGGCTTTGCAGCCTGGGCCGATGACATGAAGGTGTCCTATTCTTGTTCATCCGACTCGGACAGGAGGAACACCAGGGCTTCCTCCTCTTCGTCCTCCTTGTAGTCCAGCTCGAGGACATCCAGCCCCAGCTTGGTAAAGCGCGGGAATCCGTTCCCGCGTGTCTTGTCGTCACCGGGTCCCGGCCTGCCAGGGCGCGGGATTCCGGTTCTGTGGCCATCGCAGATAATGACCGCCAGACCGACACGGAGAGGGGTTCACTCTCTGTGGCGGACGCCCCCGTGTCTTGACTGCCGGCCGGCGGGTCCATGGACATGGGGGGTCCTGTTCCGACAGGCTAGCTTGTCGCGCTAACCGTCGGCGGAGGCTCTTGACGGTGAAGCGGACACAATGTCCGCATGAGCCGGGGTTGTCGATAGCGCCTCGGGCGTGTTCCAGCCCGAGGCAGGACGAACAGACCTGGTGTGGGTCTGTGCCCGAGATCTTCAACCCGCAGCCGCAGAGTCGAGCCACCGAGTCCCTGACTCCTCTGGTGTGAGGGACAGGGGCGTCCATTTTGTTCGCCTCGTGGCGTGGAGAGGGCCCGCTCTCGACATGTGGGACGGGAGAAAAAGATGTTACCACCTTGTCCTTAATCCGGAGAAAAGGACGGTGGGTCTTTTATTCCCGGAGAATACTGACTGGCTCCTTTAATCCTTTCCTCCTCCGTGGAGAAGAGAAAAGAAAAAACGTCCTCACTACCGTGGTGTCGGTAGAGAGGGAGCGAGCTAGCAACAGGTGTGCTGCTAGCTTGAAAAATCTGACCTACCTTACTTTCTCGGGGAGAGGAGGTCGATTTTAAATACTAACAGCGTTAGTACTACCATCTTCCTGCGAAGGAGTAGCCGGCGAGCGCCCGTCGACCGAAATGGGTATTTGGGTTCAGTCTGTGGACAGTGAAGCTTGCCCGGCTACTGTAGAGACTGCTCTGAAGCGAGAAGAGGTGTTTGAATGACGCATGCGTTGTGGCGCAAGCTACTTATAGGGGGTGATTTCCCTGACGCTGACGTCAAGATCACCAGCCAATCAGGATTGGCGTAATGAGATTGATGCTTCTGTTTCTCCGCGATGAGGCGCATCCCATAGTGAGGCATCGAACGGAGTGTTATGAATGAGAACTCTCTTGTTATTTTGGATCCTGCCTTCCTCCTGGCCCTCAGCTCATTCTCCTCACCTGCTACACTTTCTCTTGTTAGCCTCACAGTATACAACCCGCCTCAAAGTCACGTTTTCTCTCCAAGATCGTCTTGTGTGTACTACAGCCTTTAGCTCTGTCTGTTGGTGACCCCTCGCTGCCTTGTTTGGACCCCAAGTATACATAAGAGCAACCCATCAGGGTACATTCCCTCTACGACGTCATGACCTCGCCCCTTTTGGGGTGAAAACCTTTGTTGTTATTTGACTGGCAGGACATACAGATTCTGAAGTTTTCACTTGTCACAGCAAAACATTTAGAAAACTGTGAATTTTTGTACAAGGAGCCCAATTACTATCAGTCAGGCAAACAATTATACACTGTCATTGGAGATTGGTGTTCGACGTTGAAGAGGAACTTTGACAATTGGCAGGTGGCAACACTTTAAGAGAGATTTCCTTGGCTGGTCAGGGTTTTATATTTTAATGCAGCATCTACACACACTATTTTGAAATCTAACAGTACAACTGTTTTCTTTACGATTGACATATATTAGTATAATAATGTAGCAGTGAAAAAGTGTTTCCCATATGCAAACATGTAATAACTGACCGGTTCCCTGAAGTCACAGATAAGGAAAGGTATAGAACGTCTGAATTTAGCGTGCAATACAGGACAGAGCTGCTTTAGGCATGATAAAAAAAAAGGTTTTTGCTGGGCGCAGATTATTTGTTTTTACCGGAAAGGGGGCGGGACCGTCAATTTGCCAGGCATTGACATAGCGCTGCTCTCATCTATTCTGCCTGCCTCTGATTGGACGTGTAATCTAACCTTCCTGAACATTCTGCATGTACCTGTTGTGGTTTTAGGTTTTCCACCACCAGTGAACAGTACAATAGGAGAAAGTTACAGTCTGGAAGAGAGAGATAAGAGTTATTTATAGGTGTGTTTTTCTTTCAAGGGATTAAAATAGTTTTGCCTGTGTGACGTCAGGCATTTAGCAATTATTTTAAAAGTTTTATCATCTGTAGTCATTGCTCTTTTTTTGTTTTATTTGTCCCGCCATTGGCAAAAATCATAAGGTCGCTTTACAGTGAGTTTTAAAAGATCTGTCGTGTTAGCTACACCTACACTCTCTGGCAGTCCAAATACTGACTGGAAACACCCGGTTCTTTAGACTATAAATGCATTTTAAAAACATTCAACAGTAAACCATTTAAAGACCCACAACTCCTGTGAAATGTGAAACCACCATCAC
The DNA here is from genome assembly GCF_902827115.2 of Pseudochaenichthys georgianus. Classification (NCBI taxonomy): domain Eukaryota; kingdom Metazoa; phylum Chordata; class Actinopteri; order Perciformes; family Channichthyidae; genus Pseudochaenichthys; species Pseudochaenichthys georgianus. Next base: position 6,382,758 of record NC_047503.1, on the reverse strand, counting down.
CAACACCTAGACTGTTGCTGTAACGGCATGTCGCCATCATCATGTCTCTGTTTTTGTGTAATAGATAAACAAGTCCCTCGGTCAACCCTGGCTTATATGGGTCTTTAATGCATGATTTGTATCAGTCTGTAGCCAAAATAAAATGACAATAGAGGTGGTTTAGACCGAGGCAGGAATGACAGACAGACAAAGGAGGGCAGGACGTTGTAACCTTCACACCCTTCGCAGAGCGAGAGCTAGCTTTGTTTACATTTCCAAGATCAAAGGCTGCAATGCAAATTCCTGCAGCTTCCACAATGCCATTTGATGTTTCAGAGCCAAATTATTGTGGTGATTACAGTAGCTGTACACAACCAGTGGAGCAGGCCAAACAAGGGTCCTTGTTGTGACTCTCAATTAGTGGTGTGACATCTCAGCACCCACCGTCTGAGAGGCATCCCACAACAAGAGAGGCTGTTTGGGCTGATAAAGTGATTTGGCTTGGTGGGCCCTTTCATCTGCACCAACAGTGGGGTATTTGAGGCTTCTGGGTATTCTCTGTGCACATCCTCACACATCCCCTTTATTGTGAAAATAGTACTACAGTGATTCCCAGAGGCTCTAGGCCTACTGCACTGTGAACAACTTCAGCTCTGTCGATTGTTATTTAGAAGTGTAATGACATTAGGCTGACTTTTATCCAAAGCAACACATATACACTTCAGTTTGTAGACATGCCCACGTGAGTACTTTGCGGTAAGAAGAACACGTTGATATGTTGACTGCAGGGGCTGGGATTGAACCACTGACCCTTTGATTGATTGCACGACTTGGATGATTCTTTTATGTACATTAATCTTTATTTGAGCGGGTACTTTTGTCCTAAGTGACTGACAATAAGTGGAATCAACCATAAATATACACATTCAGAACAACAAGAATCCTAAATATTTATTTGCTTCAAAAAAGCCAAACCATATTATGTGTTTCTAGTCCACCACGGAATTTGTGTAGACTTTTTGAGGTCCTGATTTCAAATGGAGTAACAGTATTGATGGACAAGCGGTAAAACAACTCTGCGCTTACGTTGCCGTTGTGTTATGCATGTAGCACTTCCGCCTAGATGGCAACATCGATCTCTCCGCCTGCGTTGCGCATCGCTCCAAATTGCCGCGAACCAGTTAAACCAGTTAAACATGCTATATGTAGCAGTGCATGCTAGCAGATGAGGGAACTATAGAAGCTAAACATAACTCGCGTTTTTTCCTCAAGGCACTGCGCCCGACCTAGTGGTTAGCAAAGAGAAAATAGCATATTGTGTGAATGCACTGAGATAATTAGTTGATGTATTTGTTCTATTTGATCTTTAGGCATTATGTCTCACCATGAACAGCCACTGCTTTGCTAGCACTGCATTTAATGTGTAGAGAATGAGGTCTTTACCCACCAGTGCTATTCAACTAAACATTTGTTTAAGAACTAGGGTTACTCCTACAGGGAGCTTGTTTCATCATTATGCAGCCAGGTGAGGAAAAAGCTGTGTTTTTGTTGAGCAGTACCTGGTTCTGTAGGTGAAAGTAAAATGCCGGCTTTTTTGGGCACTTTGAAGGAAATACACAACATGCACATTATTATATAATCTGTACTCGGAACAGCTTTTATATAACACCATTAGCAGGGTTAGGAGGGTTACTTTGTAAATGTAATCAGTTACTGAATACTGAATACATGGCTCTGAAAGTAATCCAAATACAGTTACAGTTACGTGTCTTAAAAAAGTTATATATATATATATATATATATATATAACATATTCAGATTACTTTTAGAATACTTTTGGAATACTTTCTTTTTCCATAACAGATGGGTATGTTTTGGTGAACAGGAGACACTTATTTTACTGTTTTAATGGCTCAACACAAACACGACATCTTGGTGTCATTCTAGACAGCTCCCTCTCCTTTGCACCCCACATAAAAAACATCCCCCGGACTGCATTCTTTGTCCTGTCTTAAACCTTTCCTTAGAATATGTTATGAATTGTAAGGTGTCCTTGGGTGCTTTGAAAGGCGCCCCTAAATAGAATGAATTATCATTATTATTTATTATTATTATTATCTGAAATGATGTAATACATTTTTTAACTTTTTCCAGTCACTTGACCCATGCATTTAACAGCAGCAGGCCATTCACTTTGATTGTATCCTGTTATGAAATGTCATCATTTCGACAATAAAGAAATGCTACATTGTGGTGACACGTTTTGGGACATAATTCACCGTTGGGAATATTGTGTTGCAACACGGACCCGTTAGTGAGGGTACCGGGGTTGGTGTCATTCATGCTAGCTTGAGTAGCAACAAGCAGATGTATTTACCTTGTCTTGTTTCTAATGGATTATAAAGTGTGGAGTTCCATACTGAACACACCGCCTCTGACACCCTTTCATCGGCTCTACAACATAAACGTTATCTTGCACATTTTATCGAACCATCTCCGTTTCTAACTTTCAATATATTTTAAAAGAGATCTCTCTCGCATCTGCGTGTGGGGGCGGGGCCTCACAGACACGCTGCAGCGCCGTGCACTGCACACAGATCTGCCGGTAATGAATATTACATGTTGTGAAGAAACTTTTCCACCAATAATTTCATTAAGTATTCCAAAATGTATTCACTTCAGGTTTACGAAAGTAACTATAATCAGATTACTCGTTTTTCAAATGTAACGGGAGCTGAATACAGTTACTTTATTTTTGTATTCTGATTACGTAACGCCGATACATGTATTCCGTTACAACCCAACCTTGACCATTAGTAATATGCTCATGTTGTCTGAATATTCAAAACACCCAGCCTTCTCTGAAGTTGACGACGGCAGCGTTGTTTTTTTGTTTGTGTGTTATTGAAATCCACAGCCAGTTGAAAGCATCACTTTGCCTGTGGGAAGGACAGAGCAGCAGAGGATCAGGTTCAGCTGTATTTATGATAACACTTTGCATTCTGCAGGCACCAGTGACAGCTCTGATGCCTCGGGTTTGATTGCGTCTCTTTCATGTCTTCCTTCAGTATAAGCAGCGCGGCCGGGGTGGAGGTGAACCGCTGGCTAGTGGACTACCGCTGCAGAGAGAGATTGAGATGCGCTGCGTTGCTGCCAAGGTGATGGACAGAGGCACTGGAAGGATGTTGGTTTTTTACACTCGATGTTCTGTCTCTCAGATTTAACAGAGCGTTGCGAAAGACCCTGGTGGTGAAACTCTGTCAAGTACAATTAGCTTCATGACAGGAATCTTCGATGCAGAGTGAGACTGTATGTGCCAAAAAGAGCTGGCTCACTATGAGGGTAGATTTAAACTGTTAAACCTAAACAAGGAAGCAAGCCAAGAAAAAACCGAAATGAATTGATCTCACACTGACAAGTATTGTCTGTGTATCCGAAGCCTAACATATCTTATTCCTCTTTGCCATGAAGCTCTGGGGCCTCATTTATAAAGGGATATACGCTCAAAAAATGGCGTACGCCAGTTTCTACGCAATGTTTGCGATTTATAAAATACTAACTTGACGGGAAAACATGCGGTCCTCCACGCAAACTCTAACCCATGCGTACGCACTAAGCACAAAAACGGGAGAGACGAGAAACTGCGACACCGCGTTGGCAGAAGGAAGAATGTTGAGAAATATGTGGAAATAATACCATAAACAAAATGTTATCATATATGAAGAATTCATTTGAGAGAGATGCACAGGCTGCAGTGGAGACGCTGCGTACAGCTGATCGACAGCTGGGACACAAACCACCAAATACAAAAACATAATTCAGATCCAGTCGCCATGACTCCACTCCGGAGGGATTCCCCCATCACTTCTTACTAGGGGTGTAACGGTATCCGTATTCGTCCCGTACCGTCACGGTTCGGACGTCACGGTTCGGCACATGCAGTCACACGGCGAATAGGCATTTTTTTTAAGAGTGGGAAAAAAGTCTGTCACTCAGGGCAGTATTACACTATATATAATCCAGGGGGCGGTGTTGCGCCTAAAAGCCAGCCGCCCGTAAATAACAAATGAAGAACAAGAACAAAACACAAAAAAACGAACACAATACATGAAGAAGAAAAGTTAGTTGCTATGGCGAGTTCACACAACACACAGGAGCTAGAAGACCCACCTGCTTCTTTTAAATCAGCTGTGTGGGAACATTTCGGGTTCCCTGTGGACTACAACAATGATGGGGTGCGAGTTGTGGATCGGACGAGGACGGTGTGTCGGCGTTGTTCGACAGCGGTGCGGTATGCTAGTGGTAACACGTCAAACATGCTCAATCACATCCGAGTCAGTCTCAGTCCCCAGCGAGAGGGTTTCCTCGATGGCAGGTGACATAGTTACCGCCAACAGATCTGCCCTCACTACTGACAATGTAGACTAACTCATCTTTTAGAAGAACAACTTGAATATAGAGTAAAGCTTGAGTACCTTTATTTAGGCATAATGGCCTCACACACTCACAAGTTAATTACACATGTTAGATATTGCTCCTGAAGGTACAGATTTTATTTTGTTTTATATTTATCATTGTATTTATTTTATATTTTGACATCAGGAGATGTTATACAGTTCTGTATTGCCTTTTATTGATTGTGATTCAAACACTTTCTTATTATTTATTTTAATATTTTCAAGACATTCTTTTTAGTTGTACCGCTTATTTAACCTTTTTGTTTGACATCAGCCAATATAAATAATATGGCCATCTGAGTGTGTGTGTTACTGTTTGTGGTTTGTTTTTAACTGTGTAATACAGTTAATGATTCCAAATGTTAGAGTTCCTTATTTTCATACCAAAACTTGCACAACTGTTAAAAATAAATAACAGCAAAAAAAAAGTATGCATTTGGGACTTTTTTTTGCTTTTCCTTGTTGTACCGAACCCGTACCGAACCGTGACCCCCAAACCGAGGTATGAACCGAACCGTGACTTCTGTGAACCGTTACACCCCTACTTCTTACAGTTTCTCATCAAGGGGGGTCTCCTGTCTCCGGTACAAACACATTACCTGAGGAAGGCTATGTGTATTTTTTTTGTCATTAACCTTTTTCGGACCACTTATTTATTTATTTTGGTGATGATCCGACCTCCATGCTGCTACTCTGGTTCAAACTGCATCCACCAAACAATATGATTTATCTCGACCTCCCCAAAATCTGACACAGTGTGAGATGTCTTTTTTAGCTGTTCCGCCGTCATTTCCTGCGATCTTCTTCATAAAGTCAGTCAAAATGAATGAATGGGCGTTTCTTTGACTATTTATAGGCAAATATGGGCGTTACGTGAAGCCCGCAAAAGCTGCTCCGCATTTCGAGTCGATTGTGATTTATAAAGGGAAACCGGCGTAGGAAGTGCCGTACGCACTTTCCTCACCGGTACGCAATGTTTGGTGAATCGGAAAATGTCAGAACATTTCTGTACCTATTTTTTGGATTTCTACTACGTAAACAACCTTCCCACGTGAATCCTACGCACCGCGTTATAAATGAGGCCCCAGGTGTTTTCCAAAAGCTATGAAAAGCAGGGGTGGTTCTAGTGGGGGGCCAGGGGCGGCCAGTGCCCCCCCGAACACTGACTTTGTGGTTTGTTGTAACACTGACTAACCCTGTGGCCCCCCTGAAAATAAAAAATAGTTTATGATTAAACGATTTCTTGGCTGACGGAATAGGCATAACTAACGCTATTTGTCATTCTAGTCGGACCCATTAGAGCAGGGGTCTCCAACACGTCGATCGTGAGCTACCGGTAGCTCACAAGCCCTCAATAAGTAGCTCGCCAAGCAAAAAAACACATTTTGAGTTGTATACACTGTTGGAAAGAGGAGACTCCTAGCTTTCTAATGATATCAGGATTGTTGTTGTTCTCCAAATATTAAGCAAAATATGTCACATTATATAATGACTGTCACCGAGTCATCATTTTGAGAAAAAGGCCTTCAAAGTTTCCTCTTCTCTGGAATCCATCGATCTGATTGATTATTAGCGGAGCAAATTAATGAAATGAAAGCCAAATTCTGAAAGCCAAGACTTTGTTTAATTGAACAATCAGATGAAAACAAACTGTCACGGACCCTGCCGTGTTATCTATGATTACTATACGCCTTACATTCATAATTTCAGCCGGAGGGAGGGGGAGCTGCGCTGCGGAACAGCAGAGTGGCGAGGGAAAGCTGTCATCTTCCCTTTACGAGTTTCAAAAATGTATTTTTCGTGTGATTTTTGAAATAAAAGATTCATATTCTGAAAGCCAAGACTGTTTATTTAAAATCAAACAAAAAACACGAACCCCGAAAAACTATTTTTTACGCAAATCCACGTTTATTTTGAAATGAGCCGTTGCGACTTCCGACTGATTTCGATACAGCGGGTCACATATACACTGCAAAAATACAAAAAGAGGAGTAAAAGTAGCTCTTTTAGTAAACTCTGAAAACGGGTCCCACAGACCCAAACAGCACACACAGGTTAAAGGTAAGCATATAATAATTTAAATGTGCTAAATATATACACTGCAAAAAAACAGTAGCTCACGACTTGTTTTATTTTTTGAAAGTAGCTCTCATCCTAAAAAAGGTTGGAGACCCCTGCATTAGAGCGTAAAAACTGTAACTATAAGTATCTGAAATAAATATGTGTACTGAAACAAATACCAATAACTGTATTGCATTGTTTTCTTATCGTACTGTCTTTGTCTTTTTCGTCCTGCATTTATTGTGCCCCCCTCAGAAAATAACTGGCCCCAGCCTGGCCCTCCCAGTCAAATTGGTCTAGAACCGCCACTGATGAAAAGATATACATGAGCCCAATGCTTGCCCTGTTGACATATTCATAACTTAAACATGTTGGCTGGAGTTCATTTGAAAGTGTAACTTTTTTCAATCTGGACTCTTTTTCTGTAAAAATAACAACTGTATAATATTAGTCATTCTTGGCAATTAAGCAGCATCAATGTAAGTCGTCTAAAAGTGATGGTCTTTGCTAGTGAAAGATTTTTTAAATATTGGTCTGACAAGTTGATTGAAAGCACCCTATGGAGAAATACAACCTTTTTTCATAACCCTTGAGTTGATCCGGTCGGCTTGGTATTGTGTCACGTAACTTGTTGCCTGAAGATATTTGTGGAAATGTAAGTGAGATTTTGGGAGAGTGTTGTCACAGTGTGTCATGTTGAAGTACAGAAAGCATTGCTTAGTGTTTTAAAAAAATATTTTCAACATCATTTCTGAATAATAAGCTGATATCCGCAATGTCGAAGGCAACGCAAGATTTCAGAATGAGACTTCTGCTGAAGGGAGACTTGGTTAGAACTAATGACAAATAGACTACATCATGCTAAACATAAAGAAAAACAATATTTTTCTATGTCTCCATTGGTCACTTATGCTGCAGCCACACAGAGATGATACGGGTCGTATCCGCTACAGTTCTCTATCATAGACGGTTCGGCCACACGAGGCCGACAGGGAAACGCCGAAACGATAACGATAACGGGTCCCAAGGTGGGTAGATATGCAGACGCAACGCTCTGGGGGGCCAAACGGCTCCGTGATTACGCCCTATACGATCATTTCCTGATAACGAAAATACTGACGGGCTGTCAGGAGAGGGGGAGGAAAAGAGAGACTCCGTATATTATTCTTATATAGAGTCGTTATTAATTTGTTTTAAAACTCAATAAATAACAAAGAAGACCTTTGACCGGCACTTTTATAATTTTGTCTGGAAGATTTAAACTTTAACGGACATGTTGACCGGCGAAAAAAAATTCTAACGGAAACTCTGCCGCAGGGTCCCCTCGTCCCTTGGAAGAGGCGGAGAAGTGGGTGTTTTTCATCTGTTGGTGGACTACCGGAGAGATTTACAGCAGGAGCACACGCTTGGCTCGGGAGGGAGAACAAGAGCCAGAGCCCTGGCCCCTGCCTCTCCCACCTCTGCTGCTAAATCCACCGCGGAGAATAAACAGAAGGACATTACATTACCTGTTACTTGTTAGACGCTTTATTCCACTGCACCACACGTCTCCCAGGGCAACCATGGCAACCATGCATGCTCGTGAAGTCTTCTTCACTGCTTTTGGTGTATTTTGTGGTGGAAGTACAACGCCACTTATATGTACTACAGCGTCTCCAGCGGGTCGAGCGGTGTCGTGTGGACGGACACGTTTCTGGTGCTGATTGCGTGTGGACGGAAGACTTTTTTGATATCGAATTCGGTTCGTTTTCGTTACCGTCTCAGTGTGGCTAGGGTCTTAGACATTTGAACATGGGAAATAGGGTTCAGGTTGAAAAATATCCAAATAACCAAATCCCTGGTTGAAAGTCAACAAATGTTTGAGTAAAATTTGCTAAAAACTACAGTGTCCAGGAAATTATTTATCCTATTTGTCTTATAAATGAAAGTATATATGCACCCCATTTCTAATTATTTAAGTCTAAGGTAGAAATGAATGGCAGGTGAAGTTGGAAAAGGATTGATGGAAAAGCTTGCACGTTGATTTTGAAATGTATTGGCGGTACAAAGGGTACATTTTACCAAAACTAATCCACACATTTTGAAAACAAATCAACATATGCAGAAAAAATAATGTAACAGTTCACATAATCGGAGTGAATGCGTGTATGACATATATAGTTCAAGGAAAATAGTCCCAAAAGAAAGAATATAATTCCCCAAAACTCCATTCCGGGTTTCCCTCATTCCAGTCAGCTGTAGACGGGGTTAAATTCATCATGTTGTTGGTTCCCTGAGCTCAGTGCTACGGAGCAACCCGAAACGTCCCCGTCCTATAGCTTTATTCCTCTCTAGGCTGTGCATTGTGTTGACCTGGAAACAGCCATTCAGCGCTGTGAGAAAGAGGCCCATGAAACGCTGCCTCTCACTAAGAGAAACATATAACAGTATTAGATCTAGTTTAATTACACAGGGGCTTGCGGATGGGCCCCTCTTTTTCTCTCGGCGGTGAAAATGCTTAGCGTCTGTTGTCGGTTCAAGGCTCTCTAAAGGATGTGCTGGCATGTGTAGGGTTCTGGCAGAGGAAACTTGTGATGTGGTGGGGGGGGTGCACAAGGGGGGGGGGGTGAACTGTTATTGTTTGAAAAGCGTGTAAGCGGCCTTCACAACACCGCATCCACGGAAATGAAGCAAAGGCAGAGAGGGAGAGAGGACAGAGAAAGAGGCAGGGAGAGAGCAAGAAAGAGAAAGAGAACTCGCAGCTTTGACTGACGACTTAACAGGCGAAACCGAATTTGTCTTTTGCCGGGAGATGTCAGATGCCTTGCCAGGGAGAGAGGGAGATGGAAAGAGGGAGAGAGCACACCACAGAATATCTCCTCGTCTTTTCTCGCCCTCTCTTTTCTCCTCCGGTTTAAGACGGCTCGGTGAATGCAACAACATCAAAGGCCCGGCACTCAGAATGTACATTGTTGTTCCAGAAACCACATGAAACAAAAAAGGGAGAGATGGAGGAGCAAGTTGTTTTGCTTTCCTCGTACATAAATAGGGAGCTATGGAGGGAATCGGTTTAGAAACGGTGGGAGATTAACTCTTTTATCTCTTCATTTCAAACGCCTTCCATATCCACATCCTCCGCATGCTAACCACTGTCAGGATCTTCATGCCTGACCAGCAGCACTACAAAGCAGAGGTGTCTCCTGTATTAGGTCAACTCCTCCACACACAGCACACGAGGGGAGGAAAAGAGCCGAGGACGAGGAGGAGGTTTATATAGCTTCAGTCCTGACTCATTGTCATTAAGAAAGCCCTCTGTAACCCGAGCTAAACTTAGAAAGCTCTGCCACCGACATTCCACATGTGTATAAAAGAGGAACTTAGTGAAACAGTCCCACACTTGTGCCTCAGCGTAACCGGCTTTATTCCTGCCGGCCCCTTATCTTTACACCGAGACCACCCAGGAGCAACAAGTCAGTTCTCACCTTTAGTCTGAGTGTGTGTGTGTGCTTCACAAGTATGTGTGCGTGTGTGAGTGAATGTGTTTTCTGTACATGTGTGCGCCTCTGCTCCCACCATCTGGGCCCTGTTTGGAGAGATGTTCTGTAAGAATCACAGTCACACCGTGGCAGGATTACCACGGTGAAAAGCAGCACCTGGAAGAAACTCCGTGCTCCCGTTCCTTTTTCCTCAGATGCTCAAAGAAGTTTCTGGCTTCCCAGCTCGAGGCGCAGGATTTGTTTTTGACCTACATGCATCCTAGGCTTCATGTTCCCTTTCAAAAAAGGCAACAAAACAAAGAGAACATCTCCAATTCACATCCAGCAAGGTTACAGTATCACCACATTACAGTAGGAACACAAGTGCGTGCGTGCGTGCGCATGTGGGGCACACCAGTGTGTTTACACCACATATATCATATTGCATGTTTTTAATGGCAAGCCAAGACACTAACAGCTGATTATCCACAGTGAGATATAAGCCTGTGAATGAAAGAGTTCAATAATCCCAAATGGAAATTGAGTCGGAGCATCTTCACTGAAGATTTCCCATTAGAAATAATCTTAGTCCAGGATAAGCCACAATTACAAGTGTTTTGATGTTTCCACACATACACACAAGTCAAAAATGCTGTACAAAAATAAAAGGTGTTTCGCTTGTGCTGAGTAAAAATAAAGTGAAGATCCCTTGAAATAGCATGGGATATTTAGATACATCAGATCTTGTAATAAGACTTATTCTGAACTATATATTATCCGGACATGTTACAAAATAAATTGGTGATATTCCAATTTTTTTATTTTGTATAACTTTTGTATAAATAAGACGTTTTCCAGATTCTTCAACTCACTGCATTGTTAATTCTTAAGTTATTAGATCGTCTATCAAGTGTAAAGATATATTCTGACTAGATATTAGGAAGATATACTTGGCAAGATTTCCAGTGTCTGTAGTGTCTCCATGTTTATGCACCTGCAGAGCAGCTATGTCACATCTTGTTTTCTGTGCACACTGTTCATCATCTGCAAAGCTCTCACGTTACTCTCTCCTGTAACGTAGAGTCAAGCATCCTAAGTGATGAATAATTTACGAGTACAGTCAAGTGCCACTAGGGGGTCCGCATCTGAGGCGAGGCCCCTAATAGTCTGATTTAAAATGCTTTCTGTGCTCCTCGAGAGTAGCTGACACTTTCATTTTACCCCCCTCTGCTTGTGGAGGAAATCTCTAAGACTATTGAATTAAACTCTCAAAGTCATGATTTAATTGTGTTATTTTATGACAAACTGGGAAAAGGAGACATGTTGAACTCTGCCCGAGTCCTGCATAGTGTATAAATATAAGTTTTAACACCTCATAGACCGTGGTAACGTTTGTTTAAACAAAAAAGGGGCTGCCTTTGATCTTTGTCCATTAAGAAGTGACATTACAGGCAAAACTATAGTTGTTTCCGACACTGGTCAATAGATGTCTTTTATTCCATGTCTTATTTCAGGAACAAAATATAATACAGATTTAGGAATAATAACTTCTAACCCTCTGTGTTTGTAACATTTCTCCTAAATTCAACAAGAGTAGATTTTTCATCCTCTGATCCCAAAGTCTCCCATTCAGTACATACACCAAAGTCAACTGTATCTGTTCATATATCGACATGTATCGAACTAAAAACATGGCAAAATATGTGTTTTGTAGCGCTTAATGGTATTTCCTGGTTTATGGAGTGATAAAAAGATATATCAATAGCGTCTTTTAAAATCATTCACTTTAATACGACAACAAAAAAAGCAATAACTTTAAACCTGACTTTATCCAATGTTCAGGTTTATATTCAGGACAAATGTATTGAGATAATACCACATTTCCAGATGTTATAAGTTGTTCCCCTTATAACCTTTGGTGTTTCCCTTTAATGTGTGTCATGGTCAAGTTATTCATTAGGATGTTGCTCATACCATAAAACTACCTGTTCAAATTGTAATGGGTTTCCAAGGTTTCCCTTACCTTTAGTGTTTCATAGGTTTGTGTGCATGTAAATCAGGGGTGTCAAACTCAAGGCGCGGGGGCCAAATCCGGCCCGCGACTTCATTTTCTGTGGCCCCGCAAGAGCTTGCAAAGAAAATAATACGTTTATTATACGGTTACATGCCGATTTACAGAAGCACGTTGCCTATAAACTACATGTCCCACAATGCATCTAGTTTTGTGCCATGTGCACTGAAGAGACTTGCAATTATTTGCCCTGGGCTTCTGCTTTCAGACGTAGTTCATTACTAAGTTATTACCCTATCCGATAATAATCCAATTCAGAGGCAATAATGTAATATAATACATTATTTTATATAATATATGTATATATTTGTATATTTATATAGTCTTAAAAGTTACAACCGGCCCTTTGAGTGCAACCATAATGCTAATGTGGCCCGCGATGAAATTGAGTTTGACACCCCTGATGTAAATGGTCTGCAAAGGCTCAAATCCCTGTGTTCCCTCCAGAGGGAGTTTCTCTCCCACACACTCCCCCCATGCCTGAAACACTTCCAATGGACTCCTTTGTTTACTTATTTAACATAGTGACATCACTATGTAAGACTCACGCTTCTATTGGCTAGCGCTCCAACACAATGTACGTGATAGGCTAAGGGCCGGAACATGGCAGTATGAGAAAAATAAAGAGCTTTTTGAACATTAAAGCGTGGAGACATGTCACAGTAGAGACATAAAATACAAATATCAACCTGAAAATGAGCATAATATGGCCCCTTTAACAGCTTTTCTGTAGTGATGAGAATTGAATAGGGTGACCAACTAGTCTCCATTCAGGCCTGTACAGATATAGAATCTAGTGTCTAGTGTACAATCAGAGGATATCCCCACCAAGTCTGTCCCATTACTTTATATATATATTTGCTAACAGTGTGTACTGCTGCCAGCTGCACCATGAACACACACACACACTCTCCATTCATGACCCCTCAGCCCTGTGTCATTGTTACAATTTCGCAGCCCGCCCTCGCTCTTGACCCCTGACCCTCTGCTCGGTGTCTGGCAGTGTCTGGGCCTCATGTTGGTGACATCACCCCTCACAATGAGTCTGCTGCCACCTCCGGCTCTACTGTCCGTTGTCCAGCTGACAGTGAGCGTCGTTGTTCTCTCGGAGGGCGGCGCAGCGCGGCACGCTCCCTCTGTAAATGATGAAAGAGAGCGTGAGGGTCGGCCTGAAAACAGCGGCCTTGTTTGGTGGAGCGCACCGGACGCTGAGCTGATCGGAAGGCGCCTTTCTCCCCTGACAGCAACTTCTGTGATCTGTGCAGATAAAAGAAGAAGAAAGAATGCGTTTGATGTCTAGATTTGAATAAATACCCTGATGTTAATCGTTTTACAGCGTTAATCACATTTGGTGATATTGCAGCTCTTTGTGTGTGTCTGTGTGTGCCAAAATGCACAAATCCAGTCTGTATGTGTGAATATGAGCCAGACATGAGCATGACTGTTAGTTTGTGTTGATTTATTGTTCTAGCATTGAGTTTGGAAGAGCGTTCGTGGCCTTCTCCTCTGCTGGCTTTACTTTTTTATGACAGTCTCATGTTTGTTTTGTCCTAATGATGTGGGCCTCTTTCAGTTAACACAGAGGTGCATGATTAAATCTTCACATGTAGCGGCTTAACAACATGCATTAAAACCCTCCACATAGCTCAGAAATACTTAATAAATCCACAATTTAGAGATGAAACGGAAAGAGTATTTGCCATTTCTAGCAGGCGTTAGAATTTGCTCTCCGTCATCTTAACCTGTTGTTTCTGACACATATGAGGCATACTGTACATGTGGATGAAAAGATTAGTGGAGATAGTGTCCACATCTGGAACAGGTTTTGTTACCGCAGTATGAAAGCCCCAGCAGCATTTTTTTTTTTTTTATCCAAATTCTCGAAGTCAGGTAGCCTGGAGAGTCGCCCCTCGGTGGTAAACTTGTAAGCATCTCGATATTACCGAGCTTCTGAACATTTCTGATTAAACTGTCAAGAAAGAATATTTTTATACTTGTCCATCTTTCCAGGGGCGGTTCTAGGGGGGGGGGGGTAACACTGGCTTGTCAAAAATAAATGTCAAAAATACACATACAAAAAAAGAAGGAATTGTAATTAAAAGAATCTACCTAACGCATAAACGAAACCTCAATCATAGCGAACTCTATTTACTTACTACAACTCTATATCTATCTTTGGATTATTGAAAAGTATACAGCTCCCTCTCATAGTGTTGAGAGCTGTATCCATAAATTCTTTTTGTGCTCAAAGTGCACCAGATTGATGCATTTAACTTCAACATTTAAAATAAAATCTTCCCGGGGGTGCATGCCCGCAGACCCCCATAGAAGAGGTGAGGTCCACCCCCAAATAAAGCAGGTTAAAATAATTAAATTGAATACATTTTCTTTTAGTAAACACTGAAAACGGGTCCCACAGACCCAAACAGCACACAAAGGTTAAAGGTAAGCATATCATAATGTTAAAATGTGCTAAATATATACACAGCAAAAAACAAAAGAAAGAGGAGTAAAAGTAGCCCCTGACTTGTTTTATTTTTTGAAAGTAGCTCTCATCCTAAAAAAAGGTTGGAGACCCCTGCATTAGAGTGTAAAAACTGTAACTATAGGTATCTGAAATAAATATGTGTACTGAAACAAATACCAATAACTGTATTGCATTGTTTTCTTATGCACAATTACTTCATACTGTCTTTGTCTTTTTCGTCCTGCATTTATTGTGCCCCCCTCAGAAAATAACTGGCCCCCCCAGTCACATTGGTCTAGAACCGCCACTGCATCTTTCACAATCTGTTCTGTTAGAAATTGATGTTTGATACATCTGATCTGATGTGTCTGTTTTATCATCTGGTACACCTTTACTTGCTGAAACAGTTCAGGAGCTTTTGTGATGTGAATTCCATATCCTATAGCTCGTGTCCTTTGAAGGATGGAAGAGGCTCAGACAGACCTAGACAGAGAATTTCTCAGGAATTCACCGTAGGTGTCACAGAGACAACGCTCGCCCCCCTCCCCTCTCTCTAAAAAAAAGAAGAATCTTGCTTGCTGCCACACCATATGGAGAATTGTCCCAATTTCTTTTCCTTTATACCAACTGCAATGCGTTTCAAGCCAAACCTTTTGTAGCATATACCACATGCGATTTGGGCTCTTGTGTGGCGACGCTAACTTTGTGACTTTTTGATATCTCCGTGAGTGCTGCCTGACAACTTTCTGTCACTCACTCTTTCTCCCTTTTTTTTTTTTCTTCACCAGCAAGCATATTTTCTACCCCAACGATTGATTAGCATACATCAAGCCCCTGTCGTCATGGCAAAACTTCATTTGAATCTTCAGTACTTTCCCCGCGTCTTTCAACCAGCAGCTGTCAGCCACATCAACGCTAGACACGCTCTGCGCTAGACAAAGTTAAATTGAAGCACACTCTAACACTATATATAGCTAAAATGTCACTTCTTTCAAGAGACAAGGCACCTTCGAAGTCGTCAATACACAGCGCTTTATCACAGGCACAATAACTTTGAAATGGGAGAAGAGAGCGAAGATGAAACGATTATTCTCTTTTCCCACTTTGTGCTTGAAAGAGGGAGAAAGTGAGATTATTCCAAAATGGGTAGAAGCGTTTAAGGGGCTGGCTTTTTGATCTGCCTGTCCGTCAACAGAAACGAAGAGTACCTCCTGATGCTTCTGATCGTTAGGTGTCCTCAAAGTGTCTCAAAGTCTCTTTGTTATCGCTGAGTGCGTCGATTAAAGGCAGAAATATCATTTATTCATTTTGCCATTGTGCGAAAGAAAGAAAGGATTCGAGAGCTTAGCGTTCATTTTCGTCAAACTCTTGAAGTGCGGTGATGAAGTCAGCTTTCTTTTGAGAGACGAAGGGAGTTGAGGTAAAAAGATGAGAAGTGAAAGTTTTTGCTCGGCACATTTTGAAAGCCCCACACTGATCTTTGAGATGAAATAAATAGTGATCAAACTTTATTAAACTTTTCTTTTAACAGCCCCCTGCAGGAGGACAGTTCTGAGAAGAATTCTGTCTAGGCGTTCCTGGTGGTTGTAGCTAATAGATAGACACACACACAATCTCTCTTTCTATGATATTGTCTACGTCCGTCTCACACACTGACTGAGAGTATAGCTCATGCACTGTATATGCTTACTGGGATATGTCACATTGCCAGAATCAACACTCTGTATGTGCCGGGTTCCTCCCCTCAGCAGAGGACAATGCCATATGCATCATCGCTCTGTTCTCCAAACACGGTTTCTGATTCTCCTGGAAGTCCCTTCCACATCTACTGTTTCAGGGTTTTTGTTTTTTTTCAAATGCTCAGTCCTGTTGCGATGTGTCTCTCAGATGTTGAAAAGTTCTTTTCAAGCCCAAAGTTTTTGCCGTCTTCACTTTTCAACTGGCAAGATGAATATCAGTGGGACAAAGCATAGAAAGGAAAGGCTTTTTGACAAGACTTCTGAAGGCCCAGGAGCTCGTCCTGTCTCTCCCTTTTGCAGTTTTCCCATAACTGGCTTTCTGGCGTGGCTTCTAAAAAGACACAGAATCAAATGCAAACTGAGACGTCGCAGTCTTTCAAGTTACATCAGTGGGGCCCTTGTGGAGATGCTGCTCTCGTTAGGTTTTCACAACTTTTGAAAAATGAGAAATTGGTGCATTCTCTCTTGTGTTATCAGAGCTGCTGACAGTGCGTTCATGTTCTTCATGAATACATGACCCGGAGCAAAGGTGAGATTGAAGGTACAACTTGTCAGATTTGAACTTGTACACAGTATGCGGTTTATACGTCATCTCTTTTATGAGGAACAATGTATTGCTGGCAATAAGTGGGGCTTTCCTTTGTATATCTTTAAGAATAATTCATCCCCAAATGAGCTTTTATAGATAAATAACCTACCCTTTGTTACAATGAATTGTTAAGCTGCATTCACATGATACTGATACATGATTTTGTCTTGTGGTAAACACAGCCAGTTAGGTTTAGTTTCTATGGTTTCCTCCTCTGCCAGCTTGCGATGCTTCAATCAGTTATCTGATTGGTTGCACGTTAAAAGGTCAACAGGAACTAGGTGAAAATTGAACTAATTTGAACTTTGAAACACATCGCTGTGCAACCATTTTGAGCAGTACCGTTTGAATGTAAATGCTTGTGTTTGGGAATTAGTGAGCATAGAAATGGATGAATGAGACTATAATCACAACTACTAAGTTTGAAAACGGATGTCTGATATAGTGAAAATGCCTCCATTGGACTACTTTGTTAACATCTGTAACATATGACATCACTACGTAACATTTGCAATTCTATTGGCGCTCTGACCAATTATACGTCATATGATAAGGTGCTAGGTGGTTGACCAATCACAACAGAGCCAGCCAGCTAACCAATCAGAGCAGACTGGCTGTGGTTTCAGACAGAGGGTGAAAAGAGGTGCTGCGGCACAGGCAGTATGAGAACAAGAAAGAGCTTTTTGAACATTCAGAGGCACAAAAACAAATACGACCCTGTAAAATAACATAATATGTCCTCTTCAATCCATCAGAAGTTCCCCTGCTTTTGAACCTTTCGTTGAACGTGGAGGCATGCGAGAAAAGTTTCCAAGAAATCAAAATATCGCACGATGTGTAATTGATATACTTGATTTTAAGCAGACCTTTCTCATTCATAAAAATGTGAAATGCTGTCATATTAGAGGACTGGATGAAGGCATGTGTGGCACAACACAAAAGAACAACACAAAGGCCACATAGTTTATTTCCTTTTCATTCAGGCGTGAGCTGCTCTTTGAAGCTTGTGCTGTCTGGACAATCTGTGGGATATCTGAAGTCTAAACAGTCGGTGTTTGGTGTTCACCGAGACTGGGGGGCCTGCGGTTTAACACGTTCAAGAATCACTTTGTGGGGCGGCATCGTACGGCAGCCTCAAGAAAACCTGAAATAGCTGAAACTAGACCGTTGTGCAAATAATCACCCTGGGCTCTGTACACCATCGTGTTTATGCATTGTAAATTGTGAAAAGAAATGCTTTAACATTGTGTGGCATATGTATTTCAAGGCTTTGAACATTGGATGGTATCCGAATTTCACCCACACAACCACAGGCTTTTGCTCTCGCCTTTTGACTGAAATATCATTCAGATTCCAAAGGGACTAAAAAAAACAACCTTTTTCGAGGCTGCCTGAAGAATGTGTCTGAAACCGTTCCCAAGCTGCTTCCATGGCCATCGCTGCTGCTGCGGGGTCAAACATCTTCCACCAACTTCTTTCTATTCTAAGTTTGGTGACCATGCATTTTTTAAATTACACAACAGGCTTAGAAATGTTTGTCTGAGTATTCACTTCAAAATGTTCTAACTCCACAGAGTGCATATTATAATCCTCCTTCAAACTGGACATACAAGACTTCAACAGTGCCGCTTACATAAACACTCAGTGGAGCATATTTAGATGTTGCATCAACCTCTCTTCCACCTTTTGAAGGAGTGTATGAGAAAGCCTCTTGGCAGGAGTGCAGTCGCCACACCGGTTACCTCCTTCCTTTCCTGTAATTCACTTCATCTGCAACACACCTCCTCCTTTCATCTGTGGTTTTGAAACCTTGCCTCAAAACCTGTTTACCCACTGGTGCCTTGAAGAAGAAGACGGGGAACAGTCTGGGTGATGGCATGACACATACAGACAAAGACACACCCACTCCTTGGATCATCAACAGGTTTTATTACCTCCAGTTTGTCTCAGGCTCAGATAAACAGTCACAGATGTCTCCTAGATTCCTTGTACCTTGAGCTCCTCTCCTTGAGCATACTTTACTTTTAGTAATTGCTATTAGTGTATCTGTTGAAATAGATACCTCAATAGACGTTTGAAAACAGATGAGACTGAGCCACATGCATTGCTTTCAGTTGTGACGGTTATAAAGCCGATGTGGCATCTAATGTTTCAGACCTTTGTCTAATTATCTAATAAAGAACATTGTGTATTTCAGATTAAATCAAAGTCACCTGACATCCAAGTCAAGGGCGCTTAACCTCGCTCTGCTGCGGTGCTTTCTATTTTGAAGTCAGTAAGCATATTGGATACAATCCTAAGGGAGTCCGTGTACGTAGCTTAGCTGCTATAGGCGTAGACTGTCGGGGGACACCTTACTTCTTCCTTCTCTCCGTCTGTACCTGTGTGCTCTCATGTTCCGAATAACCCAGCTCCCCCCACGTCTCTTTTTGGTGTCTATCTACGCCGGGATCCTGAGTCATGGCTGATCCTGTTGCTGCGGCCCTATGTCCTGGATCCTGAATCATGTGTCCTAGATCCTGCATCCTGAGTCCTGGATCCTGAGTCCTGGATCCTCTATCCTGAATTCTGGATTTGAGTCTAGGACTTTGAGTCGTGGCTGAACCTGTCACTGTGGTCCTGCCTGACTCTCATCAAACTACTTCCCTGATGGCTCCCACAGGATTGCTGACATCCTCGTGGATTCATCTTCCTATTATACACACATGCATTTCCAAACATCTGGTCTACCTATGTTGTAAATGTATTATCTCTTGGATTTACACACGGCATCTATTGCACGTCTGTCCGTCCTGGGAGAGGGATCCCTCCTCTGTTGCTCTCCCTGAGGTTTCTCCCATGTTCCCTTTAAACTGGGGGTTTTCTCTGGAAGTGTTTCCTTGTACGATGTGAGGGTCTAAAGGCAGGGGGTGTCGTATTGTCATACTGATATTCTGTACACACTGTGAAGACCTCTGAGACAAATGTAACATTTGTGATATTGGGCTGTATAAATAAACATTGATTGATTGATTGATTGATTGATTGATTGATTGATTGATTGATTGATTGATTGATTGATTGATTGATTGATAGCACCACTAACTTATTACGTCATCCAAAGCATGGCACTACTGGACTGAGCATCGACTAATGATACTTGCGCTGTTAAGCCATCAGAAATTAAATATATAATCAAGTTTATCATCAGTTTCCACAGTTTATTTTTATATTGGTATGAATGGGATCGAACATCTGTTGCTTTGGGAGAAGCCAACACAGTTTGATAAACCAGCCCACATGCACTGCTATGAAACCAACTCTGGATTTGTAATAATGTGTGTTATGTTATTGGGGTAAGTCGTTTTCCCTAAAACAAAGGACGGGCCGGAAAGGGCTCCCAGACAGTTTACATGACAGGTACAACAGGCACGTCAAGATCTTACAACGCTCCAGTCACGCCTCTCCTCTTTCTGCACACACATAAACACACATTCATACACTCCAGAGCACATGTATGTGCGTACACACGCCCAGGTGACATCCTCCCTTCCTTGTGAAGCAGGGAGGTGATTTATATCAGCCAGAAAATCAGGAAGGGTGACATTTTGGAACCTCTGAGCTTGAAGGGGGCTTTGAGAGGAAATATGATCAGTTATGTCCGTGGACAACACACTCTCACTCCCTAAGCGTCCAATAGCGACGTTTGGTCAGTGTCCGTGGCGTCCAATTGTGACGCTCCTAGGCTCCTTCAGCGTCATAAAGGGACGCAAATAGCTTTCAACTGATTGCAATGTATTCCCATCTGCGTCGGGATTTGACGCTCATGGAAGCACGGCATTCGTTTATGTCGGCTGCCCTTAAAGGTAATGTGAGCGTCCATTCCCAGGAGTAAAGGATGGCAGAAGACACTACACTACCCAGAATCCCCAGCTATCGTTTGGACTACACCATGTGCTCTTGACAAACCCCGTGATAGTCCTCAAGCTCTGTGATTGGAGAGTGTGCTCCGAGGGTTAAGCCGATTCTCGAACAGCACTTGAAATGGGATGGAACCACGGCAGACTGTCCAAAACTGGATTTGAACGGGTCCACCGCGTCCCCCCTCCCCCACCCCGTCCCCAGAACTACACGTGCTGGCTATTCTGTTTCGCAACATGTTCTCTATGGCACGTCTCTACTGGGAGTTGTAGTTTTAAAAGACGTTTTCGTATTTCCCATAATAAGAAGTTGCCAGTATTAAACTGTGTACATCCCTGGAGGTTTAGGGGATAGGAAACACTCACATTTAAAACATATCATTAATAAATGGGTGAAAATTGCTTGTGCCCATTATGGGCAGTATTAATATATATACCCACACGCCAGCTAAGGTCAGAAGAGCTTTATTTAACAGCTGGTCTTATGTGTGTGACCCCTGTGATAACATTACATTACATTAATTGATAAGCCTGAAACATGCACTTGTCAGGGTTCAGAGGCACATTTTGCAAATATGGCAGTAGCCATCGATCAGCTTAAGATAAGATATACTTTATTGATCCCAAGTTGGAACATTTGCGTTACATCAGCATGTGTAACAGTTAAATCTGCAGTTGTGTTTATTTGAAAATCATTTAGTATAATCACATACATTCTGTGTTTTATATTTAACAATTCTGTGTTCTTTATTTATTGATTGTTCAATACCTGACAAGGCCGGAGATGAAATATCTACATACATCTATAAGAGTATAATACATTATGTATAATATCAGTTAAAATAAGTGCTTCAACATAGTTAACATTGCTGGAGGTATGCACAAATATTGATAGATGTCTTGTAATGCACTATTGAGGAACCTGCGACCCAAGTTTTTCATTCAGTGCAGAACTACACCACAGTTGTGTAGGCCTATATGATATGTCAATAAACCTTAGAACATCTTGAAATCTTGAAAGGGATGTGCAAAATAGTCATTACATACAGTCTTTAATTAACTATTAGTAGAGAATAACGAGTAATGAATATACTTTATAGGGATCGTATTAATATCTAATAATAAAAATATTGAAATTCAATAACATGCTTTAACCACCAGGTGTCCCTTTATATCATCTGTGCACCTTTATGGTGTAAATACAGCCTATCTACCAATTGGATCAAATATAAAAGTGAGCCGAATTAGTGTTGATACTGCAAGGAGACGTATTGTGTGAAAAGAAATGTAAGATGTTGTTTAATGGCTGATATATTTATGATCCACGTCACGTTTTCAGTTCCTCATGTTTGTCTTCTCATCAGGGCTCTATAAATACAGAACTACGGCAGATATGTAATATGTAATGCAGCCGAACCGTGTATTACAATGCCGTTATGTGATGACTTTCAAAGAGAAAAGCAAGCACACTCGGAATAAGGTATTATTATTATTTTGGTCTGTTTCCGGTATTTGTTAATGACGATGTGCTCTGAGATGTGAGACTGGAATTGCACAGGGGGGAAATAACGTAGGCTATCTTTAGATGCGGATTTTGTTAAACTAATATGTTTGCGCTGTGGACCAACACTATACATTGACGGGGAAGGGGGTAGCAATAAAGATAACACCATTAAACAGTTACACAACATAACAGAAATAATATCGATAGCAGCGTCCCTAGCAACCACCTTGGTAACAATGAAAACGTCGCGATTTCCTGAAGTAATCTTCGTAATAACTAGCAAACTAAAGATCATGTACATCCACTGCACACATAATCAGAAATAACAACTCATATTTCTCGCATCAAATGACATCAAAACGCATTTTAATGGCCAAACTAACTTTAAAATAGACATTTTCCAAGAGAATAAAACGAATTTCGGCCATGTTTTCTTTTTCTGCAGGGAGAAATTTGAAGATCACGTGACATAGACGCCAGCCATCGGAATAAATGGTGAAAAAAACGGGGTTTGTCAAACAGAGCACATGGTGTAGGCCAAACGATAGCTGGGGATTCTGGGTAGTGTAGTGTCTTCTGCCATCCTTTACTCAGAAAACATATTTGTTTCTCCGAATCGAAGGAGAAAAATACAAAAGCATTGCACACAATTTAAACCAATCAATGTTGTGTAATTAACAAGGATAATCTGGTGTTTTTTAGTCGATGAGTAGTGCAGATATCACTGTAAAATCAATCGACAGTAAGAGGAGTACTTACTTCCGGGTGTAAAATTCTCCGTTATCCAATGGGAATGGACGCTCACATTGCCTTTAAGGGCAGCCGGCATAAACGAATGCCGTGCTTCCATGAGCGTCAAATCCCGACGCAGATGGGAATACATTGCAATCAGTTGAAAGCTATTTGCGTCCCTTTATGACTCTGAAGGAGCCTAGGAGCGTCACAATTGGACGCCACGGACACTGACCAAACGTCGCTATTGGACGCTTAGGGAGTGAGAGTGTGTTGCCGTGGAATGTCTTGGCAGGAAGGATGAGCTCTCACCTCATGTGTGTAGCTGCTGGTTATGCATTCCTGTTCATTCGACAACATGCAGCTAGTATTTATTTTAAACACTCAAGTGTGTGCCATATCACAGAGGATCTTTCAGGCTACAGCCAGCAAGAGAAGCAGCTTCAGTGGTCATGTGTTATTCAGTTATCAAGCCAATTGTGATCCAACTTTTTAGAATGTGCATAAAGGAAATGTTTCATTAACTGGCTTGGTGCGAACTTGTCTCAGCGTAGTTTGGTCAGAAGTCAGCAGCATAGGCAACTAAGAACTTGTGGCCTTAATATTACAGTAGATAACATAGAAAAAGCAGAGGTTTAAATAAAGTCTCCTTGGCTACCCATGAGACAAGAATGGGGAGAGCTGGTAGCTTTGGTACGTTGTAATTGTTCTATCATGTCAGCTAGTAGTAGCAGCACCAGTTAGTGTCCCCTGCCATGATTCTGATGCATGGCAACAGCATTATCAATGATTTGAGTTCAAGAGGACATATACTGCTCATGTATTCAGTTCTTCTACTGCGACACGTCTCCATGCTTTAATGTTCAGAAAGCTCTTTATTTGTCTCATCCTGCCTGTGCTGCAGCACCTCTTTTCACCCTCTGTCTGAAACCAGAGCCCAGTCTGCTCTGATCGGTTAGCTGGCCGGCTCGGTTGTGATTGGTCAACTGCTTCAAGGTGTGTCTGACATGTTGCGCCCCTTAGCCCATTGCGTGTCGGAGGGATAGCCAATATAGAGTCTTTCCTAGCAATGTCATTATGTTAGGGAAGTCCAATGGGGTCCAATGGAGGCGTTCCTGTATTACAGATTACAGGAAAGGAAAGCCCCTCTGAAATATAACAGAGCCCCTTGAAATATCTGGTAGAAGCGGTCCCATTACATATTCAACACATCGACCAGTTTTACACAAATGCATAAAACACTTCAACATTCAAATACAAACATGTTAATAAGAAAAAGACTGCTGTGTACATATACATGACGCGAGAGGATTTGTAATTATTTTGTATTTATTTTTAAAATAACCACTTTTATGTTTGTTTCCTGCAGGTGGGGGCTAATAGTTTGGAGGAAGCAGAATAGAGCTAGCATGCAGCAACGGGTAAGTGCATGTGTATCTGTTTAAAATGGGGTTGAGTTTGTTATTAATATGTTGGAGTATCATAGGCTGCCACTGTCAGTCAAGCTCTTGTACGATTCATCTGATCATGTACTCTCCGGAAAGCTTGTTAATGGTATGTGTTTAAATGTGTATACATGTGTAGTATTCACGCTGTCTTCTGGCTTTACAGGAGACCATACCGTACAGGTCGTTGGCACGTATTAAAGGTCCTTAGCAGGAATTGAACCGTCGGTGCTCAGATTACATTTGATGCCGTCAGGAATAATTCCCTATTGTTGTTGTCCTGCTGTCAATATGTCACTCTCTTCACAAAGAAAGGGTGATGCTGGTTTCTCACCAAGCTCATTTCTGAGATCAAGCATCACAATAACATGGCAGGAAGATCACTCTTTAGACTTTAAGAAGATAAGAACATTTTTAAGTAATTTTTGAATAAGACAAAAAAGAGAAAAACATTGAAATGATGATCAAAGCAGCCATTTGTAACTATCCATCACAGCGTACAGGTTTCTTACCGACCTGTCAGGAAGTCAATGTCCTCTTTGAAGTGATGTGGCCTTGTCCCCAGATCTCAGCAGTTCAGAACTATAATAAAAATGATCAAATGTCCAGAACTGTGACTATAAAACAACAAACGTTTAATAAACCCAAATTATTTTTCACACCATAAGGTGAGGAAAATGTAAATGGGATATGTGAAGGGATTGGGATTAAAAGGGTTTCACATGCACACACACACACACATGCACACCCACACACACACACACACACACACACACACACACACACACACACACACACACACACACACACACACACACACACACACACACACACACACACACACACACACACACACACCACGCACACAGGCCCTGAGCTCCAGCTGCCCAGGGCTCTAGAGTCACGTTGTCCCGGAGTGATTGAAGGTCCAGCTGGTCGAGCAGCCCTTTTGATCCCTTTCTCTTTTATGAGAAAGACAAACAGCTCCTCGTCGTCACCCACACTGCAGTGATTGATACACACACACACACACACACACACACACACATACACACACACACACACACACACACACACACACACACACATTGTGATCACAGTTAGGCACACATATGCATGCCGCATTCAGATGGTGGTCACAGACAGCCACACACACACACACACACACACACACACACACACACACACACACACACACACACTCAATCACACATGCACACACACACACTCACACTCTCACACACACACACACACACACACACACACACACACACACACACACACACACACACACACACACACACACACACACACACACTTGCGTTTTCTTAATAGATGCCCCCTCTCACTGTAATCACTCTAACGACCTCCTTGAACTCTGAATGAAACCCAGAGGGTGAGAACAAAAGGTGGTTCATTATGCAGTCCGTTATTATAACCATATATTTCATAATGTGTACATGTCAAGGTATTGGTTTAAATCATATTTATATTATTGATTATGGGGTTACAAGTTTAAAACTAACAATTCACTATGAATGTTATGATATGTTTCCCTTCAATCTGCCGGGAGAGGGACAAGATTCTTGTATCGGAAGTGCTCTTGTTTGTGTAGTCTAAGTGACCTAGACAAGTCCCATGTGAGCAGGCGTTGGTCGCAGGTAAACAGCCAAGTGTATGCTAACGAAATGGAGCACATCGGCACATCAAAACGCATCAGAACGCACGGGGATATTCCGCTTGGATTTGGGTAGATTGCAGAAAATCTGTTCATTCTACAGAAATGAAGCTAATGCTAAATCAAACGTCTTCACAGCATGACCGCTCGTCACCACTGCTACGCTAAAAGGTGGACGTGTGTGGCCGTTATGACATGTAGTGGTTTAGTGGCCACTGGCCGCTTCATTGACACAAAGACGCTTCAGACATTCACCAGTGGGTCTTTACTGACGTTTGTAGAACACAATGTAAACGTCTCTTCAGCGTGTGATAAACACAGACCTTATATTTCAGGCATTTAACCAAAAACATGGGGGAAAAAACATTGAATTATAGACAAGGAAACCGGAAATGGTAAAATACATAAATATACTTTACTGATCCCAATTTTGGAAATTATTTTGTTACAGAAAGTGTGTTCAACATCAAAGTACAAATACTTAAAAAGTTCAATACAGAATTAACTATTGCAAATGATATAAAAATGAATAATACTATATCAAATATACAATATAAACAATATCAAATATTCTGGATAATAAACATTTTCGTTAAAAAATCTAAAATACTACAGGAGCGTAGACATACTGTACGATATGATAGTATATAATATACTACTGAAACTTGCACATGTCTTTATGCTTATCAGAAGGAGAACTCATCACTGCTTAACACAGCTGTTCTATTCTTCATAATGCCAAGAGACAACCCAGAGAATTGAACTTCACTGATAGTCTTTGCTTATGTTGGTACACTTCATGTGTCCTTCAGGTTAACACTTCTAATCTAAATACAGTCTTTTTCCTAGAGAACAGCTACTATGATTTCCCTTGGTTACTTGCAATCCAAATGTTTCAATCTGCTTCCAGGTGCTCTTGTTTAGTCTCTTTGACTTTCTTGTATCATTTATTTTCTATGGTACTGATGTGTTTTGTCTTGAGAAACTGAGCTTTGTTTTTCATTGTGATGTGAAAGGAATTTCTCTGTTTGGGACAAATAAAACACCATCTCAGCTTTTGCTACTAATGTATTACTTGTGTCTATTTTTAATCTATGGATCTAAGTTGAATTTTCTTAAAGAAAGTTAAAAAGAAGGTAATATTATTCATTCTGTTGTCAGTGCTAAGGCTTCTCTGTTATCTCAGCGGACCCTGCTCCAACAGAGGATGATGATCAGTTAATAAGTTGTATACTATGTGAAGCATTTTGAAAGTTCTAAACTGATGAGTATATTCTCCTTTATGGAAACATCGTTTAAGAATAACAGCATTACATTCACAAAGATGATCGTTTCCAGGGTAACTCCAAAGTAAAACATTTGAAATCCCCCAAAATAACATTCCAATACAACTTCATTGCCTATTAAAGGAAAACAATGGCAAATCCTGAACATGTGACATTAAACATTGCAAATGAAATCCATCAAAGAAAAATAATGCAACGAAATTATGTTTAGGCAACAGAACTAAAGGTTTTTAGTTGTTCATAAAATAGTTAGTTTGAGACGTCAATTGTAAAAAGTCAACATCAACATAATTGACATTGCGTCCTAGTTTTATGAGAACATGTTTTTTCCGAACATTTATATGGATCTGAAGCAGTTCATGAAAACACATTTGTTGTTTCGTGTTTATTTTGTTGCTTTGATTTGCGAGCTAATATCCAAGCAGAATGTTTGAAGTTGGGATTTCCAGTGATTTACTATTTGAAATGGTTCCTTTCTCTCCGCCTTGGGCAAAGTAAGGGAACAATAGGGGGGCAACAGAAGAGAGAGAGGAGGGGAAGGGGAGAATGTGCACTTCCTGGGTCTCCGCCGCCCCAGAGGCATCTCGGGGCCTCCTTATGGGAGCCTTTCCTACATGGGATTTGCATGAAACCCACTTTGATGGGATCTCCCTGCAGCTAAAGTGCTAGGATACAACATGTATATAAACTGGGCACCTCAGAAAGATCTTCCGCCAACAGAAGGGTGTCATCTTTCTTATTTTTGACCACAGGGCATAAGGATGTCGAGGTCTGTTTTTAGACGGGGGGGTTTGTAATGATAATGAGGGTGACACGGCGAGGAGTCTCGTACCTGCACACCTCACAGTGAATATATAGAACATGCATGGGTGGAAGCCGGTGGGCAGGATGAAGGAGACATGCAGGCAGAGACAGACTACAGATGGAGATAGAAATAGATAAAGGGTTGACAATGCACTAAGGCGGGCAGACAGAGAAACAAAGGAACGTCGACACAGAGATATGGCAGTGAGGAGAAGGACATGAAGTGAAAAGGACGGCGATAGAAACAGAAAGATGAAATGAATGAATTGAGATACTGTGAGAGGTCAGCTTCTTTCTCTCTTCCCTCCCTCTTTCTCTTACGGTAATCCCTCCAGTAGCAGTGAGCTGTTAGGCTCCTCCATAAATCAGCGTGTGTATGAAATACCAGCGGGGGCCAAAGGTCAAAGGAGAAAATTAGCAGCTGTCTTTTCCTCTCCTTTCATGTTAGCCGCAGGGCTAACCGCCAAGTGCGCCATCAGCCTCATTTCCACTTTAAAACAAACGCCCCGACAAGCTGGGGAGGAGCTGTGTGCCTGCTCTTACATTTTATGGCACTGGATTTTATTCTGAGAGGGAGAAGGGTGGGGGCTGGGAGGGTGGGGGGGAATCCTGATTTCTGTCAGCCCTCTCCTTCTAGACTGTTTTTCTTTCCTTCCACCTATCCCATCCTCTTCAGGTGTGTGAGGGCAAACAGTGTCTCACACTGCTCTGTTGACACGTTTCAACAGCGCAGGTGATTGGCTCCTCATTAAAGGGGGGCCTGGTGACCTCTGTTGACCCCCTCGCTCCCAGAGTCTCTGATACTCTCCTGCCCTACCACTGCCTCATTGTGGAATGGACGTGGCAATATTGGCTGATGGGAGTAGAAGGAAAGTTTCAGTAGCATTTCAGAAATTGAAAAGTGAAGTCGATATTTTTTCACAAATTGGAACCAAGAATGATTTTGTGATAGCTATTATTCTGTTGCTGCTTAAACACCTGCGCAACAATTTTCTATATTATCTTTTCTATCGAATTTGTATCTAATTGCGATTATAATTGCTTTGAATACCCATATTTTTCACTATGATCCATCGACTGATAATCTGATATGTTTATGTATTGATTACACGGTAGACAGAAAGAAAGCGTATCCAGCTGAAGCATTGTGCTTGTGTTGCAGTTGGCCAATGATAGCAAACAGTTCATCATTACAATCTGGTGGAAAATAAATAATGTCACATGTTTGCCTTGTTTACGTTGCACAACCTTTACGTGTGTTGTTGTGTTTTTAACCCTTTGCATTCCTGGTGCTAATGCTCCTGTATCAACGTTGATTCTTCTCTATACTCCCCATGAACTGTTCTTGCTCAGGTTCCTTTCGCCCCAGCCTCCGACCTTAGCCTCTGATGTAAGCGGCTCTTGGTATATTCCGGGTCGAGAGCTGGCGCAGATGCAGTAGGAATAATAATAATAATAATAATAATACATTTGATTTATAAAGCACCTTTCATTGCTCACAGCAATCCCAAGGTGCTACAGGAGGCATACCAAAAAAAAAAAAAGTTTAATCAAAAGCCTTTTTAAAAAGAAAGGTTTTTAAGCCTTTCTTGAAGGCATCAGTGCTCTGTGGAGTCCTCAGGTGGTCTGTGGAGTCCTCAGGTGGTCTGGAGGGAATTCCACAGACGAGGAGCAGCTGCACAGAAAGCCCGATCCCCCATGGTGCGGAGTTTGGTCCTCGTGGGGCGAAGCCGATGGTTGGTTGTGGAGAGGAGGTTGCGTGTGGAGGTTTGAGATATTCCTTCAGGTATGGAGGAGCGTTCCCGTGGATGCACTGATGGGTCAGTGGTGCGATCTTGTATTCGACCCTGAATGAGACAGGAAGCCAGTGCAGAGAATGAAGAACGGGTGTGATGTGGTTGTATGTTCTTACCCTCATCAGGATCCTAGCGGCACTGTTCTGTACGTATTGGAGCTTCTGAAGACTCCCGCTAGGAGTCCCGATAGGAGTCCCGATGAGGAGAGCGTTGCCGTAATCGAGCCTTGAGGAGACGAAGGCATGGACCAGTTGTTCAGCATCTGGCAGGGAGAGTGTGGGACGGAGTAGTGCAATGTTCCTGAGGTGGTAGAAGACCTGGAACCAGCAGATCTCTCCTCTCTGTCTGCCTGGGCGCGTCTCCAGTCAACTGTTGTGTCTCTGTGTAAGATGTGTGTCGACTAGTGTTGTGAAGGGGTTATGGGATGTGCCCCATTGTAACTTGTAGTATTTTTGGATTGTTTATGGTGCCACTTTCTTATTTATGAAAGTTGTCCATATTTTTCCTTTTGGACTGGAAGTGAAGTTTTTTTTTAATAACCTCTGTTGTATTTACAATTCAGTTTCCTTGCTTTCTTTTCTGCCAGGGTTATAGAGTGGTACAGTGATGACATCTTTGTGTGGGCTGAAATTAGCATCACAAGTTGTCCCTCGAGAAAAAGCAATGGGAATTTTTACATTGGATTTTGGTATTTTGTAAAAACTAAGCACTTCTGCAAACAGACATTTATCCTACTTACATGTTTTGCTCAACAGGGTAGTCTCCACATGATAAAGCAACTATATCATATTTAAATGGTATCACCAGAAATAAAAAGCTATGATGAAGTACATCATGATAGCATGGCTGCGCACCATCGCTAAGCCGATCGTGTTTTTACTGACGCATTTGATAAATGAAATGTGAAAATCTCATCAGTTCGCGCTACACACAGACTTCACTTCTGACATCTAACCACAAACATGTTCAAAACACGTTGAGAGAAGGAAACAGGAAGTGGTAAAATGCCAAGTTGTTTCCGGGTTTGAAGACTCATTCCTGCACCGCTATATTTAATTTTTATTTATTTTATTTAACCTTTCTTTAACCAGATAAAAGCATTGAGATAGAATCTCATTTGCAATGCTGACCTGGCCAAGAAGGCAGCAACGTTACACATAACACTTAATCATTTGTTACTTATTTTTCCCCTTAAGTTTGTGGGAACTTAACAATAGGGCCTTATCGCTTTAAGTCTATGCTCCTAATCACAAGTGAAAGCATGATAACTATGCTGATAGCAATTGAAATGTGGTGTTTCTTTTGGCCGACTCATCACGTCTACTCGGCCAAGTTTTAATGAGTGCATTTTTGGTACAATGCAATCCATGTGAAAAACACAAACGAATACATCCAAAGTCAACAGCTCTGATAGAATGTGCCAAACTGAATGTTGTGCAGCTGCTGTTTGTGAGAGCAATAGATTGTACAGGTATTTCCATTGTTGTCCTACTCTTGTATATCTGCCTGCATTTCTCCTCCCTTTCTCAGCTGCTCTCTTCTTTCAAAACTTTGAATTTCAAATGCCTTGTCGCTGGCATGACAATGAGAATTGTGATCTTAAATCCAGTGGTGCTAAAGCAAATTGACAAGGAATAAGACATACATAAGTCTTCTTTCTTTGTCTTCGTCTCTCTTTGACCCTCTCTCTTTTTGTTTTTCACTTTCCATCTCTCTATATCTCTCTTCACCCTCTCTCCATCTTTTTTCTCACTGTGGGAATGTTTTCCCTGTCGGTTGTCAGTGCAGTCAGTGAGGTGCATAGCAGCGGTGCTTTGTTGATGTTTCTCTTTGCCTATCTGCTGTGCAGTGTGTTTTGAAACTCACCCTCCCTGTGCACACCTGCTGAGTAGCGGCATGACACTGGGAAACATCCCACAATAGGGTCAAAACACTTTTATCTTAGTTTTAGTTATGGATTTAGAAACTCTCCCGGGAATAAAGGAACAATATGCAGCTGGCCTGGATGATGGCTCTCTTTCGCTGCATCCAGGACTTCCTTTATTCACAGCCGGTGGGTTTAACTCTTCTTCTTGAACCAATATCATAACCTCACAGAATAAAGTCAACAACACACACACATATACTGTATGTTTCAAAGTTCCTCTAATCAAACAGAAGTAGTTCAGATGTATGTTAGGTGTGCAATACAGATTATACAGTTACATATGCATGCACACCATTTATAGGAATGGTGGCACTGTCTATATACTGTTCACTTCATACTGACTATTGCTTCGTATAGCCCCTTTAAAGATAGAAGAATATGTAACTGAAGTGTTGCTGCTATTGTTCATGTCAGTGGTCCTTCTTGTTGAGTCTTGATTCTAGTTTTATGCCAATGAATGTCACGGACCATGAGTGGTCTTTCCCCATATGGGCTCAATTTCATATTTCATTTCATTCTACCTTATCCAAAACGACTTTAGCTCAATCCAAACAGTATGAAGTACTACTGTACTTAGAAACTTTTTTTTAATTCTTAATATCGTTTTAAATATATTTTAAAGACCATGGTCCAGTTGAAACAGGTGGGTTTTCAGTCTAGGACTGAGGATTTGTAGACTAAGGATTTGTAGACTGAACTGATTGTAGGTCAGAGTAAAGGGAGTGCATTTGGGAATATGGTGTAAAGATTTCCTGGAGGAAGGGCCTGATCCTTGTACAGCACGGTAGACCAATACAGTGTCTTGATCCAACCCAGTCTCACGGCATTTCGTGTTATAGTCACAACGTTTAATCTATTGATTCGTGTTCACCAACACGATTTCCCCCTTTTTTTTTCGTGTCACACAGAACAATTTTAAAAGCAATGTATTTCTATTGGTAGTGTTTTTCGTGCCTGCACCACGTCTTTTTGTCCGTTCGGGTCGTGGAAGACCGGAAGCTGTGGGGTTCATAAAAACATGTTCTTACTCAATATCAAGCCACAGTTATTGTTTTTATTTTAAATTCTATAATGTTGGACTTTTTTGCCATCCGTGAGGAAAATAAATGGCGCTCAGAGCCTCAGAATACTGAAATCTGTATTTTTTAAATCTTTTTTTCTTCTAAATTGTTATTCTTTTCTAAATAACACACTGTTGTTTTTATTTATTTGTTTAATTCTATAATCTCTGGCTTTTTTGCCGTCCGTCAGGAACTGAATTTCAAAATAAACTATCAACAAAATTGCGACAGCTTCGGGTGAAAACAGTATTTCCGGTCTCGAAGTTTTCATAGTAAAAGCATAGACTGTATATAGAGTAAAGTATTCCCCTCACTGTCAACTAAAAACATCAGTGTATCCTTGTTAATTACACAACATTGATTGGTTTAAATTGTGTACAATGCTTTTGTGTTTTTCCCTTCGATTCGGAGAAACAAATAGTTTTTTCGGAGTTTAGGATGGCCGAAGACACTACACTACCCAGAATCCTCAGCTATTGTTTGGGACTACAGTCCCTTTGCTTGACAAACCCCGTAATTAGTCTTCAAGCTCTGTGATTAGATGTTGGAGTGGCAGGTTATACGCCGAGCGCCAGACAGCTCTTTGAAATGGAATGAAACCACGGCAGACTATCCAAAATAGGACTTGAACGGGTCAGAGGCACATTTTGCAAATATGGCAGTAGTCATCGATCATCTTAAGATAAGATAAGGTAAGCTATACTTTATTGATCCCAAGTAATACACAGCGGCATGTAAAACATGCAATTTATTGTTACTTTGTAATTCTACTCCACTACAATTCAGAGGTTAACCTGGTATTTTTACTCCGCTTCATTTATTTGAGTTACTTTGCAGATTCTGATTAATGATGTGAAATATAAACAACCCTTAAAGCAGACTTTAGTTACACCTGAGTAAAATTCAGGTAAGGTGATTGTCAAGTGCCAACAATCAGGAGAGATATTTGATAGTTGGTGCTTGAGAAGACTAAACATGTATCTGCAGATCTCTATAAAGTATATTCATTACTCGTTATTCTCTATTAATAGTTAATTAAAGACTGTATATTATGGCTATTTTGCACATCCCTTTCAAGATTTCAAGATTTTCTAAGGTTTATTGACATATCATATACACAACTACGTTGAAGTTATGCAATGAATGATATACTTGATCGCAGGTTCCTAAACAAGACATCTATCAATATGTGTGTATACCTCCACCATTAAACCGTCATATTCTGCATATTTCTTATACTATCTACATACATCTTATAAGAGTATAATTAATATGTATACTATCAGTTAAAATAGGTGCTTCAACATAGTTAACATTTCAGGAATGCAATATATTAGACGTTAAGTACTTTGTCAGGCTTAATATTTATCTGTAGATACCCCCAAAGCTTTTTTCTTATTTAAAAGAAGACCTTAATCTAAGGTATTCTTTAATGTTTAAATAAAGGTTAATTCGCTTTTCTGTTTTGCACATCCTCCTATTAATTTGTACATCCGGCACTAAACTGTTTTATTGTAGAGATCACTTACAGTATCTTCTTGATTTTTTATATTCTATATTTCTATCATTGACCTTCTTCTTTCCTCCTATTAAAGTATGTACGCTTAATATTTCTTTCATCAAATATAACATATTCAACAACAAAAAATTCAATAACGTGCTTTAACCACGAGGTGGTTGCTGATATATTTATGGTCCACGCCACGTATTCAGTTTCGGCGGCAGTTCTTCCAGTTTGTCTAGAAGTCTTCTCAGCAGGGCTCTATAAATAAAGAACTACGGCAGATGTGTAATATTTAATGCAGCCGAACCGTGTATTACAATGCCGTTATGTGATGACTTTCAAATAGAAAAGCAAGCACACTCGGAATAAAGTATTATTTTCTTCTTTTTAAAAAAATGTTTTCGAATTTCATATCGCATAAACACCATATCCCAATGTGCATTGCAACTAAAACATCCAATCACCGAGCTTCAACTATACAGTAGCTGAGGATCTTGGGTAATCAGTTCTGTTTCCGGTGAATTCAGTTCCTGACGGATGGCAAAAAAGCCCGAGATTATAGAATTAAACAAATAAATAAAAACAAGGATAATTGTGTGTAATTAGTGAGTAAATAACTTCTTATTTAGAAAAGAATAACAAATTAGAAGGAAAAAAAGATTGAAAAAATACAGATTTCAGTATTCTGAGGCTGAGCCAAAAAAAAATTCCTCACGGACGGCAAAAAAAGTCCGACATTATAGAATTTAAAATAAAAACAATAATCGTGGCTTGATATTGAGTAAGAACATGTTTTTATGAACCACACAGCTTCCGGTCTTCCACGACCCGACCGGACAAAAAGACGTGGTGCAGGCACGAAACACACTACCAATAGAAATACATTGCTTTTCAAATCGTTCTGTGTGACACGAAAAAAAAAAAGGGGGAAATCGTGTTGGTGAACACGAATCAATAGATTCAATGTCGTGACTATAACACGAAATGCCGTGAGACTGGGTTGCTTAATCAGGATTTGGGCAGCTACTGTGCCAGTGAAGGGAAAGGAGGAGCGGTGTAGTTTGTGAGAAATTAGGGGGGTCAAAGACCAGTCAGGCTGCTGCATTCTGAATTAGCTGTGTGGCCTTCTGGGTCAGCAGGGCACGTATCCTCCTGGTGTTGTAAAGAGTGTATCTGAAGGAGCTGGTTGTTGCAGCGTTGTTGGTGATAAAGGACAGTTGTTCGTCCAAGGTCAAACTCCCAGGTTCCTTGTAAACCTGAGGAGGGAAACAACAGATGGCGATGTTGAAAGTCAGGTCGTTGATCTTGGAGCCCTTCTCTGAAAAGCAGTTTAGTCTTGTTGAAGTAAAAGGAAACACAGACTTAGTACTAGGGAACTACCAGGAAAAAATCCATTTGATATCCCCCAAGAAATGTCTAGATAATTTCATGGGTGCAGTGCATGTCTGATGTGGCTTAAGTAAAAGTAATTGGGTTTGCTTTTCCATCTAATGGTATGTTGTTGACTTCCACCAACAACCAAAACATGTTCAGAATCCTGTGCAAATTGAAAACCATAAACCTGCTAACGTTGTTACTGATAGCTTCTTGCTCAGAGCTTAACATGTTTATTTTTATTTTGCATAAAATAAAAAATCACAATTACATAGCTTTTTCTTTTCCCTAGGAGTACGACTCACACCAAAACCAAGAGCTGGTTAACTTCCTCGCAAAATGTGAGCAATGTTGTTGTCATTGTTGTACGTTCATGCATATTAGCCTACATAGCAAAACATCAGGTAAAAATTAGAAGTATGGGTACATATGCATGTTTTATGCATAACAACCATGTACTAATGTTTAAACAATCCATAGGCTAACCGTTTGCAAATCTAATCAATTCGATATTTGCGGAGCAGAGTGAGCCATACACATAATTGAACATCTGGATAAATAAACACAACCAACCATCACCACACATGATTGGCAGCTAATCATCTCACATGCCAAAACATCCAGTTGACGGATGTCATTTTACGGACATATTTGTTACCTCTTGTTTCAGTGAGGCAATCTGTATATGCATGATATTCATGTTTCTACATTTCTGAACCTTTTTTCCCTTTCCAAATTACTTCACTGTACGCTTTTTGTACAGCAATACAATAGGAAATTGTATTTAATTGGAAAGATTTGGAGACAAAAGAGTATTGCTCATTGTTTCCTGCTTGATCAGCCATGGCAAAGCCCTGACATCAGAAATACCAAGAACACCTCCCTTTTGAAATGTGCTGTTTAGCAGTCATCGATAGGCATTTCATCGCCAAATGTTACTGTTAAATCCCAATGCAGGAGGCAAGGCCTTTTTTATTTTGCAAGGTGGAAAGCAAAGTGGAACAGAGTGGATTGGTGAATAGGGAGCAGCGAGTACCGTTTTTATGTGAGAGATAAGAGCTTGCGTTCTGTGACAGAATTAAAACTGATGTAATGTATTAATCTAATCTAACCTGAACCACATACTTTGCTAATATGAGTTTATGTAATGTATGTTTAGTCGTCTGACCTTGATTGTAACTCATTTGCCAAAACTACATTATTTTCTTAACTTTAAATATACCCGTAGGTTGCTATAACTGCCATGAGTTTACATTGGATGGCAAAACATCTGAACAACATAATCTTGTGCCTAAAATACAAGCTACTAACAGCAGGTTTTAGCCAGTTGTATAGAAGTCTATGAGAAAATGATCCTACTTGATCCTTTTCTTGTGTTGAAAAGTGCTATATAAATAAACTTACTTCTCACTTGATATATTACCTCAGTAAACATTTTAATATCTTTATGTTCTAAAGGGTGAGTTTCAATTCGTCTTCAATACAGCAACTTGATTTTGTAAATTACAGATCCATTTAGAGGAAAATAGACAATTAAGCAGGTCGTGCAGTTTATGGCTGCCGTGTGACTGACATTAGTTTTCAGGTTCAGGTTTTGTCCCACAACGCAGAACCCTTCCGAACATTTTTTCCAGTTCATAGAAGTTTATTTGTAAATGTTGGTTGGCTAGAGATATCTTGTTCAGTGTTTGATTGATACACCCTCTTGTGTTGCTTCTTGTTCCAAAAACCCAAGATGGCAACCGCTAAAATCTAAGACGGCAACTCAGTCAATGCTGCAATATCAACAATGTTGTCTGCCAATTAGGTATTTCCTTCGTAAGTTTCTAAACCGAGACTTGGAACAACTGTTCCTAATGAAAGTAGCTATATCTCATTTGAAAATAATGGAAATAGATTTGAGATGCTTTTTTTACTGTTTTCACATTTGCAATTATAATCCTAAACTATATTTCAGATTGTGTCTGCTTTGAACATGAACATATAAAAGTGTCAGTTGTCACTTCAGAGCTGACACATAGTGCTAATGGGCAATCAGCTGTAGCTGCCTTTGTAATAGCAATCCACTAACTTCAAGGCTAGGAAACCTTTAAATGTGGTGTTTGTATTATCCTGTCCTCCCTTTGGTATCGATGCCCCCATCAAACCTTTGATTGTGAGTTTGGTCATAGCGACCTGTAAAAGCTTTTATAAAAAAACAGTGGGAAGCAGCTCGGTGCGAGATGGGCGACATGTGGACAGAAAAGATTTAACAATGAAAACAGGATGGTGATGAAATAGTATTGGTTCGTGCCAAACACAAGGAATTGCTTTGTTTTTACCATACAACCTTAAGCTGCGGCCACACGAGGACGAATTTGGTCGTTTGCGTTACTGTTTAGTGTCATATAGACCGTTCGGCCACACGAGGACGACCGAATACGGCACTAAACGACTGAGGAAACGATAACGGGTCCCAAGGTGGATAGAAAGGCATACGCAACTCTCTGGGGGGGTCAAACGGCTCTGTGTGTACGCCCTATTAGACTGTGTTTGGACACACAGCAATCACCTACAACGTTCTGCTGGAGCGTGTCTGAAATGACGGGATGTGGATAAGTTGATAGCACAATAGCTAGCTGTAAAGATTATCCAACAATGAACCACTGTGACGTCCTTCTGTGTGTTCTATGGTGTCACTGTTGTCTCTCTCCGATGTCTTGTCCAGAACTCAGTTGAACACTGGATCATTTGATCAATAGCGCCACTTCATTTGCCTTATCAGTGCATGGATTTGCTGTCAGGCCGAGCCGTTGGGCCAGTTGGCCGTTGTCAGTTTGAACCAGTGTTGCTCTGTAAAAGGTTTTGTT
Source organism: Pseudochaenichthys georgianus (assembly GCF_902827115.2). Taxonomy (NCBI): domain Eukaryota; kingdom Metazoa; phylum Chordata; class Actinopteri; order Perciformes; family Channichthyidae; genus Pseudochaenichthys; species Pseudochaenichthys georgianus. The sequence goes on along the minus strand of NC_047503.1, from coordinate 6,344,081 downwards.
CAGCCTCTAATAGGCCTAACCGTCGCTTCATATCAAGCATTTTTCTACATCATTTGTCTGATGCTCATTAAGGATGGCTAATGTGGCTCAAAGTGAACACTCACACATTTCTCTCGCTTTCACAACCGCAAGGAAGATCACTTGATGTGTCGAGCGCGATAAATAGACACACATCGTGAATACACATGGAATTGTTTTAGTGGAATTACTGCAGGAACAATTGACACAATTATAAAGAGAATGCAGGATAATACTACATTATGTGGGAATAGGGATAATTACAGTTATTACAATTCAGGCACTTTGTGATGAATAGTTTTCTATTCTTTTCATGCATGCAATGAGTAGGTGTGCAGAAAGTCTTATATTCTTTTTCAGCTGTTTATATTATTATGCACCGAGTAAATACGCACATTCTATCCGTCTGTACATGCTGGCTCGGCCAACATTTGCTCACATCAGATAGGGTTTTGGTTTCCACAAAGGTTTGCCAAGCCTAAAAGGATTAGGCCAAACATCAGAGGCATTGTTTCTATACATTTTTAAACTTTTAAGCCACCGAAAAACAGGATTGTGAGAAAAAAGAGGCAGAGTGGGAAGAGAAAGTAATTATTCATCCTAAGCGCTCACCCACACCCCCACCGCTTATTTAGCAAATCCCTCCAATTTCAAAAGATGACCACTCCTGTTTCAACCTTTTTGAAACCCTCACCTGATTGTCGTCACTTTGAAGACATTTAGACCTTTTCAGAAGTTGAAATTAAAGTTTATTTTCTCAAATTGCGCCGTTTAAAAGGAATGGTCTTAACACGCCATAACAAGCGGATGAATGACTGGCTTCTCAAACTTTAAGGGTATTATGCACCATGTCCAACTTCAAAGCCCGTCTTAACTCCACACTTTAATTGTATCTTCTTCAAGCCTGTGTGCCTGACCGCCATCTGATTCTGCTGACAACTGCACTCCTCTCTTCTTCATGTTCATCCTTCTATCTCTCCATTCCTCTGTCTACGTCCCCCCTCTTCTTTCCTTTAGCTTTTCTAAAGTCTCTCTGCTACAAGTGTCAACTCAGGCAGAAGCCCTAAGTTACTTTTTTGAATGAGTGTTGACATCTACCACTCACCCTTCAGCTCATGCAAACAGAATGATGATATCTGCCCTTTTTCCCCTCTCTCTCGCTCCACACTCTATTTATTTCTCTATTGCTCCTTTTTTTTCTATTTCTCTCTGAGCCTACAAACAGACATTCACGCTTCTCTCCATATGGGCTTTAATTTGCCATTGTCCCCCAAGATATTCCTCGCTCAGGCTTGAGATAAAGGGATAATCACTTCAAAGGGAAGCTAGGGGGGAGACTGCCCCCTCCCTCCCAGCTGAAAGGACAAGTGGACAATACGCTAATTGAGAGGGGGAACTGATCACAGGGTCTGTTCAAAGGGACGCTTGGCCACGCCCCCTCCTCCCTCCGACGCACTTAATTTTATTAGTGTTTATGGTGATGCTTCAGACAAAATTATCACTGAAACCCACCAAAGCCTTTGAACTCCAAAATATTGGGTTATTCGCAATTAGCCACCCTCTGCTCTGTCTTTCTGAGCTATTTCAAAACGAGTGTAGGATTTGAGAAAAAAGGAAATGGCGATAAAACAGGCTGTACAGAATTTATTGTTAACTTTATGCACATATGGGCTGGAGTGTGATGTAAATACAGAAGTGACAACGAGGGACAGGCCTACAGTTTGAGTGATGCAACGAACAGTCCGTGTTGGGAGGGTTGATGGAATAGGTAACTTTTATATTTGATAATTTTTTCTAACAAATGTATTACGTTTTGCTTAAACTTAAGAAGTACTGAAAACATAAAGCTAAACCTCACAAGAGTAGTTAACACTGATACCGTCAAACTTTGTTTACTGTATATATATAACTACAACTAAGACTAAATGTGTTTTCTTTGTCGCTGATACAAATTACATTTATATTACAAGTCAATTACATAACTCCATTACATGTATTTAGTTACTCCCCAAAACCAATGATACACCATCAAAAGTGCTCTATACTACATGAAGAAAGAAAGAAGCTTCACTTCTATGATTTAAGTGACCTTTCTATTGTCATGCGTCCTGGTGTGACACCTGTACTAACAGTGCTGAAATGCATACTTTCTCTGTGCCTTTAATGCCGGCTCTAATGAAAGAGAACCTTCATTTTCAATCTGCGGTGATACGCCAGATGCCTTTAATTTCTTCCCAACCACAAGCTCTCAATTAGCCTCCAGGTCACCCTGTTTTATTGGGCTTCTAGCAAGTCAGTGACGGCACTCTCGTCCTGTATTGTGCTTTTAAAGCGTTTGGATCTCCCTGTGAAATGGTTAGGGCCCCAACAAAGGGGTCAGGGCAGGGTCAACATCAAAAAGAGGCTTCTTGTGGTTACTTTACAGCACCCTCTCTCTTTTGTCACTGCTGAACACAAGAGTGGGCATTCAAGGGTCAACAGGTGTGGTCTCATGGGTTTAGCGCCTCGTGACAATTTAAAGATGAATTAAAAAAGCAAAAATTGTATGAAGTTTTATATAGAAATGCATTAAAAATGTAAATAGTTGAATAGTCTGATCTTAAGCAGACTGAGCGAAGCATTAAGGAAGCTTCCTGTCTGTCAGCAAAAATGGAACTGTCTGAGGACTCCTTTCGTTCCTTTTGCAGTGATATGTGCGGCCTAATTTAATTTGAGCAAAGATAACATCTTATCCCAAATGTGAAATATCGCACTTGTCCTGCACTTCAAAAAATACATTTTATCTCAATTCTCCTTTTAAAGCTGACTTTAGCGAAGTCCATGCGCAGATAACAGTATAGCTATATTTCATGGCTTTAATTTGGTCTTTGCTGATCAGCCAAGTGCCCCTTAAACGTCACGGTGTTGGCACAGCTCAGCCTTTTTGTCCTTTTGTGTCCAATCTCGCAGACAGCGAGCACTTCCATTTGCAAAGTGTTGGAAACTTTTTGTGAATTTTGGTCGCCGGATTGTTGAATTTGTGGCGGCAATGTTTGTTTTACCAAGCCCTGCAGCATACACAGTGGCTACGAATGAACTCTTCATAATCCCACTGTACACACATACATGTGAATGTAAACGCAGACTGACGGACTGAGACACACAATCACTGTCATACGGCTTTTTGATAACAGCTTGCAGTGAACATTTTACATTTCAAAAAAATAAGCTTGTCTCAATCATCAGACGAGCTTCCAGCGTGCAGGAAGTGGTTGGCAGGATGTCAATGTAATCAAACAAGAACGGCTTGTGATTGTGCATATTTGTAAAAAAGCGGCAATATGTTAAAAATACTCAGCAACATGTGGCAGGATGCCGTGAGACATATTGATCATCTAAGTAAATACAAATATGTTCTGTTAGTTGCTTGGCAAGCAGTGCCAATTAATTGTGAAGTGGATTACACGTCACCTTAAGCCATGTGTCCGAAAATAAAGATTTGGACAAACAGAAAAAAGACGGTAACAAATTAGATCAACATGGGAACTGCTGCACAGCATGATGTGTCTCGATGTAAAACTGAACATGAACTAATCACCACTTCAGGAACTCGGAAAAGTGGAATTCCATTCGTTTTCTTGTCCTGTACCATCATGAGAGTTTTGAGAATTTGAATCGTCTGACTTATATAATTATATTCTCCTTTAAAGTTGATTTCAAACATCAAAGGGACAATATAGCCTTTGAAGTACCATGGGATTGGATCACTGTCTAACCCACTCTTTAAGAGTCTGTCACAATGACATTAGGGAAGTCATGTGAATTAAAAGACTAGAAAACAGCTCTTGCCTTTGCTCTCTGTCCAATTTCAATCAAAATGTCATGCTGTGTCATTTCTCTAAATGTGGAACTGGCGAGTGTGTTCGGTTGACATCTTTGTGGCGAAAATCCTGTGACTAATATGTAAATTATTTGACAGTTACACTTTAAAGGATTACAAAAACAGTGATATAACTTAAAGAATATGTTTGAAATCTGTGTGGACATTGTTAAATTACACTCCCCTTACTATGGTAACTATGTAAGTAAGAGTGAATATTACTGAAATGACATAAGGATAATACGCCCAATCTCCCTATAAACCAATGTTAAAATTACAAAGAAAAATCTTGCAGTAAGACACGAGATATGTTCCACAATGGACTGTAAAAGTATTGTAAACCCTTTTATAATGTATTTTCCTCAGCTACACTAAACTTCCTCACGTCAGTTGAAGAGGCAACAGTCAACTAAAGTATCGCTTTTGTTTGCTTTGTGTTTCTGTTGAAACGTTGTAGTAACCTGGTAGTAACAAGAATAATGCTATTGGCGCGGTAGATCACTTACTTCTGACGCTCCAAAGCCTCGGGGAGTTGGCTTGAGATTGCCTGTCTTTGATAAGGTCCTGGCATACATGTAAATCTTTTCCCTGTCTAGAAAAGTTGAATAAACGTTCATGAACGTCTAAGCGAATGGGTTTACAAACGAGAACTGTTTAACACAAAGGATTATTCAATTTGTTGGTGTTTTCAATCCTCAATCTTCATTCTGGTGTGTTTTATTGTATTTTTTGCTGCGAAGATGAGACGCTGCGTTTGTATGTATCTTCCGGGACCAGGCCAGCGGTTCGTTACTTTGAAGTCCACAGTTAAACCTTCAGCCCAGTTGGTTTAGAAACAGCCCGGAGGATTTCTACCGCCTGCCATGACTTCTTGAAACACTACCTGGGGAGAAAAGTCGAGGGCAAAACGTTTCTCTCCTTTATTCGAAGCTGTATTCAAATTCATCAGTGTGTTAGGACATTAAAGGACAATGCCGAAGCGGTTGTAGGCAAGCCTGTTGTTGGACTTTACTTTCACGTTTAAAAAGGGAGGCTACTCGGGTACATGGATGGTAAGTTGTAGGAAAGCTGTTCCAAAGGCCCCCTCTCTTGGCCGCTTTGATGTGCTGCTGCTGAGCTTTGAAGTTGAGAAATGCGGGCTATGTTTCTTGTTTGTGGGCGAGAAATACGGTGAGATAGATAAGAAGCTTATGTGTGTGTGCGTGTGAGTGTATGTGTAGCCCAGATAAAAAGCCGAATATTTGTCTGGTGGTGCGTCTTCTAGCTGGGAAAAAAGTGGGATGTATTCTTCTAACGGAGCCCCCCCCACCTCCTTTTTTGCCTCCTCCAGATTTTGACACCCCCAGTGATCTACATAGGGACTGAGCCTGCCTACTCTGAGGTCAGTTGTTGAATGGGACTGGGTACATCAAACTACAGCGCTTGTTTTGCAGCGAGATAGGACACATGTGGCACGGCACAGGCTGTAAATAGTCCGTCGTCGCTTTTTCTGCTGGATTACTGCTTGGAGAATTCTGGACTGTATTAGGCTCTACTATAAATGGAGTAACAGTTCAACTTTTTAACGGGTTTTTACTCCGGTTGGATCTGCTCTGCGATGGTATGTTGTTTTACGCACGTTTTTTTTTAGCCTTCATCCATTGAATTTTAGAATCGGTTACATTGTGCTAGAGTAACATTGCCTGTTAAGAATGTTTTACGTGTAATGAGTCATTTTTGATCGCATATCACACAGTTTATGCCGTTTATCTGTGTATCGTTTAGGAAACAAGTCTCTTAAGACTTGGCACCGAGGCTCCGGTAAAGGGTTTTCTTTTTTTTAATGAGGTTTTATGCCATATATATCGCGTATTTCTGCCGTGTTGGTAGTGTAGACACGTTACCGAGTATATGGCTTTAATAGTGTCCTGTAATAGCCTTCTTACGTAGGTATTAGGACGATTGGTTGCTTACATTTACGCATGAGCGAATAGTTTTTCCCGCGGGGCTTTTTACCCCTCGTACATTACAACGTTTAAGGTCATTGTGTTGCAGATCAGATGCATTTCCACTCGTCTTTACATTTCTGGGATGGTGAGAAGTGTGGAGACGAGTCTGTGTGTGTGATTCAGACAGGGGTATGGTACGGTCGTCCGAAACAGATTGGGAATTAATTGGAGTTGAAGCCTGTGACATGGACTCGTTAGGAAAACACGTGTAAACCACAGTTGTGAGAATACGGTTTCGGTGAAGAGTGAGGCTGTGTGAGATTATTACTCTTGTGAAATGTGTTTTGATGTGACAGATCAATGCACGTTGTGAATGTAGGCTGCAGTTGATCTCTCATTTAGATTATAAATAGATAAATGAAACGAAAAGAGCCTTTCATATTTCCTTTCTCTGTGAACCCGGCGAGGGTTTTTGAAAGGGACTGTTTACTTGATGTCTTTCTTTGAAGTTCAGCAGGATCTGGCTTTGATTAGATCAATACTTTGTGTTTCAGAGTGAAGAGGAGCTAAGAAGCTCCCCCGCTGCTTTTAGAGAGTGAGGAGGATTAGGCTGGTGCTCAGTGGAGGCACGACGGCACTCTCACACGGCAACCGGAGCTGGAGCCATGAGCAGGGCGCTTACGGAGCACATCATCAGTAGCTTCCGAGAAGATGCTCCTCGTCCTCCGGTACCGGGGGAGGAGGGAGAGGCGTCATGCTACGACCCCAGCAGATCTGCCAAAATGAGAGCCCAGAGTAAGGTTAAAGATATCCCCGCCGCCTCCGCGCCTCCCGGCTCCACGCCGCGGAGGAACGAGGATGGACTCGGGGAGCCAGAGGGCAGCGCGTCCCCGGACTCACCCCTAGTCCGGTGGACAAAGTCACTGCATTTTCTCCTGGGTGACCAAGACGGCGCTCACCTCTTTAGGACCTTTTTGGAGCGGGAGAATTGCGTGGACACTTTGGACTTTTGGTTCGCCTGCAACGGCTTCAGGCAAATGGACTTAAAGGATACCAAAACGTTACGAGTTGCCAAAGTTATTTTCAAGCGGTACATCGAGAACAACAGCATTGTGGCCAAGCAGCTGAAACCGGCCACCAAGACCTTCATAAAGGATAGTATTAAGAAACAACAAATCGACTCGGCCATGTTTGACCAGGCACAGACGGAAATCCAGTCAAACATGGAAGACAATGCATACCAGATGTTTTTGACCTCTGACATATACCTCGAATACGTGCGCACGGGCTGTGAGAACGCAGCATACATGAACCACGGGAGTCTCGGCAGCCTGAAGTTGATGTGCGGATACCTTCCTCCTCTCATGGAGGAAGAGGAGTGGAGTTGTAATGACCTGAAGGCAAAAACGTTAGGGTCTGTTGTTGGACTGTCTGCGAAAACCCTGAGGGCTACTGCTACCATCCGGACAGCTGCTGCAGTGCTGGAGAACAGTTGCAGGTAAGAGCCGCGCTCACCCACAGCATGCATGTGTGTGTTATTACATTGGAGTGCATGTGTGTATTCGTGGTGTGCACACGTTCCCTGTGATCATCATTCCGTCATTAGTTAAACTCCACCGCATATGTGGCAGTTGGCAGTTTTTTCACAAATGCATAAGAGAGAGATAAAGGCACTTGATCAAAGAGTCTCGCAGGAACATGGATGTATATTTTTGCCCTCCTGCCTTGCAGTCAGTTAAGGGGGTGGAGGGGCGGGGTGGGTACAGCACATCAATGGATCTGAGGCTTCCTTTTAAGTAAATGGTGTCTTGCAGGCAGCCCTCTGCTGGCTTGCCCAAGTTTCCTGTGCTTTGAAACCCTTCCTCCGGTTCAGGCCCACATTCAGACACCAAGCCTCATGTCTGTTACAGCTACATGAAACTGTGATGCTCTGTAAAGCTGCTTCATTTTCTCCTTGTCTCTACTCTCGAAGCCATATTGCGGTTGTACACCGTCTTAACATCTCCCTAACCCAGAGAAATGGCAGCGTTAAGAGAACTGTATCCGTCAGTCAAGCCGGGATATTGTTCTCTTGGTCCGAGATGAAAGCAGAATTGTTTGTGGGGCTTTTATCTTAACAGCTCGTCCCACACGTTGTCCAACAGCTGAAATCTTTTCAAGCCAGGAACATTTCCCAAAGCTGGATGTTATGCATGAGTCTGCATCAAAGGGCTCTTTAAAAGTGCTTCACTCAACTCCTCACATCTGGACGCAATTGTTACTTAGAGGCTGGACAAGTTCTCGATCCTTTGGTTGGGTCAGGAAGGGGAATGGACTAAATAATCCATACTTTCCCTCTCAGGTTAACTAAACATTTAGTGAGACTAGAGACTACATATGCCCCCCCCCCCCCTTGATGTTTAAAGCTGTGTAGAAAACAGAATAGCTTAAGTCTCATAACTCAACTGTAACACCCCCTTGAGGATGTTATCCTCCATGTGAGCAGATGTCAGATAACATCATCACACAGTTACTCATTTGCTTGAAAGGGCCCATGTTGAGCGAGGAACCAATAAGCACACGGTTTGTTGACATGTGGGCATCTCCTGGCTTCCTGGTGTGATCCCCTGCATTCTTGTTTTTCACTAAGAGAAAATGGAGAGGGAGAGAGCCCCCTCTTTCTCCCTTCCGTCCCCCGCGCTTTCCCCCTGCCCCTCACCATCTCTTTAGGTCAACCAATTTCCATCTCAAACATGTGGAACTAATTTTGCCACCGCACTGAACCCTTTCCCTTCTTCTGGAGAAACCTCCAAAACTCAAGTCCAACGTGATCGAACAACACAACAACACAACATCCTCACCCAGTTCCGCAGCTTCAACCGCCAATCCCACGTTGCCGTAGATGGTGTGTGTGTGTGTGTGTGTGTGTGTGTGTGTGTGTGTTTCAGTGTGTTCCTTTCTCTTTTTTCTCTATTCAGCACTTTTATCTTTCTTTTTTGAAAAAAAAAATCTGTCTGACAGAGACTAAGCATGCTTTGGAGAGAGAGACAGGGAGAGACAAGAGGGGGGAAGACAGGAAGGGGGGGATCATGAAAGAAAGAAAAGAGATGGAGAAAGAGAGCAGGGGGTGCAGAGAGCCCAGCTGTGCTAAATACCTGACTCTTTGCGCGGACCTTCCAAAGGTCAGGTTTGTGCTCGGGGCCTACGGCTTTAGTCATGCTGGGGTTCTCCTCTCAGCACTCCCGGCAGAAGGCATTCTCATAAAGAAAGGGGCCCTCCTTCCCCCTTTCCCTCTCTCCCTCACCCTCCCTCACTAAAGCTCAAGTTCCCCCTTCCTCTTCTTCCCTCCCTCTTCCTTGTCCACCCCCTTCACTACTGAAACAGGAATGCAACACAGCAGGAGAGAGTAGAAAGACAGAGAGAGAGAGAGAGAGACTTTAGAAAGGAAAGCAGGGGGGAATGGGGAAAGGAAGGGCCCCAGACTGGATGACAGAGAGAGGGGGAGATAGAAGTAAGAGAGAGGAGAGAGATTCAAAGTGGAACAGTGCCCGTCCCAAACAAAAGAGTGTGGAGAGAGCAGCAGAGAAAAAGAAGGTGTATTCTGTTGTTCATTCGACACAGAAAAGCGGCTCACTTCACTTACTCCAACCATCACCCCCCCCCCCCCCCCCAACACACAAGCCCTGTATGTTAGGGAGGAGAGTCAAAAGAAGAAGCATACCTCCATCTCCAACATTGTTGTCACATTGTCGCAAACAAAGTCCAAGCTGTCACCTTCGCTTTGTGTTGTAAACAATACCAGAGAAAGCCCACTCTGCCCAGCTGTCACATCTCTCCCCTCTTCAAATCACAACTGTACATTGAAATGTGGGACCTCTCTTTCTCAGGCCCCATCGCCGAGGAGACCCCGCCAGCCCTTACTTTGTCAACTCCGGATACATTTTCGCCCCCGCCACCAGTGCCAACGACAGCGAGATCTCCAGCGATGCTACGACGGATGATTCCATGTCCATGACGGACAGTAGCGTGTAAGTGGTTTTCCTTTTTATTCCAATCTAACCGTTTTCTTGTCAGTTTGATATCGACCCAGATAATGTATCAAAAGACGTTGAGTTGACTTTGGCCACAGCTCTGGGGTTCATTGTTTCCAAAGCATCTGAACGTGCGCTGGCCAGGGTTCAGTCAACACCTCTCCAGGAATAAGTGTCGAGGTGTCAGGAAACATATTTGGCCTCGTGGTCCAACAGACTCAGCATTTCTTGAGGCCAGGGAACTGTTGCGGAATAATGGCCCGTAATGTATTTTAATTATCGTCTATGATTGACTCCAGGTAATGCTATGAATGTGTAGTGTGACCTCCGGGGAGACAACTCTGCGAAAGTCATTATGTCTGAGGACCTTTTGAAGTTTATTCTGATGCGTTGCAGGCTGGTGAGAAGGCTGAAAAAAATTGAGAACGTCTTGATGTGGGTGGGGGCGTCGCCTCATTTTCCTCAAAGTTGAAATGTATCCATCCCACCCACCCTTCTGCCACAACAGACTTGTTTTTTTCATATTATCTAATCGCTTTTTCCCTTTGAAGAGCTGAAGGAGAGGGGGGGGGGGAGGGAAATGGCCATTCGGGCCTCAAGACAAACTCATTGAAAAATGTTGGCACCAAATGAAAGGAGGCTTACTCACATGGTGGGTCGGTTTCCAGCCACTGGCCTCCGCGGCGCGCTGAGATCATGTGTCTGTGAGGCTTTCACAGGGGTTACTCGTTTCTAGACCTTGGGACAAGGCATGAGGAACTCCCCCTGGCCAGACGAGGGCACCCCCAAAAAATCACCTCACCCTCCTCAACAGCGTCTCTCCTCCACCCTCCAGAGCCAAGAGCAGGAGTGGTTAGGCTCGAAGTGCAAGGGAGTGAGAAAATAAAGTGCATGGAGTATAAAGGGCTTAACTGAATCGCTTTCAGCCTATTGTTAGGTGAGGGGGGCTTAGGGGGATAAGAGGGTGGCTGGCTGCTTTGAAAATGACTTGCACAACTGAATAGGAGATGCCCATAAAGTGAGGGCCCATGGAACCATGAAAGAGTCCAGGGCTGTGTTCTCTTCCCCAACCTGGACAAAGCACCCGCCATCACATGGTCCCCCGAGGTGGAGACCGTTTGGATTGATAAAAACATAGTTAGCGAAAGGGAAGTTGCTTTGTGTGCGAATTATGTTTTGCCTCCAAGTTTGGGGTTCTTGTTAGCACGCAAGTTCCTCTGGGCTGTTTGACTTTGGAGGAGTTTCCTGTGTTTCTTCCTGCACCTGGAGGGACGATGGCTTGTAGTCTCAAGGGTACTGTTTGTGAAGCATTGATTTTCCGGTAGTCGGCGTCACTTTCACAAAGCTTGCTGCAACACAGCTGGGCTCCATTGTCTTCTTGATAATGTCCCTCTGAATCGTGACTTGCAGAACTTAATAAAAGAGAATGTCCATGTGTCAAAGTCATATCCTTTCATATTCACACCAAGGGCTTTGACTCGGCGATCCCTCTTGTCCTTGTCCCCAGCGTTCTGTACGGCTAACTGATTTGAATAAAACCCAGCCTCTTCTTCTCTCATCTCAGGGCACAATTTGATTAGTGTGTCCTTTTACAGCAGTTAAAAGGCACACTGTGAATTGAAATCTCATTTCCCAGATAAAGAACAAGAAGAGGAGGATTTGGGACGGGGGGGGGGGAGAAGGGGGGGGGATTTTTTTTCTCTTTTTGCTTATATCTTATTTATGGATTTACTTGGACGCTGGGGAATGCTGCTGCACAAACTTCAAACATTACCTTATCTTACAAACCAGCCTTTTGATGTTGCTGAGATCAGAGGCTCACAGCACAGCGCTTGCCAAACGAAGATGGCAGCGAGTGCATATGTGCATGAGTGTGAGATTTCAAAGAGGCAGCAGAAAAAGTAGCGTTTGGGCTAGGTCAGACACTTCTGAGCAGCCAAAACGGCTAAGATAATTGGCCCAGCTTAAGTGGCATACGACTGCAAATGCTAGCAGACACAGAATGAAAAATGGAGAACAAGATTCCCAGAATAAACGCTTAATTGTCCGGAGACCACTGGTATTCCTAGCTACATCTCTATTCTCATATTCATATGTCAGAGCTACCAAGGCAGCAGCGCGTGCTAGCTAGTTTCTGCCTCTCACCAGCTTCTGAGCTAAGCGCTAACTCGCCTGCTTTTTAAACAACCATTGTCAGAGTTGACAAGGACTGATGTCATCTTATCGGCGGGGCTCTTCTTTTGAAGCCCACAGTGTGATGTTTAGCATATCTCTACCATTGTCCTGGTGTGTTTTGTTATGTGTGTTCTCGTTGCCTTGGCTTCAAGGGCTCCGCGGCCTTTTGATTTAGCTGTAATGGGCCTAGTGGGTGGTGTTGTGTCGGTCACTTCAATGATGAACTGCCTCCAGAAGGCTCTTCCTCCACAAAGATTGTACAATACGGCATAATACGTTTTTAAATTTTAAAAGAAAGTAGTTCAAGTGGTGTTTTTAACCAAATGTACATATTGTTGTTTTACAGAGATGGAATCCCTCCGTATAAACTGGGCACGAAGAAGCAACTCCAGCGAGAGATGCACCGCAGCGTCAAGATCAATGGCCAGATTACACTACCCCACTTTCCTGTAAGTCCTACTTCCTTAACTTCTACTTCCTATCTCAGTGTTTCCTTTTTTGTAATGTGCTCAACTCAAACTTGTACACGCTGACTGGGTCCCGAGTCCCTCGAGGAGTTGTGCTTCATTGTATTCTTTTCCAGAGCTCACGTTGTGACAGAATACTATATTTCATTCCCCGAGTCGTTTTCATATAAAAGTCGGGGTAAATGAAAGGCAGCATTTGCATACCACTTCACTTCTTCTGCTGTGTCGAGCCACAGCCCCCGTCTCCCCTGCAGCGTCTGGAAGGCTGTAAACATAAACCCGTGTAGTCATCTTTGTATTCTGATTCGGGGGCTGTCGCGTCTCACACGGGGCCAGGGCGTAATATGTGGTATGCATCAACGGTAGCTGCCGCTGTAGCATCGGTCATTAACATGGCAACGGTGTTAATGCTAACGACTTCATTCGACATCTAGGTTGCTCGTCTCCCACCCTGATATCTGTCCTGTTAGTATGTGGGTCATGCCGTGTATGTGTTTTAAGTTACATTGGTGGTGACCTGCTGAATTGTGCTGGACAGCTTTAAGCAACTGGGTCAGAACAGGTTGACACGGGTTGTGAGTTGGTTCTGTCTGAGGCACGACATGTAGATCTTTTGTGTGTGTGTGTGTGTGTGTGTGTGTGTGTCTCGAGTGCATGCAATCGACAGTGTTGTCTGTTCCGCCTTTTTTCTCTTCTCCTCTCTCTCTCTCTCTCTCTCTCCCTTTCCCACTTGCACTCCTTTAATGTCTCCCTCCTGATTTGGAGATGGCTCTGTCTCCCATGATGCACCAGCCTCAGGCAGCGGGGGCCCCGTGCAGCGCTGGCGCTCCTTTGCCAGCAGCTCTGCTTGCCTTTCTTCTTCTTCCCTTCATCGTGTCTACAAAGAGATGAGAGCAACAACACAAAAAAGAGTCAAAATCAAGAAAGCCAGTGTGCCAGATAACGGAAAGTAAGAAAGGCCGAGAGAGAGAATCCGGTGCGGAGGTAAAGAAGAGGAGGATGATGTACCGAGAGCACCTCTGAGCTGCCCTGCATGCAGCCGGGACTACTTCCCCTCAGATCGTCCTAGTATGTGACTCTTCTGTCCTCTCCCTCCCTCTCTCCCTCCCTCTCTGTCTCCCTCTCTCCCTCCCTCTCTGTCTCCCTCTCTCCTTCCCTCTCTCCCTCCCTCTCTGTCTCCCTCTCTCCCCGCCACCATTGACACTTCACTAACGCACCTCTCAATCCTCTCCCTCTTTTTTCACGCTGTTCATTTTGTCCCCCTCTCCCTCTTTTTCCCCCCCTCGCCTCACTCTCTCTTCTCCGTCGATATCTGGCTTTTATTCGGAGATTTAAAGCTGCGTGTCCCTCCCACCCCTAGTGTGCGTTTGATGTTTGACAAGGGCCCTTTGAAGTGTGCTGACTTCAGAGGCAGCCTAGCTGATGGCTTGGTCGGGCTACAGAGGGTGCAGGCAGGGGGCCTCCCCTCCAAGCGAGACCAACTGCTACCCTGCCATCACTACCCCCGCCCCCCCCCCCCCCCCCCCCCACCCTGCAGCCTGGCACAGTCAAGGGCACTGGGCATGAGGCGGTCATGGGGGGGGGGGGGTGGAGAAGGTTCAGGTTAGCTCCAGGGCAAGGGCATCCGGATTAGGCCCTTCTGGAACAAGGCGGAGCAGTGGATTAACGCAGCATCTGTCAACAACCGTACGAATTTACACCCACACACAATCTAAATGGTCCTCCCCCTGTGTTGTTCACCCTGCAGAGGACACATCGGCTGCCTAAGGAGATGACCCCCGTGGAGCCGTCGGCCTTTGCTGCACAGCTCATATCCAAGCTGGAGAGGCTGAAGCGAGAGCGGGACACCATGAGCTCGTTGGAGGAGAGGCTGCAGCAGATCCAGGAGGTATGGCTGCACACAACACTGCTCTGGCAATTCCACACACATTGAGCATGGCTTTCGTTAAGAAATGCTAACGTGTATCCAAGTTACCTCTGGAGAAGGCACCTTGGAAGCCTGTGCCAACTTTACCATGTCGAAGAACAGGGAAACACCGAGGGGTTTGAAAGCCTGTCTCGGTTTAGCTTCTGCTTCCCTTTCCCTCTCTGTCCTCCTCGGCTGCATCTGGAGGAACTTTCAAACTTATGTTTCTAGACACACTTGAAGCTCCTTCAAATAGTTAGCACTTAGCTACTCTCCAGTGGCACGCTTGCTGAGTGTGTGCCGTGCCAGTCTCTTTGTGAAGCAGAGGCAGACTGCATTATAGATGAAGCGCCTGTTAGCGAAGATAACAGTGCGGCGAGAAGGAAACTCAAATCAAGCGATCCAGGCGTTTGCTCTCACTGATGTCACAGGACGACAGATAGACGTCGGTGTACGCTCAGGCTGCCTGTCCCACATGTGGATGGTGGCCATGACTGTTTTATCAATTGACTTAACCGTTTTATTATTCTCTTTGCCTACCTAGGAGGAGGAAAGGGAGGAGAGCAGTGATCCCACCAGCAGCACCTCCATCCAACACCCCCTGCTCCCGCCTGGCAGTCAGTGCGAGGAAGACCCTCAGGCTATCCTGGACGAGCACCTGTCCCGTGTGCTGAAGACACCCGGCTGCCAGTCGCCAGGCGTGGTTCGGCACTCGCCGCGCTCTCGCTCTCCAGATCAGACAGAAGCGCTGGTGTCCTCTGGCCACGGGCCCTTCTTCGGTGCCTACCCCGGGGCAGCCAAGGCTCTCATGACTGGCCGTCAGTCCACAAAGCACATCCACCACCACTACATCCACCATCACCACGCTGGGCCCAGGACCAAGGAGCAGATTGAGGCCGAAGCGGCTCAGCGCGTGCAGTGCCTCTGCCCTCCAGGGGGCGCCAATTATTCCGACTTCACCCCTGCGTACGTGCATCCTTTCCCACCACTTTCCCATCAACATGTACCCTTAGTTACTTTGTATTCTCTGCTTGGTGCTAACTGGCCTCTTCTTCTTCCTCCAGTCGCTGCAGCACTTTGTCCAAGCGGCCAATCAAGGCCACCGATGAGGGCGTGTCCACCCGCCTTCCCCTAGATGCCACCGACCGCTCTCAGAATGTTTGGCAGTGGATCCTCGAGAGCGAGAGGCAGGGCAAGCATAAGCCACACAGGTAAGAACCGCCACAACGGACATTGGCACCACGAAGCACTGACAGACCACACCCTCTTTGTCGACAAGTCACTTTAGTCGTAGTCGTGGAGATTTCTTTTGACATGTAGTTTGAGTTTGTTTCATGGTAAATGATTAAAAGAAACACATAAGTACCTATTTGGGAAACACAACATTTAAAGTGGCAGTTTTGAAACAAAAACAACATTTTAGAGATCCGTGAATTAAATCAAGTAATGAAAACACGTGTAGGTGCTGTCCGAGACTAAAGCATTAGTACCCACTGAGCACTGGTGTCTGGAGCTCTCAGCTCATGGTGTGTTTCCCCCGACAGCACACAAGGCCTAAAGAAGTCCAACCCTCTCGACTCCAAGACTCTGCCCAGCCGGACTCACTCCCCTTGGGGCGGAGGCGGCATTGGCAGCGGGGCTCACCTCCGTAGCCACCACCCCGGCCACCCTTTCATCCAGGACCCGGCCATGCCCCCCCTACCCCCGCCCAACACCCTGGCACAGCTGGAGGAGGCCTGCCGCCGACTAGAAGAAGTCTCCAAGCCCCCAAAACAAAGGTAAGGCAAACATTTAGCTCACTCACGTATTCCCCATCTTTCACATGTCATGGGTCGCCTTCTTATACAATGGTGTCAAATGATTTACCTTGATAACAATGTGATCGGTTTCCGTGGCTTTAACAGGCATTCAACAGCAGCCAGCGGCCTTCCGAGAGACAGAAGCCACCCGGCAGCTGGGGGCACCCCGCTCTCCAGCCCCGGACTCACGGCAGACGAGTACGTCTTCTTTTATCTACCACACATTACTGTCTTTTTTTTTTTTGCTCAACTTCTCTTAATTAGATTTTTTTTTTATTATCCGATTTCATTAGCAACAGACTTTGTTAGCGCTCCCTCCCTCTCCCAGCTCGTGTTTTCACCCTCCTCCTCCTCCTCCTCCTCCTCGCAGATTCTCTCACTCTCCCGTTCAAAGAGAGATGTTGTGAGTCAGCACAGCTATGTCTTTGAACTCCTCTTCTCTCGCCTTTTAATCATTTAAGATTAAACATGCTTTAATACGCAATCCTAACTACCCACCCGTCTCCAACCCAACACATTCACGCTGGAGCCCAACCAAGTCGCGTTAAGCGGCCCCTGATAACTCAAATGTACCTCTCCCCTTCCTACATGTGTTGTTGAATGGGTGGGTGTTGCTAAGCTACAGCCACCTGACTCTAAAGCCGCTTTCAGTTCTAATTAGTTGACCCGTAGGTGAGCTAGCTGTCTGCTAACACCCTTCATTAATTATACTCCTTGTCTCCATTCAACAACCTGACTCGTACAAGTACAGCGCTCTAAAACCACTTTGTATTTGTTCAGGTCTAAGGAGCTTGTGGTCACCTACTTCTTCTGTGGCGAAGAGATTCCTTATCGCAGCACGATGAAGACCCACTGCCTCACCCTGGGACACTTCAAAGAACAGCTTAGCAAGAAAGGCAACTACCGGTAATTACAAAACCACTGACCAAAAACACATCACATTCTGATAGACGGGGTGTGTCGGGCTGGTTGTCTGTGTGTGTGTGTGTGTGTGTGTGTGTGTGTGTGTGTGTGTGTGTGTGTGTGTGTGTGTGTGTGTGTGTGTGTGTGTGTGTGTGTGTGTGTGTGTGTGTGTGTGTGTGTGTGTGTGTGTGTGTGTGTGTGTGTGTGTGTGTGTGTGCACTTGTTATTGCACTTGTATTTGCTGAGTGGGAGTGTGAAATAATGGAGGCGGATAGTTGAAAAGAAACTGGGCTGATCCACTGTATTCAGAGCTTACAGAGCGGGGGGAAGTGAGGGGGGGGGGTTGGGGGCCAATTTCCCCCCCACATCTGGTACTGATTTCCACGGTAAGGCAGCCTTAATAAATATGGCTTTGAAGACTGGGCCATTTTATTTTTTGCACAAAGACCATTGCGAGGCCTTCAAAGTCCTCCTCCACACTATTGCATCAGGCATTAAAATCAAACGCTGTAAGCACCTTCTTTTGTTAATGTCTGATAGCGACATGATGAGGGGCATTGCAAAGACCTTATAAGGTAGTTCAACATATCTGGGCACTTTGAAGACCATACATCGGGAACTTCTTTATGAAGTTGCAGTTCTGCGTATGTTGCACGCCACTGCCGAAAACACAAACGGCATGCCCATGACATCAACATTAGGCTCCGGCCACATCTGCTTGTTAGTCAAGAGAGAAAGCCTGCAAACAAGTCGTTGCACCCCTGCTATCCCATAACTCAGCGAGCGAAGGAGAAGGTGGGAGGGGGGGATGAGGCGTCTGGCTTCAATGGCGGCAGAATGTGTGGAGTTGGTTAATTTGGACATGGCAGCGGTACAGTGGAGAACAGTACGCCGCGGCTCTGCCAGACGGTATCGGTGCCAGATGTTGCAGAGAGAGAAAAATGCTGCCACATAAAACATGTTCCAATAGAAAGGACTCCTTCTGTGTCTCTGTCTCACTCTCGGAAACAAAGTGATGACTTTGAAGTATTTGGTGAGCGAAAATGTAGCAAAAAGAATCACCCAATCAGACCGAGGAGGGTGATGCATTCATTTGGTTTCGACAAACGCGGATGAAAAGGCTACATCCTGCCCGCTAACGCTAACGTTGGTCAGCTGTGAAGCTCGTGACCCGAAATGCCATATCATTAAACAAAGCCATCACTTGCCGCTGTGGTGGTGCCGCCTCCTCCTCGTTGGCTTGTGCGTAATTACAATCAACACGGCAAATAAAAGTGCATGTTTTTGCACAACCTTTCTTATATGTGCCGTTTGAACCACTCTAAACAGCTTCTTCTTTTTTTTTACTTTATTCTGAACGCAAGCACACTTGGGCATCTTTCCATTACAAAGCGTATCATTAAATCCCCTCCCGCTGATCTTCTGCTGGGTTGAAAGTAGAGAGGAGAAACCATTAGGAGCTCCAGGAGACTTCACAGTGACCGGGACCAAGCTAACCCTGGGAGTTATCTCTGCTTGAGAGAAGAAGAAGAAGAAGAGTGGGCTAGCTAGGTGACCTGTGACCTCCAGGAGACTGTCTGAGCGGTGCCACCCCCCCCCTGCCTTTAAAAGCCCCTCAGGCTCGGCCTACGTCCAATCTATCACACCCACTCAGCGAGCCAGGAAGGCCTGCGCTCCGCTTTCTGCCCTTCCCTCTGTCCCCCTCTGTTCTCCGCTGGTGATCGGACCGCTGCCCGAAGTGTGTGTGTGTGTGTCTGACGGCGAGTGTGTGAAACATAAGGCATGTGTATGTGCAGGCTGCGGAGTGTGCTCCTTCAGTCACACGCAGACTCTCAGGCACCTGAAATGCCAACCTGTGTGACAGAAAGGCCCTTCGTTTGACAGCCAGCCCAATTAGAAGCCATGGAGACGCAGAGGGAAGGGGGGGGGGGGGCTACTGAAGAGAGAAAGAAAGGGGAGGGGGCGGGGCTTAAGACGGCCTCTAATTAACCCTTCAACTTTAATAAGACCTTGCAAGACAGATAGGCATCCGTAATCTGTATATGGTCAGCAGTAGATGAGGAGATGAGCACACATGGATACACACACACACACACACACACACACACACACACACACACACACACACACACACACACACACAGGCGGTTTCTAGCAGCTTGAATTATCACAGGGAGTGTTTAAAGGCAGGGTTCAGCTCTGTTTGTGCAGTGGTGTGATGTGCAGTCAGGCTCAGCCTTTGAAGTGTGCGGGGATGGCATTGAAGGCTATGACTAAGTTGTTTTGAGCAGGATCCATTTCTGGCTCTCAGAGTGTGTGTTTGTGTTTGATTTGGACTAAAGGGAGTTGTGCATGTATATGGAAGTATTCGTGTAGGTGTCTCAAAGCGCTCTACGATGAAATGCATCAGATGCACTCCTGCTGCAACTCCTGTCATGAGTTCAAGGTTTATTTATTTGTGTCACTCACACCCACGCCACGCTCAACATGTTCTAATCACGGACCTCTCTTTGTGTGTCCTTCTCAGGTACTACTTCAAGAAAGCCAGCAATGAGTTTGAGTGCGGTGCCGTGTTCGAGGAGGTGTTGGAGGATGTCAACTTGTTGCCCATGTACGAGGGCAAGGTCCTGGGCAAGGTGGAGAGGATGGACTGAAGCCACTTTGTTGCCAACCAACCGATGCCCTTCCCCCGCCCGACCAAAAGCTAAACTGTCCCTAAAGAAACTTGAGCAAGAGACTCTTTGTGATTAACAAGAAATACTCGAGACTCCTATTTTTTTTTTTTTTTTTCTATTTCTTAATATTAAGCTAAACAGAGTTAATATATCCAGCACACGAGGAGCGATTGAAGGAAGACGAGCCAATGAAGTATGCCGAACCCAGAGGAGGCACCACCCCTCCCTGACTTTATCAACCAATCAGCCTTAGAAACACAAGGGAATGACACGAGAGACTTAAAAAGACCAACACAAAGGATGATGGTGATTGGAGGCTAGTGGGGGGGAGACCCCGCCTCTTCTTAAATATATAACCACTGAAGATGTAGATGACTGTTTTGTTGTGATGAGAGACTGCCGAGTGCAACGGACTAGCACCAACCTGCTCTTAACACTTCGACATCGCTACAAAAACGTCTGTACGTGTGCATATACATACATGCATTTATGTATATATACATGTATTATATATAGAGATGCTTTTCGTCATGAGTTGAAAGTTTTTATTAAGTATTTATTGAGAAAAAAAAACACCCACACTTTACCCTGTTCCTTAGTTTTCTTAAATATACCCCTCCCTCCCTCCCTATTTCCAGCCAATGGGCAAGCTGCTTTGAATGTTGGGAGAATATTGTGGTGATATTGTTTGTTTTTGTCTGTTTTTTACTTTATGTGACACTAGCCTAGCACCTCCCATAGCCTTGTCGCCCGTCTGATCTGAACTAACAACCTTCGCAGTGGTCTTGTTCCGAGGCGCACTCTTTTCCATTCTAATGGTCAATCCCAGTCTTATATGCTGCTGATAGTTTGTAATGTTACGTTTTCCACACTAGCATTTCCTCCCCACGTCCCCCCTCCCTCTATTCTTCTCCCAGTCCGGCGACAGAGCTCAATCTTTTTTGTTGTGCCTTTGTTTGTAAATCAGGCATTGCACGAGGGGTGGGGGTGTAAACAGATACACACAGAGACGAGACCTGGAGCACAAGCTGTACCATCTAATAATGGCAGTGTTTACAGCCCGCACACCAAAATCACTTGTGCTAACAAGAACAAGTTTGGGTCACTGAAAACGACTTTCTCTGGGAAGTCAGCTAGCGTGTCAAAAAAACACAAAAAAGTAAAAAGTGAAGAATTATGGCTCCGATACCTTTTGAATGTTGTTACAGTAACATCGTATATAGCAGAGCTCCTGTATACATTGTAATTATGCATTCTGAAGTATGAATACTGATACATGTGATGCACACACACAGTTTCGCTGGTGTTTTATGAGTACAGCACCTGTGCCTACATGGATGCCATACCATGTGCTACCCTGTTTCAGGGGTTTAATATATATCCCTTGGTTTTCAGAAGGGTTTCATGTTGAAAAGATATTTTTATGCTTTTAATAATATACTGTAATCATGTTTTTTTGTTTTGTTTTACACTACGGCCATTTGTTTTTTGTTTTGTTTCATTCTATCTAAACTGTAAATTATACATTATATAAAGAGTTTCATTTAAAGATTTACATGGACCTATAATTATTGTAATTATTGAGAGATGTAGCCTTTATTAAAGTTTTATATTTTTCAAATGAAACCTGTTTGACTGGATTTGCCTCTTTCACCATTGTTTTCACTGCACTGTAATGTCACTGATATCTTGTTTGATATTACTGCCAGTTCATACCACACAGCAAGTTAGAGAATATTATTTTCCTGACCGTTATCCAACTGTTTCTTGTATAAAAAACTTTAATAAAACCATATATCAAGTAAATATTAAGTAAGCACCGAAGGAGTAACAACAGATTATTAAAATAAAAAAAGTATTAATAAAATCTTTGTAAAGGTTGCTGATGTAAGATGTTGTTTACAAAAACTACTATCCAATCAATTATTACTAGAACCAAAATTAAAGGTGGGGTATGTAATTTATTTCAGAAACACTTTTTGTTATATTCCATGGAGTGCTCTTAACATCCCGATAACGATGAATACATTAAATGCTTTGACAATAAATACATACAAAAATTCATCTGTGGAAGCCGTGGCGCTGTAAAAAGCACGACCAATCATCTGAGCCGGCCCGGCTAAAATAACTGGACGGCCTACCTGCCTGTCAGCCTTCCATCTGGGCACAAACTTATCTCGTGCCCTGGTCATGTGCACGTTTGTGTGTGTTGGAGGAGGGGCTCTGTGAGGAAGTGTGAAGGAAGAGGCAGATTTTTAATTTTTTTGTAGTTTCAAATTCTAGCGCAATCGAGCTGGTTTCTCCAAAATGACATACCCCACCTTTAAGTGTTTTTAGTGCCGAGAGAAGGAAGTCGGAGGTGGTGCATCGAAGGTGCAAAGCTGGCTTTATTGAGCAGCAGAAAACCACATGTTGTCGGGTCGCAGCCCGGGAAGACAAGAGAAAGAAGAAAGGGGGGCACACAATAAGTATTCAACATCATATGTGTCCGTGTGGAAACAATACCCCCAACCCGTAGTTCCATGAGTGAATTATGTAACCTAGTTAATTAGTGATCACTACACAAGCCCCCCCAGAATTCAACCATGGACACAATCCTCGCGTCTGGGAGGAAGCACCACAGGGGCCGAGGAGGGTGGGGCCACAGGCAAGGGCCGGGCCAGGAAACGGGCCGTCGGAAGGAGGCCGCAGAAGATGGTAGGGGCCCCAACGAGGGTGAGGGCATCGTCGAAAAGGGGGGCGCAGAGGGCCGTGGTAGGCGTCGTGGCAGATGAAGACAAGATCCGACAGCCGTAGAAAGCTGGGTCGATGTGCTG
This sequence comes from Pseudochaenichthys georgianus, assembly GCF_902827115.2. Taxonomy (NCBI): domain Eukaryota; kingdom Metazoa; phylum Chordata; class Actinopteri; order Perciformes; family Channichthyidae; genus Pseudochaenichthys; species Pseudochaenichthys georgianus. Next base: position 6,321,525 of record NC_047503.1, on the reverse strand, counting down.
CGACGTGGGGACGGGTGTGAATATCCCGGTGGTCCCCAGCAGGAAGGAGTGCAGCCCGGCCACAGGCGAGCGCAGCCCGGCCGCAGGCGAGCGCGCAGTGGGCACAAAGTCCTCGGGAGGAAGGAGCGGTATCCCCGGGAGGCAGGAGCAGTCTACCCGGGAGGAAGGAGCCGTGGACAGGGGAGAGGCGAGACAGGGTCCAGAAGTGCGCCACCCAGGCGCCGATGACAGCGTGGGCGATGTCCGAAGCAGCTGCCGAGGCGAGACGGGGTTCAGAAGTGCGGCAATAGAAACGTGGGCAGCGATGAAAACGTGGGCAGCGATGAAAACGTGGGCGGCGATGAAAACGTGGGCAACGTCTGAAACCGCCGCCGAGGTGGTGAAAAAGTGTCAACACGAGGTCGACCGTCTGATCGAACCTTCTCTCAGGCACCGGAAAAAGCTCAAAAGGGTCGTCCTGTCCACGATCAAAAACAGGTGGGCGAAATTGTGAGAGGATCCACACGAGGTCAACCAGGCCTGGCCGAACCTCCTCTCCGGCACCACCAAAAAGGGTTAATAGTCAGATGTTAACATATGGAAGCAGTCAGCCATTAGCTGCTAGCCGTTAGCCGTCAGTCATCGTTAGCTGCTAGCCGTTGCTAGGCGTCAGTCGTGGTTGTTAGCCGTTATCTGCTAGCCGTTGTTAGCCGTTGTTAGCCGTTAGCTGTCATTGTTAGCCGTTAGCTGTTAGCTGTTGTATCCGTTAGCTGTCGTTGTTAGCCGTTAGCTGTTAGCCATTGTTAGCCGTTAGCTGTTAACCGCTGTCGACCGCCGTTATTCTATGATGTCGGCCCCGGAGTCTCTGCCAGGCGGCGTGCCTCTACCAGGGAAGGTGCCGCTGCGTGTAATGGCCAGCACCCCAGGGGTAAATCGCCGGGCGGCCAGGAAGAACCGGTCAGCTTCTTCGGCTAAAGCGTGCGGCTCCACACTAGCCGTGTTAGCGAGCGCAGCCTGGACATGCAGCCGCATGTCCCGAAGAAACAGTTCCATGAAAAAGAAATCGGGCTTTTCCGTACCTAGCAAGTCATGTATCGTCTCCATGTGGTCGGAAGGCTTGCTGTCTCCCAGTGCCGAAACGATGTGGGAATGGCGAGCTACGTCCTCGGCCATTCCGCGGAGGGCGCACCGAGCCTCAGTCCATGTGCACGAGGCAGCCACAGATGTCTCCAAAGATCTCCGGCAGTTTGCGAAAAACTGCGTTTCTAGCCATGTTCGGTCCAGTCTCGGAAACTTCTGCGAGACTTATGTCAAGGTCACCAGTGTAGTGCCGAGAGAAGGGAGTCGGAGGTGGTGCATCGAAGGTGCAAAGCCACATGTTGTCGGGTTGCAGCCCGGGAAGACAAGAGAAAGAAGAAAGGGGGGCACACAATAAGTATTCAACATCATATGTGTCTGTGTGGAAACAATACCCCCAACCCGTAGTTCCATGAGTTAATTATGTAACCTAGTTAATTAGTGATCACTACAACATGAGTATTTTTAGAATTCACCCTAATGAAAAATATGTGAGGTACCAGGTTGAATGCAAAGGCTGTGAGTCACTTCTTTAGAGGCAGATCCTGTTGAACATGATTTTTGTCTGTTTCTTTGACTTTATTTCCAACATATTCATATACAAACCTCAGAGATCACAAGGCTGTGTTGTTCACTTTACGGAACTTACAAAGCTAACGTTTGTCTGGATCACTAGGTAGGGCATAACAAATATATTTTAGGTTATGGGCGTTCTTGTAGTAAATACAAAAATATAAAGATTCAGTACCTAGTATTATTTTACAAGGCAAATGTTTTAACAATATAACTTTACCATAACTTTATTCTCCACGAGGAAAGTCAGGTTAAACAGATATTACACAGAGACATAGGCACGGGGGCTTCGGTACAAAAAAACTAATACACATCTTTACGTCGAATGACAACATAACACCTAGTTTTATCAGCCCAAAGTAGTGAAATGGAAATCTCATCACTAGTTGGGTCATTGTGAGTGTTTGGTGGACTGAGAAATAAAGATAGTATTCAGCCTCTTTGTGTAAATCCCCGTACGGTAGAAGGGGACATTCTCAGTAGAGAAGATGGAGAAGTGAAATATCTGAAGTCTCAAAGGAGATTGATATCCAACGGAAAATATAAGACAAATCAGGCAGTTTAACACATATAATCTTACTGCAATCCATTCTTGTTACATATTACCAGTCCAATATAACCGTTAAAAACATCAGAATGAGCTGTTCCATTATGAATGTAAAACTGTAAATAAATAATAGGAAATGCTGGATGGTGGAAATACAAATCCCCGCCATGCTACAGATAAATGATATAGACTGTAAGTAAGTAGGAAGCTGTTGTTAAATACCTGTGGTAATTATCCCTGACAGTAAAACCTGCCTTCTGTGTAACCCTCATGTCTTCCTCAGTAATGAAGAACATGAGATGGTACAGCAGCCCAGCTCTGTGATCACATGGTGGTGCAGATTGAAGGTGCGGAGGTGAACTGATTAATTTATAAAAGTCAGCCATGTTTTTGCATTGTAAAGTAAGGCAAATAGCTGGAATGTAGACCTTAAAAAAGTCAGTTCAAAATAAATAATTAAGGTTTAATTTCATGAGTTGTTAATCACTGTACACACAAATCACTAAAAGCCTGAATCCTTTTGATGCGTCAGTGGGTAAATGTACGCGTTCTGTATTCAGCAATTAACGTAGACATTAAGCATGGCAATGGGGGCACGGGCTAATTGGTCCAATTAAAGAGCAATGAGGACCAGCTACTCTCTGACAGTCAACACAAACAGTAATGAAGCATCCCCTATCAGAGGTGCTAGCCATGTTTGCCTCAATTATCCGGGGGGGGGGGGGGGGGGGCACGGGCTGTCTGCAGACTCACTCCCTTGTACAGCTCAATTCAAACAGTTGACATAAAGAAAAGAGACTTGCAATTGGCAAAAAAGCGTAACGTAACAAAGATAACAGTAGTCATTACTGACAAGCTTTCACTTCCCACAAAATGATTTTTCATGTTGTTGTTCCTGGAAATATGGCAACAAAAAGAGGAAGAAAAACAGACAAGCCGCTGTTTATTGTCATTACATAGTACAGGTACTATGTAGCGAAACGGTTCCTCTGCATTTGACCCATCCTAGTGTTAGGAGAAGTGGGCTGCCATTATGTACGGCACCAGGGGAGCAGTGTAGGAAACGGTGCCTTGCTCAGGGATACCTCAGTCAGTAGCACTTGGTCTTTCCGGGATTTGAACTGGTGACCTTCCAGTTGCCAAGCCAAGTCCCTATGGACTTCACCACCACCGCCTCTATGAGACACTGTAGGTTTTTATAATCCTTAAAGCACATGCTTTTTTGCCTTAAAAAATATTTCTTTACTGCAGCCACCCCTGATGTTTGTATTTCTAACACCACAAATTAATTTCCCGGACTCTTCTCTTCAAAGGCGCAGAGCGGTGAAAGTCCTTCACATGATCAATGCATTACATACCGCCCAAACCCTAAAATCAATTCCTCGATGCCTCTAACTTCACAATGAGGAGGGTTAAATCAGGCTGAACCAGCTAGTTTCTGTTCAACTGTCTAGAATGGGGCAGGTGTAACCCTCTACCGTCCACCCCCGCCCCCCCCAGCTCTATTTTTACAGCCTCTTGGGGCTCTGGCTTTGAAGGGAAACCTATCCAGGAAAATTGCTTGCATTTTTCCCCAGCGAAATGTTGATAGATGGACATTGACTGTCGCATTCCCGCTCTTGCACATCAGGAGCCCCCCCCCCCCTCTTCCCTCAGCCTTTCAGTGGCATTACAGTCCGAATAGGTGCTTTGTTGAATTGCAACGCAGGTTATACACAGCTTCTGAAGTTCCTGCTTTCACGGAAACATGACTTTTGACTGGCTCGAACTTACATTTAATTTAAAGCACACAATTCTGTCTTTTCTTCAATGGTGAACATTCTATGGTGTAACTTTGATGTCATTGGCAGTATGCTCTTTTCTTCCCCCACACACCCCACATATGTCCCAGACGCCGCCACCGTCATCCCTGTCTTCTCTTCAAACAGTGGCATTCATTTCTCCATGCATTGTGGTAATTGGCATAGCATGGTTGGGGCTATTGTAAACATGGCTGTGTGAGACTGGTATAAAGAGGCACCAGTCACTCCCCAGGCTAAGCTAGTGTGTGAGGCAGGCAGGGGCTGCTGCCTATTGTGCGGGTGAAGCCTTTGTAGATTTGCAGTGGGCCCCTTTTTAATCGCCTTCTCATACGCCGCTTGCCGACTCGCTTTGCATATTTAATTGCCAGGTAAAATCATTTTGTCGGCAATCCGTTTAATTATTTGATTGTACAGTAACCGTAAAGAGTGAGGGAAGGGAAGAGGAAGGGATAAAGGGGGATGGAGAGAAGGGGAGAGACAGAGAGAGAGCAGCAGGCAGCAGAGAAAGAAAGAGGTCTGTTGCCAGAATAGACATCAAAGCTGTGCCTTGATGTTGATGTTGAATGGGCATTAATGGTTTCTGAAGGCAAGAGATTGCACAGAAAAAAAAGAAAGAGAGAAAAAAATAAATAATAAACCCTCCTTTTTCTCTGACAATCCCGCCAGCAATCTCAGTAAATGCATAAATATTGGCACCCAGTGCCCGATAGAAGGGTTGAACAACAGAGAGAAAGAAAGTGAGAGCAAGAGAAGCTAGTTGGATTGTTCACTTTCATTTCCTGTAATGACTGAAGGGCGCGAACAAAGAAGAGACGGGTCAAATAGCCTGATTGGAGGCTGGCAGTGATTACGAAGCTGTCGCCATGTTAAACATTTAGGATGAAAGACCAGAGGCTTCCAATCAATGACTGTTAACTTAAGTCACAAGACATCAGAGCACAGTGTGTCAGGTTTTATATCATTCTCACAAGTCAAACTATTAGCATGTATTGTTTTGGCTTTACTCTAGTAAAGATGCATTGAGCTGAATTTGAACTTCTTTTGAACAAAATATTGGAGAAAGGTCTTTGAGAATATACTGCATTCTATGAATGAACAACACAAAGCGTTGCTATTGAAGCATTCTCGTTTCATTATAAGTCCTATTGATATTGACCAATCTTTTTTCAGATGGTGTCGCATGCAGGTTAAAAGTCCACGCAAACGTATTTGTTTTCGGGTTTTGCATATCGTATCAACAATCCAGTTTTTTCCGTATCCTGCCTTCCTTCCTGCCCTTGCAATCAGCTCATTTCCCTCACTTGGCTTTCCCACCCCAGCACTCGCCTGCTACTCATTCTCATGTTTGCCCAACAACATTTACACAACCTTGAGTCACCTGAAGTCAACTGAACTAATATTCTGCCGGTATCTGCGTCATGCTTTTGGGTGTGAATCTGTCTTTAATAGAGAACATTTCATAAAGGGATTGGCAAATTAGCCAAACTGCAAACTCGAAACCCATCAGCTAAGGTCTGAAGAAGATTCAGCTTTGGTCAGCTGAAACATAAGCGTGAAAGTGTGTAAAGTGGCTTCTCATAAAACAATCCAGTTGTCATCTCTAAAACTCAGCGTACTAATCTGACTCACATTTTTTACTAAGACAGTGTAGTAGTGTATCTTGGGGGAAACTCGACCAACAACAGTGATCTTATGAAGTTGATCGCAAAGGTATTAGCAAACAGTTCCCTATCCTTTCATCAAGCATCCAACCGAGCATTATTTTGGAGTTGGTTTTGGGTCTATTGGTGAAACACCAATTTGTTTTACATCTTAATCCTGTGTTTGAGTATCATTCAAGAAAAGATCAGTTTAAACACAATTTCACCCGAATTGTATTATATTTCCAGTTGCAAGACAATTCTATCACTGCAGTATTCAGCAGATATCCTCCAGCGATGATGACGGATAAAAGAAATTCCCCACCATTTACTTTAAAGAACCTCTTAACCAAACACACCCAGTTACCAACCTCTTGATACATTTAACTATGTTTTTATTTTTGGGAGTATTTAGTCACCACAGGAAACTTATAAGAACATTTAGGCAAAGGAAACAACTATTTCCTCCACAGGATGGATGTGATACGACATTTGCATTCTTGAAGCCAACCCCAAACAGTGGGTCCTGTCCTCTCCTCCGTCACCAAACACCTGAGTGTTGTCTCGTGTTTCACGGTGTGTGCGGTGGGGCTTGGCATTTGCGTGTGAACGGTCCAAGCTGGGGCTTTAACTGCAGCTTACCTCTGAAACTCATCCAAAACCACCTTGATCCCCTTTTGGCTGGCACTGCTGGAGATCTCGCTCTCTCTCCTCCAGTCTGGCTGCCTCTCCCTCTCACCCCTCTCCCCTTCTCTTGTGCTGTCATCTTTACTTATCTTCCAAGGGTCCCCGAATCCTGTTTCCCTGTCGTTCTGTTGTGAGGTGTGATGTGGGTGTTGGGTGGGTGTGTATTGTTGGGTATCTGTTATCTGGAGGAAATATCCAGATTCAACATCACCTTGACTCAGCCTGGCCTTTTACTGACTTTACCCGGGAAAAAACACATGTGCACCAAATAAGAGGTTGAAAACAGAGAAAGAAATGGGCTTCTCTCAATACAAATTAAAACCTGTATCTAAATATCTTTTAGCATGTAAGCATTGTAATTTATAAGATACTGCGACAGCAATTATGCAATTGTGTCAAACCTAGTTTTTAGTTTGTCTCTTTCCTTTTGAAGATGTCTCTATCTGTTGTGTTACTTTTGTGTACGTTTTCCCTGGCCTTGTTAGTTCCACCTGTTGGATCCTTGTATGTCATTTGTTGTGTTCCGGAAGTTCAACTCAGTGAAAGCACCGCCTGCTGACCAATCAGAGCTCAGTGTGCGGAGTTTAAAGCGATCAAGTCATATTACAGGAGAAAGGAAATACAGAAAAACTGCCGTCGCAGGAAAGACGGCCGGCAAAAATCACCGACTGTGTGAACGTGAACATGAATAGAATATGACCTCCATCTTCAGAGCAATCTGACTATTATAACATTAGCGTTAAGAAAGCTTACTTAAATATCTGCCACAACATAAGTAACCGGATCAAAGTAATACTACAGTCCGCGGCACTGTGAGTGCAGACGTCGATGTGTCCCATTATCATAATGTATCATATATCTCCTGATCTGAGTCAGCTGAGCCGTATCTGGCCGTGCAACACTCACAGTGTCACATACTGTATGCAGAAGTATTATTTTAAGCAACACATTAAGTTGACGAAACACACGAGACAAATGTAATTGAAGTCAGATCGTGTTTTAGACGGGGCAGTGATATCATAAACCTGTTAATGTACGCATTCAAACCCTTGTTCTGTCACGAGCTGTATTCACCTTGCAGGTGAATGTGAATGTGGCTTTTATCCTGGATAAAGTGTTTAAGTCATGGATGTTTAAAGTTTAACTTCTTCATATGTCTAATATTATAGTTGGCTTTTCATTCAGGAAGTATGACGCTGCGCTGTCAGTGCGCTTCTCCATGTTTGTGATTGGTCGAATGCTCCAAATACCACCCCTTTCATGTGAACGCGCACCTAACTAGATAGGACACGGCTGGCTTGAGCGATCCACTTGATAACCCGCGTCGTAGTACAGTTTAGCGAGAGCGCGTATGTTTTGGATTAGGCCAACCGGCTAACTCAAACATATCCAGGTTAGGTTGAACCAGCTTCGTAGTACAGGCCTCTGTTCTATCTGCTCAAAACTGTTCATGTGTTGTAAAAAACAAATATATTTAGTTTTTGCAGATGTTTTCATCGGAAAATTATCAACCAAGAAAGTGAAATGCTGCTCAATGACAACCATGAAACTATAAATTATGAGCAAAAAATAGCCAAGGCAGTTTGTTCTGATGCTTCGACCACATCGTCATTGTTAGTCAGCAGTTGGAAGTGTCTCAGTTGACCAAAATATCGAACTCTTGGGGTAAGGATCAAGAACAAACTTCTCCTTATTCATTTATTTGTAGCAGATTTCTTAAGAAAGTAGAGGAATTCTAACAGTGATCACCAAGTCTGCGACTGTCCACACGAGACACTCAGAGAAGAAGCAACATATAGCAGCTTTCTGTGGTCGGAATGAGGAGGACTGTTTTGGGACGACTTTTGTTCATTTATTTTAAGAGCATCCATCCATCTCTTTGCTGTTCTCTCTCGGCCAACTCAGTGTCAGCAGTAGATAGGCATTATCTATTTTGTCTAACTACCCCCTGTCAGGTCTCAAACCACCCTCAAGGGAGGCCTGTGTTCTTTAGGCGAGATGGAGGGCCAAAACCACTGTCAACAAGGGGAACGATTTGGCTGGCAAGGGCCATATTTACAGAACGGTGAACCACAGCTGCTTTTAGCAGTGTTCCTTCGTCAGTAAACACCGCAAGACGGTATCTTCCTCAGATCTCAAGAGGAGGAATAGAGATAAAATGATGCCATGCAGCCCAATGTTGGTCTATGCCGACCGCCGCTCAGACCGCCATTGTTTAGAACTTCAGAACGGCCAAATGAACCGATAACACGAGTTTGTCGTGGCAATCGACTTGGTCCACATTCCTCAGTGACCCAACGGAATGCAGTCCCTCGAAAGGCTTCGCCTGTGGCCTGAGTCTGGAGGGTGTGTGGTGTATTTTGAATGCATCAGACTCCTGTCTTTTCTTTTGCGATTCTGAATATCGGGAGCGGCGATTCTAAAAATACAATGATTAAGGCTTTGTGGTTTTTCACATGAATGCTCGAACCAAACTCCCTTTAGGCCATTGTACACACAAAGTATGACAATGTGTCAATAGGCAACCTTGAGTCTTGTTAACACTTTGGCCCACATTATATAGCGGGAAGCTTGGTATGCAAACAGAGGACTGGTTTGGGGTTTTGTAAAAGGCTTTGAACCTAAACATACTTCTGTCATGAAGTTATATCTGGGATGGATGAGAACAATAAACCAGAGCCACACTGAATCCCTGGGAGTCCAGTCTGAGTTGGTGGCATAGGCAAATGGGGAAGCTCTAATTCTTTGAATATAAAGGCAGCTTCTGCAATTGAAGTCGCCTTTTTAGCGGTACAATCAGATCTTTTAAAATATATTACTTAAAGGAGAAGTGGGTTTTGTAGAATCATTGAGGCATCAAGATGATAAGCAATTAAAATAAAGACAAGATTGTTTTTGTTTTGTTGTATTGGTTGTTTTTTCTTTGTTAGGTGGACTGTCCAACATGTAGGCTATCCAATCAGTTCAGATTGTATTGTTTATTATTGTCATATTATCACTTTAGAGTTTTTGCCATTTTAAGAGAAGCAGTTGGAAATCCAATTCAACTTTAATTATAACGCACTTTAAAACCTCCAGACCAAAGTGCTGTACAGAGAAATACTAAATCACACAGCTCAGCTGACAAAGCAAAAACAAATAAAGGTAAGAACACAAAATAAACAACAATAAAAACCACAGCCATATGGTAAAAACAATGATCTTGGTCTTGGTTCTCAGTTTCCCCCCTACAATGCCATGCAAATAAGAAAAGCAAACTGATAATCCAAGAGCAAAAATGTGTAAAAACAAATATCATATTTGGGTAACACTTTATATTAAATTACACAAATTCACCATCAACTAGTTGTTAATCAACATGCATATTAGCAGTATATTGGCTCTTTATTAGTCATTATAAAACACTTATTAATGCCTTATTCTACATGACCATATTCAACAAGTAATAAGCCATTAGTTGAGAGTTTTTCCTCAATAACCCTCTAATTAGTGCTGATTTATTGCAAGTAAGGAAGTTGTTGTACATGAGTTTTGGTCTTAATATGCAACCCAGTCTCACGGCATTTCATGTTATAGTCACTGTAACGGAGGTGATCTCTGGGGCCATAGATCTCGGCCTCCGTTACGGATTGTGTAGCTTCGTTGGTGGCGAAGTGTATGTCGTGTGTGCATCTGTCTGTGTTTCAGTTTGTCTGTCTCTGTTTGCTGGTTTTGTTTTGAAAAGTGTTCCCCTTTCCCCATGTTGCTGCTGATTGTGTGCACCTGGTGCCCTGTGTCCTGTTGGTTTGATTAGTGTGGGTGTGTATTTAGGCTCTGTTGCCCTGTCTGTTTGGTGGCTGGTGACTGTGCGGACAGGAGCAGCAGATTGAGGCTGTTTCATATCATATGTGTATGAGTTAATAAATGCCCACACCCGGTTGTAGTTTTGGACATTCTGCCTCTGCCTCCTTGCTTGGTCGGGCCTCTCAATTGTCAGCTTCACAATTGGTGTCAGAAGTGGGATTAACCAAGTGAGGAGGTGAAAATGCAGAGAGGAAAGAAGAGCGACCAAAGAGAGGAGCCAGATGACGGTGTGGCTATGCCTGGAGCTGACCAGGGGGCCACGGCTGGTCAACAGGGGACAGGATTGACCAACTGAAGGAGATGATGAAGTCATTCATGCAATATCAGAAGCAGGAGGAGTGCCGTTTGAGAAACATGGAGGAGCAGGTATCCATGATAAAAGAGGAACGGAGACTCCGGAGGCAAGACGGCAGATTGGCTGAGGAGCTCGACCGCATCAAAGTCTGGTATGGGGACCGGACCCAAAGAGAAAGGAAAGTGATGCAGCGGATCAAAGAGTACTGCATGGAGCTTCGGGAGCAGGACCGTCAAAAGCAACAGAAGGAGGAGGCGGAGCGCATCATGGAGCATCAGCTGCTGGAGGGACAGAGACAGGCAGACCTCACGGCCCAGAAGGCCAGAAAGGAGGAAGAAACATTTAAGGAGCTGGTAAAAATCCTGGAGGGGAATAACCGCCAGCTGAAGAGCGAACTGGAGCGAGCGGCCGCTAAGAACCTGGAGAAGATGAACAGCAGCGTCACCTGCAGCGCAGCACGGAGGAGAAGGAGGAGCGTGAGAGGGAGCTCATCCAGATGAAGCAGCAGATAGCCACACTGATGCAGCGGCCCCGGGTGGATCCCACTCAGCTAGAGAGGCTCTCTAAGAAGAAACTGGCAGAGGAGAAGGAAACTAAAGACGAGGAAGAGGCTTTTCTAGCCCAGGAGGAGCGGGTGAAAATGGCCGAAATGATCCGTTAGGAGAGAGATCGCGTCAGGCAGCAGAACCAGCAGGAGTGCTGGGAGAGGAAGAATCAGATCCCGAAGAGGAAGAAAGGGAAGCTTCCTTCTGACTTTACGCTCCCCCCTGAGGAAACCATGCTGCACAAGGGGAAGCAGAAACCTTGCAGGGAAGCCATGGTTTTTAAGACACTGTGCTTCCAGGGGAGAGGGGTGAGGAAATGTACCGGAGGTGATCTCTGGGGCCATAGATCTCGGCCTCCGTTTCGGATTGTGTAGCTTCGTTGGTGGTGAAGTGTATGTAGTGTGTGCATCTGTCTGTGTTTTAGTTTGTCTGTCTCTGCTTGCTGGTTTTGCCGCTCAATTGTCAGCTTCACAATCACGAAAATTAATTTAATCTATTAATTCGTGTTCAGAACTTTTTGTTTTCTTGTCACACAGAACGATTTTAAAAGCAATGTATTTCTATTGGTAGTATGTTTCGTGCCTGCACCACGTCTTGGTCTTGGAAGATCGGAAGCTGTGTGGTTCATAAAAACATTTTCTTACTCAATATCAAGCCACGATTATTGTTTTTATTTTAAATTGTATAATGTCGGACCTTTCTTGCAGACCGTGAGGAAAATAAATAGGGCTCAGAGCCTCAGAATACTGAAATCTGTATTTTTTTTAAATCTTTTTTCCTTCTAATTTGTTATTATTTGATGCAGGCACGAAACATACGACCAATGTACGAAATACAATGCTTCTAAAATCGTTCTGTGTCAGAATACTGAAATCCATATTTTTTTTCTCCTAATTTGTTATTATTTACATTGCTTTTAAAATCGTTGACAGAATATTGACAGTTCAGCTACCAATGGTGATATTGACCTGTATGCTTCATATTTGCACATTTATATTTTTGTAAAATGTGTACTGAAGGTTAGACAGGAAACCGGGTAGGCCTACAGGAAGTAGGAGAAAGTTAACTGAATAGCATGGCAGTAGACTAAGGGTGTTTCTCAATCGCGAGTACGCTTGCTTGGTAGCACATGTCTTCCGAGTCACTTGCTTCAGAAGCGAGGCAAGAATACTTCCTGGCATTTGGAAAATGAAGAGTGGAACAGGCGAGCAAGTGTGCAGGTGTGCAGGTGTGCGTCATATGAGAGGCCCCGCCTTACATTTTCCGCCACAGATTTGGGGAAATTGGTCCGTGCGCAAAGCATTGTGGAGATTTTAAGACCGCGGAGTCTACACATGTGCAGCCTCGAAATTTCTCCCAACAAAGTATGCCGGGCTCGATAGATTTCCAAGTATGCTGGAGATTGGAACAGTACTTCGGCGGCATGGCACTCGATGACGAAGTATGCTTGAAATAGTGGCTCTGCAGCAGCTTTACTCGTGATTGAGAAACACCCTAATACTAATTTTCCCTATGCAACCTGAATAGTAAAAGGGTCAAGTCCGTCAGAAAGCAATGACTGTAACGGCCTGTCCACACAGCGGCGTGCGTTGACGCTTGCCGGCGGGCGTGTTTGACACTCGACCAACAACCAATCACATGAATCTCCCGCCCCTGACACACAAGCAGCGGTTTGATTGGCTAGAGCTTGTACTGGCATATGATTCGATTGGCTGACGCTTCTGCCGAGGCGTCAAAAGTTGAACATTGCTCAACTTTTGCAGCGAGCCACGCCAGCAACGCTCCACGTCGCTTCCCACGATGCAGTTCGGCTAAAAGTGACGTCAGTCACCCCATTCAAAGTGAATGGGCAGAAGCGTTGGAAGCTTCAACGCATGCCGCTGTGTGGACGGGCCGTAAGTGTATGAGTGCCTTACACTCATACTTGCCAACCTTGAGACCTCAGAAATCGGGAGGGTTTCAAAACCACCGCGGGGGGGGGGGAGCTGGGGCCTGGCATGGGGGGAGCTGTATTGGATTAACATTAACATGCTTATTGTAGTTGTAAGTGCATTGCCTTGCTGCCTGTAGCACCATCCTTGATGGAGCATATGTGTGGGCTGGACCTGTATTTTACAGGAAAGGAGTGAGCAGAGGGTCGAGTTGTCGATTCTTGTTCTGTTTTCTGTGACTATCTTCCTCACCCTCTCAGACTTTCAGTTGCGTGTGCTACCATAGAAACCAAACAATGGTGTAGCTGTATTAAAGTCCGAGTGGAAACAGTCCTGAGTAAATGCAGGGCTGCCAACATTTTAGTTCAGCTTGGAGTGAGATTTTTTTGGTGAACCGAAAAAAGAAACGTTCATGTGTACAGTGTTACTGTTCAAATGTATTGAACATGTACAAGGGTTTCCCATTAATGTACCGGGCGCTACAGTGGAATACGCACATACACAGTCAGTGTACCTGCAACTCTTACAATGAAGGCTCGATAATCAGCTCACGGCATATAAAATGGCAGAGGTAAAGTGCTATTTTATAAGTGTTGGGGGTCCTCACCTCCTCACCTCCTCTAGGGGGGTCTGGGGGCATGATCCCCCGGGAAGATTTTTTTTAAAATATTGAAGTTAAATGCATCAACCTGGTGCATTTTGAGAGCAAAATGAATTTATGGATACATCTCTTAACACCCATATGAAACAGAACTGTAAACAGATTTTCTTTTTCTTTATGGATATTTTACAAATCACTCACCTTTTACACTGTATTCTTGTTTTACTATCATATAGTATTTCATAACAGTTTTTCATTTATTCTCATAAATAGTGACCAAACCGTTTGAGAGATAACTAGACTAAAGTTAACTATCTAAACACTCAGAGAGTCCCTTACCTCACTGAGCTGTAGTTATCTCTCTCTCCTTGTTTTAGAAACAGCTTTTAATATCCGTTACCGCAGCTAGCTAACCAGATGCTAACAACAACAATGCAAATAGTGAGTTTGGTAGAAATACACTGTATCCTATAATAGTAAAGTTATTTAAGATGATTTTACATTATAAATATTCCCCAAAATTATTCAAAAGCATATTCTTCCCAACACCTTGCTGTAGTATGACATGCAGGAGACTATTGATGTGTGTAGTGAGTTTGGTAGTAATAAGCTGTATAATAGTGATTGAATATTATTGTATTCTCTTTTTTTGGAGTTGCACTTTGCAGACGGTCCCTGAGCACTCGTTTATTCTCGAGCTGCGGATAGAGACCAATGTAATGTGTCCAGCTCGGAGGACGGCGCGTATTGGCTTTTTTTGATAAAAATGTGATTGTAGTTCGTTGTCAACCTTACCACGGTACTTAGGAGACGTCATTTGTGTCTGAATAACGTTTTGTTCATGAGTTATTGATCCGTGAAATCAGAATCTCCCAATATCGTTCCTACTGTACTGAACTAAGCCAGAAGACCGTCTTATTTCGTAGACCGCTCGGTTTGCTGTTCCTTCACTTTATTTTTTATATTTATATACATTTATTTCGGACGAAAACTTAGCGTGAGGAAAGGCAAGTGTGGCGTGAGTGCGTGAGGTATGGGTTAATTGTGTGACTCTCACGCTCAATGCGTCAGTTGGCAGCCCTGGTAAATGTAAATCTGATCTTGTCAGAAATGCGGGAGAAATATGACCCCGGGAGGAAACCGGGAGAGGGCAATGATATCGGGAGTCTCCCGCGAAAATCGGGAGGGTTGGCAAGTATGCTTACACTTACACTGCGCTAGCGTTAGCCATACTAGCCTGTATACCAGTGGCAAAACGTCAGGGCCTTCAAGGTATTCAGAGAATACCCTGGAACACTCAGATAAAACAAACAAAAAATCGATTTAATTATATCAATTAAATGTATATAAAATGAATAAATGAGAATCTGTGTTGTTGATCTGTAATATTACAGTGTTACGTTGATTTGTTTGTCCTTCTCGGACCATGCACTATGCATTTCAGTGGTTTTGTGTTAGAAAAGAAAGCAACCAATCAGATCTTGTTCTGGGTCTCTGGGTAGAATATCCTTCAACCAAGGTATTCTACATCCTGGATCGAATGCCCTGGCCATTGCATTGAATGAGAGCGTACGTTTGGACTGACAGTTTGATCAACCAATCATATATTGATTTGTAGCCAATGGGCGTATTCTTTCAGAGTTTCCCTCGGTTCCAGGGTATTCTAGAAGGCCCGGTAGTTAACTGGAGAGAGACAGAGGATCTAGATCAGGGGTATTCAATTACAATTCAATGAGGTCCAGTTAGAGAAAATCTCCCCATGCAAAGGTCCGGAACATCAAAATGTCTAACTTGCTTTATGAATTAGTGTGACATATATTGAAGTAGCCTGTAGCTTTATCAACGTCTGCATGTAATCAACAACTGACT
Organism: Pseudochaenichthys georgianus; assembly: GCF_902827115.2. Lineage (NCBI taxonomy): Eukaryota > Metazoa > Chordata > Actinopteri > Perciformes > Channichthyidae > Pseudochaenichthys > Pseudochaenichthys georgianus. The sequence continues at coordinate 6,306,136 of NC_047503.1, read as the reverse complement.
GCCAATCAAATAAAGAAAGTGCAATTCAAAAACAACTATTTATTGTCAATTAACATTGAACTACACAGATATACAGTAAATACTGTGGATATGTGTAATGTTCCTCTCGGGCTGCATTTACAAATAAAATAGAGAAAATAAATAAAATAGCTTTTGAAAATATGTGCATCTTAAAAGTGCTTAATTTTAGATAAATAAAATAAAGTGTAGCAGCAGCTTGAGTTTTCCTTTTTCTTTGTTATCCGTTTCACATCATGACTTAACAGTTTCAGACGATTTATAGAACAATATCAGTCTTTACACATCATAACAATTGAACAGTTTTAAAGTTTCTCTTTCTTTCCCTCTTATATTGCAGGCCCTCACTCACTTTTTTTTAATTCAGTGCGAGAATTGAGCTGGAGCTTGTCCTGACAGGAGTTTAGATCTGGGCTGAAATGGTGTCAGGGCCATTCTCATTCACACATGCAGGAGCTCATTGGTTAGCTTCAGTTAGCCTGCCCTGGAACCATATTTATTTTTAATTTTGATCCTGGTGGACTGATCATATTGGGCTCTGAGACTGCTTATTGTTTGTGACCTCAGTTCTGACTTGAGAGGGAATGTTTGGTCAAACACTTTGCGTTTTGTCTCATAGTGGCGTTTTGGCACTTTTAATGAGCGCCACGATCTCTGCACAAATGAGACACACTGGCTCTGTGCTCCCAGTGGGCAGGATGAACATGAACGAGTCCACTCAGGGTTAAAAGCTCTGTTCTCACTGTCCACTTTCCTCTTCTTGGAGAGCGCCATGTCTAATTATTTGTCTCTCCCTGTCTGCCGCTAACACGCCTGTTCACTCTCCGCTTCTCTCCCTGTATCGCTAATTATTCTCTTCACTCACTTTCCTCTCCGCTTCTCTCTGCCGCTCTCTCGTCTCTTCTTCTTCCGGCGGCGGCGGGGGGTGTGTGTGTCTACAGAAGGTCCAGTTGTGATAGACACGGTTCGCCACTGCTGTATACATGCTATATTGCTAGCATTAGCTTTATTTACCTTGTTTACACTTAGTCAATAAATTAGTTAATAAGTCAATAAAGGAGTATGGCTGCTCATTCCCTGGCTCTCAAAAGAGTTTGGCTGGCTGTTTAATCTATGTTCACACTGAGACAGTACAACACATAGAGAGAACAGTACACCCATTGTGTAAGTACATACAAGCAGGTCACGCAGTATGATCACAAATACATAAACAAAAAATCAGTTTTTATTAAAAAGTAAAGGCTGCATATGTGTTCTCAGCTTTGGAGAAACTTGACATGTTTCTGAACCTCTCTTTAGTGGTTCATTAATAAAACAGATATTTCAACGTGTCCCTACTTTGTTCATGTACTGTTGAGGTTAATTTCAGTAGTTGTGTGCTTTAATGTATTTACAAAGTGTGAAGAGGAGGCAACTTTAGAATAGGGAACCTCTTCAGGTCAATTATGGCGCGTTTCCACTACACAGCCTCGCTCGGTATGGCTAGGCCTCGTTAGGTAGGGTGACCAGACGTCCCCGTTTTCCGGGGACAGTCCCCGTTTGTATTGACCTGTAGGCCATAAGGTGAACCCTGTTATCGTTTCAACCCGCTCCACAGAAGTGGAACTACATAATCTTTAGTTCATAAAAAAGAACGAGTCATGCTTATCCACCAAAAAAAAGTTTGTCGCTAAAATTCCTGCCAATTCTTCTAGGCACGTAATTATTGGCTGAACTAGTCCCTTCAAAGCGTAATAATATCTTGGTCCAAAGTAGTGCCACGGTTCGTCACGTGATTGTGCTACACCAATTGGGTAGCTGCATATTGTCAACAGAAGTGAAAGATGGCCGCCTACATGGTTGCGCTAAACCAGACCAAATGGATTCTAAACAGTGCTGTATGCTTGTTTTATGTCATGTTTTGTCATGTCTTAATACATCACTAAGTCCGAGGTATTTGCGTTATATACGCGGTATTTGTGAGAGGTTTTACTATCTGGGAACAGAGTTGACCATCGAATCAACATTGACTAGCAGCGTTTATCAGCCAACTCCAGCTACAAACAATTTCCCCACGGGAATTAATAAAGTATATCAAACTCAAATTTATCAAACTATCATTCCTGGACTACCATGTTCGCATCGCTAGGTTCATTGGCTGAGCTCGTGGATTATTCCATTAGACTGAGGACTTTTTGTCTGTCTGTTGTTACCCTGTACACGTTAAATGCACTCTTAAAATGACTTGATTTCATACATAGCTGGGTCCAAGAAGAAGGTTAACTTGTTACGTTAAGTAATTTAGATCAATAAAAAGCAGTACTTCCAGGCTGAAGACTTTTCTTTTTGTCGCTGCTTTTAATTGAACTATTCATATCTTAGACTGCACTGTAACTTTTATCCATGTATTTTTTCTTTTAATGTTTATTTTATTAGCTTTTCTTTTTAATGACTGATTTTAAATGCCATTTTCTTAATGTCTTTCATTTTTTGTAAAGCACTTTGAATTGCCTTGTGTTGAAAAGTGCTATATAAATAAACTTGCCTTGCCTTACTTATACCAATGTCCATTGATTCATTTATTTACTCATTCATCCCTCCACAAATGAAAACAACACTGATGAACCATAAAAACGAGATTTATTACAAATACAAAAAGGTATGACTTAGAAAACAGTACAAAACAGAATAAGGACATGTAATGGAGTATAATTGATTGGTGTCAGGTGATCGTGATCCGCAGCCACGACTGGGCGGAGCGGCTGATTGGTGCTGTGATTGCCTCAGCTGGTTAGAAGAGTCCTGCTGATTATACTCTGTGTTCTAGTTTGGTTGTGAAGCCACACGGTTTTTTGACCGCTGCATTGCACTGCAGAGAAGATGGCTGAAGTCAAATAGTCCATTTAGCTTAGGAACCTTCCTAAGAGTGAAATGACCCGGAAGTCCCTCAGTGGCAGCCATGATAAGTGCCGTTCGAATTCTCTAGAATGATGAGAATGATAGGAAAGGAGGTTTCAAACTTCCTTTATAACCTCCTTTAGCTTAGGAACCACTGGACCTCCCTAACCGGCAGGAGAAGCGAAAATGCTGCCCCACAATGCCTTGCAGCCGCAGCATTTGCCGTCACTCAACAGTCGGCCGTTCACGGAAACAACCGATTATGACCGAGAAATTATATCATGAAAGTTACGGTGCTTATTAAGCATTTTAAAACATAGGTGGTAAGTTGCCAAAGTGCTTTGTTTTGAACGTTCATCAGTATTATAATCAAAAAGAGAAATATGAACGTTAGTTTTCACTGAAATTATCAAATAAAGTCAACATTTCAGTCTTTACTGAGCTGTGTGGGGTTTGTTCAACTTTTAAAAGATGTTGGTGATATACACAGTGATAGATGTTAAGGACTAACGTTTATAATAAATACATCTGTATTGATTTTAAGATCTTTAGTTCATACAATCATACGTATTGGGATCATTTGTATTAATGTGGACCGGAGGGAGAGGGTGACGAGCATAAGTTTCACTTTCCTTTTTTATTTCAATTCCAACTTTGGTCATGAAGAATATGTTTCTCTGTTGTCCACGTTCATAAAGCAAAGCAGCAGCATCAGAGCACGGTGCAGAGTCTCTAGATGAGTTTACAGTAGTCCCTCGTTCTTATTAAACATCCATGTTGTAGTCCGCTGTATAGAAAACTGTGGTTGCCATAGTTTCCCCACAGCAGCAGACGCACACAATGACGTCCGCTGGCGCATCATAAACACGTCGGATAGCGAAAGTGCATTCGGATTCTCTAAAGTACCGCAGTCTCTTCTCCTAAGTCCTTTTGAATTCTCCTATCCACTATCCCTTAACCCCGTGACGTTTCACTCAGAGGTCAAGGAATAGACGATAGGGTTAGAACTTAGGAGCTGATTTTTAAACTATCCGACTGCAGCCTATTTGTTTATTTAAAGGACGAACACTGTGTCAAGGTCGTCTGGTAAGATACGATAACTTGGAAATAAATGTACCAAAAACAAACGTATCTCTGAGTGATGTGTGAGCGGGTCGGCCAGGCGCTAAAACCAAAAGAACAGAAAAGAGCTTAAGAAAGGTGGAAAGAAGGCTCCAGACGCACCAGAAAGTCTCAAAAAGTCAAAATTATCAACACACAAACATTGTTACATGCATATTACGTCTGTGAAGCACAAAAAGGTTGATTATTTTGCCAATACAAGATGGAATACGTACAGGACAAGCTTACAACGGTGGCTCGGCTTGAAGGGAGACTCTCGGAACGTGGTGGCTGAAAACCACAAGTTTAACAACCACTGTTGATGTTGCTGAAGACCTGCAGTGTGATCATGAGGAATGTGACACACGGGTGTTTTTACATGCCCAACATGCTGCACAGCCTTGATTGTAATTCACACGTTCTCTGGGTGTGACTCCACAAGCGCTTTCTATGGCAAAGGTAAAAGAAAGTCATTTGCTGTTGCATGTGAGAAAGATGACTAACTTTGACTTGGAGCAATCAACATTTGCACTTCTTTGCCGGTATGTATGTCACCTATATGATCAGCCAGCAGCAGAAGATGTAAATGATGCTAGGTACAAGGCTTTCTGTATGGCATCATCGGCCTTGCCAGAATTAAGCATTCCCCCTACTCCTGATGCCCTCCATCAGCACTGCAAAAGGGCAAATTACCAGGCAGCAATAATGAGGTCCTGTCTCAAAAGAGAAAGTAATGCTCCATCACCTGCTGGATATGGTTGGGAAATAGAGGATGGGAACTTACACGTCACCTGGATGACAATAAATCCTGCCCCTGACAGCGTGTTGCATGTGATACACTGCAGCTGCAAAGAGTCTGCCTGTGAGAAAGGCAGGTGTTCATGCTTCTCTGCAGGACTCTGTTGCACAGACTTTTGTCGTTGCTCAAATTGTGCAAATAAAAAAGAAACAGAGGAAGAGAACGATGACTGCCCTGACACTGACAGTGAGGAATAGGAATAAAAGAGCCTTCTTTCCACCTTTCTTAAGCTCTTTTCTGTTCTTTTGGTTTTAGCGCCTGGCCGACGCGCTCACACATCATTCAGAGATACGTTTGTTTTTGGTACATTTATTTCCAAGTTATCGTATCTTACCAGACGAGGTTGAAACAGTGTTCGTCCTTTAAATAAACAAATAGTCTCTTCTCTGCAGTGCAATGCAGCGGTCAAAAAACCGTGTGACTTCACAACCAAACTAGAACACAGAGTATAATCAGCAGGACTCTTTTAACCAGCTGAGGCAATCACAGCACCAATCAGCCGCTCCGCCCAGCCGTGGCTGCGGATCACGATCACCTGACACCAATCAATTATACTCCATAACATGTCCTTATTCTGTTTTGTACTGTTTTCTACATCATACCTTTTTATATTTGTAATAAATCTCGTTTTTATGGTTCATCAGTGTTGTTTTCATTTGTGGAGGGATGAATGAGTAAATAAATGAATCAATGGACATTGGTATAAGTAAGGCAAGGCAAGTTTATTTATATAGCACTTTTCAACACAAGGCAATTCAAAGTGCTTTACAAAAAATGAAAGACATTAAGAAAATGGCATTTAAAATCAGTCATTAAAAAGAAAAGCTAATAAAATAAACATTAAAAGAAAAAATACATGGATAAAAGTTACAGTGCAGTCTAAGATATGAATAGTTAATAATTAAAAGCAGCGACAAAAAGAAAAGTCTTCAGCCTGGAAGTACTGCTTTTTATTGATCTAAATTACTTAACGTAACAAGTTAACCTTCTTCTTGGACGCAGCTATGTATGAAATCAAGTCATTTTAAGAGTGCATTTAACGTGTACAAGTAACAACAGACAGACAAAAAGTCCTCAGTCTAATGGAATAATCCACGAGCTCAGCCAATGAACCTAGCAATGCGAACATGGTAGTCCAGGAATGATAGTTTGATAAATTTGAGTTTGATATACTTTATTAATTCCCGTGGGGAAATTGTTTGTAGCTGGAGTTGGCTGATAAACGCTGCTAGTCAATGTTGATTCGATGGTCAACTCTGTTCCCAGATAGTAAAACCTCTCACAAATACCGCGTATATAATGCAAATACCTCGGACTTAGTGATGTATTAAGACATATGACAAAACATGACATAAAACAAGCATACAGCACTGTTTAGAATCCATTTGGTCTGGTTTAGCGCAACCATGTAGGCGGCCATCTTTCACTTCTGTTGACAATATGCAGCTACTCAATTGGTGTAGCACGATCACGTGACGAACCGTGGACTACTTTGGACCAAGATATTATTACGCTTTGAAGGGACTAGTTCAGCCAATAATTACGTGCCTAGAAGAATTGGCAGGAATTTTAGCGACGAACTTTTTTTTGGTGGATAAGCATGACTCGTTCTTTTTTATGAACTAAAGATTGTGTAGTTCCACTTCTGTGGAGCGAGATTTCTTTTCTAGAGGACTTTTCGAGGTTCACCTTGCGGCCTACTGAAACTGTCCCCGGAAATGTCCCCGTTTTTTACGTTAAAAACACATAGCAAGGTGAAATAAAACGTTTCATGTCAGGAAACACTGGGTAAACAGACTGTGGTCAAGCCAGCCCCCACTTCGGAAAACACACTCAAGCCAGCCCGCACGTTGTATTGCGGTGTGCGAATATGCATTACAGTAGAGGCCTGTAAAAACTGCCTTCAAAATAAAAGCGTTTACTCGGTCAATAACAAATATACCTAAAAAACACACCAAACATATTCATATATACTGGAGCTTAAATTAAGAAATATGTACTATATAATGTGATCAATAATAATTTAAAACAAACTACGTATAACTACCACATTATAACTGAGTGAATGTAAAATGTAAGGATACTTATGAAGACATATCTGACATTTCCACTGGGTGACTAATGTCAATTGATGTTGACACCATCTCACAACACTCCTAAAATAACATTACTTTCTGAAGCACAATTTAAAATGTATGCTGTTTAAAATCTCAAATTAGATCTATTGTCCATCTATATTTTGATTATTATTTAATGGAAACCGTCCATAATCAAAGAGTCATTCGAATTCAATAAAATACTTATTTCACTTCTTTCTGTTTTTGTACAAGAATAAATAAAAAAATGTCAAATTATCAAAGACTTATTTCACTTCAGGGTGATAGCAGGACACCCCATCTAGTCACTCAGGGAGATGTACAGTTTCAAAATAAAATACCTTTGAAGTCTCATATATGAGCTATCTTCCTTCTGTTTGTATCCAACAGTTCAAATGTTCGAATTACATTGAACCAGAATTGTCCCCCTGTTTTCTTTAACAGTGAAGAAAATTGGATGTGTTAATAATATATTGACCGCAAAACTCAAAATGTCCCCGGTTTTAATTTTGAAAATCTGGTCACCTTATCGTTAGTGCTTCCCCCGGGTTTTTGGATCTTTTCTCCATGTGATTGTGTGTGTGGAACACGTGTGACCGGGGTGACTTAAGTTTGTTTTTGTGGGATCCCTCTACTCATTCGTTGACCCTCTCCCCCACTGGTAAGCCTCAGCCCCCTTGTTCGTTCTCCCTTTTTGGATATAGCCCTGTGTGACTGTTTTTATAAATTGTATTTTTACTATTGTATACAAATAAACTGTTCTATTTTTGATAATTGGACCACGTCTCTTGTTCCATGAGTAACCGAACCTGTGTGTCCTAGTGACTTAAAACTTGTCACATTTCCCTGGGTGAAATTCCCGGGGTGGCGTTGTCGGTCTTAGTGGTTTAACCAAACTGTTAAATTAATATATTTATTCTGCAGCCACTGCTACAAACTGGCCTTGTTAGGACCGGCTCACTTTATGCTGTGTTTCCATTACAGTTTTAGAACTGGGGTAGTAAATATAGTAACGCAGTGTTGGCGGAGCTGTGACGTCATCTTCAATGAGAACTCCAAACACAGCCGTTAGCTGTAGCTGCCCTCAGAGCTCACAGCTCCTCATATCTGTTCAGAAACTAGACAAAAGTTAAAAAAGTACAAACCACAGACTGCCTGTGTCATGGCGAATACAGTCGCTGCTTTATTTATGTCTGTAGGCCGTTGTTGTGAGTGTGGACGGTCGGAGCATATATAACGTTAGCTTAGCCGATCTCCATTTAGACAACACGCATTTTAAAAGGTTTTTCGCCTGCCGTCTGTCTGCAGACTTGTCAAAGCATTAATTCATGGTTTGTACTAACCGGTATCAGTATGTTGTTACTTCGGCATAATTTTGAAACGTGTGTTACAATTAAATCACGGTCAAATATGTTAATTTTGTTGTAGTTGTAGCCCCCTTGCCAGCGATTCTCTCTCTAGTTTAGCATACTCAGCCCGACTCAGCCTGGTTGTTCCTGGCCCTAGAACCACGATTTTATGGGGCCAGAAAAACTGTAAATTAGGACCCGCTAGCCGGTACTAGGCCAAGTAGAAACACAACCAAAAACGGGCCGCTGATGTCACAGCTCTCTTAAACGGGGCTCCACGCTGTAGTGGAAACGCGCCATTAGAGTCAAACTACTAGCTTATTGGTTATGAACCAGACTTCACTTTAAAATAGGGAACATATATTAGATAGAAATACCTTATTTTGAGTTATTTAGACTTAATTAACACTCATATCTTGTTACATAAGAATAGATCATATTTGTTAAGTGTTATTATGGGAGAATTACTATTCTTGTGGTACTACTGCCTTATTAGGCCCTTATTGAGCAGAGCATATTAAGACCCAAACTCATGTACAACAACTTCCTTACTTGCAATAAATAAGCACTAATTAGAGTGTTATTCAGGAAAAACTCTCAACTAATGGCTTATTACTTGTTGAATATGGTCATGTAGAATAAGGCATTAATAAGTGTTTTATAATGACTAATAAAGAGCCAATATACTGCTAATATGTATGTTAATTAACTAGTTGATGGTGAATTTGTGTACCTTAATATAAAGTGTTATATATGATAAAAACAGCAGATAATAACGTAATATGATTTTGTGTTTAAGTATTTCAAATTAATAACATAATTGTATACATAAATGTACTAAAAGTATATGCATGATCAGAATTAAACCTTTTATTCACAGAGGTGTAAACAGTTTGTAAAACAGCAACGAACCAGTATAAAATACATCTGGCAAATTAGAGCTAAAGCTGATAGAAGCAGCAGTGTCTGTTCCCAAACCCCGACATGAACCGTGGAGAACCTGCCCAGCGTCCAGACATTGTCATCCACAAGCTGTCTTGCTTGGGTGTGGCGGCCACAGACAATATTGAACGGAGCTCTTTTTTAGGAACTGGGGAATTTCTGTGCGCTTTCATCCTGAGACAGCCATAGAGCTTCCCCCCAGACGGCTGCGGGAGCTGTGGCGAGGCCACTCTGGGTTTGGAGGCCTCCCAGGCACCACAGGGATAAAAACTAGCCTCCGTCATGTGACGCGATCATGTGATTCCAGCGCAACTGGAGTCCTATGAAGAAGAGAAGCAAAGGGGGAACAGAGGATTTTCATGAACTCAGTCAATTTAATGATGTACCAGAAATCCATGCATAGATAGGGCGCCATGCAGCAACATTCTCTTATATTTGAGTACGTTTCTGTTAGGAGAAATATTGAACTTGTCTATTCTTAACCATCCAAATCTGCCCTTACCCAGGTGTGCTAAACTGTGAATCCCATTTAATCACTCAATCAGTGCTGCTGTCATTTAAAATTACGTTGCTGTAGCCTCAGTTTCAGCTGTGGTACGCCATGGAACAGACTGTTTCTTTCTTAACGGAAGCACCACAATAACTTTGAATTCAATAATACACTTTTTTAATTCAATATTGTGAGTCAAGTCGTTGGTTTATTTAGTATGTGGCCATGTTATAAGTGGGATAATGTGCAACAAGGTGGTCATTCATTGAAAAAGAACGCATCAGGCTCCATGATCACCCAAAGGCACATTATCGCTTAGATCAACGCCCCCTAAACACTATATAATGGTAGATCCTGTGAGGTGTGCCAATAGTCTGTCACATGGCCAAGAATTGGAGATATGCCACCAAAGAAAAGCTGTAAAAAGAGGAAGTGAACGCAGGAAATCAGTTTTAATTTGTTAATACACTTTCAAAAATGTACTTTCCGTACTAGCTGGACAGGAAAATCTAAAAGCATCCAACAGTAAGCTATTCAGTACAACCCAAGCAATATCATCCAAGGTTAATTAGCTTAATAGATATCAGTGGAACAATAGTATTTCTTTAGTCTCCACCTTTAATAATCCAATCATTATAATTATTATAAAACATATATTAATTAAAATATAATAATATAATATTCTCAATTTTTTATGTTCCTCAAATGTACAACTTGTGGATTGTGAGAACAAGATGTTTCTTTCTTATATTGGAAAGATTGATAACTCGTAAAATGTTGTATTACATAAGAGTACACAAATAAAACTACGAAAGATTTGATGTATTATCAGAACAAATTGAAATGTGAATTCTAACAAAATAAGGACATTTGTCTGAATCACTCCCAACACGATGCCCAGAAAGTCTTATTTATTCATTAAATCCTTGATCTTCTATGTCATGTAATTCCCTTGTATCTAAGATGGAAACCAGATCATCGTTTAGTGCAGGGGTGGGGAACCTCCGGCCGTATACGGCCCGCGAGACCATTTGGTACGGCCCTCGAGGTAATTTATCATTTCAAATTAATTAATTAATTAATTTATAAACACCGGAAAAAGGAAAAAAATTAAAGATATCGAGCCCGCAAACAAATTAAACAAGCGAGTGCCTGTTTTTCCTGGCCAAGGTCAGGGTCCTTGAACACAACACGAGCCTAACGTCTCATCACGTGGTATATGTCTCGTCTGACAGTGGTGCAGTTCTGACGGAGAGCACCAGAACGTCACTCCGGCACTTCCAAAAATTGCAGTACCCATAAGTCTGTACACATGCCGCAGTTTTTGCGTGGCTGTGTCTTAGTTGAAGGCCCAGTGGCGATCTGTTCATCTGTCATACTGATCATACAGTCAATAACTTTGTTGTTATTAGCATCTGGTTAGCTAGCTATGCTGACGAATATAAGAAGCTTTTTCTACAACCAGTGAGGTAAAGGCACATCTTTATATGATCATTATAGTTATAAAAAAATAATAGAATAGAGTAAACAGGTATAAAATACTATATGACAGTAAAAAAAAGTTGTTATTAATAAACAAGAATAGAGTTTGAAAGGGGAGTGATTTGTAAAATATCCATAAAGAAAAAGAAATCTGCTTACAGTTCTGTTTCATATGGGTGTTGAGAGATGTATCCATAGATCTCCTCATGTTGCTCTCAAAGTGCACCAGATTGATGCTCTTAACTTCAACATTTAAAAACAAATCTTCCCGGGGGAGCATATCCCCTGGACCCCCCTAGAGGAGGTTAGGTCCCCCCCCCCACTTAAATCATGTGCACATGGATAGGAAACTAAATACATGTGCACACATCTTGTGTCCATGTCTTTCTGTTTTGGTGGTCATGCCACACCGTGCACATGCATGCATGCGCGAGTCATGGGAAGATATCTGGATTAAGAGGTTGCTTTTTCTTTGCACAGCATGAAAGAAAGGCAAAATGAATGGGCTGTGATTTTAGTTTTTTTAAGCAGAGGTCAATAACTTGTACGGCCCTCGGAGGATGTTGAAACATTTGAAATGGCCCTTGAGAGGAAAAAGGTTCCCCACCCCTGGTTTAGTGGCTAAAATGACATAAACTTTCCTTTTTATTTTTCAGAGATTTCCATCATCCAAGACAAGTCCAACCACACCAAGAGTTGACACATGCCATCATTTGTCTGAAAAGCACCTGGTTGTGGGTGTGTGAGCCCTCCAGCCTGACTGTTTCTCATCGTAGACGCTCTGCCAGGCAAAGCTCGGGGCTTAGCCGCCATTGTTTACTCTTTACCCACAGAGCCCAGCACCTGTTAGAGATTGAGCTGTACACAACCCAGCTGCAAGCCATTTTCATCTAACACCCGAGAAGATAACTACCCCTGAAGCACAAATGATTAGGCTAATCGGCCTTGATGATGGGAAGGGACTCAGTCGGATGAGAAGGTAGAAAGTTGCAGGCGCAAAATGGCAGCCTCCGAGGACTCTGGCCGTCTCCAAACAAACATAATTAAGCCGTCTCGTAATGAGGACTGCAGTGGCACTGTCGCTCTTTGTTTGTGTTCTTCATCTCACATGCCACTTACTGATGGGCCAACATGCCCCCCTGGCACGACAAGAGGCCGCCATTGTGAGGAAATGGCTCTGCAGTCTGCAGGAGCCCACAGCAGCTCCATCTTTTTTTTTTCTCCCACTGGCTCCCTGTCGCCAGCTTGTCCCTCTTCTCCTTTGCTTTTCACACACAGGCAATTAAGTCAGTTTCCCAATACTGTGATCCCCTCCAACATTCTTTGTTCTTGTTTTTTGTTGTTTTCCTGTTCCTTCAGTCTTCACCCTCTCTCCCTCCTTTTGCGGGTTTGTTTCTCGGGTGACTAGGTTGAGGCTGGGGGCGGAACAGAGAGAAGAAGAAAAAACTAGAGGGGGGGGGGGGGGGGTGTACATTTGCAGCTTTATGACTAACCACATGTGTTTCTGGGTCTTTGTATTTACATGTTTCTCATGGAAAAGAGGGTGGTGGAAGGAAAGACAGACATATGGTTCTTGTTTGTTGAGTTAAATTCAGAGTCGGACTGTTTGTTTCCTGCGATGAGCAGAGGGAAATACGTGCTTCAAATTTGACTCCTCCCCAGGTAGTGGTTTATGCTTTTACTTGAAATAAAATATTCACATATATAAACAACACATTGTACACATGTTGGTTCGCTCGTTTGAAGCAGGAAAGCTGTAGCTTTGGTCTTTAGAAGGAAATTCACTCAGTTGGATTGAGGATTTTGTAAAGTGAGAAGCTTTGAAAAGTAATTCAAACTCTCCCTCTCTCACATTCTGTGTTCCTGTCCCTGGCAGACGCTCAGCGCTGCACACCCCCCGCTGTAACTATTTCACTCCGGATGCCTTGGGCACCTCAACTGCTGGCACTGGTCTCTCCATTATAAAGCTTTCATGAGAACCAGAACCAGGTACTCTGCTCCCCCCTCTTCCTCTTCTGTCTCTGAAGTGTGCCAGCCCCTACCAACATGACTCGCTGGATGTCCAATTGCCTTTTAGGGGTGAGAAAGAGAGATGGGGGGGGGGGCATTCCATTCTCCTTTGCGCACCTTTGGCTTGTAATCTGCTCAAGACCAGACTTTACATGGGAAGTATTATCTGAGATCCTTGTAATTTCCACAGATTGTGGGTGGTAAATGTTTTGTGTGAATTTATTGGACCTGTTGGCCTGGTTTTATATGGAAGGAACTCCGCCCTTCGATACTCTGTGCTGTTAAATATCCCCAATCAGTAACTCCAGGTGTTATTTTGTGATGCAACAGCAGTTTGAAGGCTGTGTGATTTACTTGGGTTTGGGTGTGCACTCTCCCTTTCATTACTTCATCTGCAGGACTTCAGTTAATGATTTTAGTTTCAACATCCTTTAACCAAACCTATGTTACGCCCCGGTCTAGGGGAACCTAGGCGCAGCACAAAATTGCACTCTCCCCACTCCCAAGAAATGGTCAATGACACAGGAAAATGCGTTTGGTAATTCAGAGATGGGGTCGTTACTAAAAAAAGTAATATATATTTTTTTAGTAACTATTTATATTTAAACATTGTTGCTTTATATATTTTAACATTCTGGTAAAGTACATATGATGACCCTGATTATTATTGCTACTATCTCTGCTTTATCACTGTTTGTATGGATGTGTTCTTATTTATGTTATGTATTGCATTGAGAGATGCCAACTGAATTTCGTTGCACTGACAATAAAGATATATTCCATTCTATTCTATATTCTATTACTTTAAAAAAAAGTAATATATTACACTACTTCGTTACTCTCTACATAAAGTATCTCGTTACTTTACTCGTTACTTTACTCGCAGGGCCGGCCCGCCCCTCCCTGCAGGCAGATCACGCAGACTGCTAAAGCTTCAAATGTTCTCTTTAGTTCAGTTTCCATTGTCGCATAAGACTGATCCAGATCCTGAATGTTTTCCTATCTGACCATGGCTGTCCTCTGTCTCCTGCTATCTGACCGTGGCTGTCCTCTGTCTCCTGCTATCTGACCGTGGCTGTCCTCTGTCTCCTGCTATCTGACCGTGGCTGTCCTCTGTCTCCTGCTATCTGTATATTTTGCGCAGTCTATCTCTGCTCACGCTGTTGCGTCGGCATGTTCTCCTGCGTGTTGGCCATGTGTTGCACTGGAACCAGACATCGCAAAAACTTCAGCCGAGCACGTACGAACTGCGCATGCGTGAGTGGCAATAACTCTCCTTACCAGCAGGTGGCGGTAGTGTGTATTCGTCATTCAAAACAGGCAACAACCGGAAAACAGAGAAGAAGAACAGCCTACGTGATATAAACAAACACAAATAGCTGTGCGTTAGCTTCACCTTAGCATGTGTTCTTTGCAGGTGTTTGTTGAGGTTTGATTATGACTGATTTGAGTAAGTAACGAAGTAACGCGTGTCGGGGCAATGTTAGTAACTGTAGTGTGATTACTGAATTATAAAAGTAGCGCGTTACACTACTCCTACCGACAAAAGTAATATTATTACCCAACTCTGAATTTATATTACATGTGTTTTTAAAGGAGGCCAGACAAACCCACATAAACAAATAAACCTTTGCATATATATATCTTGCCTAACAAAATGAGTAAAATAAAATACAAGCTTCTTACCTAACCTAACGAAAAACAGGAGAAAACGGGATTTAAACAAAAGATAGGCAAATCAAAGCGTGTCTAAAAGACAGATTATATTAGTTTAGCGTTACAAAGATACAACAGGGACCGGTAATCGGTAACTTTAGCCACACAGAACAACAGATCAGATCTACTACAACATACATGGAGTTGGGAGTAGGAGAGGTCGATGAGAGAGAGGGTAGAGGGACTGCATGGCTGCAGCTCAAATGCTCCTGTCTCTTCAGGTGGACCAAACAGCATGTCGAAGGCAGCCAATCAGCTAACGGGCACCACCTGCTCGCTCACACACACACACACACACACACACACACACACACACACACACACACACACAGCCACTCACAGGAGGAGGAGGGAAAAATATCCACACACAAATGACATAATGACCCAGGGTCTTAACACCTAAAGTGTAACCTCTCTTGTGTTTCATTATTGTATTGAAATCAATATCTCTTTTCCTTGTATTGATGTCTCCCTGTGTGACTGTTAAACAAAGCACAAAACACAATGCATTTGTTCTGGTTTCTGAGGAAATGACACCAAATCGTTTTACTCCAAGTGTTTTGTTTTGTTCATGTTGGAAAGGTTTAATACAGGGTGTGTCGTGTCCTGTCTTGGACTCCGGCACAGCACAAAAGTGTTTTCTCCATTTTGTTCTGGATAAATATCGATTGGTTTGTCCCGTCTAAGCCTTGCAAAGCCAAGCCTATGCCAACGCCTTGTTTTAGCAGCCAGCACTGGAGGAAGGTATGGCAGAACCCATGATAACTCATTTATAATAACTTGGTTGTTCATTTTTCTTTAGACCAATCACAATTGTCTTGGTTGGCGCAAAGCCCAGGATTCAGCAACAACGTGCTAGCAAAAGGTAGAACAGCGAGGGAAGGATAATGAAAGAAATATGAATCTTGACGAGTAATTTGGACCCTTGAGCCAAAAATGTGCATGTGTGGATTAGCAACGTAAAGTAATCTTTTAAAAAATCTTAAAACTTTTGTGAAATGTGCCTCTGACTGACTGGAGTGTTTGCAAGAATAGTTGGTTTTTGGCATCTGGTGATTCTAAATACAAAGCAAGTGGAGCAGAGGGATGCTAGCTGGGAGAAAGAACCACATTGAATGATTACAGATGATCGTATCTGATGAGGAACAGATGAAGTGCAAACAGTTTAAAAATATTCAACCTGAACAATACTCCTTGATTCATTGTTCCCTTTGCTTGGTTTAAATGTGTTAGGATTCACGTAAAATTCCATTTCAATTACGTTAAGTAAATGTAAAGCGAACATTTAGTGACTAACATATTTGGGGACAAATGAAATGTAGCAAGGCCAATGAAATGTGGTGTGTACACTTAACAAGACAGACTTTTTTAAATAACCAAAGGAAGAAATGAAACTTGATCTTTTTTTATATTTTTCTCTTAGGTATTTGACACAGTGCTCGTGAACATGTAGTGTGGAGGGGAGGTTTGTTCGTAAAGATAAGGACGGCACAAGGAATGACTTTTCTGCCTGTTTTACGCAGGTTTCATTTACTGCTGCGGCCTGCATGATGACTTTAATTGTTGTGTTTGCACAATCTCATTTGGCAACTGCGGTGGCCCAACTGAATTTTATCTGCAACTTCAGACATTTTGATTGGATTTCATTAAAACACATTTTGGAGGAAAAACCACAATCTTGTGGCCTCTGCAGAACCTCCACATTAACTTCACTGTAGACTTCTTGCCACTGAGGACCGTGACAATGAGTCGAAAGACGTAGATTTCAACACACAAAATATCGCAATCCTTTTAGAGCAGTTTGTGAAAGATATTTGCACACATGATATATTACTTTTATAGTTTCAGGCACTTCAATCAGGGGAAAACTTTAAAACAATAGAAGTATAAAGACATGTCGAAACTCAGCCCGACATCAAAGAGACGTGTTCATTCAAAACAGTTGAGCACTAAATGAGTCACAGGCATTTTTCAGGAAGGATGGCCTGCGGTTTGTCAAGATGGGACAGTGAAAAAGCAAAACAGATTATTTATTCATGTGTTGATTCGGTGGTTGTTTTTGTCCCTCTTGTCATACATTTCAAACGTCAAAGGACCTCATTTGGGCGGTGTCAAAATGCATCATTGGAGACGGATTGAGACGCCCGTTTTCAAAGGATTCAAGCTTTAGCAATAGCCTAGCTGCAAACTCTAACCACTTCATGAATATTGACCAAGTAAGGGAAAGGAATGACCCTTATATCCACCTCGGAGTAGGAACAATAAGCAGATAATGCGCTGTGAGTGGACGTGGGAGGTCATGTGGGATGGCAAGGAGTGCAAGCCAGGAAAACCAAAGAGAAAGATAGTCAACAGCACGTTATCTGCCTGGGTGTAGGCTGATGTAAACAAACGCAGAGCTTATGCAAGCTTTTGATCTTGTGAACCGTGAAATCTTCTCGGTGAAAACAGGAAAATTAGGCTGCACAGCGGGGAAGAAGGAGGGGCGCAGCAGGCAAAGGCTCATGGGAAAAGATATTAAGTCAGAGATTGGGAGTTCCAAGCTATTAAATGAACTTCCCCCTTCTGACTTAATTTGATACGGCTTAACACTGTTTCCCCCCAAATGTCTAACCCTGAGGAACTCATAAGGATTGGTATTGGTGGAATTATTGTTCCATCATCAAAGTGGCAGAGTTGTAATCGAGCCCTTTGTAGTTTAATTGTCTTTATTCAATGCTGGGTCCTCGTGGCAAAATACCATTCAGCGGCGGCATACTGTGGATAACGAGGCACCAATAACCAGACGATTAGTTCATTTTCTCTAAAGATGGGGCTCATAATGATAGATACGGACTGTGCTGAGGCGCTTTTCTTTTCATGTGAGGATCCCATTGAGCAGGCTGATTCTCATCAGACGGC
The DNA here is from genome assembly GCF_902827115.2 of Pseudochaenichthys georgianus. Classification (NCBI taxonomy): domain Eukaryota; kingdom Metazoa; phylum Chordata; class Actinopteri; order Perciformes; family Channichthyidae; genus Pseudochaenichthys; species Pseudochaenichthys georgianus. The sequence continues at coordinate 6,288,355 of NC_047503.1, read as the reverse complement.
CACATTCCCAGCCCCAATTTTGTTGACATTGCAATAGCGGCTTGAGGGGATGGGGGCGGTTGGGTGATAAAAGGGGATGGGGGGGCTTCTTGAGAGACAGAAAAGAAGGAATGAGTTGCTTTGCCCATGAGCTGCATTTTTAGTCCCCCCCCCCCCTCACGTAGCTCCCTGGTAGGATGTGTGAGTTTGGTACAGAGGTGAGCAAGCTTCCCTCCCTCCCCCCTGGAAAGCTTGTGCCCAAGAGCTATCCATTTGAACTTCAATGAGAGGCAGCCTTCTTGTGAGGACTTGAAACAGGCATCTTAGGGAGGCTGTTAGAAGTGCCCGGGCATGCCTTCTTTACCTGATGTGATGTGAAGCTCACTTTTGTTTGATGATTCCATACATAGATACAAACTGGTATCCTTGGCTGGAAAAGAGGCAGAGAGGCGAAGGGAAGATGGAACAGGGACCAGAAGAACATTAAAGCTGCATCACACCTGTTACAGAGCGTGTTGTTGAGGTGTAGCCAAGAGAGGATGGCAAACAGCAAAGAGATCGTTTCAAATATGTCTCAATGCAACACTCGCAGTCCTTGTTCGGAGCATTGATGCTAAAGCTAACTTACTTACGCAAAGGAAGTATGTTAGGTTTAACATTGTGTTGGATCATCATGCTTTGTTTTGCCCTCCGTCAATGGACTGGTTTATTCAGATGATTGAGGAGGATACATTTTGTATTCAGAGTTTAAGTGAGTTTGAAGACGACCTTGCTCTGACCCATTGAGCCAAATATTAGCCTTGGCTGAACTTTGGAATGCATTTTTACATAATGAAGAATGGATTTTGTACCTCAGAAGGGAAGCTAAGCTCATTTTTGCCGTGCCCTGGACAGCTTGTTTGGTTTTCATTTGTATTTATTCAATGTAAACATGTTTGTAGCAAGCTAGTGACAAGTGTGCGTTCGTGTCAGCTATGAGTGATCTCTGAACTTTCTCTTGTCTGTCTCCAATTTGGCGCAAATTTGGCTCAACCTTTTGCCACGTAATGCAGATGTGCATCTGTGGATCATTGTCTTTGTAAGCTCTTTATGTCATATTTAAAATGTGATTCATGTAATATATAAACCATTTTTATTTTAGATGCATTAAGGCAAGGCAAGGCAAGGCAAGGCAAGTTTATTTATATAGCACTGTTCAACACAAGGCAATTCAAAGTGCTTTACAAAAAATGAAAGACATTACTCATTAAAAAAGAAAAGCTAATAAGATAAACATTACAAGAAAAAATACATGGATAACAGTTACAGTGCAGTTTAAGATATGAATAGTTCAAAAGCAGCGACAAAAAGGAAGGTCTTCAGCCTGGATTTAAAAGTAGTCAGAGTTGCAGCGGACCTGCAGGTTTCTGGGAGTTTGTTCCAGATATTTGGAGCATAATAACTGAACGCTGCTTTACCATGTTTATGAATAATCTTCAAATGTTTTTCACAATGGGTAGAAGAAATGATAGTGACCAATGACTCTTACATACATATAAGCCTTTTATGTGTCCAGTTTTCATGTTGTATTAGGATACAGTGATTGATACGCTATGAACGTATTATGGGCTTTTACCTATTTCAACATTCCCTCCTCTGTCCCACCATGTGTAAATCCTTATGGCTTCACTTTCACCCAGCACATATACTCAGATGACCTCTCTATCAGATGTGTGGCGGATGCCTCAATGCTGAATATCCCACATTTCACAACACCATTTTTGGCCTTTGTCTGTGTTGGTTGCTGTTCAACTTTGTTTGGAAATATATCAAAGGTTTCCCAATCTGGGTTTGTTTGCTTCTTGAAATGCAGTCTTTGTCTATGTGCTTTGTAAAATCTCTTTTGGAGAGCAGAAGAAGTAGCCCTAGGATGACAGGCATCATGTTAAAATGGCCAAGTAGCAAAAATGTCACCAACAAGCCCATTCTGCATTACTTTTGATGGAGATTCGCCTTTGAACAAGCTCTCCTTTTAAGATCTTTTCATTTCATAAAGAGAGAGAAAGGGCAGAAGACAGCAGACAAAAGAACCCAAATGCAGAGACTTCACTTCTCCCTTGAAGATGTTAAAATTAGTGTCTTTAAAAAATCAAAGGCTCAACATTAAACGCTGAAAGATGCTTGAAATGTCGACACTGCAGTGTTTTAGAAAAGAGGACATAAGATGAGAGATTCTTGCAACAGACTTTGGTGTCACCTCAAAGCGTTGACTTTAAGAAAGTGGGCTAATATAATACTGATAGGAGAATCTTTACCTGGCTCTGTTGACCTCGTCTGAGGCTTCTGACAGTCCAGCCACAGATCCTGGGACCATGCCTTCACACCATGGGGTGGGGGTGGGCTGTCAGGGCCCGCGGGTCGAGGGGGCTAGGCTTGACGTGTAACCCCGGAGGTCGTCTTTGGTCTCTTGCTCTGTGATGGCCTCTTTCTTCTCTTGTTATGCTCAGAAAAAGATGGCCGCCTTTGAACTCCACAGTAACTATAGAAACGGCTGGAGTTCCTCCACTTTAGCGCTTGGCTGTCAGAGTCTGACTGGGCCATCGTGATGGGCCAGCATCATTAGAAGCCCGCGCACACAGGACACACATTGACACATTTGCTGACACAGGGTATATAAACAAGGCCCTGTGGAAGTGTGTATGTGCGAGTGTGTTTGTTTTTCGGTGGGTAGGGGGGTCATTTTAATTGGCTTGCCCTACGATCTTACAAGGAACAGAGAACCTATGAGCAACAGAGGCCTGATGTGTTTGGACTACTAAGAACTCGCTTTTTCTTGTCACAGATTTAAGACTTTGCTAACAAAATGAAACTTTCACATAATTTGTGGGGTTACATGCTGAATCAGTTCGACAAAACTCAAGGCGGTGCAGTTCAGTTCCTCATAGAACGATGAAGGTAAAAAGCTACCATCTGCTTTGAGACACTATAATGATAAACACGATTAATGAAATCATTTAACATTATTATAAGTACTTGACATCTTCAGCCCTGTGTTCCCCCACAACCTGAATCATAAAACCTTTCTCCTCCTCTAATTTTTTGTAAAGACTTTAATTTTCTAGTCTCTGGAACTTCAAAGGACTGACGATTCGCAAGTCCACATCCCTCGGAGCAGTCCGTGAATCTCCATTCTTTCATTTCGACGGCCCCTTCAGTAAATATGTGCAATCGTCCCGCTTTTCAAACAGATTCGTTTCTCATGTATTTATTTTAAATGAATATTATTAGCTGGCCTGGCAAGAAAAGGTTCTTATGCTAATCCACAGGAATCGCAGGCATTTCCATGTAATGCCTACTTATAGGCCATTCTTTAACGACTATTTGCCTCACAGTCTTAGCAAATGAGCTCTGCACCCCAGACTCCCTGCTATAATTTCATTGGAAAGAAGAAGCCCCCCCCCACCCTCCCCTTTTTACTTTGATCCCAGAATGTGTTTTTGAATCTGCTGGTTGTGTATTCGAACATCAATGGAGACGCGGTTGCAAGTGCTTGCTTTCATTATTTTTCACAGAGATAAAACGAAACAACTGAGGGATTGGAGGGGACGGGGACGGGGGGGTGGAGAAGGCATGATGGGAGGAAATGAGGCAGGGTAGGTGACTGCCCGGGACCAGCCTCTCATTGCCGGAGAGATAAAGTGTGTCAATGTGGAGTCACATTCTTATCAGATTGTCTGTCCTGTTTATTAAAATGGCCGGCCTCCCAGACAACCTGCTCTCGCTGCAGCCTTATCTCCGCTTTCTGAGAGAGACGCTCGTATCTGTGTCTGAATTCTTTCACATGAGGGGAAGGTGCCTCTTCAGGAGTCCCGCACGTGGGAAGCAACTAAGTACATGTACTCAAGTAACGTACTTAAAGAGCCTGTGACACGGTTTTCCCCCATCATCCAAACCCATCAATTTGAGTACATATTGTCCCCTTGAAAACCGTTACTGAACTGATTTTGGATATTTGTACTTTGATAACCATTAGTCTGCCTTCAATGTTGACAATTTTCTGGATCTTCTCGCGGATTCTTCAAGTCCCGCCAAATGATGGGTGACGTCATTGCGGGCACAGCGCTCCAGCTGCACCGTCCAGGATCCCAGCATCTGCATGTAAACCTTTATATATATACAGTCAGATGTAAACGCACGACGGCGCACACAGCAGCAAGCTCAGACAGCGATGACAGGTTAATGTTGAACGTGTCTGAGAGCTCATATGAGGCTGAAGGATCGGTTTATGTTGTATCTGTTAGAAGTTTAGGAATGAGGTGCGTCAATATGGGCGATCATATGGTCATGTAGCCAGTGGTGGAATGGGACTACAAATCATCCCGGGACTCTCGACCGGCCCACTTCGGTACCGCTAGTAAATTGTCAACGGGTGGAGTGGGGGATGTAAAATACAAATATAATGTATAATGTCTGTGTCTTTGACATTAGCGCTGCTAGCCACCTGTGCCCTGTACTACGAAGCCAGTTCAACAGACCCTGGATATGTTTGAGTAACAAACAAACTAACAACAAACTAACAAACGAGATCTCGCTAAGCGGTCCTACGACGCTGGTTATCAACTCGGTAAATCAAGCCAGGGTTTCTCTCTCCTGCTGAGAGCGCGTTCACGTCTAAGACACGAGTGGATCTGACTTTAATTACATTTGTCTCGAGTGTTTCGTCAACATAATGTGTTAAATAATACTTCTGCATCCAGTCTGTGACACTGTGAGTGTTGCACGGCCAGATGAGGCTGGAGAAGCTGACTCAGATCAGGAAATATATGATATATTATGATATTATATGATCGATGATCTGATTGATGATGTAATATGAATGATAAGTGCGACACGTCGGCGTCTTCTCTGCATACGGCAGTTTAAACTGTATTTCCTTTATCCTGTAATATGACTTGAGAGATTTAAACTCCGCACACTGAGTGATCTCTTTTCTATAGACGCCGGAGGCGGGCAGCGTCAGGTAAAAGAAGTTATTTAGCCTTCTCAAACCTGAGCCTCACGCGCCGCCTATGGGGGATGTGCTAGTTACTTATCCGACCGGCCCACTTCGATACCGGCCCATCGGGATTCGTCCCGATGGCCAGTCCGCCACTGCACCCAGCCCACGTAAACTGTCAACGGGGGGAGCCTCGCTGCGGGGAAACGGTGGACCTAGTGTCCCGATCGGAGTGGGAATAATAATAATAATCCGTGCATTTTATCCATTAATTTCCCCAACATTGTGGTAAAAAACCACACGTTTAATCCACGTTGGTGTACTACAACTACAAAAAGCATCGGTTTGTTTTCTCATCAGTAAATGCAGACCGGCTCAAACAAACGATTTTTAATCATCATCCTCACTCATCATTTAATGTATCATATGTTCGCCGAATTGACATGAAAGCACTAATAAATGTAGTTTCATCCACTTGAGTTTATAACCACAAAAATAATCGATTTGTTTTTATATCACATCCGACGGGAGGAAATTCAGCAGCTCTCACTCCCGATTTTTAATCCTAATGTAAACATCATCTTCACCACGATCATTTATGTTTATGTCGCCGAATTGACATGAAAGCACTGACACATATGAATATACTGTAGTCAACTTCATTAAAACGTTATTAACGTGCCTAAACTCAGTAATTCACCATTTCTACGCATGACACAACACACTTTGTCCGTGTTTGGCTCTCGAAGCGTTCCCGCATTGACGTCACTTCCGGCTTCCCCCAAAACTTCAAAATGAGTGAAGGAATTTCCCCGCGATGTTCGAAATTATTGATATTTAACGAAACGGTATCGCTTTTTCTTTTTTAAACTGACGGTTCGAGATTACTAGTAGCCCAATATTTCATTGCACAACAGTTGTTGGGATGGTGTCACAGGCTCTTTAAGTACAATTTTGGGGACCTGTACTTTACTTGAGTATTTCCATGTAATACTACTTCTACTTCTACTCCACTACAAATCAGAGGAAAATCCTGTACTTTTACTCCACTACATGTATTTAATACCTTTAATTACTTTACAGATGTGGATGAATGATGTGAAATCTAATCAAGTGTTGAATCAGACTTTAGTTCCACCTGGAGTAAATCCACCAGCTACCCTGCAGTCTACAAAGTCATTCAGACTAGCTGCACCTTCACCAGCTTTGAGAACACTTTCATGATCAATCATTATAAAACATATATATTATTCTGAAATCAGCCTGTCCTCCTACAAAAAACGACCATATAGGTCGATTGTTCAGCAGCTAAATACGACCCAGAGACACGTTTTAAAGTGTAGCCCCTCTAGTGGTCGTGTAAGAAACAACATGCTCCTGTCGATTGCAAACGCTCCGGAGGGTCGTTTATTCACAAATAACCCTCTCTGGAAAATCCTAAATTGTGGAATAGTTTGGCCATTAAAATGCTTTTTTATTAGATTTCTAGCGAGAAGTGTATATTGTACTTTTATAATCCACGTCCAGTGGATGTGTAGGATCTACAGTTTAATAGATATAGGAAGATGATTTGAGGTCTCGCCAGGAGAACGTGTACTGTATATGGGGCAACTTCCATGTAAAGTTAGCGTGGGTGAAAACAGTATTTCCGGTCTCGAAGTTTTCATAATAAAACCGGAAGTATTCACCACACTGTCACATGATTACGCAGTGATATCTCCATTACTCATCCACTAAAAAACATCAGTTTATCCTTGTTAATTACACAATATTGATTGGTTTAAATTGTGTACAATGCTTTTGTGTTTTTAACCTTCGATTCGGAGAAACAAATTGTTTTTTCGGAGTTTAGACACGACAGAGTTTCCGAAGAAACTACACTACCCAGAATCCCCAGCTATCGTTTGGGACTACAACATCCGCCTTGCTTTACAAACCCCGTGATTAGCCCTCAAGCTCTGTGATTGGATATTGGAGTGGCAGTGCGACAAGGTTACGCTGTCAAACAGCTCTTTGAAATGGAATGGAACCACGCCAGACTATCCAAAACTGGACTTGGACGGGTCCAGTCCGGCCCTCCCCCCCAGAATTACACTTGCTGCCTATTGTGTGTTTCGCAACATGTTCTATGGCACGTCTCTACTGGGAAATGTAGTTTTAAAAGACGTTTTCGTATTTCCCACAATTAGAAGTTGCCAGTATTAAACTGTATACATCCCTGGAGGTTTAGGGGATACGAAACACATTGGTGTTATCAAATTTAAAACATATAATTAATACATGGGTGAAAATTGCTTGTGTCCATAATGGGCAGCATTAATACCACATGACAGCTAAGGTCAAAAGAGCTTTATTTAACAGCTGGTCTTATGTCTGTGACCCCTCCTGTTGTTAATTGATAAGCCTGAAACATGCACTTGTCAAGATTCAGATGCACATTTAGCAAATATGGCAGTAGCCATCGATCATCTTAAGATAAGATACTTTATTGATCCCAAGTTGGGAAATGTTTTTGTTACAGCAGCATGTACTACTTTGTTCTACTCCACTACAATTCAGAGGTTAACCTGGTATTTTTACTCTACTACATTTATTTTTGTTACTTTGCAGATTCTGATTAATAATGTGAAATATAAACAACCCTTAAATCAGACTTTAGTTACACCTGAGTAAAATGCAGCCTTATCAGTTTGTCTGTTTTGCACATCCTCCTGTTAATGTCTTTGGACGTCCTGCACTAAACTGTTTTATTATAGAGATCACTACAGTATCTTCTAGATATTTTCCATTCTATATTTCTATCATTGACCCCTATTTTGTATGTAGGCTACTCTTAATATTTAAATGTTTTCATCAATAACTAAATAAATATAACTTATTCAACAACTACATTCAATAACGTGCTTTAACCACTAGGAGGTGCGGTTTAGACCAGTGGTCTAGTTAATAAAACATAATAATATCGTACATAATATGACTATTCACTTTATTGTGAGTTTAAAACAGAACGGTAAAGGAAAATACAGTTTCAGTCTCTCGATGTGAAGCTTATGCATTGTACCATGAACCTGTATAGACCTGTAACAGTCAACTGCATGAGGAGTTGGAAAGGTAGTTCAGAAAATCAGTAATATCTTTAAAAACTACAAAAAAGTCCCTTTCGATCAGCTGTGCACCGTTATGGTGTAAATACAGACTATCTACTAATTGGATCAAATATAAAAGTCAGCCGAATTAGTGTTGATACTGCAAGGAGACGTATTGTGTGAAAAGAAATGGAAGATGTTGTTTAATTGTTGATATATTTATGGTTCACGTCACGTATTCAGTTTTGGCGGCATCTCTTCCAGTTTGTCAAAAGGTCTTCTGATCAGGGCTCTATAAATACATATCTAGGGCAGATATGTAATATTTAATGCAGCCGAATCGTGTATTACAATGCCATTATGTGATGACTTTCAAAGAGAAAAGCAAGAACACTCGGAATAAAGTATTATTATTATTATTATTATTTTTAATGTTTTCCGATTTCATATCACATAAACACCATATCCCGACGTGCATTGCGGCGTGATTTTCAAATCAAAACCTCTGAAAACAGAAAGGTGTCTCTCAGAATCGAAAGAGAAAAACCTATGGGAAAAACACAAAAGCATTGTACACAATTTAAACCAATTAATGTCGTATAATTAACTAGGATAAACTGATGTTTTTTTAGTGGATGAGTAGTGCAGATATCACTGTTAAATCATTTGATCATTGGTTTTATTATGAAAACGGCCAGACCGGAAATACTGTTTTCAACCCGTAACTTTACATGGAAGCTTGCCGCATATACACGTTCTCCTGACGAAATCTCAAATCATCTTCGTAATATCTATCAAACTATAGATCCTACATATCGACTGGACGTGGATTCTAAAAGTACAATATATACTTCTCGCTAGAAATCTAATCATAAAGCGTTTTAATGGCCAAACTATCCTACAATTTAGGATTTTACAGAGAAGGTTATTTGTGAATAAACAACCCTCTGTAACGTTTGCATTCAACGGGAGCACTCGAGGCCGACAATTTTAAAACGTAATTATAGGTCGTATTAAGCGCTTGAACAAACGACATATTTGGTCGTAATAAGGGCTTAAAACAATCGACCCATTTGGTCGTATGAGTTGGAGGACTTGTTGTCTGAAATGGATAATATATCCTACCATAATAGCATATTGAGGTTAGCCAACAACATTGATCCTGAATAGCGAATATGAATTGTTACCATCAAATTGGAGGTAAGTAGGACTGAAAAAAATTGGTGGGGACAAAGTTGGCCATTTCCAAAAGGTGGGGACATGTCCCCAGCGTCCCCAGTATAAATGAAGCCTCTGGTTAGAGGGTCTCGAGCATGTTGTCTTCAGTGATCGTGATGTTTTGTGTTTGTCCCCTTGTATCTTGTCTTAAATATCTGTCCTTGTTGATGTTGCAAATGGAGCTGCTGTGATGCACAAAACATGTCGGACTCGATCTGATAAAGCATTATCGTAACGTACTCCAGTGGAGCAGGAATGATTTTAACCTGGAAATAGAGGATATTGGAGATTTCCGGGCTTTGTGTTTGACTACTGTCATTCCAAAAAAGGGTGGATTTAAGTTTTGACCTTCACTTTGAATCCTCTGTCCTCCTCCAGTGTGGCACCCTGCGCTGTGACTGTGGCGAATGGGGATTGAGGCATCCCACCAAGGCATAATGAGTGATGGAGCTTCTTTGATTCCTAGAAAGCTTTCATCTTCAGTCAAGGCCTCTACTGGTAGACTGCACTTTTTTCCGCTTCCTGTTCTTCTTTGTCTCTTGCCTTGATGTTTGATGGTGAAGAAGGAGAAAAAGATCTTTAATATGGTCCCTGTTCGATTACCACTCTGCTCGCTGTGATGCTCACATGGCGCATCTCTTCTCCCTGTGTTCATGGTGTCGTAATTGGGATACCGTCACAGAACCACAGGAAACATTTCGCCTGTTGTCAGTATGCGCTAGAAAGTTTGCGATGCAACAGCTCCAAATCATTATTGCTCCAGCTCATAACAACCCTGAGAGAGAGGCTTTTGGAGCGCTTTTAAGAGCACGGCAAGTCACTCGGAGGCGAAAAAAAAGACTGCATGATTTGAGGCAAAAAAGAAGCAAACTTGAAAGGAAAACATAAAAGAAAGCATTTGTTCTTTTTCTCGCTCGCACCCTCAGTCTAGGGTTCTAATCTCTTATTGTTTCAGACCCAAACAGAGACAAAGGAGACGCAGATCAAAACAAATGACTATCAAGCTATCAAACAAGCACCACCCTGCTATGAATCCAAACGCTGACTGCGGGAGAGCGAGAAGAGAGTCAGAGTCAGGCGGGTCGGTATTGTTTCCAGTCACTTTGATGCACAACTTAAAATGCTGGCAAAAGAAAACACAAAATCAAACGTCTACCATGAAAGAAGGAGAGAGGGAAAGGAGAAGAGAAAGGGGCGGCGCGAAACATGCTAACAAGGTTTGCATATGTGCACTCGCCTTTGTTTTATTAGCGGTCCAGATGATAACCTTTATTGAGCCTGATCTGGAATTAAACTCATGGACCAGCGGTGCTTTGGAGCTACGACCGGCGCTTTTCCTGTTTGTGCTGGAAATGCAGGTTGTGGTCCAAAGATAAAGCACTTCAGAAGGATATTAAGATTTGAAAGTCCCTTGGCGGTTCACTGGTACATATTTGATGTTGTTCTTTTGCTCCTTGGCTACATTAGCATATCTCTTTCAAAGCCCCCACCCCAATGACAAATGTAATCCTCTGCCATCATGCCACTTAAAGTCATAAATGATAGAAATACGTTGTGTACACCGCTGACACATCAAAGTGCGGTAACACGATTAGCGCTGATGACTGGAGTTAGTTTCCTCCCCTCCCCTTCTCCTCGCTTTCTTCCTCAACATTGTAATCAGCGCCCGTTTGCTGCCTCCTGTATTTGTGTCTCTTTCATTTCCGCGTACATCACAGTCACTGTTTTTCAAATGTTTCAAAGTCATCTTACCAGTTGCAGTGGGGTGAAGCCACCTTTGCCTTCAGTGTGTTCACTTTCATTCAGTCTCTCTCCAGAAAATGTTTCTTACTTTCTAATTTTAGTAGCGATCAAATCGTCTCTCGGCGTGACAGCTCTCTCTTATCCCGCTCCTTCTCTTCCCACATCGAGTCATGTGCGGGAGGTGACAGGGCAGAAGTGCCGCTCCACTGTAGATGAGCAGCCGTCTGTAAGTTAAACTGCGAGGCACATTGCCTGCCTCATCACAGTGCACACATCAAAACAAAAGGCAGTGACAGCCCCATTGTGATCTATTATTTAGCCCCCTCCTATTTGATCACCAGCGTGTGCCATAGTGATGATCACGCAGATTAGGCCTGTGTCTTCCAGCCGCCGCACTAAACTCCTCTGCTTTTATTGTTTTCGGATATTCATTTCTGCCTCTCTTGCAAGTGTTGTGACGAACCAATGTGGTGATTTGTCACGAATGACATGTTCCCAAAGGAAGGATGCCATAGTAGGTCATTAAGTAGAAATACATCAATAAGTTAAGCTAAATGTAAATCTGAAATCGCTAGGTAAGCAGTCGCAGGGCACTTTGTGAATGTGTTCAACCCACCTAATTGGTTTTTGTCAGTTTTAAAAATCTGAAACTGTATACATGTAGGCTATGTAGCTCAAAGTGGGGGGGTCTAACTGTCTCTATCTTGGAAGTGCTGACTCCGCCTAACTCCTGACTGTCACGGCGGCGTGCGTTGCCGCTTGGCGGTGGGCGTGTCTTGAGCTTGGGGAGTCAACGCGAGCAGCCCGACCAACAACCAACCACATGAATGTCCCGCCCCGGACATACAAAGCAAAGCATTCATGCTACATCCATGCTGGCTAAATATACTGTCTATGCTTGCTAGCTGTCCATTCAAACGAAGTACACTGGATATAAACTCCCCAAACAAGCGAAAACCTACCAGTTTCCCCCACTGTCTCTGCCCCCTCCCCCCATGCCTGGCTCCTCCGGTTTGTATCCCTGTATGTTCCCTACCGCCACGATCATTTTCTCCTCCTTTTGTTGACATATGGGAAATAACTGCGGTCTGGCTCTCCCAACATACACCCGGTTTGATTGGCTACTGCTTGTACTGTCAGATTTACATACGAGGGATTTGATTGGCTGACGCCTCCGTCGAGGCGGCAAAAGTAGAACATTGCTCTACTTTTGCAGCGAGCACCTCGAGAGAAGCTACGCTTTGCTCCCACAATGCAGTTCGGCGAATCGTGACGTCACCCCATTCAAAGTGAATGGGCAGAAGCGTTGAAGCGGCCGTGTGCAGGGGCCGTAACGGTCTCTATCTTGGAAGTGCTGACTCCGCCTAACTCCTGACTGTCACCGACCGATCCGTACCAGAAACTCAAATCTGTTCTGCTCAGTGCACATGAGCGACTGTCTGTCACCGCTATCGTTTTACAGCACTGTTGAAAAAGTGGCATCCAAAAAAATCCCATCCCATACACGTGTATATATATATATATTATTGTTTATATTGTATGTACAAAAGAACAGCTGTCAGAAATTAAGAAAAATCTAATAGGAACAGGTGCATACGTAAAACAGGGATACACATATCAAAACTAAAATTAAAAATTAATTTAGAAAAACATCAAACTGAGGGCCATTAAAGAACGAACAAAGAAAGAATAACGGAATAAATCAATTAAGATCTTGATAAGAGAAACGTATCCATAGAAATAAATATTGATAAATGATGTTTAGTGTGAATTTGACAACACTACCAAAATCAAGTGATTCACTTAAATTCAATTATAAGAAAGGATCTTACGTTCAAAAGTATACATTCATATATATTTCATTTTCCATAGTTGAATCACTTAACATTGACCATATTTAAGCAATGTAAGCATTTTTCCAGCTTGTCTTTGTTAATGGATGCTGAAATTAGCTCCATCTGTGCACAACAAATCGGGTTTCCGGTACGGATCGTGCAGAGACACCGACGTATCCGAAAAAAGGGAAATGGAGTGAATCGTGTGTGGAGCTGAGGTGGGTGTATGTTACTCCAAACAGCACGTCCCTAACTATGCAGGGTTTAAGCCTTAATATTAATAAAATGGGTCATTTATAATCAGATTTGCCCCCGTAAAGTTGTTATGAACAGGATAATTAGCTTCAGAGACCAACTTACTCTACAAGCCAGCTTTAGGTCATTAGAGGAACTGCAGTTTGTCATGTTTCAGCTCCAAAGTTCGCTTCTTAGCCTGCACCTATGACTACTGTATGTGCTGAAAGAATTGATAGCTTTCTGATAAAGGATTAGTATTAAATATGTTTTATAGGTTCACATGTTTCACAAGTGATTTTCCATTAAATAATTGTTCATGTCAACTGACATATCAATAGGTTATCAATAACAGTTTCCAAATTAACCACGCATTATTTAAAAGCTGTCATACCAGATCATCATGAGAATTAATCTTCAATTTCCCCAGAGTGTGTTTGCACACTTTTTATTTGATGCACCCCGGGAATAATACAAAAGATACACTTCATTTTGAAATGCTGCATTTGTATCACGCAATACAACAACACATTCAAATATCTAATCACTTATTGTTTTTAAAAGAACCGTATGTAAGTCCTTATTTGCTGTTCTATATTTGGTTTGGAAAATGGCCCATTGTCTTGTCAGGTGACTATGTGTTACCTGCTTTATGTTGCCAATATAGTCTCTATTGAGAAAAGGATATTATGTCTTAAGAGGACTGGTTAAATTAAGGTCGGATACAATTATTATTTCATACTTTTATTTTCTTTGTAATACTGTGTAAGGCTATTTCAGACTGGTACTCTTCAAACATATTTCTTGTCAGTGCCTTCAAGGACAGATTTGAGAGCCAGCTGCCAAACAGCAACCTTCAAACTACAATAAACGATCAAATACTTTTGATATCTTCCTGTTTGCTTATTGTCTGTCTTTGATTTTGTGACAACATCACTCATGGACGCGTCGCTTGTGACAGCAGAAAAATCTTGGAGAGTGTCACAGTGTCCTTGAAAGCATCACCAATGAGAGTTCTGATGTTTTTGAAAATGACATTCCCAGAACAAATGACCATATCTTCCCTTCTAAAAGGGGTACATTAATAATCTATGTTCTCAAAGCAATGATAAACCTGTGAGTTGGATGTAGAAAAGTCAGAATCAATATAGATTTTTGTTATTTTAAAGTAAATTCAGATTGAACATAGTAAAAAAATGTAAATTATAGTGTCTGTCCAAAAAAATCATTACTTATAGTAAAAACCACCCTTGAATGATGGGATAGTAGACTAAAAGCTTTAGGAATCCAAACTATAACATACAATAAGTACCCTGTATCAACATTGATGCAAAACATGTGACATTTGAGCATTTTAGAGAGGTTTAGCAACAAAAAACCCACTTCTGGGGTCATTTGGGTGGATTTGCCCTATCTCTGGCCCGTGGGGCTTAACAGGTTAATAATAAGGGTTAGTGTGCTGGAAAATAGGACGAAACATTCTCTATCAACATAGAAGTACCACTACTACAATATTCCATCAGTAGTAAACATTTACCTTTTAAATTGGCTAACATAAGTAGGTGGATCTATCATGCGCAAAACTGATATGAATCTGAAATGAATCACATTCTCCGCTTACTATTTCCAAGGGGTAGGAATGTCGGACCTCTTATTGTATAAATAAACTGTGCAACATCTTATCTGTTCCCCAATTTCTGTATAAAAAAGGAGATCAATCTACAACACCGTTAGCAACATGGCTACCGCTAGCAGCCTAGCCACTGTCCAAAGCAAGAAACAACCGTAACAATCAGTCTCCATCTCAGTGCGATGATAATAGCCTAGTAAAACACGCAGCAGTAATATTAAGTAGGCAGGTTTTGTTACTTACTGATCTAGCTTCGTAGAAAGAAACCTTTTAATCGCTCTTCTTGTTTGCCTCCTACATAAACAGGGCTCTTTGGCCGGGTACAGCTCCTACATTTAACATCTCTTGGTTAGTTCTTCTACCTGGGGATAGGTACTTTTTGTTTTACTAGTTGTTAGCTAAGAGTTACGTCTTAACTACATGCTCTGTGGGAGGCAGTAATGCAGTGTTTTTATTGTGAAGTGGAAACGTGGCCTGGCGAAGACTGAAATAACTCGAAAGTTGTGAAAGCAAGGTTTATAGGAAAATATATATAAATATCATATAACCTTTACATTACCCAACTAAGGTTAACTTTATGCAGACAAATTCAAGAAAAAACAAATATTTCCACTTAGTACAAATGCACAAATGCAAGGGTACAGATAACCAAACATTTTGTACCGATTTTGAATCTGAGGGCACTGTTCTTTCGGATGATTTACACATTTACACAGTTGTTTTGGTACCACTTTACAATAAGACTACCCTTATAAACAGTGGCGGCGCCAGGGTATGGCTGGGGTAGGCTACAGCCATACCAAGAAATGGCTTAGCCCTACCTTAGTCCCACCATGAAAAAGTATGTTAAAGTAAGCATGTTGAGAACACGGATTGCGAAAATCTACCGGTCGTGTCCACACAACCCAGTCTCACGGCATTTCGTGTTCACCAACACGATTTTTAATCTATTGATTCGTGTTCACCATCACGATTTGCCCCTTTTTTTCGTGTTGCACAGCACGATTTTAAAAGCAATGTATTTCTACTGGTAACGTGTTTCGTGCCTGCAGGCTGCAGCACGTCTTTTTCTCCGGTCGGGTCGTGGAAGACCGGAAGCTGTGTGGTTCATAAAAACATGTTCTTACTCAATATCAAGCCACAATTATTGCTTTTATTTTAAATCGTATAATTTCGGACTTTTGTTGCCGTCTGTGAGGAAAATAAATGGTGGAAAACACAGTGTTATTTACTCACCAATAACACACAATTATCCTTGCTTTTATTTATTGGTTTAATTCCATAATCTCGGGCTTTTTTGGCGTCCGTCAGGAACTGAATTTCAAAATAAAAATAACCGGAAACAGACGTAGGCCTATAAGGGACATTTCGAGCATCATTGCGATTGTCAACATTTCTGAGTTTAGGATGGCCGAAGACACTACACTACCCATAATCCCCAGCTATCGTTTAGGACTACAGTTCCCGTAAGGTTACGCAGAGCGTCAAACAGCTGTGTGAAATGGAACGAAACCACGCCCGACTATCCAAAACTGGAATCGAACACCCCTCCAGAACTACACATGCTGGCTATTGTGTTTCGCAAAATGTTCTATGGGACGTCTCTACTGAACGTTTTCGTTTTTTCCCACAATTAGAAGTTGCCATTATTAAACACATTGGTGTTATCAAATGTAAAACATATAATTAATAAATGGGTGAAAATCACTTGTGTCCATAATGCGCAGCATTATATTAATGCCGTATACCCACATGACAGCTCATTGCTACTTTGTAATTCTACTCCACTACAATTCAGAGGTTAACCTGGTATTTTTACTCCACTGCATTTATTTGAGTTACTTTGCAGATTCTGATTAATTATGTGAAATATAAACAACCCTTAAATCAGACTTTAGTTACACCTGAGTAAAATTCAGGTAAGGTGATTGTTAAGTGCCAACAATCAGGAGAGATATTTGATAGTTGGTGCTTGAGAAGACTAAACATGTATCTGCAATTGACATGAATGGAAACAAGTAATAAAGTATATTCATTACTCGTTATTCTCTACTAATAGTTAATTAAAGACTGTATATTATGGCTATTTTGCACATCCCTTTCAAGATTTTCAAAGGTTTATTGACATATCATACACAACTACGGTGTAGTTATGCAATGAATGAAAAACTTGGGTCACAGGTTCCTCAACAGTGCATTACAAGACATTTATCAATATGTGTGTACCTCCACCATTAAACTGTCATATTCTGCACATTTCTTTTCTATTCTACATACATAAGAGTATAATTAATGTGTATAATATCAGTTAAAATAAGTGCTTCAACATAGTTAACATTGCAGGAAAGCAATATATTAGACGTTAATTACTTTGTCAGGCATAATATTTAATATTTAATGTTTAAATAAAGGTTAATCCGTTTTTCTGTTTTGCACCTCCTCCTATTAATATCTGTGTACATCCTGCACTAAACTGTTGTATTGTAGAGATCACTTATAGTATCTTCTTGATTTTTTATATTCTATATTTCTATATTTATACTTACTCTTAATATTTTTAATCAAATATAGCACATAAAAACAATAATTCAATAACGTGCTTTAACCACTAGGAGGTGCACACAAGGTGCACACAGCCATAATAACTTTGTATTATTAGTGTGTATGTACAACATCTGAAGATGTATAGTTTTATGCATGCTTTCACATCATTTTACAGCATATTGCTATACTATTTCAGACTCAGTATTTACATTCCTACATTCAAAGAAAATCAGTAATATCTTTAAAAACTACAGTCCTTTTCTATCAGCTGTGCACCGTTATGGTGTAAATATAACCTATCTATGAATTAGATCAAATGTAAAAGTCAGCCGAATTAGTGTTGATACTGCAAGGAGACGTATTGTGTGAAGAGAAATTGAAGATGTTGTTTAATTGTTGATATATTTATGATCCACGTCAAGTATTCAGTTTCGGCGCCATTTCTTCCAGTTTTTCCAAAGGTCTTCTCATCAGGGCTCTCTAAATAAAGAACTACGGCAGATCTGTAATATGTAATGCAGCCGAACCGTGTATTACAATGCCGTTATGTGATGACTTTCAAAGAGAAAAGCAAGAGCACTCGGAATTAAGTATTATTTTATACTTTTAAAATGTTTTCCGGATTTCATATAATATAAACACCAAATCCCAGCATGCATTGCGGCTAACACATCCAATCAGCGAGCTTAAAACCATAGCTGAGGATCTTGGGTAATCGCTCGAAATGCCTACGTCTGTTTCCGGTTATATTTATTTTGAAATTCAGTTCCTGACGGACGCCAAAAAAGCCCGAGATTATGGAATTAAACCAATAAATAAAAGCAAGGATAATTGTGTGTTATTGGTGAGTAAATAACAGTGTGTTATTTTGAAAAGAATAACAAATTAGAAGGAAAAAAAGATTTAAAAAATACATATTTCAGTATTCTGAGGCTCTGAGCCCCATTTATTTCCCTCACAGACGACAACAAAAGTCCGAAATTATACGATTTAAAATAAAAGCAATAACTGTGGCTTGATATTGAGTAAGAACATGTTTTTATGAACCACACAGCTTCCGGTCTTCCACGACCCGACCGGAGAAAAAGACGTGCTGCAGCCTGCAGGCACGAAACACGTTACCAGTAGAAATACATTGCTTTTAAAATCGTGCTGTGCAACACGAAAAAAAGGGGCACATCGTGATGGTGAACACGAATCAATAGATTAAAAATCGTGTTGGTGAACACGAAATGCCGTGAGACTGGGTTGGTCCACAACACACAAACCGATCCTGCTGTAACAACAAGTGCACTTTACTGACGCAATATGGTTGAGACCATTCAGGCTTATGCTAGAGGGGTGCAAGGAATAGTCTAAGTAGTGGGGGAGTTTTATACACTAAAGGTGTGGACATTCTCTCGCGTTATAATATCAGCGTGGCCGCGGTCAGATCAAAATGCCTCCGAATGGAATTTCAACAGACCTACAGCCAATCAGAGCAACGAAACGTTGGGTCTGCTGCGTCATGCATTACTGATACGTCACGTTCACAGTGAAAAGTCCCCAAACTCGCGCAGAGTAAATTGCAGACAGACAGCAGAACTTCTAGGACTAATTGTATATTTCAGATGGATAGATTTGTTCTTAAACGCCCTCGCATTGAGGTACAAGTCGAACAGGTGCCAGAGTCACACGACCCACCTGAAGAGTGAATAGTGAGTTTTGATTATATTTTGTAATAATGGGTCATTTGAAAAACTGTTTTGTATGACAATAGAGATACAGGCTACCTCTCTCTCTCTCTCTCTCTCTCTCTCTCTCTCTCTCTCTCTCTCTCTCTCTCTCTCTCTCTCTCTCTCTCTCTCTCTCTCTCTCTCTCTCTCTCTCTCTCTCTCTCTCTCCGTGTCAATTCTATATGCCAACTTTTATTGTTTCTGCCGCTGCGTAGCATGTTGTAATAACGTGGAATTAGCAGAATAGACTATTGTATTGTTTAACTCACACCTGTTGCTCTCGATGTAATTTAGCTGATAAAAGGAGACTAGTAAAAGCTAATAAAAGCCTCACGCGTGCGTTTCACTGTCAAGGGGTGCGATATAGCGTGTATGTAATTACATTACAAATACTGACTTGAGCCCCACCACTGTATGGGTTAGCCCTACCATAAACTACCCAACAAAAATACTCTGGCGCCGCCACTGCTTATAACGGGTTTACGAATAGTTTGTAATTCATCTATTAATTAGGTTGTGAACACTTTATAAATCACTAATAAGCTTTTATAAGACATGAGATAAACAGGGCAACTGTGACCGGTTGCTTGCCAAATAGTGAGCCCACATTTATCTGTACTGCTAAGCTTGATATTACTTAGCTTACTTCGTCTTCTTCATCAGCCAGCATCCTTGGTATCTGTTGCTCACTGAGTTGATTCTCGCTAAGTAGCCAATATAAGGCTTAGTCGCCTTGCCAAATAGTGAGCCTGTGTTGATGTATGAAAACTATGTTAGAACTGGTTTATAAATGGTTCTTAATGATTAATAAAGTGTTTACAACCTAATTCATAACCTAATTATGAACCCTTTATGAATCCTTTATAAGGGTAGTCTTCAGTGTTAATTTTGGCAGCTGTTTTTGATTTAGTCTTAAGACGAAAATTGTTATTAGTTTTAGTCACATTTTAGTCATTCCTAGTCTTTTAGTCTTGTTTTAGTCGACGAAAACTCAAAACGTGTTTGTCTAATTTTAGTCGAAGAAAAATTACATTGTAGTCAACTTTTTGTCCAAATGTTTTCTCTCTTTAAACTAATTCAGTTAGGCAAATACAGGTATCTGAAATTGGAATCAATGTGACAGCATCAAGTGTTGAAATTCGTAAAGCAACATTTCACTCTCTTAACACTTTACTTGTGTAATATCTAGGGATGGGTATTGCTAAGGTTTTTAACGGTACTACTATACTCTTATCGATACTGCTTATCGATCCGGTACCTTAACGGTATTCTTGTAGGTACTTTTTGTTATTTTTTAAAGGGAAAAACTTAACAAATTGTTAACCGAATTAACATTGCTTTATTTACATGTGAAATAAATAAATAAAATATGTATAATTATGTTATCATAGTGTACTGTACTTGAGTAAAATGTTGAGGTACTTATACTTTACATTTAAATGTTTTGCTACTTAGTACTTGTCCTCCACTACATGAATTTAATACCTTTAGCTACTTCCCAGATGTGGATGAATGATGTGAAATATAATCAAGTGTTAAATCAGACTTTAGTTCCACCTGGAGTAAATTCACAAGCTACCCTGCAGTCTACAAAGTCACGGAGCGTCCACACTACGGCTGAAGTCGAATAGTCCATTTAGCTTAGGAACCTTCCTTCTTTTTTTTTTATTGAGTCAGGCACAATGAGTTTACATTTATACAGTCAATATTTTGATTTATTTTTCCCCTTTCCCTCCCTCCTGGTCCTAGCTAGTAAAATAAATAACTAACTAAATAAATAAGATAGATACCTGTATAGGTAAAAGTAAAGTAATATAGAAGATAATATTAAAAGAAAATGTATAGATAAGGGAATAAAGAATAGTAACAGTAATACTTGTACCCATATGTATACCCACATGTACACATGCACATACATACACGTACCTACCTACATACATACATACATGTATACAAAGACAGAACAAATAAATAAAAATAAATAAATAAAACAATTAATATAAAAAGAGACACAAGAAAAAAAAAACAAAAAAAAACATACATTCGTAGTTCCCCCTCTTTCTCCTTAATGTAGTGTCTTAAGTTCAGCTATGTAGGCTATCATAGAGCCCCAGACAGATTCAAATAGTTTTGAGGAGCCCCTCAGGTTATATTTAATCTTCTCCAAGTTCAGGTACAACATTAGATCTTTAAGCCATTGAGATGCTTTAGGTGGTATCGAAGATTTCCATTCTAGGAGTATTCTTCTTCGTGCTAAAAGCGATGCAAAGGCTATACTGTCCTTAGTTTTCCTCTTCAACATTCGGTGGCCAGGTATTACTCCAAAAATGGCAGTTTCTGCACATGGTGTCAATACCACGTCCAAGGCCTCAGTAAGGTGATTGAAAATGCTTGTCCAGTATCCTTGTAGGCGAGGACAAGACCAAAACATATGAGTCATGTTTGCTGGTGACATGTGGCATCTGTTACAGGTGTCCGTAACATTTGGATATATTTTGGAGAGTTTAGAGTTGGTGTAATAGATACGGTGGACAACTTTTAGCTGTATAAGATTGAGCCTGGCACAGGACGTACTATTGTTCACTCTCGCTAATGCGCCATCCCAGACCTCATCATCTATGGCTTGGACTAGTTCCTCTTCCCAATGTTGTTTGATTTTACCAAGCGATGTTTCTGTGAGACGGGAGACTGAATTGTAAATTCTTGAAATCAGACCTTTTTCGATTGTTAAAGTGTCCAGAATTGAGTCAATTATTGAATCCGGAGGGATATTGGGGAATGAAGGGTGTTTAACCCAGTTTCGGACCTGGAAGTAGCGAAATAGATGAGTGCTTGGAAGGCAACATTTGTCAGAGAGTTGGCTAAAGCTCCCGAAAACATTGTTAATGTAAAGGTCCCTTACTCTTATAAGACCTACTCTCTGCCACATAGAGAAGGCCCCATCAGTGTAAGGGGGGAGAAAGAGATGGTTGTTGCTAATGGGACTATGTATAGAGGAACCACAGAGTCCATGAGCCTTTCTGAATTGGGACCAAATTCTTAGGGTGGAAACAACAATCGGGTTATTCGAATATTGAGTTGGCCGGCTGGGTAAGCTTAGGAACCTTCCTAAAGGAGTGAAATGACCCGGAAGTCCCTCAGTGGCAGACATGATAAGTGCCGTTCGAATTCTCTAGAATGATGAGAATGATAGGAAAGGAGGTTTCAAACTTCCTTTATAACCTCCTTTAGCTTAGGAACCACTGGACCTCCCTTACCGAAAGGAGAAGAGAAAATGCTGCCCCACAATGCCTTGCAGCTGCAGCATTTGCCGTCACTCAACAGTCGGCCGTTCACGGAAACAACCGATTATGACTGAGAAATGATATCATGAAAGTTACGGTGCTTATTAAGCATTTAAAACATAGGTGGTAAGTTGCCAAAGTGCTTTGTTTTGAACGTTCATCAGTATTATAATCAAAAAGAGAAATATGAACGTTAGTTTTTACTGAAATGATCAAATAAAGTCAACATTTCAGTCTTCACTGAGCTGTGTGGGGTTTGTTCAACTTTTAAAAGATGTTTGAATGGTGACATACACAGTGATAGATGTTAAGGACTAACGTTTATAATAAATACATCTGTATTGATTTTAAGATCTTTAGTTCATACAATCATACGTATTGAGATCATTTGTATTAATGTGGACCGGAGGGAGAGGGTGACGAGCATAAGTTTCACTTTCCTTTTTTATTTAAATTCCAACTTTGGTCCTGAAGAATCTGTTTCTCTGTTGTCCCCGTTCATAAAGCAAAGCAGCAGCATCAGAGCACGGTGCAGAGTCTCTAGATGAGTTTACAGTAGTCCCTCGTTCTTATTGAACATCCATGTTGTAGTCCGCTGTATAGAAAACTGTAGTTTCCCCACAGCAGCAGACGCACATTCATGACGTCCGCTGGCGCATCATAAACACGTCGCATAGTGAAAGTGCATTCGGATTCTCTAAAGCACCGCAGTCTCTTCTCCTAAGTCCTTTTGAATTCTCCTGTCCACTATCCCTTAACCCCGTGACGTTTCACTCAGAGGTCAAGGAATAGACGATAGGGTTAGAACTTAGGAGCTGATCTTTGGACTATTCGACTGCAGCCACAGCTTCAAAAAAAGCTTGGAGCTGGGCGTGTCTGTAGCTTGGGGATTTTATTCAAGCAACGCGACCAACAACCAATCACATGAATCTCCCGCCCCCGACATACAAAGCAAAAACCCCCGGGGATTTTATGGGAGCAATATATATATAAACTCCCCAAACAGGCGAAAACCTACCAGTTTCCCCCACTGTCTCTGCCACCTCCCTCCATGCCTGGTTCCTCCGGTTTGTATCCCGGTAGGTGAAGAGGGTCAGGTCATATAAAACCGGGTGATTTGCTACAGCGATAATTAGTTTCTCCTCCAACTTTTTTTGAAATATAGAAATGAACGGCGGGATATCTCTCCCAGCTTAGACGCGGTTTGATTGGCTACGGCTTGAGCTGTCAGATTTTCCAAAACGGGATTTGATTGGCTGGCGCTGGCTGGCGCTGGCTGGCGCTGGCTGGCGCTGGCTGGCGCTGGCTGGCGCTGGCTGGCGCTGGCTACTCCGGCGTCTCCGGAGACGGCGGAGACGGACCGCTATGCTACCCACAATTCAGTTCAGCGAAAAAGCGAGGCAACGTGACGTCACCCCATTCAAAGTGAATGGGCAGATTGAAGCTGTCGATGCTGTAGTGTGGACGGGCCGTCATTCAAACTAGCTGCACCTTTACCAGCTTTGGTAACACTTTAATGATCAATCATTATAAAACATATCATATATATTATTCTGAAATGGACCAATCTGCACAATGACTACTTTTAATGTCGCTACTTTTATACTTTTACTTGAGGAACATTTTGAATGCAGGACTTTTACTGTAACAGAGTATTCCTACACTATGGTATGTTTGTACTTAAAGTGGACCTATCATGCTATATTTGAATAATATATTGTAGGCCAGGGATCACCAACTACATTTGTCCAAGGGCCAAAATGTATCCAATAGACACTATCGCGGGCCAGCGATTTTTATATAGCCCAGAATTTTGAAGTTGTTGACCGACACACACACACACACACACACACACACACACACACACACACACACACACACACACACACACACACACACACACACACACACACACACACACACACACACACACACACACACACACACACACACACACACACACACACACACACACACACACACACACACACACACACACACACACACACACACACACACACACACACACACACACACCCCGCATAAAGCTTAGCAGACTTATGTACGTTTGTTTTGGGGAACAGGAGACACTTGTTTTAATGGCTTATCAAGAACTCAAACACAACATCTTGGTGTCATTCTGGACAGCTCCCTCTCATCTGCACCCCACACACAAAACATCACCCGGATTGCATTCTTTGTACTGTCTTAAAACCTTTCCTTGGAATATGTTATGAATTGTAAGGTGTCCTTGGGTGCTTTGAAAGGCACCCCTAAATAGAATGAATTATCATTATTATTTATTATCTGAAATGATGTAATAACTTGTTCCAGTCACTTGCCATGCATTCAGCAGCAGCAGGCCATTCACTTTGATTTGATCCCGTTATGAAATGTCATCATTTCGACAATAAATAAATGCTACATAAACGTAAAAGAGATCACTCTCTCTCTCATCTGCGTGCGGGGGCGGGCCTCACAGACACGCTGCATCTCTCTGGCTCACAGACATGCTGCAGCGCTGTGCAGTGTGCACACCAGTGGTGGCGCTAGGGGGTGGCTACTTGGGCTCAAGCCCCGGATGTTTTCTGAAAAGCCCCGGATGTTTCACTTAAAAAAAAAAATTGTAATAACATTTTTTGTTGTTGAAAATGTCTCGGGAGTAATGTGCAGTACCGGAGTCCACCAGAGAGGCAGCCGCTGCGGGACATTAGCCTGCGTACTGCGTAGCCTTCCCTGCCCTGAAGAAGAAGTGATCCTTCCTGGTGCCTGACGAGTTTTAAGCTAATAGCCTATAAAGTTATGGATATTAGAAAGTTATTTTCATCGAAGCAGGCGCCACAAGCTGCAGCAGCAGCAGCAGCAGTAGTATCAGCAGCTGACAACAATGTCATCACCAGCAGTGTCCCGCAGCTCCTGCCTCTCTGTTGGACTCTGTCGCAGCGGGGCTACTGCTGTGGTGCAGAGCGCACAAAACACAACTCTTCCCAACGAAGGATCACTTCTTCTTCAAGGCAGGGAAGGTTTCGCAGTACGTAGTCTACTGTCCCGCAGCTGCTGCCTCTCTGTTGGACTCCGATACTGCACACAGTGGTTACTGCTCCGCCAACGCCACAGTCACCCCAGTTGTGCGGGCCGGATGAGAATGTCTGGCGGGCCAGATGTGGCCCGCGGGCCGCCAGTTGGTGGTCACTGTTGTAGGCCATACCTATATAAAACATGTCTACAACGTTTCTTTTTCAAAATACCAAACAGATCATGCATTTTAGCCATGCCTCATTTCGCTCTATTTGCTATTTTTTTAGCCCTGTTTTTGCAAGGGCTGAATCTGTAAGAAGTCTTCTTCGCTGCTTCTGTGGCAGACTACAGCACCAACTACAGGCCTGGCATATGTACTACAGCGTCTCCAGCGCTTTCGAACGGCAATGTCCATGGCTGTCTTCTCCTGATAGGTGGAGAGTTGGCCATATAGGCGGAGCTCCTCGTTTCTGACGTCAGAGATATTTCAAATCTGGATCAGTCTGTATCAGATCCGTTGCAGCCCCGTTTTTAGAGATTTGGGTATGGAGGAAAAGAGAGAGGGTTGTGTTTTATGACACTTGGTGAGTTCCCTGACACACCGGGGACACATATTCATGTATAAAAGACGTACAAAAGTGCATTTTGCATGATAAGTCCCCTTTAACTACAAGATCTGAGTACTTCTCCCACCTCTGCGCACCTGATGTGATAACGTTACTCGTAATTGGCGCAACAGAGCTACGAGTTAAGGAAGTCAAAAATTGTGCATTTCTCCGATTGAATATGACGCCTTTTGGCCAGCTGTTTAGACAGACTACTCTACTCGTGTCAACGCGCTTACGCCATAACACTAATGGAAAACTAGCTTTTTCCACATCGAGTCTTTTAGAGTGTCTCTACTGTATACTTCTGAACGCTCCGTCCCCGGCAGATCTCTGAGTACCGCTGCAGCATGTCTGTTAGGCCCCGCCCCCCGCACACAGAGAGACACAGGGAGATCACTCTTCTGGAGTGAAGAGAGCGGAAATAATGATATTGCAAGTTAAAAATGTAAAATGCATTTTGACAGACAAGATGGACACTTGGGGCCAAATATGCTGCATTTTGAATGTCCGATAGTCCACCATTAACACATTAGTCCCGTCTCGTCAACGAAAACTAAATATACATTTCGTCATAGTTTTCGTTATCAAGAATCTATTTTTAGCTCGTCATTGTCTCGTCTTAGTCATGTAAAAAAGGTCGATGATGAACATTTTTCGTCATAGTTTTCGTTGACAAAATTAACACTGGTAGTCTTATTATAAAGTGGTACCCCCATTTGTCATGTCTGCTTTTACTTCCTGTCTTTGTGGGTTTCCCCGCCTTTTGCGATTGTCTGTCCTAGCCTAATTAGTTCCACTTGTTCTCCATCAGCCATTCAAACACCTGACCTCCTGAACACCTGCACTCCATCCAGTCATCCGATCAGCTCGTATTTCAGTCCTGGTTTTTGTTCAGTCTTTCTCAGAATCTTGTTTGTTGTTCATGATGATGTTCTCTTCTGTTTCGCCTTGGACTGAGCCTTTAAATAATCTTTTTTTGTATTAAACGCTCCTGTGTTTGGGTCCGTACAGTCCTATCATCACAATGCCATAACTTGTGACATATTACTAAACCTCATATTTATTATCTTAAACAAGATGTCCTACAGCTGGTCTGCATACATGTGCAGTATTCATGATTTGTAATTACTCTAATGGATTGAAGATAAAGCGAATATGTTTAAACTGCCTCAAAACATTTCTTTCTTCCCTTTCTCTTTTGTCTCCAATCTCTCTTTAATTCTGTTTTCATCTCTTTCATTCGTCCAACTCCTCATTATAGTCACTCGTTATTTGGGCCCACACGCTGACAAAAGAGAAGCTGTGAGCCATTTCATTTGCACCAAATTAAATAATAAAATCCTTTACTTTGTGCTATTTTGCTTTATTCAAGGTTTGTAATATAAGGTTCCAGAACATCACAACTGTCAACAGAGACGTTTTCTTATTTCTTCCCTTTCAGGCTGACTAAGGTACTTTATTAGGTAAATTATTCCTGAGAGGGCTGAAGGGACACACCAATCAGAGCTAATCTCGTTTGATTCCAAACATGAACGCTGCTCCCTTTAACCTTAACCACTCAGCTGTGCAATTGTTCACTGAGTAGAGAGAGCAACTCTGTGTGTAATTAGCGGAAGACCCCTTTATGAATGGAATTAGCATAATCTTTGTCCTCTCACCAGGAGTATAGCCCTAATTATCCATCTGCATGTTCTAAGGGAACCATACACAAGGCCAAGGAGGACAATCACATTCTGGCCCTCGTTTGCTGAGCCGAAAACAAAAAAAACACACAATTAGAAAAAAAAACGCAGACTTTTGTCCAGTGAAATGAGGGCAAACTCTCAAGTGCTAATTGAAGTCTGACTGCAGATGGGTCATGTTAATTTTCCACCACCGGGTCACAATGTAACCCCCGGCACGGCCCTTTAGATGTGTGTGTTCGTCTAAATGTGTGTGTAGTGATGGTCTGTGCGCCCAGTGTTTCGGGTGAGATCATATTAAAGGGAGAAGTGGGGGCTCCCAGAGATTAAAGGGACAACCCGGCGCTGGGTGCCTGTACACCCCGGCCTCGCTTCTGATTAAAAATGCTAATGTGCCTCCTTTGTGCTTTGATGTGGGACGAACAATGGTGGCGGCGTTGGCGGGGGGCGTTACCGTGAGATGGTGTAATCCTTTATTTGTCACCATGCAATGACACCCAGCTGAGCGCAGTGACAGTCCAAATCAATCATGTCACAGAGAGCCGCCATGAGTCCGCCAGCTAACTGTCCCCCCCACTCCTTAACTTCCAAAGCTGCGCAACTCTAATTAGCTTCCCTCTCTCAACATGGTTCAGAAGGAGGGGACCAAGGAAGACATGAAGGGAGAAAGTTGTTCAGCAACAGCATGAAGTGCAGGCAGGACATACACTGGCAGGCTCCACACATGAAACACCATTACACAATCAGTCTCAGACAAAAGGAGCTCTGAGAAAACCTTTTGTGGAGCAGCAGTGGAAGAAGTACTCTGATGCTTTAGTTGAGTAAAAGTACAAATACATTAGTTTCTAAATACTTCATTACAAGTAAGAGTACTCCTTTCAACATTGTACTTAAGTAAATGTACAAAAAGTATTATCAGCAAAATGTAATTAAAGTATAACAAGTTAAATGAATGAATGTGACATTTCTAGATAATATTGTTGTATCAAGTAGCATTTGACTGTTTAGACAAAGTTCTGATTGACTTTTTGTCAAATATTTAAATGTAGTGGAGTAAAATTACATGAATCCCCTTTTTAATGTAAGTATAAGCTTGGGCATTGTTAGAAAAAGGGGTGGGGACCCTTTTTTCCAATTTAAAAATACACTACCGCATTATACATATAAACATACACATATGCTTACAATACCTTTTTTGACAACTAGTGCCGTTACTATGCTACGCTGCTGCAAAGTGGGAGCAACTATTGCTTTACTATTCAATTATTTCTAATATTAACACGTTGCAGGTCCAAACATTAACACGTTGCAGGTCCAAACATTTATTAAATGTTGTCAAAAATCTCCTCACAAACTTAGGCTGGCTGTTGCAAATATAGGGTTACCAAAATGTAAATTATTGCAACCAAACCGCATTGTGTTGGTCCTAACTTTTACCATGCTTCCTCAAAAATATAAAATATTGAGTCAACTTAATGTCTGCTTCTAATCGTGATTCACCATTACTTTGTCAGCAGGCTTAGAATTTCGTCATTTTAGGGGCAAGGCCATTTGGCCTTTGGTGTCACCATTTTTTTTTAGGGCACAAAGGCCACATGCCAGGGCACAAAGGCCATTGAGGGAACATTTTGGATTTGGAGCTTACAAATAAATAACTTCACTTTCTGATAAGAAAAACACACGAATGAAATGGAAAACAAATCACTTTTTTAAGATCAATAATGTCAAACATTATAATCATATAGGCCTATGCCTCCTTATGTTGTGTCCCGTCAAATATATTAGTTTTGTCATGTTTGTGATTGTCATGTTCATGTTTCATGTTAGTTTAGTTTATGTTCCACTTCCTGTTTTATGTTGTACATACCATGTCTCATTCCAGGTCCTTTTACTTCCTGCCTTGGTTATTTTTCCCGCCATCGTCAGCATCTGCCCCGCCCCTGATTGTTTCCACCTGTGCCCACTTACCTCATGTATAAATTGTCCTGTCTCCCCTTGTCAGTTGCCAGTTCTTCTGGTTCGTCGTGCCAAGAAGCCAGATCCAAGCAATCGTTTAAGAGACTCAGTGTTTTGCCTTTTTATCCTCCATGTGAGCGCTTTACTTTTGACATTTTGTTATATCCTCTGAAAGAGACATTTAGTGTTTTAGAGTAAAGATTATTTTCTTCTAACCTTTTTTGTCTCTGGGTTGTGCATTTAAGACCTCATACTATTGAGTCAAGGTTCCTAACAGAACGAGAATATATAATGCCGTTCAGAGACCAGACCACTGCGCTTTTAAAGCAACTTCGAGATTTTAACAGAACATGGTGGCCGTAGGACGTACAATTATTCGTGGGGCCTCACGGCCAGACCGAGGGGCAACAACGTCATGGCCAAGGGTGTAACTTTGGTTTGAGAAGTGGGGGGGACACAAAACAGGGGGTCCTCCGCAATGAAACATTGTTCTCGATTTAATTCCATTTCCTGCCTTTCT
Organism: Pseudochaenichthys georgianus; assembly: GCF_902827115.2. Taxonomy (NCBI): domain Eukaryota; kingdom Metazoa; phylum Chordata; class Actinopteri; order Perciformes; family Channichthyidae; genus Pseudochaenichthys; species Pseudochaenichthys georgianus. The sequence continues at coordinate 6,258,328 of NC_047503.1, read as the reverse complement.
ACAAATATATAATAATATATATAATAATAATATAATAATATAATAATAATATATATAATATATTGGGGACTATGGTGTTAACTAATCCAAGAAAAATGTGTAGTGTATATAATGAGTGTGACTTTTTCACTGCCCGTCATTTTGACGGACAGGATCGTAACATTTCCGTCACTGCACCTCGCGGGAGTGCCAAAACTCACAGACATTTCAATTATCTGTACGGCAAAGTTGGGTTTGGAAACGGTATCATTTCGTTTTTGGCAGGCATGCTTAACACCGGAGCCTCGCTGCGGGGAAACTTTGGCGCTGTTCAGAGTTTGTTCTAATCCTTCAAAATGACGGACTACTTTCAGGTTTTTCTGTCATTGTTAAAAAAAATCCGTCATAGACGGAAAATATTCGGTTAACGCGACCTCTGATAGGGCCATACCTATACTGTATATAAATATAGTTTTTTTTTCAAAATACCAAACAGATCCTGCATTTTAGCCATGCCTCATTTCGCTCTATTTGCTCTTTCCAGCCCTGCTTTTGCAGGGGCTGATTCTATGACATAGCTTTAATGCAAATGAGCTGCAGCTGACCACGCCCCCCTGCAGGAGAGGGGAGCGTCCTTTGAGATCAACTGCTGGGCTCTCAGAAGAGGGGGAGAAAAACAGATCTCCGTCCTCCGTGTTTTATTCTTATATGATTATATAGAGTCATTATTCATTTGTTTTAAAGCTCAATAAATAACAAAGAAGACCTTTGACCGGCACTTTTCAAATTTTGTTCGGAAGATTTAAACGTTAACGGACATGTTGACCGGCGAAAAATAATCTAACTGAAACTCTGCCGCACGGTCCCCTCGTTCCTTGGAAGAGGCGGAGAGGTGGGTGTTTGTCATCTGCTGGTGGACTAACCGGAGAGAATTACAGTGCTTGCCTCGACGGGGAGGGACTGCAATGAATAACAGCAGCAGGAGCAAACGCTTGCCTTGGGAGGGATAAAAAGAGCCACAGCGGAGAATAAACAGAAGGGCAACCATGGCAACCATGCGCGGGAAGTCTTCTTCGCTGCTTTTGTGGCAGACTACAGCGCCACTTACAGGCCTAGCATATGTACTACAGCGTCTCCAGCGCTTTCGAGCGGCAATGGCCGGCCATGGCCCAACCCCACATTCCCCTGATAGGTGGAGAAAAAAAAGAATATACACATTTAAAAAGTGGGGGTGGACACAAACGGGATTTTGTCCCCCCTGTCCCCAGTGAAAATTACGCCCATGGTCATGGCCACCATGAAAATCCTACTCTGTTTGTCAGCATTGTTTTCATTGAATCCATATGTTTGTCCTGTGTCTACTGTCCTTGATTGTTTTGTCTTATTTAGGTACATTTACTTTATCCTGTTTTTGTTAGAATTGAAAGACTGGGCATTTTAGTTTTATCTGATGGCGCTTTTCCACTGCAGGACCTAGGACGGCTTAGCCGGGCTTAGTTTGGCCTGGCCCGCTTTCTTTTGCTTTTCCACTAGGGGTAGTTCCGGCTTACGGGTACTTTTTCACTTTTTTTCTGGCCCTCCAAAATCGAGGTTCTTACAGAGCCAACAACCGAGCTGAATATGCTAAACTAGTGACGTAAACACTCCCGACTGCTGATTGGTCAGAGAGAATCGTCACAATTCTTCGGCGAGACAGTCTCCAAGCGTCACATAAGCACCATTTTTAAAACAGACGAGCTACCGTCAACAAATCCATAAAGAAATGGCAGCAACAACAAAAACACGCCGTGGTCGTTTGACGAGGTACAGACGTTACTCCATCTCGTTGCGGAGGAATAAATACAGCGGGGAGCTCGGCGAAACTATGCCTGGACTCCGCAACGGCCATGCATGATGGTAAGTGTTTGCTAATGCTCTGTTCTTTGCTTGAAAACGCTGTGTCGCTATCTATTGTAAAGCTCATTCCTAACAAACAAACCTATTTTATCCTTACATTTATTGCTTTATTGTTGCTATTTAGTATTGTGCTGCAGTAGTTTGTGGAATTAACAAGTCATGTATGCTGTTCTAGATGCCTTTGTGACTAGCGAGGAGGAGTCCTGAACAACGAGTGATGGCAGTGCTCCGTTCAGCTCGAGCACCAGCAATGCAGACAGCCAGCATGTGGTTCTAGGTAAGAAATAGGCATGGCAAAACGACTGGAATTGTGACTTTTTTTAAACTTAAGATCATCGTCAGTAAGTAAAATAAGCAATACCACTGTGTGGAAATGCTCTGTTACACATAAAGTAACAACCCAGTCTCACGGCATTTCGTGTTATAGTCACGACATTTAGTCTATTGATTCGTGTTCACCAACACGATTTTCCCCTTTTTTTCGTGTCACACAGAACGATTTTAAAAGCAATGTATTTCTATTGGTAGTGTGTTTCGTGCCTGCAACACGTATTTTTGTCTGGTCTGGTCTTGGAAGACCGGAAGCTGTGTGGTTCATAAAAACATGTTCTTACTCAATATCAAGCCACGATTATTGTTTTTATTTTAAATCGTATAATGTCTTACTTTTTTTGCCGTCCGCAAGGAAAATAAATGGGGCTCAGAATACTGAAATCTGTATTTTTTAAAATATTTTTTTCCTTCTAATTTGTTATTCTTTTCTAAATAACACACTGTTATTTACTCAACAATAACACACAATTATCCTTGTTTTTATTTATTTGTTTAATTCTATAATCTCTGACTTTTTTGCCATTCATCAGGAACTGAATTTCAAAATAAAGTCACCGGAAACAGACGTATGCCTATAAGGGACATTTCGAGCATCATTGCGATACACACCACGTTCTTATTATACATCCATGATGCATAACCACTGAACTGATTACCCAAGATCTTCAGCTATGGTTTAAGCTTGGTGATTGGATGTTTTAGCCGCAATGCACCTTGGGATATTGTGTTTATGCAATATGAAACATTAATCTGCAGATCCCTATAAAGTATATTCAAATCATTACTCGTTAATTAAAAACTGTATATAAGGGCTATTTTGCACATCCCTTTCAAGATTTCCAAAGGTTTATTTGTCACGGATGAGTGAAGGAAGCAGGACCCAAATGCAGATAACTCTTGAGAAACCCTTTATTCCAAGGATAAATGGCAAATACAGAACAGAACACTCTCCGGTGAACTCCGTCACCAACAAACAATGACCCAACACTGAACACAGACAGAGACAAGACTAAATACAAGAAGGGGTAATCATGACAACGAGAAACAGCCGGGCAGGGGAGGAGAAACACAAGGACAACAGGTGAACACAATCGGGTAATCAGGGAGGGAAACAGACAGAAAGCAGACAGGCAGGAAACGGGGGTGAACACTTAACACAATAAGACAGGAAACCCAAAGACAAGAAAAACACCAACACAGACAAAACTACAAGCGTGACATAACATGTGAATTGTGACATTATTGAAATATCATATACACAACTATGGTGTAATTATGCAATGAATGAAAAACTTGGGTCGCAGGTTCCTCAATAGTGCATTACAAGACATCTATCAATATGTGTGTATACCTCCACCATTAAACTGTCGTATTCTGCACATTTCTTATATTATCTACATACATCTTATAAGAGTATAATTAATATGTATACTATCAATTAAAACAAGTGCTTCAACATAGTTAACATTGCAGGAAAGCAATATATTAGACGTTAAGTATTTTGTAAGGCTTAATATGTATCTGTAGATACCACCAAAAGCTTTTTTCTTATTTAAAGAGCCTGTTTTTCAGGTTTCAGGCTCGAAAATGACATTCCCAGAACAAATGACCATATCTTCCCTTCTAAAAGGGTTAAATTAATAATCTTAATACCCTGTATCAAGATTGATGCAAAACAAGTGATATTTGACCTTTTTAGACAGATTTAGCACAAAAAAACCTCTTCTGGGGCCATTTGGGTGGATTTTCCATATCTCTGGCTCCCCTTGCTGGATTTTGACATGTGACATCTCTTTCTGACCGTCAGATCCAATGGAATCTAGGGGGACTCCCACCTAGTCCTTATTTGCGAGTTCGGAACACTCAGTGATGATACTATATACCTAAATAATCTGTGGAACCTCAGCTTTAATCGGATATCTTGTATGTGTAGCTACGATAAGTAATAAGGGTACTTTTATCTTGAGTTCTGTGCCAATGTCCGTTAGCATTTTTCGCTAAGGGGTCATTTAGATGCTTCTTATGAAACTTGTGTTTTGTTTTGGTAAAAATGGTTTGTATCGTCAATTAGCTGAGATTATTTCCGTTAATCTGGTATAATACATTAATAGGTTCTTAAATATTAAGATCCCCTGAGACACAGTGTCGTGAAGAAAAAAAACAGGGTCCCCGCCGACGGGGACCTTGGGGTTTAACAGGTTAAAAGAAGACCTTAACCTAAAGTATTCTTTAATGTTTAATGTTTTGCACATCCTCCTATTAATATCTTTGTAAATCTGGCACTAAACTGTTGTATTGTAGAGATCACTTACAGTATCTTCTTGATTTTTTTTATATTCTATATTTCTATCATTGATCTTCTACTTTTTTGTTGTAAATATAACATATTCAACAAAAAACTTCAATAACGTGCTTTAACCACTAGGCGGTGCGGATTAAAAAACTGTCAAGTTTAAAGTGTTAACACAATAAATGTAGGTTTCCAGCTTAGTTCATGACGGATGTATTTTCTTATCCACACATATATTTTTTGATATTTGAACCTACACCTGCAACAGTCAAAGACAGGTAACTGTTGAGGAGTTGGAAGTGTCTGAAGATGTTAGAAATAACACACAGCATACAATGCCATAATAACTTTGTATTATTAGTGTAAGACACTTATGTATGTATAACATCTGAAGATGTGTAGTTTTATTCATGTTTTCACATAATTTTACGGGATATTGCTATATTAGTTCACATATTGTAGTTCTACACATTAATATCTGATTTGTAAAACATCATAGACAGAAAGGTATATCTGTCATTTAATGGTAAGCTATTGAAATTCTGATTCCATAGATGTGTCTCCCATCACCCAAAACCCCTGACTATTCTCTCAAAAACTACAAGTCCCTGTATATCAGCTGTGCACCGTTATGGTGTAAATATAACCTACCAACATAATCTACCAATTGGATCAAAATATAAAATTCAGCCGAATGAATGTTGATACTACAATACTACGTATTGTGTGAAGAGAAATTGAAGATATTGTTTAATTGCTGATATATTTATGATCCACATCACATATTCAGTTTCTGTGGCAGTTCTTCCAGTTTGTCTGGAAATCTTCTAATCAGGGCTCTATAAATAAAGAACTAGGGCAGATATCTAATATTTAATGCAGCCGAACCGTGTATTACAATGCCGTTATGTGATGACTTTCAAAGAGAAAAGCACACTCGGATTAAAGTATTATTTAATTTTTTTTAAATGTTTTTCGGATTTCATATTGCATAAACACCATATCCCAACGTGCATTGCGGCTAAAACATCCAATCACCGAGCTTAAACCATAACTGAGGATCTTGGGTAATCAGTTCAGTTGGTGTGTATCGCAATGATGCTCGAAATGTCCCTGCAGTCATTAAACCGCTCTTAAAAAAGAATAATCTAGATGCTTCAGTAATGAACAATTACAGGCCCATATCAAGCCTCCCATTTCTAGGTAAGATCATTGAAAAAGTTGATTTTCAACAGTTGAGTAATTTCGTTTCGATGTGTTCCAGTAAGGCTTTCGTCCAAACCACAGCACTGAGACTGCTCTTGTAAAGGTCTTCAATGACATCCACTTAAACACAGACAGTGGAAGAACTTCAGTGTTAGTATTATTAGATCTCAGTGCTGCGTTTGACACTGTTGACCACAGCATATTACTAGACCGACTGGAAAACTGGGTGGGACTTTCGGAAACAGTTCTAAATTGGTTTGAATCCTACCTAAAGGACATAAACAAATTTGTTTCTATAGGTACATACACATCTGAGTTGACAAATATGACATGTGGGGTTCCTCAAGGCTTCATCTTTGTGCCTCTTCTCTTTAACATCTACATGCTACCACTGGCTCAGATAATGAAAAACAACAAAATAAGTTACCATATGCAGATGACACACAAATCTACGTAACAATTTCACCAGGAGACTATGCTCCAATTCAAACACTGAGTAAGTGCATTGAACAAATCAATGACTGGATGTGTCAGAACTTTCTACAATTAAACAAAGATAAAACTGAGGTAATGGTTGTTGGAGCAAAGTCAGAACGTATAAAAGTGAGCGCTGAGCTTCAGTCTGCAATGTTCAAAACAACAGATAGAGCCAGAAATCTAGGTGTAGTCATGGACTCTGACTTGAGTTTCAACAGTCATATTAAAACAGTTACTAAATCAGCCTACTATAACCTAAAGAATATATCTAGGATTAAAAGACTAATGTCACAGCAGGATTTGGAAAAACTTGTCCATGCTTTTATCTTCAGTAGACTCGACTACTGCAATGGTGTCTTCACAGGTCTCACTAAAAAATCTATTAGGAAGCTGCAGCTGATTCAGAACGCCGCTGCTCGAGTCCTCACTAACACTAAGAAAGTGGATCACATCACTCCTGTTCTGAAGTCTTTACACTGGCTTCCTGTGTGTCAAAGAATAGATTTCAAAATACTGCTGCTGGTTTATAAAGCACTGAATGGTTTAGGCCCAAATTACATTTCTGACCTCCTGCTAAATTATAAACCATCCAGATCTCTCAGGTCTTCAGGGACTGGTCAGCTTTCTGTCCCGAGAGTCAGAACTAAACATGGTAAAGCAGCGTTCAGTTATTATGCTCCAAATATCTGGAACAAACTCCCAGAAACCTGCAGGTCCGCTGCAACTCTGACTACTTTTAACCTCTTAAGCCCAAGGGTCCGCCCAGTGGACCCCTCCCACCGTTTTTTTACGAGACTATGTCTCTGGACTTCTTAAGTTGTGTTCAACGGAATAAAAACGCCGCTCAAGGTTAATCCAACGTCTTTGTGTCACGTAGACATTTTTACTGATAATCCATCATCATATTTATGGCAATATACTGGGTATAAAGTTTTGCCGTCCAGGCTTGTACTTTCAGATATGTTTCGTTTGCTTCTCTATTACGTCCGCAATGGTAATGTTTACGTGGATTTGGGAACTGCCCATCGATTCTATTGGATGTAATGGTTAAGAAAAAGGTGTAAATCACCCAAATCGACCAATGGGTTCCAGAGATATGGTCCTGCGTAAAGTATAAAGAATGCCAGCCAGCTTAAGTACATTACGCAGCAGACTTTACTTACTGTTTACTACGTAAGGAAGCAGGACCCAGAGCGCACGGAGCACAGAGCGGACAGCAGATAACGGAATTGCAGTTTTATTGCTTATAGATTATCAGAAAATGTCAAAGGGGACACAGCCCCATTGGATATTAACCTATGGATTAACTACATCATCGTTTTTTATACTTTTAATGCCATTGAAGACCAGTTTAGACCAGACAAAGAGGAAGGTGAGCCATGTTAGCCTAGCGCATGTTAGTACCTAGCGTCACTTGTTTTGATGTACGTTTTTGTCGATAACATCACGAGTTTGTATCTTTCAGTGTTGAGGTGGGCACCGTTAGATTCTGTGTCTTTACGATCATAAACAATGTGTTGGATGTGCAGCTAGGATAAGTAATAAGGGAGCTAGGAGTGATTTTCGGTGCAGTAATAGGTTAGCATTTTTCGCTCGGGGCTAATTCAGAGGCTCACTGTTAGCATTGTGTGTTTTTTTTGAAAAAATAAATGAAAAAGATCAGTTAAATTAGTTTTTTCCCGTTATATGGATATAAAATATTCATAGTTTATTAAATATTAAGGTTCCTTAGACGTTGTTTCCTGCAAATGACGCGATTTCGGGTCCGTGGGGCCTAAGAGGATAACAGAGTATGTTTTTATATTTTATTTTAATTTTTTTCACAACAGTTGTATTTGGATGGAATGAATACCTATAGTGATAATTCAAAGTAATAAAATGATTTTTACAGTGAAAAAGTTCAAATGGAACTGATGGTTCCCAAATTACCCAGAGGTGAATATTTGTCTAAACCTCTCTAAAAAGGTCAAATGTCACTTGTTTCGCATCATTCAAGGGTGGTTTTCACTCTAAGTAATGGTTTTTTTTTAGGCGGACATTAGAATTTACATGTTTTTACTATGTTCCATCTGAATTTACTTTAAAATAAAAACATCTATATTGATTCTGACACTTCTACATCCAACTCACAGATGTAACCTAACTTTGAGAGAAAAGATTATTAATTTACCCCTTTTAGAAGTGAAGATATAGTCTTTGTTGTGTTAGTGGCATTTTCGAGCCTGAAACCTGAAAAACAGGCTCAGGGCTTAAGAGGTTAAATCCAGGCTGAAGACTTTTCTTTTTGTCGCTGCTTTTAATTGAACTATTCATATCTTAGACTGCACTGTTACTTTTATCCATGTATTTTTTCTTTTAATGTTTTACATTTAAAAGTAATTCATTTCTCCATGATATTTATGAGAGGGACTGCTCGAAAGTAGGATATTTGGGATATCCATCGTAGCCAGGGTTTACGATCAGTTTTAGGTGAGTTGTACTGAGGAACAAGTATCACAGCACCGACGGGGGAAAAATAGTGTTTTGGTAACACGGGGTGTTCAGGTAACACTTAAAGACTTTGTTATGGAACGCAAAGCAGAGTAGGGGGCTAGTACACCCTCCTGAGGGTCCGATTGTGGATGTAATGCAAGCAAAACATGGTGAAAACCGTCTGAAACTCCATGACATTTATGAGAGGGACTGCTCGAAAGTAGGATATTTGGGATATCCATCGTAGCCAGGGTTTACGATCAGTTTTTGGGTGATTTGTACTGAGGAACAAGTATCACATCACCGACGGGTGAAAAATAGTGTTTTGGTAACACGGGTGTTCAGGTAACACTTAAAGACTTTGTTATGGAACGCAAAGCAGAGTAGGGAGCTAGTACACCCTCCTGAGGGTCCGATTGTGGATGTCATGCGAGCATAACATGGTGAAAACAATCAGTCGAAATTAACAATCGGGACGGAAATGTTCGGATTTCCAAAGGGAGGTTCTGTGAATAAATTAAAAATCAAGAACCGAAATAATTGAACTATTCATATCTTAGACTGCACTGTAACTTTTATCTTTTAATGTTTATTTTATTAGCTTTTCTTTTTAATGACTGATTTTAAATGCCATTTTCTTAATGTCTTTCATTTTTTGTTTTTCTTTTAATGTTTCTTTTATTATCTTTTACTGTTTTTAAATGCCTTTGTCTGAATGTCTTTCATTTTTGTAAAGCACCTTGAATTGCCTGGTGCTGAAAGGTGCTATATAAATAAACTTGCCTTGCCTTGCCTTATAGGCCTAGGTCTGTTTCCGGTGACTTTATTTTGAAATTCAGTTCCTGATGAACGGCAAAAAAGCCAGAGATTATAGAATTAAACAAATAAATAAAAACAAGGATAATTGTGTGTTATTGTTGAGTAAATAACAGTGTGTTATTTAGAAAAGAATAACAAATTAGAAGGAAAAAAAGATTTAAAAAAATACAGATTTCAGTATTCTGAGGCTGAGCCTCATTTATTTTCCTCGCGGACGGCAAAAAAAGTCCGACATATACGATTTAAAATAAAAACAATAATCGTGGCTTGATATTGAGTAAGAACATGTTTTTATGAACCACACAGCTTCCGGTCTTCCAAGACCCGACCGGACAAAAAGACGTGTTGCAGGCACGAAACATACTACCAATAGAAATACATTGCTTTTAAAATCGTTCTGTGTGACACGAAAAAAAAAGGGGAAAATCGTGTTGGTGAACACGAATCAATAGATTCAATGTCATCGGAGCCGGCTCTAAGCTCCGGAATCCGGTTAGTTTCAAGCACCAAAATATTGTCAGTCTAGAAGCAAGAACCGCATACGTCACGCTTACGTCGGAGGGGGGCGAGATTAACCTGAGCTAACAGTTAAAGGCGAGTACGGCAAATAAAAGTTGTAACAAGCAGTAGTGCTGAGCAAAGTGACTAGAACGCAACTACACACTTATAAAAAAGAACCACACTATATAAAGTCAGGCAACACTAACCAGGCTTCGTGTGATTCTGTTTATTTGTACCTTACTTTGACCATCCGTTCGCTGTTATTGATCATTGTGGAGAGCAGGCAGACGTTTTGTTTTGTATTATAGCAGCTATCGGATGGAATCAATACATGGGTCAGTTTAGCTTTGGTTGCTATGCTAACATCACCCATTTTATACCAGAGAAACTTTAATAACAGCGTTGTGATGCCAAACAGCGTCAATTCATACTGAAACACATTCACTTTTGGGGAATTGGGGATATGTATATCAGCTGCTTGTGTGACAGTCGGACAGTGAATACTTTACAGCGGCCACTGCCGTGTGAGCTAAACTGGAGCTAACGGGAGAATAAACTCCCTTGGAAGAGCAGCACAGCAGCGGTCGGTAAATGCCGCTGAAAAACATTAATAAACAATGAACCACGGCACTCTGGAGAAAAGTATACGGTTGGAGAAGTCGTTATTTAATTTAATCTGGCTTCGTATGATTAAAAGCAACACGATCATCGACCCGACGCAGTCCCCCATTGTTGTTGTTGTTGTTGTTGTTGTTGTAGTGTGCGCCGTTGGGGAGAAAATCAGCGACGTAAACGGTGACGTCATGACGCAGCAGCACCAGTCGGGCTCTGGGCGGTGTGAACAAAACGGGGGCTGAAAATAAAAACCGGTTCCGAACCAGAAAAGCTCTAGCATGGAGCTAGAACGGGAACCGCGTTGGTGTGAAAGGGGCATGAGTGGCCATTTACACTTGCATTTATGTATATAGTTTTGCTGTGTTTTAGACTTTTTTATTTATGTTTATAGTTTGCTTTGTGATTTGCACTTGTTTGATGATTAAGTATTTCCTCTGTGTTAATAGTAGATCTAAACAAACAAAACAGACCACAAAACAACTTTGTTAATTTATTAGAAAGATTTTCTTTTCATGATCTGTTATTTTCTCAAAAGTTCTTATTATGGGGCAGTACTTACAGGTGCTTAACATTCAAATATGTACTAAATAGTCAATTCTGATAAAACAAAATGTTTAAATCATTTGACAAACATGTACTGTATATGTGAAAGAGTAACACATATTTATTTATGTTCAATACAATTTACAATCAGTACAATGAATGTGTTGCTATTAAATAAGCGCATCAGACCCTCTCGTATGTCACTGCCCTCCTCCTCTGCACCTTGTGCCACTGCTACCCCAGGCTCTGCTGCTGCTGCTGCTGCTGCATCCCATTCATCATCATAGGCCTCTCCATGACATTTGTTGCACAGATAGTTGTAGGTTTCCTCAGGCGTCCTGAAGTTCTGCACCACTGAGTGTGTGTGAAAGATGGAATAATCACACCCCACCACTCGGTAGCTCGGTTGAACGTCCAAACACAAGGTCTGCGGTGGTGACTTTGCAAATGGTATAACTTCTGAAATACACATCAAAAAGCATACATATTTTAATACGTAAAAGTGGTAGCTAAAATTAATTAAATACTTGAAACACTGGTCGTATAGTGAGCGTGACCCTTAACACATTGCTAGTTAGCGAACGTTAGCTTACCAAGTAGCGTTGTCGTTTTGTAGTGATCAGTCGTCTTGTCGTCTCTGCTGCGTTGTATGATTGCCCAAACTCTCCTGTTAGCTTCTTCTGTATTTTGTCTTGCTATACGCAGCCTTTTCCGAAACAAAGTTTGCATCCTTGCTGTGATAAAAAATAAAGAACCAAGTACACGATCGCTTCCATATCCTCCATTGTTATGGTGTTGGTGAGTTGTGTCGCATTGAAGATGACGTCACGGCAGTTCTACACAGCGTCGCTCCGCCCCGAACAGCCGATCGCCCCGCCTACAGTACACTGCGTCGTTACTATAGTTACGACCCCAGTTACTAACTGTAATGGAAACGTAGCTTAAAGTGAGCCTGGCCTACCAAGGCCAAACTAAGCCGTGCTAAACCGTGCTAGGTCCTGCAGTGGAAAAGCGCCATTAGTCAAATAAATCAGAAATGAGTGTGCTGGTAGTAGTTTTTCACATACAAAGAATTTGCTTTGGAGCAAATGGTGCATACAGTACACTCAGTGGCCACTTTATTAGGTAGGTAGGTAACCCCTTGTTGAGTCTATGCCACGAAGAATTAAGACAGTTCTGAAGGCAAAAGGGGGTCCAACCTGGTACTAGGTGTACCTAATGAAGTGGCCGATGAGTGTATAAACACATACAAGAAATAAGAAATATTTAAAACAAGATGAAATATAATAAAAAAACGATTAGGTCCATAGTACGGAGTACGAGGAAGGTCACAAAGACATGTTTAATTTGGAAAGTTTAGTGTCAATGGGAGGAGTTTAGTTTTGTATAACTATTAAAGTCAATACAAAGTGTTGACATTGTTATGATCCATATTGGTTTTCCATGTTTTATTTTGTCATGTCAAGATCTGTCTTTGTTTTCCCATTTAAAAAAGACATATTTAGTCATAGCTTTCAACAATTAAATGAATACTGCTTATGACATAATCCCACATTTGTCTGCAAGTAGTACATCTTTGCATTTAAGGAAGAGATTTTAAAGTATGTTTTTCTTCTTTAATATAGAGGTATTTCATATAATAAGAAAATCCTTTTTTTTATTTACCAGTTCAATCAACAGCAGATTTGTTTTGTTCCTCTTAACGTTATATCCTAAAGTCCCACCCCCTCCCACCAGCTGCAGTGAACAGTCAGTCTGCTGTCAGCCCAGCTGTGGATAGAGACTGCTTCACTTTTCAGACACTAGTATCCTCCTATTGTATTGCTCACTTTCAGAGTTTTGACCAAAATGTCCTGGCATGTTTACCATGTTTACTCTGCTTTCATCCTGCCACGATCTGGATGTGACACTCTGCCGTGACTCTGTTTCAAGACGCTCCTCAGTTTGAAACCATCATGGTTGTCACACCCTGGCGATCTGTCGCTCAGCTGCACGCGCAAGAGCTTGAAGATATTCTCTTCAGAGAGCTGTGTTAGTGTGTGTGTGTGTGTGTGTGTGTGTGTGTGTGTGTGTGTGTGTGTGTGTGTGTGTGTGTGTGTGTGTGTGTGTGTGTGTGTGTGTGTGTGTGTGTGTGTGTGTGTGTGTGTGTGTGTGTGTGTGTGTGTGTGTGTGTGTGTGTGTGTGTGTGTGTGTGTGTGTGTGTGTGTGTGTGAGATACAGAAGGGGGGGGTGCTGGCATATGAAGTAGAAGGGCTTTTATCAGCCTCTGAGTTGGAAGTCTTTGAGGGCCTCCTCAGAAGCTCAGCATTTCTTCCATTGTTCTATTTCCATCCCTCGCTTCGCTCCTGTCACATGTAAAATTACAAAAGGACTCCTATACCCCCCACACACGTACCTCTCCTCTTCACTCATATCCCACCCCTTTCCCCCATGTTCCAACGTCAGAGAGGCACATAACCCACTTAGATTATTCTCAAAATACTTCACAACTTTACAGTGTTCCCACCGCAAATTGGGGTTCAGGCAGAGAGACGCTGGATGTGGAAATGTGAGGTTGTGAACTTCTTTTGTGTTTGAAGCCAAAGAAGCGGATCTCCTAATTTAACCCCAGTCACTCCCTGGTACAGAAAGCGATAACACTCCTGTGTACTGTAGTTACACCACGACACACACCCACGGCCTTCAAGTCCATTACTGTGAGGATCAGCGCGGCTGTATGATGAAACACACACCTCACACACATGCGTCTGACCTGAGGGGTGGATTGGAGAGCTCCTACCTGGTATCTGTGTACCGGTCTGTAAAAGATGAGGCATGTAATGCATAGTTAGATTAAAAACAGACACCCCTACTATTGAAGTTTTTGTTATTTACATTTATTTACAATTACATGTTCACCTTACTTCATGACACGTGCAGGCCCGGTTCCAGAACAAAATGACTTGGGGTGCATCTAAGATTACAGGGGGTGCACCAGTAGTAGGCTTACGTGAGCAATAGTGGCCGTAACATCAATGAAAAATAGCATTGATGGTCCCCAATGAACAGATTATGGCATTTGTTATGTTTCGAAACCAGCAAGTGAGAACATTTCAAGTGTGTTAAAAGTGCAATCCTGAAATATTTGATCCAGTCCAAAGTGGACTATGGCAAAGAAAAGCACAAAAGCTTCAAAACTGTACTGATAAAACAAATGAGGACATATTGTAAATCAAGGCAAATATTATTTGAACCAGCTCATGGTTTGAAATGGCAAACATTGAAAGGCAAAAGTATTATTAAACCCATGTACCATCATCACCTTGGTCCCATATAACCTACTCTGGGAAGAGAATATTTACTGTGCTTGAAAACTGGATCACATCATCATGTGAGGTTGACTTTGTGGCCTGGAGAACATTTCAGCTGCAACATTAGCTTGTTGATAAGCTTGGAATATGGGATATTTTTGTAGCCATTCATTGTGAAGGCCATGCATTATTTGACCCAACATTTCTACAGGCATGGCAGAATATGGCACTCTATTTACATGAATATTCTAGCCATTGTCTATTTTATACCACGAGCTGCAAAATGACCGCCTAACCGCCCACTGTACAGGTGAGTTGGGCACTTGTTTAGATACACCTGGGCAGACTCTGTGTGCCGAGGTCCCCTGCTAGCAACCTTGGGTTAAGAGCAAAGAAGTCGAGGGATGGCCAGAACATTCCATATGCTAATGTGTATGACTTCCGTAAAAATCTCAGTAACTGTTTTAAAATGCATAAATAATCAGTAAACATTATAAAATGTATATGGAAAACTCGACCCATTTAATGAGCAAGTAAATGCAATCAGAGGTATTATTATAAGAAGTACCAACTCGGGTTAGCATGTTAGAATGTAGCCTAGTTTGCGATGCTAACACGAATTAGCCGTTAGCTTGATACTCTTTTATATATAGCTGGTTAACATAACACTGTCGTCGTGATGCAATGATATTGTGCCTTTTGTTGTAATTTAATGTGTGCTTCAGAGAAATGCTTGTAGAAGAGTATATTGAATGTTAATGAAGAGTTCATTACCACATTAATTCATTACAGAAGTGGCCTAGCCATGCTAGTAGTGTGCAGTGGCGTTTTTATATGTACAAAAGTGGTGGGGCATGAATAACATGTTTACATATAAGCTTCTGGTGCTATTTTAAACACGTAAACAAATAGCTGTAGGCTATCGATGGTTCCGATAGAGAGAGGGGGGGGAAGAGTGTCAAATGACATACTGTCGGAAGCCATGAATGAAGAACAGTAGCTGCAGTAGATGGTCAACTTCATTCTTTCCGTTTTACTGATTTGAATCGCTTTAATTCGCTGCTCTCTCTCGTCTCCTCTTCACAACTACACTTTTCGCGGCACACATACTTACAGCCAATCAGCTCTGAATTATGAGATGACGTTTTGGTGGGGTTGCCAGCACTTTGCCCCACTTGTGATTATTTTTTTGCTGCACGCATTGAATACAAAAAGACTCTGAGCATGCGCAGTGTAGTTTTTACAGTACCCATTCAGCGAGAGAGAGGGGCAGATTGGGGCTTGCCCCACATCGCTCAACCTGGCTCAATAGGCACACTGTAGACACTAATTACAAGAACGCAGACTAAAACAGCAATGTACAGACGAATCAGACGACTAAACATGATCTTAAAATATATTTTAACATATATTTCATAAATATTCTTGGAATTATTATTTTAATTCATTTCTGCTGACAGTAGGTGGGGCTGTGCCCTTAATGACGGGCCACTGGTAGTGTGTTATACTCATGTGAAATGCTAACTAAGCACCAAGAAGCATTTACAGTTTGATTCTGTGTAGCTTTATAAGGAATGAGTTGTAATAATTAACATGCAAGGTATATTTGCAGAATATACAAATGATTCAGTTATTGTCGCCTTATTGTGTAAAGAATTAGAAATTAGACATGTATTTAAGTACAAGATTGTATTGTTTTAATTAATTCTATATCTACTGCACTTAAAGGTGGGGTAGGTACATTTGAGAAACCGGCTCGAGATCGCTAGAATTTGACCCGGAGAAAATCTGCCACTTCCTTATAGAGCCCCTCCTCCAACACACACGAACGCGCACATGAACCAATGAGGGCACGAGATTAGTTTGTGGTGCCCCGATGGAAGGCTGACAGGCAGGTAGGCCTTTTACTTGTTACAGTATTACGGCTTCTAGAGATGACATTTTTTTATGGATTTTTTGTCAAAGCACTTCAGATATTCATTGCTATCGGGATGTTAAGAGCATTCCATGGAATATAACAAAAAGTGTATCTCGAGCCGGTTTCTGAAACTTACCTACCCCACCTTTAAGTAATAGGTTTGAGCTTAATGTGCTTGAGAGACATAAAGAAATATGTTATTTTGAGACATAAATATGTTTTAATATTGTGAATTAAGTAGGGCTGTCAGTCGATGTCCATAGTTAATCGCGATTAATCGCAAATTAATCGCACATTTTGTATCTGTTCTAAATGTACCTTAAGGAATATTTTTAAAGTTTGTAATACTCTTATATGAGTGGACAAATATGCTTTATGCAAATGTTTGTTTATTATCATTGGAACAATGACAAACATTCTCCTGAATATTCTCAACACAACAACCTGGAACCTCTCTCTCTCTCTTACACTCTCTCCCAACCCAGTGCACTTCTCTGCACTGAGCCAGTTGCTCAAACAGACAAGCCTGTTTACAGTTGTCGGTGAGATGCCGCTCCTCTGTCTTCATACCAGTCAAAGCATGAGACTGAAGTTCCCTCTGTGGGTCAAAATAACGTTGGATGCAATCCGAATTATCTAACGCAGCCCCTCGTCCTCCACAATGTTAAGCTGTAGCCCCCCATTTAGCTATTGCTGTTGTTATCCAGGCGTCTCCCCGGCAAACTTTCAAGCGTGGTCTGCCGCAAGCGTGGTCTGCCACAAGCGTGGTCTGCCGCAAGCGAGGTCTGCCGCAAGCGAGCGGTCGGAGCGGGGCTGTCGGCATCAGCTGTGTGCTTGGCTTGCTGTTTAAAACACCTTTTTTTGTATCCATATCTCTCACTAGAATCTCCCACCATCCAGCTAACAACAACAACAACAACGTCAAGCATTTGGGCTCTGAAACTACGGGGCGGGCCGAGGACAAATACACATGCGTTAATCGCACGTTAAAATAATTAGTGGCGTTAACATTTTTTTGTTATTAACGTGTTAACTTGACAGCCCTAGAATAAAGCAGAACATTCCAGATGCTAATATGTATGACTTCCTGTCATTGTGCTCAGCCGTCCTCAGATCCTGATTCTCAGACCGATAACATCTGCATGTCATCCTCGGGCAACACGGTGTGTTTACTGTACACGCTGAGGTGAAATCCTATCACACCGAAAGCTGACTCCGTGTTTTTCTCTTGCACACGCACGCACACACACACACACACACACACACACACACACACACACACACACACACACACACACACACACACACACACACACACACACACACACACACACACACACACACACACACACACACACACACACACACACACACACACACACACACACACACACACACACACATATGTGCTGATATGTGAGACCTTGAAAAGCCTACCCGCTACCAGGTAATGCCGATGTGACATCTCAGCAACAAGAGACCCTTCCTTTGCTCTCCGTTCTCTTCTTCTATTACCCCTTATCTTCCCTTTATCTGTTGATAGCTCCTCTGTCTTGCCCTTCCCGCTATTTCCTTCTTTCTGTCCAGGTTACGGGAATCGAAAAACTGGTTCCATTTGAGTACCGGTTCAGAGTTGTCCCATTTTCTGCACGCCTCGGTGATTATCAAAGCTCTTACTGTATATGCATACTGACAGTTGAACGTGCACAATGATGTGTCACTTGTCTGGGAACATAGTCATGGCGGAGAGATCAAAAGGGCTGTGCTAGACGGCACACCCTATTTGAGAATTAAACACTGAACAACACATTTGTGTTGCAATCTGCAGGAGAAGAGCTAATTAACGTTAGCTGTTAGCAGCACCTTTCTGCGAGGCTAGGTAACTGAACGAAGGGCTAACAGAGGTTGCACTGAGTTACAAAAAGATGCATTATTTTTAGTAAAAATTAGCATTGGTCAAAAGATTAGCATCAGAAATCCTTTATTCGTCCCGCAGTAGGGAAACGAATGGCATCCAGTTGCAAGGGGACAGTGCAAATTGAAGTAGAAACAATAGGCGTACATATTATATAAAAAAGGCCTGTTAATAAAAACTGAAATAAGTAAAAGCAAATAACAAACAAAAAAAGAAAGAAAGAATAAATCATTTTGAAAATGAAAACAAATACATGACTATATAAAAGTGTTTATGCCCCCAACCCTAATAATGATAACATCAATAGTCTTGCCTCAATGTACTCTTTTGTTCACCAAACAATGCGTCTTATCACTCTAATCGATATAGCATTAAACTAAATAAATCTTATCAATTGAGTAGCTCAGACGGTACTTTGCTTAGGAAGTGGAGGGTGGCCGGTTCCCCTTCTGGGCCCTGCCAAGGAGCCCTTGAGCAAGGCCCCTGACACCAACACTGCCCACCCAACACTGCACTTTATATATATGTTTAGCTTCCACCTAAAAGTAGGATGGGTTAGTTGAATGGGTCTCCATTCCACGGTGCGTGTACATTTGTGACAATTGAACTACAATTCAAATCCCCCAATTATCATCTCTAATTCTTTCCCCTGTTTGTTTTCCTTCTGCTTCCCGTCAGCCTTTATGCCCTCAGGTACACTGACTTCAGGTTTCAGTAGACACAGGAAAAAGAGGATTTTCCATTTCCCTAAACATAAAGTGCAACAGGTGTATTGGAAATCCCCCTCTCTTGCTTTTGTGATGCGGGAATCACCTTTTGATTCTTGAGCCACATGGCCTGGAGCATGTGAAGCCAAGCTACAACCAGGGGATGGAATGGAGTTGTGTCTGTGTCACGGAGACGTACTGAACAGTAACCAGTGGTCTAATAGCTGTTGTCCCAGGGTGCACCTCTGCTCCTCCCTCCTCCAGCTGATCCTCTGTCCGATGAATTCAAATATGACACCAGATTGTGCAAACAACTTGGCCGTGTTATCTGTGCTATTTTCCTCCTCCTCCTCTTCCTCCTTTTTCTCTCTTTCATTCCTCCAGCGGAGATAACGGGAGGTGATTTCAAACCCTCTGTATTCAGATGCTCGTCCCTCTGCGTGTCGTGTGTGTGTGTGTGTGTGTGTGTGTGTGTGTGTGTGTGTGTGTGTGTGTGTGTGTGTGTGTGTGTGTGTGTGTGTGTGTGTGTGTGTGTGTGTGTGTGTGTGTGTGTGTGTGTGTGTGTGTGTGTGTGTGTGTGTGTGTGTGTGTGTGTGTGTGTGTGTGTGTGTGTGTGTGTGTTAGGTGAATAAAGGTATCATTGTGTGCAGGTGTGTGCTTGTGCCAGGCAGGCTTCAGCGGAGGATTCAGAGAACAATGGCCCTCTGTTGGAGGACACACCTGAGTCAGAGAGGGGAGGTGAGAGGGCCCGATCGCAGGGAGATTACACAAGAGCAGACTTCATTAAACCTGAGGGGGCCAACGCAGAGATGCAGGGAGGGAGAGATAAAAAAGGTGCAGGAACGTGGAGGGAGGGAGGGAGGGAGGGAAGAACGTGGAGGGAGAGGCTAAATACCAGCAGGAGTGGGGGGAGTGGGGGAGAGTCCCAAAGTGAGTTGAATGGTGAATGAAAACTAATGTACGAGGACAGAGGAGGTGAGGTTGCTGTGGAAACTCAACAGGTGCAGCTTCACATTTTGCAAGCAAGCATGATTCCACTGACGGATCAGGACAGAAGGTTCATTATAAAGCTTCACTTCAATTAAGTCTGTCACTGCAATAATACATCTTTACTGCCAATGTTAACCAGTGGTGTAAAGTAAGTAGATTTACTTAAATACTGTACTTAAATACAATTTTGAGGGACTTGTGTAATACTTGAGTATTTTCATTGTGTGCTACTTTATGCTTCGTTAGTTTACAGATGTGGATGAATGATGTGAAATATAATCAAGTGTTAAATCAGACTTTAGTTGGAGTAAATCCACCAGCTGCCCTGCAGTCTACAAAGTCATTCAAACTAGCTGCACCTTTACCAGCTTTGAGAACACTTTAAGTACTTTTACTTTTGGTACTTTAAGTATACTTTGATGCCAATACTTTTTTACTTTTACTTGAGTGACATTTTGAATGCAGGACTTTTACTTGTAACAGAGTATTCCTACACTCTGGTGCTTCTACAGTACTTTTACTTAAGTAGAAGATCTGAGTACTTCTCCCACCTCTGATGTTAATGCATTAACGCTCATGATTAATCTGAAAACTATAAAGCTTTAACAAAAATGATTCACATTACCAATTTGACCCTAACTTCCTCCTGTAATTCCAGCGAGGACTTTTTAGCATGAATTGCATGGCAGTGAAAAGGCAAAGAAAGCAAAAGCACGCTACTTAACTGAGTGGAGACGCTACTTAGCTGAGTGGAGACCACACTCTAAAAACAAATGCCTTGGCTCAACAAAGAAAATCAACGCAACAGTTTGCATCGATGTTTATTGAGTTAAGACAACTTCTAATGAAATTGTCTTAAAGCAACAAAGTTATTTGAGTTAGGGGAGAAGGCTTTTCCTCTACAATCAGAGGTGTTTTTAATTACCGCTTACTTAATAATTGGAGCATAAACACAAGTTTTTAAGTTGATTACTCCAAAAATTAAGTTGTTCCAACTAGTTTTACCGTATGATTTAAAAGGAATTTTAAGTTGTATGTACTTAATTACCATCATTGTGAACACACGTTTTTAAGTTGACAACCATTTATAAATTAAGTTGCTCCAAATATATTGTATTCAATAGTTTTTTTTCTTAGCTTTTTCGTGTTTTTGCCTTTAAAGAAAGAAATTAATTGATTCCACAACAAAAATATTAGGCAATTTACTTTTTATTTTTGAACTGCAGTTGTTTATTTCAACACCTGATGTTTCAATCAGGAGAGAATCCATTTTCTTTGAACATTTATTGACACATGCCTATGATAAGGTGCATGAACACCTGAAATCACAGCTGACTGCAAGAGAGAGGAGAACCATTTTATAGTTTGGCTGCAGCGCGGTGATTGGCTGCTGGTGAATGAGGTGAAATGTAATTGGTTAAAGAGAACGCCTGTAATGAGCTGGCTATATGCAGCTGCGGAGTGAATGTATACACCCAGTCTTCCTGAAAGAACTTGCGCTGTAAATAATTTAAATCTTGAGAAAAAAGATAAATAACACAAATTGAAATTGCCCCACAAATAATAAATAAACACATTAGCCATATTACCATGGGACATGGGGACACAGCAATGTGCCTATACAGTGCAACTACAAGGCTATCTACTGTATTTGAACGACAAAAGATGACACTCACCTTAAAATGTCCTTTGTATATTTCTATTTGTCTTAACTGTGGGAACTTGTCCAGGCATGTTAAGTGGGAGTGGACTTGAACTCCTTAACTCAAGGTGTAAAACAATTAAGTTATCAAGCCAATTGCATTACTTACTACAACTTGAATTTAGTTTTAAGTCACTTAACGCAGAAATCAGAGTTCAAATTACACCCAATATTAAATTGATGTAATTACCACCATTATTACGTCAACACAACTTATAAATTAATGTTTGCAACTTAAAATGTTTATCTAAATCAATTAACTCACATTTTTATCTTGCAACCATGCATTTAATGAAGTGGAGGTGAAAGGTCGCCTGAATTCGTTTTTAGAGTGCAGTAAGCAGCATTTCTTCATTACAATACCATATATTTATTTGTTTTATCTCCCCCAAAATACAAGTAAATAATATTTTTGAAATATGATTGATCACAGACTATTATTGTGATTTATGCGATGGTTGAATGGATTGACAGCACTTCCCCAGTGAGATGATAGTGAACTGTTCATGAACTTGTCATGAAAAGTTCATGGAATATCAGTGAACCATATTCATGGACAGCTCATAAACAGCTCATAAACAGCTCATGAACAGCTCATAAACAGCTCATAACAAAGTTGATGAACTGTTCATGAAAGTGTCATGAACATTAAATGGCACTCTCTACTCATGAAACTCCTGTGCTGGAATGGTTCATGAACAATTCATGGAATATGGTTTTAGGCAGGTTCATGAACAATTCATGAAATGGAGTTGTCAGTGAGTGTGTAGGGATATTCAGTTTTCAACCAAGAACATTTCAAGAACTGTTCATGAACATATCAAGAACTGTTCATAACAACTTCATGAACCATTCATGAACAGTTCATACCCAGTCACTGAATATAATTCAATGGCTGGCTATGAACTGTTCATGAACATGAACTGTTCATGAACCACTGACTGTGGGTCAATTGGCAACCATAGAAAACAACAATTATGTCAATCACAATGGAACTTTACTCAAATTAACAAACAAACAAACAAACATACATGTATACAGGTGGAGCACTACAATTAATCCTATCACTATTAGAAGCAGTTCTTGACACTCAGCTGCACAACAAATGTTGTTACGGGTCCCAAAAGCTTGGGTACCACAGCAACAATAAATGATTTCTGTAGAAAACAGAAAAGTGCAGCAGCAATAATTATACACAGGATCCGGTTGATCGTCTGGAATGCTTCTTATTCAAAATTCAAAGTACACAGTTACATTCAAATAGCTGTACTTTACAAACATCACATTTCTCCATTTAAGTTATCTGTCTGTCACAGTCAATTACTGTATCTCAAGGAGAAATTCAACTTAGTCAATATAAATTATTATTACATCACATTGCATTTAGCTGACGCTTTTATCCAAAGCGACTTACAATAAGTGCGTTCGACCAACAAAATACAAACTTGAAGAAAACAGAATCATATAAGTACATCAGGTTTCATAGAGCAAACACATTTCAAGTGCTACTCAACTGGCTTTAGATAAGCCAGCCCTTTATTAGTTTATAAGTGCTTTGTTAATAGTTCCATCGCTCGAAGTGGAGTCGAAAGAGATGAGTTTTCAGTCTGCGCCGGAAGATGTGTAAGCTATCTGCTGTCCTGATGTCAATGGGGAGCTCATTCCACCATTTTGGAGCCAGGATAGCAAACCCACGTGTTTTTGCTGATGGGAACTTGGGTCCCCTTCGCAGCGAGGGTGCAGCGAGCCGTTTGGTTGATGCAGAGCGGAGTGCACATGCTGGGATGTACGGTTTAACCATGTCCTGGATGTAGGAAGGGCCAGATCCATTCGCAGCATGGTACGCAAGTACCATCGTCTTGAAGTGGATTCTAGCAGTTACCGGAAGCCAGTGGAGGGAGCGGAGGAGCGGCGTGGTGTGGGAGAATTTAGGAAGGTTGAAGACCAGACGAGCCGCTGCATTCTGGATGAGCTGCAGGTCGGATGGCACATGCAGGTAGACCAGCCAGGAGGGAGTTGCAGTAGTTTAGGCGTGAGATGATGAGAGCCTGGACCAGAACCTGCATCGCTTTCTGGGTCAGCTGGGGACGCATCCTCCTGATGTTGTAAAGCGTGTATCTGCAGCAGCGGGTTGTAGCAGCTAAGTTTGCAGTGAAGGACAGGTTGTTATCTATAAACACATAACGCTATCAAATAATACTTTCTATCAATATATCTATCTTTACCAAATATAACATATTATGGAGATCACAAAAATACACTGTCAATGTTAATAAACAAAAAACAAGGCGATGTGCCTGCAAGACTGCACTCAGGTAAACAAAACATATTACCCGTGCGCAGCAGCTAACCTGCCTGCGAGCCTTCGCTCAGGTCACATTTACCCAGGCGCGGCTGAAGCCCGCGAAAATGGCATCTATTGTTGCCGACAGTTTAGTATTTTTAAAATACCGTTACTATGTCAAACATGCTCAAAACCTTCTGACACACTCTCCTAAACATCTCCAACATCATATCTAATTCACACAAGTTAACATCGATCATTTTCATTATGTACTGACCTGTAGAAAACAGAAAAGTGGAGCAGCAATAATTATACACAGGATCCGGTTGATCGTCTGGATTGCTTCTGAGGAGGGGGGCGGAAGTATCCCCCCTAAGATAACCCACCTTGGCGCTACTTACTCGTACTGCTTCTCAAACAGTACAGATAAACCATAAAATGATATGAATGTCACCAAAATAAATACAGATAATGTTCAGTTTCAAATTCACTATTGTTTTGTTTTAAGATTAAAAGTTTTAAAAAAGAAAGAAATGTTCAAATAGTAGATGAATATTCAAGAGGTCTTTAAAAACATCACACTGATCATCAAAAGTTCATAAAATGCTCATGAATATTCCAAAATATTCTGAACTTGCCACAATCATCCAAAATTCATGAAATGCTAATAGTCATGAACAGTTCATGAAATACTCATGCAAACTTTTTGGGGTTTTAATTATAATGTTGTGATTGGCTGGATCATGAAAAGTTCATAAATTGCTCATAAAAGTCTGTCATGAGCAAAACAGGAACTTTATATGAATGAACAATGTTCATACACATTTCATGAACTGCTCTTTAAAATGGTTCATGAGCATTTTAAGAATTTTGGTTCATGAACATGACAAGTGAACATATAATGAGTTGTTCATGAATGTTTCATGAGTGCTCATGAACAGCTCATAAAGTCATGAACTCCATCTCGCAGGGGCAGTATTAACTTATGTTCAACTCCTCAGAGGCAGTGAAGCCACACCTGGGAAGCAGCTCAGGTTGGGGTGTCTGAAAAGGCAACATTAAGGTCATGGTGCAGCTGTGGCTTAGGGGGAACATGTGTGTCTACCACTCCTCCAGGTTCAATCCCCAGTCTCTGCCCTTGCAGTCAACGTGACCTAGTGTCCATGGGCGAGATATTTAACCCAACATTTCTCCAGAATGTCTGCAGTATGAACTCTTTAAGTTGCTGTAAGCCTTAGCTCAATGACATGTGACGTGCAAAGTTGGACTGAAGGAGGAAACCAGAGCATGTGGCGTGTTTTGAAGAACTTGTGCTGTTATCCAGCTATCCCATGATTTCATTCCGTTGTATTCTTCTGTAGACGTTTGGCCTACAGATGTATGACTAGTGACAGAATAAAAACATTAAATATGACACTGTTCCAACTAGTTTCACTTTTCTGCAAAGACTTGAAATATGCTTTGGATAGCATATTGAGTCATTGCAGAACACAATTCTTTTCACACAAATGTGTTCCTGTCAAAGATACATACTGAGACTTCCCATTGGCTCAAAGCATCAAGTGTTCACAATCTGTGTTGATGAACATACAAAATATTAAATAATAATCATTAAATCATTGTAAAAATGTGTATTGCTACCTTGTGGTCGGGAATGTATTTTTCCAACTTGTATATAAGTCAGTGCATGTATGCCCCATTCATCTAAAAGAACAATCTCTATGTCCAACTTCTTTAAAACGGTACATTAAGTCCTTCATTACACCCTTATTTAAATCATAAGAAACACATCCAGTATCCAGTGAAAGTTCAAAGGGGCATTGCAGGACCACCTATTTAAATGTTGTATAAGGTGGATGCAGGACTGAAGGGGTCTCCTGTGCATCCGCCTGATGTTCAACGTCCATCCTCAGACAGCTGGGGGGGGGCATAAACATAACGCCGCGCTCCGTATGGAGAATGTAGAGCACCAGCTCATAAATGACAGCCTTTAGAATAACACCAGGACCGCTGGAGAGCATCGAGCACGGAGCGGATCACAGGAGACCACTCAGGACCTGCGAGGAGACATCTCCCGCTGTAAGAGGAGGGCCATCTGATCACATGACATTCTAGAAAGTGCTTCAAGAGCAACCAAACCTGTGAGGGGCTTTGAAGCAGCATTTTCCATTCTTAGCATGAAAGAAGTCAAGAATATATTTCATTAACAATAGTGTAATGTAACTTTGTGTAACTAAATAAAAAATACAATGGTCTTTGGCACATAATGAAAAGGGTGACTACACTATGGACAGACATTATTAGAAGGGTGGACAAATAATTGAAAAGGATGGAGTCCATAAAGTAATAATGTACTTAGAATACCAGTTTGTCTTGCTATTATTTATTATCATGTTAGAGACAGTCACATACAACATACTTGCATGTTATATGAAATGAAATCTATAACTCTTGAAGATGCTTTGTTCTTATACACGGTGGCTGTGTTTACCATGATTACTTTTTGACCAAAGTTTTGAATCACTGTTTCAGGCAAACTCTTTCAGAAATGTTTTTAAATGATTGGTAAATTATGACATCAGGACCTATTTTTAGTGGTGTAAATCGGTTTAATGGCGTTAATCACAAGAATAAATATGTGATGATTAATCATGATTATTATAGGGCTTGGTTGAATACTCGATTCTAATTGGTCAATTTGGATATTCCAAAGGTTGTTTATTTACGCTAACAGGCCGCTGCTAAGGAGAACAGACCGTTGCCAAGGAGTTTTAAGGGAATGTATTGAGTCGTATCAATCCGCAGAGAATACATTATCACTTACGTAATCACAAGTTCAAAAATGCTTCTAATTATTGAAATCTTAGGCTAAACGAACTACATGTGTGGTGTGTTGTTGGTCAAACCTAGTAATGTGAATATTTTTTAAGGTTTCCATCTTAATTGTGAGTGTTAACATGTTAACGGAGACAGCCATCCTTTTTTTACATTAAGAACAGGAAGAAATGATGCAATTGTAGTTATTTAATGAAGGGTTTTGGAGTTAATGGAGTATTACATGTGTTGCTGCTACAGAGATATAGATAGTAAGTCATGATTACAGAGGTGACGTGTCAGTGGAAGATAAATTCTACATTTTGATCTCATTTTATGCAAGTCTCATAATCTTTCAAATCACCTCATACATTAGTCAGGCAATGTGTCTTGTGGTATTTCAAATATGACGAAGTACTCCTGACATAAGGTACATTTAGCGCTAAAGGATTACAGACAGCCATTACAGTTAAAAGGGGAATCTCATTCAAAGGGTTTGTCACTAATTTATGACATGCTAAAGTTGGATAAGAAGGAGGAGAGGTGGTGACAAGATGACAAAAGAAAAGTGCGTCAGAAAACTTTGAGAGTCATTTGGCTCCTCATCTCCTCCATCCTCCAATCATCCCTCCCTCCTGTCTCCCTTTCGGTAAAAGTTCATCAAGTCAAAGCTTCCCTACTTTCACACAGGATAAGCGCTGTTTCTGTCTCAACTCCTCAAACATGAAACGCAAATGGTATGTAAATGTCCTCTTTGATTCCGTTTAATGTATCCGGGGTACAAGGTGTGCGAAGAATGAAAGGGTCTTCTCCTCTCCGCCTATCAAGCGTTACGGCACACCTTTACAGGACAGTGGACCCCCTGCTGGGAGGATAATAGGAAGAAATTGTTTTGCTATGAGATAAAGTGATAAAAATGAAAAGTACGATTTTTCAAAGACTTTGTCGGCTCCTCTTCAACACCCTCCGTGTGTTGCCTTCTGGAGAGCATGAGAGAGAAATTGTCGAGCGCTAATTGAGTGATGGCTGATAGTTGAAGTGTTCATCTTTGATGTCTTTCTCTTTTTTTATGGGCAAGAAGGTGGCGGTTTGTGTGTGTGTGTGTGTGTGTGTGTGTGTGTGTGTGTGTGTGTGTGTGTGTGTGTGTGTGTGTGTGTGTGTGTGTGTGTGTGTGTGTGTGTGTGTGTGTGTGTGTGTGTGTGTGTGTGTGTGTGTGTGTGTGTGTGTGTGTGTGTGTGTGTGTGTGTGTGTGTGTGTGTGTGTGTGTGTGTGTGTGTGTGTGTGTGTGTGTGTGTGTGTGTGTGTGAAGCACAAAGTTGAGGTACCTTTCTAAAGTATAACCATTTAATGCAAATTTATAATTGTTCTTCTTTACAATTCAGAGGGAAGTACTTCTACTTTTCGTCCTGATATATTTATTTTAAAACTTAAGTTACTTTCAAGCTTGAAGATGGATTAAACTAAAACTAAACTACAAACGATTGATTTCGTAATATTTTAAGTAAGATAAAACTTCCCTTAGTGGTCCTTGGGCAAGACCCTTCACCTGAACTTGCTCCTGTGGGTATTGTCCACAGTTTCTGACCATTGCATGTATGATGTGCAATGTGTGTATATGTAAAGCGCTTTGAGTCATTGATAATGCGCTATAATAAATGTAAGGAATTATTATTATTATTATTATATATTATTCTGGAATGGTTTATCTGTTGCACTTACATTTTGATGCTTATTCCTTTCTACCTTGAATGAAAAACGTTTACATCTAACGTAGGCCCAATTCCAAACCGACCCCGACATCCTACTCACTTCCTCTCCATTTGCGCCTTCTGGGCAGAGGGTCCGCCACATTAAGTTCTGTTCCAAACCAACAGCTGGGCATTGGGAGTTATTAAGCCCCCCAACAGCGAGTCAGCATCAGTCCTGATTTAACCTGCTGTCCTACCTGACCATGTGCGACATGTCATTAAAGACGCTGTGGACAAACATTTCAGTGCAAAAATGTAAAAGTAAATTGCGCAAAGTAAGAGACATTTACTCAAAGGTGACATTTTATATATATATATACCCCTATCTAGTCTAGAAAACAGTACAATTGTTTATTTCATTATAAAGTTGCATTTACGGTGAATGTTGGATTTGTATCATAATTATCATTTTTTTGTTTTTGTCCGAGTTATGCTGATTTGAAACTGTTGTTACGAAAAGTTCAGACTGTTCCTGTGTTTGCCTGAGATAGGAGAGTTTGTCCCAAAGCTGCTGAATGAACACCCTCCACCTGAGAGAAGGGAGCCTCATTTAGCTGAGAGTGTGATACAGATGGGGGTCAATCCGTGGGATTGTGTAGGGGTCAGTTTGGAATTGGGCCGGAGTGTTTCTACACTGTGGTAATGCTCCATATTTAGAACTTACTTACAACACAGTTCAGGGATTACAAATCTCATTGTCCAAACACAACAATACAAACAATATGAACACATTCATGCACATTTCATTTATATGTTTAAAAACAAAGTATTTGAGTGAACCGGTGTGGCGCTTTGCTGCCCGTTGTAGCTTGAGAATGTTTGACAGGAACACTAATAAAACAAGAACGTCCTACTTGGAAGAGGAATCTTACATGCAGTTCTTCTTCCAAGTCATATACAGCATGAAGCCCATGACCAGCTCATACAATACATTGCGTGAACCAGAAAACACAGAAAGGAAAACAGCTCAACGGGAAAGGGGTTGGATGCTGTACAGAGTGTAAAACCCTTTGAGGGATTATGCGATAAATGCTATTGGGTTATACTTGAAAATGAGTGCTAATAAATAAATGCTTTTTACCGGCGGTTGCTAAATGAAAAAGCTGGGTAAGTTCTGTTAATGAGCAGTTGTGATGGGGATAAGTCAGGCGTTCTGCGGAATGGGTTCACTGCAGAAGTACTCGGATGATAAATAGGCAGTCTATGTGGAAATGACATGTCTCTTGAGGTCAGAATAAAGTATAAAGCCCTAATATCTGACCCGTGTGGTGGTTTCCAGGAAGAGCGAAGCTAAACAACATCAGCCTTCTTCTCTATAAGGCACTATGAAGGTTCTACGTGCATGACAAATTAAGAATATTACTGTAACTGATGTACAATGACGCCCTATAAGTCTCTATGCACTCTTTCAAAACCATTTGAACATTAATACCAATGTCTTACAAAGACATTAAAGGCCTCGCAAAAGAGACAAGTTTTTCCGGTTTACCATCAATAGTTTAGAGCTGCTTATTTCCACACCAACAAAGACTGCGTGTGACTAGACTGGCAGGCCTGATCCAGCTGGGCTTGACAGCAGAGCACACATGAAAGAAAGGGATGGAGGGATGGAGTGGGGAGAGCAGGGAGAGAAGCGAGGGATGAACAGAAACATACACTGGGATCCTGCTGTTCACAGCAGCAGGTGCAAAGGGAGTGGAGGGGGGTACGAGCGGTTTTGTGGAAAGGAGAAAAAAACATGTGAAGGGGGGGAGTGGAGGTGGGGGTAACATATGGGTAGCATTCACTGAATCAAACCCAGTGCCTATAAGCCAATGAGATAGAGACCCTGCATGGGTTCCAATAAATGGAATCCCTGTTTGATTTTTGCGCTACCATGAGGCTTTTCATTATGATCCATTGAGCCTCTGTGGTCTGATGGCGCTGTGGACTGCAAGAGCCAGCACTGACCACAGCAGGAAGGCCCACTCTGACCCCCCTGCTGCCCGCTGTGTGGAGGTAAAGCAGCGAGCGGCGGTCGATCGCAAAGACACATCAAGAAATACCTTTTAAGGATTGCGAGTGCAGCATTTTCAAATAGCATGCTGTAATTCTTCATGCTAATTACATTACATTGCATTTAGCTGACGCTTTTATCCAAAGCGACTTACAATAAGTGCATTCGACCAAGAAGATACAAACCTGAAGAAAACAGAATCATATAAGTACATCAGGCTTCATAGAGCAAACACATTTCAAGTGCTACTCAACTGGCTATAGATAAGCCAGCCCTTTATTAGTATATAAGTGCTCTGTTAGCAGTTCTTTGTTCGTAATTCTATCACTCGAAGTGAAGTCCAAGGAGATGAGTTTTCAGTCTCCCCCGGAAGATGTGCAGGGTTTCTGCTGTCCTGATTTCAATGGGGAGCTCATTCCACCATTTTGGAGCCAGGATAGCAAACCCACGTGTTTTTGCTGATGGGAACTTGGGTCCCCTTCCCAGTGCGGGTGCAACGAGCTGTTGGGCTGATGCAGAGCGGAGTGCACGTGCTGGGGTGTACGGTTTAACCATGTCCTGGATGTAGGAAGGGCCAGATCCATTCGCAGCATGGTACGCAAGTACCAGTGTCTTGAAGTGAATTCTAGCAGTTACTGGAAGCCAGTGGAGGGAGCGGAGGAGCGGCGTGGTGTGGGAGAATTTAGGAAGGTTGAAGACCAGACGAGCCGCTGCATTCTGGATGAGCTGCAGAGGTCGGATGGCACATGCAGGTAGACCAGCCAGGAGGGAGTTGCAGTAGTCTAGGCGTGAGATGACGAGAGCCTGGACCAGAACCTGCTTGGCTTTCTGGGTCAGTTGGGGACGTATCTTCCTGATGTTGTAAAGCGTGTATCTGCAGCCAGCGGGTTGTAGCAGCAATGTTTGCAGTGAAGGACAGGTTTTTATCTAGGATCACACCCAGATTCATTGCAGTCTGATTCGGGGAAACAATAGAGGGTTTCCAGGAAGGAAAAGCAGTTCAGTCTTGTCAAGGTTACCTGCATGTGCCATCCGACCTCTGCAGCTCATCCAGAATGCAGCGGCTCGTCTGGTCTTCAACCTTCCAAAATTTTCCCACACCACGCCGCTCCTCCGCTCCCTCCACTGGCTTCCGGTAACTGCTAGAATCCACTTCAAGACACTGGTACTTGCGTACCATGCTGCGAATGGATCTGGCCCTTCCTACATCCAGGACATGGTTAAACCGTACACCCCAGCACGTGCACTCCGCTCTGCATCAACCAAACGACTCGCTGCACCCTCGCTGCGAGGGGGACCCAAGTTCCCATCAGCAAAAACACGTGGGTTTGCTATCCTGGCTCCAAAATGGTGGAATGAGCTCCCCATTGAAATCAGGACCGCAGAAAGCTTACACACCTTCCGGCGCAGACTGAAAACTCATCTCTTTCGACTCCACTTCGAGCGATAGAATGACTAACAAAGAACTGCTAACAGAGCACTTATATACTAATAAAGGACTGGCTTAGCCAGTTGAGCAGCACTTGAAACGATTGGCTCTTTGAAACCTGATGTTCTTATATGATTCTGTTTTCCTCAAGGTTGTGTCTTCCTGGTCGAATGTACTTATTGTAAGTCGCTTTGGATAAAAGCGTCAGCTAAATGCAATGTAATGTAATGTAAAGGTTGAGCTTGAGGTGGTGAGCAGACATCCACTGAGAGATGTTCGCTAGATAAGCAGAGATGCGTGCGACCACCTGGGTCTCTGAGCGGGGAAAGGACAGAATTAATTGGGTGTCGTCAGCGTAGCAGTGGTATGAAAAACCATGCGGGCTAATGACAGATCCGAGCGAGTTTGTGTACAAGGAGAAGAGGAGGAGACCAAGAATAGAGCCCTGAGGGACCCCTGTAGTTAATTGACAAGGGTCGGACTCGGACCCTCTCCAAGTTACCCTGTAGGTACGGTCTTTGAGGTATGAGGTGAGGAGGGAAAGTGCAGAGCCTGAAACTCCAAGTTCTTGGAGAGTACGAAGAAGGATCTGATGATTCACTGTGTCGAATGCAGAAGTATGTGATCCACAAGCAGGCCCCTTGCTGCTGACCAATGGTGATACACGTACCTCTGCAAGCATGGAA
Source organism: Pseudochaenichthys georgianus (assembly GCF_902827115.2). Taxonomy (NCBI): domain Eukaryota; kingdom Metazoa; phylum Chordata; class Actinopteri; order Perciformes; family Channichthyidae; genus Pseudochaenichthys; species Pseudochaenichthys georgianus. The sequence goes on along the minus strand of NC_047503.1, from coordinate 6,225,718 downwards.
AGAAATGTGAGACAATGTGGTTAAATCACGTAAAAAAGTGCTCTAAATTCCAACTTTAAACAGACGTGTTCTTGTGTTTGAATGAAAAATAATAGGCACAATAGGCTGCTGGTACCAAGAGCAGCCTTTTACATTGGTTACATGCCGTAAAATAGGATAACTAAGCGAGTGCACTGGTGCTAACATCTGCACTCCCCTGAGCTACCTTGTGCCCTAACAAAGATTTTTTTTAAAGCCCCAGAGTAGGGGAGATGGAGCGGGGGATATATCAAATTACAATACATCTGTGTTGAGGAGAAGCATCTTTCTTGAAGACTGGGCGTTGACAGACAGCAATAGAACAGGCAAGGGAGGATAGCTGAGGATCTCTGCCTTTGATGAGACATAACAATATCCAAATCCCCGACCGCCTCTTATTTAAGTTACTGAGGACTCTAAAAAAGGGAACTTCTTCCAAAGTCGCTCTGAAGCTTGTGCGCTTTAGGTGAAGGGAGGGAATGGAGGGAGCAAGATGTAGAAGGGTGGGGGAAAGAAGATAATGTTTATGCATTAGATTTTCAAAGCACTTTTTTCTGCAAGGAAATTCAGATTCAAAGGTGTACTTCTTGCAGGAAGATCTAAAGGATTCTTTCTCCCTCTCCCTGTTATTGCTTGAGTGACAAAGTCTCTCTGTAGCTTAGCCAAGACTTTGTGTGCACATGGTAAGTGAGCGTGAGTAGGCCCTACATAGCTACAGTATATCCACCGAGGGGATTGTATAAGTGTGTATTTTATATAATATTGTCTTCAATCAAACTACACATCAAAGGGAACGCTAACACTAAAGCAACACCTGAGCTAGGCAATCAAATGCTACTGTTAGCATAAGTCAAGCACTCTGGCGCCAAGTCACTGTGCCCACAATGGCGTCTGAACTGTGCTCCCCGCGTTTACCATTCCAAATTCAAACCCATCGAAGCAATATTAGCTGAGACTTTTCCTAAGTGGAAGTTTGAACTCCTAAAAACTTCAGAGGCAGAGCACTTTGAAAGAGCTGAAGGAGCGGAGATGTGTGTGTGTGTGCACGCTTGCGTCGGATAGTTGCTGATCACAGCACTCGTACATACGTGTGATTAAAAATTCAAATGAGCGCCGTTAGAATCGATGGAAGGCTTTGAGGCTCCGTAATGAGGCTGATATATGAAGTTAAAACATTCGGAGCCGCTGGAAGTGCCACCGTGGAAAAAGAGACAGAGAAAGGGGAGGGAGGCGAAGAAAAAAGGGGAAGATGTGTGGCTTTGATGCAGGGATATCACCGTGGGGCATGGCTGGTGCCTGGTACGGGGATCCGGAGCTTTCAGAATGTTTGCAACGTTCCCCATGACACCATTTTTCAAGCAATCCCTCGCCAACGGTCCAGGACAAACTGGGAGGAAGGAGGAAGAGTAGCGGAAGAGAGGCAGAAGCGGAGAAATCCCGTAAAGAAATAAAAGTGGATGGAACAGGAGAAAGTGAACAGAGGGGGGGTTCAAAGTCACGGAGGTAGAAGAGGGGAACAATGAGAGCAACAAAGAAGTGCCTGCTATCATTTCCCCGTATACACCCTTCAATCAGAAACGCAAACACACAATAGCATATGAAGCTAAAGGGGGTTTGGTGGGACAGAAGGAGAACGGTATTAGTCCACATGCGCACACACACACACACACACACACACACACACACACACACACACACACACACACACACACACACACACACACACACACACACACACACACACACACACACACACACACACACACACACACACACACACACACACACACTGTTCTACTTCTATATGTGGAAGCAGTGGGAGTCTAGTAGCACTTTGAACTTGCATACCATTAAAAAGCCTGACAGAGTTTTGAAGAGGCCTATTGAAAGGGAACCTGTGCATTTATGATGTAAATGTATTATTTTTTCAAACCCTTTCTTCTTCCCTACCCCTTCCTTCTTTTTTTTGACAGCCTTTGAAATTTGTCATATGCACATCCAATTTAACAGCCAGAAAATACTTATTTGGCCCCCTTTTTTATCTTTTTCGCAACAATCCATTTTCATATCCGCTTGAAGGGCTGAATATTTTCGCTTGATTTTCTTTAATGTGATCATCACTGTTTCAGTCGCTCAGCGTGTTGGAGTTATTTTCTTTTAGTAAGGTAATGTTCTGTCAGATTTACTCTGACAAGCCATTTCTCCAAAGGACAATAGCTTGTGCAGTCCTTCCTCTCACTTCAAACTGGCTTATTTAACCTTTTATTTTATTTTAGCTACATGTTGCTTTACCTGCTCTGAACCTTTGGGTCAAAAAGCTTTAGAAATATTTGTTCGTATTTCTTTTAACTCTCTTGCATAATCAAATTAGAACTTTTACTCATTCAATTGGCATAAATGATAGATTTACTGTACTGTTAGTCACAGACAAAGTAAGTACAAATGAGGACAAAGTGAGGATCGTTTCCTGTTTTGTGGTAATCCCACAGCTGCTTGGAATCCGTAGGATATGCCTACGTTCATTTTGGATTGTACTTTGGCTCTGTGACAGCGGCGTCCTCATGCTGCAGCCTGCCGCAAAGAAAAGTTCAGTAACAATGAGGAAAAGGACACTCACATCCCAGTGTCCAATAGGATGGGTGCTGATTCAAATGTAAAAAAGTAAGAACCGATATATTTGCACACCAAATAGTTCCTGTTTTTTTTTGCTGTTGTGTGAAGTTTGAAGTTCACTGATTTTCCTCAGAGTTCTCTGAAAAGCTTAATTAAGACCTTTACCGGGGAGGTTTATGTTTCGGTTCAAGTTGTTGGTTTGTCAGCATGGAGGAACCACAGACCTGATTTTCATCAAACTTGATGAAATTGAGCAGCACAAACCTGGAAGAACCAAGAACACATTAAATGTTGTAGCTAAAATATAGAGTGATGCCCTCGTCTCGAAGTCAAGCTTGCAACGTTATTTTGGTGTTTATATGTGGAGTCTATCCTGCAGACAAAACGTGTTAACTATCATGAACATGTGTCGGCCACAAAGCTTATTTTCTGCAATATACCAAAATACAATGGTATAATCCAGGGCCGCCCCTCCCTACACGCAGATCACGCAGACTGCGCCCCCCCCCCCCCCCCCCCCGTCAACGCTCGCGGCACATGAGTGACATATACCCGGGGGGCCTCATACACAATGTTGCGTGGGGCCACAAGTTGTTGGCCAGTTGCAGACCTGGTCAAATCCCATTGATTTGTGTCGAAGCAGCCCTTGGGACGCTAATGTCCAGGGCGGACTACAACAATACGTCATCAGTGCACCACTCTCTGGATATGCATACGTTTTCAAATTGGTAAATGCCATTGCGGATTGTCTGCGCTTTTGGATTGCCCTTCTAGTTTTTAAAACCATACCTTTAGCACCATGATATTTCACCACCCTTGATCCTATTTGCCATGTGCAATTATTGGAGAAGGTCGTGTAGAATTGTTTGAATGTCAACTTATTTAGGGATAAGAGGTTTAAGCAAATGCAAAAACATGGGAAGGACGTGATTATAATGTACAGAGCTATATCAATTAAATATACTACCTTTTAGTTTCCTATTAATAATGACTTGAATGTTGTTGTTTGTATGGAACATGTTATATTACATTTACTCCCACATGACATGAACCAGGTAAAAGCCCTTAAAACAACAATGGCAAAGTAGCGATGAGGTGTTATTATTATGGTAATTATTTATGTTTGGTGAGACAGTTGCAGATATTTTTGGAATCTAATTTAAATGAATGAGTTATAATTATACAATTGTTGTATAGTTGTCTTTGTTTCTGGACTGTGCAAGGTTTATGTTTGTTGTTGTTTGCAACTGAGTTTCTGCTGTAAAGCAGACTCTAGTCCGCAAGTCTATGAGTTTAAAATGACACTTCACCAGGGTGACAAATAGGACGCCTGATGGAATTTGTACTTGTGTTTATTTATTTATATGCAGTCTAAAGTGTTGGTTTAAATCAGTCAGTAGTGGAACGCCAAAGGATCTATGGAATATTGCTTGAATAAAAACCCCAAGACCGACCCATGACTATAGGCTATACATTAAAGGTATGTGGATGCTTTAAACGCGAGTCATAGCTCAAAATCGAATTGTAGGCTAAGTGGCCTTGGAACATTGTATTTCTGATAACCGGCTACTGCAGGAAGTATGGCAGCACCATTTGGAAAAAATTACTTATTGCGATTATTTTTGACTGATATTCCATTTGCAATATGCTTTCTATGTTATGGTTCATCATTTGTTTTTGTGTGTGGCAGGGGGCGGGGTTCCTGCTGAAGATGAGGCACACCTGCTTCCTCATCGACCTGGTCCATAAAAGTCTGGTCCTCACTTCACTTCTCTGCCAGATGATTCCATGTAGCTGGATGATCAGCCTCAAGCCTTGTGTTCCAGATGTCCAGTTTGTTGTGTGGACTTTTCTGGGAAAACTCTCAGCTCACCGCAGATATCTCTGCTAACTAGCCGGCTCCCTGCCATCACTGCCTGCCTTTTTGTTGGTATTTTTATATTAAATACCTTGAAATCCTTACATCAGCCTCTGCAGTCCTTTAAATATAAAAGCTTTACACTCGATACTGGATTGATCATCATTTTCATTAGCATTGACAGATACATTTTAATGATCATGATGACATTTTCTTTACCCCACAAAGATACTCTATTTCGTTCTGGTCTGCAGAATACAATTTGTCAGCCGGAACATCTATGCCACAATACATTATTTACAAATGTTTTGCCTATAACTGACTATTTCACTTGATTTAGATTAAATGTTTTATTAATTGTGCAACCATAATGAAAAAACTCAATACAGGGTGTGAAAGACTTCCTAATTCTCTTTTATTTTTTCCTTTCCAGCGCAGGGGTGTGTGAACAAGGGGGAACACAAAAGTATATATAAATGTATGCAAGAGGTTAATAGATTTGCAACACTCACCAGCTATAACAACAATGGTAATCTATTGATTGGAGGGTCAAATTTGACGTGTTCAGCCGTTAGAATCGTGGACGATAAAAGAGTAGCTTGCACCATGGAATATGTGTGTTCAAAACCTCCAGCTGGACACAGCGTTTGGTAAATTAGCAGGATGGTTAAGGCGTGAGAGAGAAGGGGGGGGGGGGGGGGGGGGGGGGTTGACCCGTGTAACAGAGTGTTGGGGAGGGGGCTCAGGACAGCTGGAGGCCGAACGCGCTTTACTTGCTTTCCCACCTGTCAGCAGAACCCCCCCCCCGTATCTGCCAACACACATGAACAAAACACAAGTTTCATATGAAGATGTATCACTAACACACACATGCATACATTGCAGAGGGCACAGGGCAACTCAGAATATAAAGCCTACAAGTTGCTTTTAGTGTATATAACTAGTATCCAATATCAACATCCAAGGATTATTTGTTCCCCTCCATTACCATTGCCCAATAGGTCAAGGCACTTAGGTGCAATGAGCCTCCTAAACTCTGAATTATAGCAATATAGCAACTTTTTGTATTTCACAATCACAAATCCTTAATTTGTCCCGTAGGGACATTTACAGTACGGCTCTACAACAGCAAAGCTGCCGTGCAAATCAAAGTAAAAAGTGAACATATCAAAAACGTAGCTGGTAATATTTACACATTTTAAATACATTTGATGAGAGAAAATAGTGCGTACATTTCACGTGAGCAGTGTTATTGCAGTCGTGATGGTTATACAGGGGGTCCTTTTTTCACCGAGCAGTAGAAGTCCAAGGCACAGACCGGCACATCTAGGTCAAAGTAATCCCTATCCATATGAACTTTGAACCCTAGGAGATAGAGGACAGAGGTGGAGAGGCACAACGTGTCTACGTCAATGCACTCCCTTAGGATAGGGTGAAGGAAAGGGGTAGTTATACTAACTAATCACTTGCATACTAACAAAGCACTTATATACTAACAAAGGACTGGCTTATCTAAAGCCAGTTGAGCATGAAACCTAATGGACTGACAGTATATGATTCTGTTTTCTTCAAGTTTGTATCTTCTTGGTTGAATGCACTTATTGTAAGTCACTTTGGATGAAAGCGTCAGCTAGATTAAATGTAATGTCCTGAAGGGGGGGGGGGGGGGTGGGACATGTTGTCCAGCCTGGATTACAGTTTGGCCATCATTCCAAATGTCCACTCCTTATATTCTGCGTTCAGTCAGAAAATAATGTAATGATGTTGTAGTGTTCAGAAGTGAATGGTAAGATGTGCATCAGGTAACATTGGCCAGAAAATAGTTTATTCTTTTCTGAACATACTAAAAATGTAGAACATCGTTAGCGACGTCTAGAAATCTTTTACAAAAAAAACATCGGGATCTCAGCCTGATTGATGCCTGCTCTGTCACACTATGCAGCATCTCCAGCCTACGGTACACTGTATTTGTACAACCACTGCTGGATATATATAAAAGTATAGTGTGGTGACATTCTCTACACAAGTACAGCGACGCTTTTAGACATAAGATACCTATTAGAGTTGATGTGTATCTTACTTCAGTGGGGACCACCTATAGGTTGAGAAAGATACTTTGTGCCGGATCCTTCACTTATCCACTCACACACAGCCGCACGCTGTGTTGTTGTGCCCGTCTGCGGTGCCTGAGTCTTAATAAAGCCTAATCCCTGCCGTGCATCCTCTCTCTGTTCCACAACTCCTGCTGGTCGTCTGTCTCAAGAGTGCCGTAATTTACTGTCACATAACTCCTCAAACCGGCCACCACACAGAGCGCTGAGGGGGACGGGAGACGAGGTAACACAGATCAGTGTCAAAAAGAAGGGGAAAAACAGCCTTCTGAAAAGAAAGAATAAAGTCTTAAAAAATAATGGAGGTGGGGAAAGAAACAGTTTTTCCCAGACTCAAACACACACAGCAGTTCGCCCAGCTTTGTTTATGTTTCCTCCTTATTTTACAGAGACGAGAAAAGGAAGGGGGGGGGGATTGCTATGTGGTTGTCAACGGACGGAGCTGCAGCCGCACCTGGCATCGTGCGTCTGGTCTTTGATCACTTGTCGAGTGAAATTCCGCCACTGGATTAAAGTGAAGGAGGGGGCGACCGAGGGTGGGAGGACTATAAGAGTGACAAAGGAGGGAAATCGAGAGAGCTCGACGTGTCTGAAACGCAGCCTGTGTGTTCGCTGCCTTTAATGCTGCATGCACTGCCCTGTTGGCTGTAATTAAAATCAGCATGAATGTATCTAAAGCCAGCCCACTATATTCAGGCCCGATTGACTGCACAGGCTCTACGCTGCCTCGACCATGCAGAGTTATACATGTCACCTCTGGGAACTGGAGGATTTAAATACTTTGGTATTATTCCGTTTATAGTATGTACGCTCCAACATATCTATCGGATTGATGGAGTGCACCTGTATGTGAGTAAGTCTAACAAAACGATAGTTCCAAATAAAATCTTAACCCTTTAATCTGCAGTTTTTAAAGTGTTCTTCTCGCATGCTTAGGTTGCTTTTGTCCCTCTCAATGACAGATTAATATTATGAAGGTTAATCCAGGCCTTGTAGGAATTAAGTCCGGTCTCTCTGTGGAAGTCTAACATTCGTCTATTCGTCTATTCGTGCTACTACCCACAACACAAATGGGTCAGTATTATAGGCTAGTAATCTACTTTAACATTGCTATTTTTAAATGTCTACCATTATGTATAACTACTCTGTTGTATATAGTTGTGTCTGCGTAGACCATAAAGCGCTGTTCTCTGTTGTGTGCAGGAGAGCAGAGGATTAGGACATTACTGCCTAATAAGGTCTTGAACAGGACTTGATTTAATCTAGATTTGTCTTCACAATCAGGCATCAAGCTCATTTAATATTCTCCACAGACTAAATGGCTGAATTACCAGCAGTTGGATCTGTAGGGTAAGGCTTATATTGTCCTTATGAAAAGGTTACAAGGTGAACACCACAGGGAAGTACAACGAAAGATTCACGCGAAACATATAGAATTATTTTTAAATAAGGATGAGTAAAGAAAAAGGTTTAAACAATATATACATATTTATTTATATATTAACATGTTTAACAAAACACTGTAAATCTGTCAGTGCTTTTCTCCTTCCGTACCCTGTCTTCGCCTCAAGATGTAATACTGACTGAACTTTTACGGTTATTAAGTAATTTTATGAAACATCTTGCTTCTTGATGCAAACCTTTGTTAAGCAAAGTAAATAATGCATGTGTTGGGGACTGCCCATTGGTACACACGTGGTGCTCTCGTCACAAATCAGCAAATGTAATTGTGTGTAATAATGTACTCATTGATTGCTTAATTTATTCAGAATTTAAAGAAGCCTTTATATGCTTTTTGGAGTGTTCCCTTTCCTGGTGTGTTGTATAGGTTTTTGAACACGTGAATGGTCTGTGAAGGCAATCATTGTAAACTTCCCTCCAGAGTGAGTTCCTCTTTTGCATCAAACGCTTCCATTAGACTCCTTTGTTTACTTGTTTGTTTAATTACATCACTAAGGAACAGTTGCGCTTTTAACACATTGTACTTATAGGTTAGGGGGTGGGACATCTCTAAGCGGTAGACCAATCACAACAGAGCCAGCCAGCTAACCAATCAGAGCAGACTGGGCTCTGGTTTCAGACAGAGGGTGAAAAGTTTGAGAAAAATAAAGAGTTTTGGAACATTAAAGCATTGAAGCAAATATGAACCTGTAAATGAGCTTAATAAGTGCTAATGTAAGACAATATTTCCAGAACCAGACCTTACAACTTTAAAGCATTATCCTATATCAGGTCTGATTTACTGACATTATCGCCACTACTTTAAGCTAGTGCTTGAAATCTGGGTTCTTTGAAGAGTTTTTGTGGTGAAATAATAGGTACAGTGTATCGGATATTCCTCTTCCCCATTGCCTTCCCTGTGACCTCCTCATAAGTGACAGGTGGCGATGGCACACTGTATGACAGTAAAGCACCAGTTAAGACCCTCTTTAAAACATGCCAGGACATCCAAGCTAAACTGTTAGCGATACCGAGTTAACACCTAGCGTGGGAGCCATGACGGAGCACCGTTGCTTTGAATGGTGGGAGCGACCTTGAGTGAAGCCCTAGGAATTCCCTCCACTTGACAGCTGGCTCTCACGTATGCCCTTGATTTAGCCTGTGCTAATGCTGTCAGAGATGTTTGGGAAGAGAACTGCTGGCATGCTAATCTGTGCTATGTTTGCCACAAGGCTAAGCTGAGCTGTAGCGTGGCATGTACAGCGAGGTGTTGACAGTAGTGCTACCAGTTGTTCAATCCTCCACTCGGGTGGTACTGGCAGATGAAAGGGACCAACGATTTCCCAGGTTGCCATGGACAGCCACGGCAACTGGGTGAGTGGATGGTGGGGTGGGCAGTAGTCATGGCAGCTGTTTCAATGGCGATATCACCGCGGGGGTCCGCCAGCACTGGACATGCAAGCCACGCTAATACAGTTACATATTTCAGAATATGAGGCTTTGTGCGTGACACGAGTCCCATCGCTGTCTTCACTCGTAAATTAGCCGTCACTGAGAGCAGGAGGTTTGTTAAAGAAGTGACAGAAGTGACCTTTAGCAGTTAACCTCAGATAACAAGACCGTTTCCATAAGTAAACAATATTATCCGCCCCATGATTTGGATCTGCTCCGATTAAAGAAAAACCTCCTTGTCAGAGGTAATAAAGCATGAATACATTGCTCCTGTACAACTGACACTAACCCAGGTTTTCGGCTACAGGGTTGTGAAACATTGTGACACACCTGAATATCTTGATCACACACATTGAAGGGAGGTTCTCCCGGGCCTAACTACACCAGAAAGCCACTCATTATAAGGCTGTTATCACTTATGACTACCTTTCAAAAGCTTCAGAGGGCAGATATAGCTTCAATCTCATTTGAATCTGTTTACATTTCTTGGTAGACCTCTTTAGGTAAAGGCAACAAAACGACTTGGTTTGGTTAAGAACAACATCATGGATTGGGTTTAAATAGGTTTGCTGCGTGACCTCAGGTATCCACATAAGTATGTTACGTAAGTAAAAAAACAAGATGAAAACATGTTTGGTTATGCATAGGACAGCATCAGTATAAAGTAACAATAAATAGAAATATGTAAAAAAAAGACTTGAGTAAATGTACTTAGTTACTTTGTACCACTGCAAAATACAAGATGAGTGTTGTGTAATGAGTCATGGTGAACTTCCACTCATGGTGTCACTTGGGAGCGCTCTCTCTCACCAAACAGTTCTTTATCTGCTCCAGCAGATGGAGGCATCCACACTCCTGCACCGGCAGTGTCACTGTGAACAGGAAGAGCTGTGACATGTTAAACAGGACCCATGATGCCTTGGAATATGTTGCAAGAGCAATCCTTGATATGAATGAGTAGATCAAAAACAATAGAAACAATACAAACTAGCAGCAGCACAACCTATCCCTGAAAGAGACCGTGACACGGTTGAACTAAAACACGTCTAAAAACGTTCCAATCGAAGTTAGAACATTGCAACCTGAAAGCAGGGTTTACTCGAGGACTGTTGTTAGCAAATACACTTTAGCATAAGGTATATTGAAGATACAGACTTCAGACCTGAAGGGAAGGTGTGTAGACGGAGAGCATGCAGGGATGTTGTGATGTGTTTCTCAACGACTTGTTTGTATGACGAGTTGCAGTGACTGCAGATGTTCACTGTGAACAGAAAGCAACACAGATGTTTAAGTTGTTCTTGCTGCGGTTCATCTTGTACTGGAGATGTGGTTTATTCCGGGTGCATCAACAGGAAATCATGGTTACTTGTTTCAAAAAACATGAATAAGGAAGCGATAGAAAGGATATAGAAGAATATTATAAATATAAAGTTATTAATTACGTTTGTACTATTTAATAAGTCATTGTAAATGTATTATCTTTAATCTATTCACACTTAACCCATTGCATCTTGGGAGAGGGATCCTCCTTTGTGATGATCTTTCAAAACAGGTGCATGACCTTCAACATGTTTGTTGCTGTAAGTGCATATGTTGTGCATGTGTGTCTCTGTGCCTGCATGCATGTGCAGTGATGGTAACCTCTAAAGCCCCCCCCCCCACCTCGCTATGGTTCCATGGGAACCTGCGTGCTGCTAATCCTCCTTTTGGCTGCAGAGGGCTTCTCCAAACAAATCATCCAGCCCTAAGACCCACTGCTCCTCGAGTGGGCTCCTGGCTCTCTTTGCCAAGCCTCACCAAAAAACCTCTTTCCTTTCTTCTCTCCTCTCTCATATGCTTCACATAAAACAGCTACCTAGCGTGAGGCAAATCCCCTCGCCTCTGTCTCTTTTCTTCTAGGAGTAAGAGAAGGAGAAAGGAATGGGGTGTGGATAAGCCAAGACAGCAGGAGATTGTCAAGTTGAAGAACTACGATGACCTGTTTTGGAAAAGCGGGTGAGTCTGAAGAATGGGTGCTGGTAAAGGGGTCATTGTTTGATAGTAGGCGAGAGGAGAGGGAGGGGTGCAGATCAGTACTTTGATGTGGCTCCTTCTGCTTACAGTTACTATGCATCACTGTAGTATAAAGATCTGTCCATCTGTTTGCAATATCTCTCTCTACGGCACACCTCGAAGTCCACTCCAACCACGTTCAGTCATGAAGATAAGCAGCACTCACTTCATCGGTCATTTAAAGTCACTTTAAGACTTCACTTCACTTAAAGGCATTCACTTTAAGTCCATTTTACAATATGTGTAAGCTGATCATAAGACGATTGGCCCCTGGGAACAGATACTCTAAAGGCCCCATCACCTACACAGAAGCAAGACACAGAATCTAGAGCTTTTAGTTGGTGTTGTTTTGTGTATTTCTTTGTTGTCGTTTTGTATATTTTGTCAATATTTATTATGTGTTTATTTATACAATGTATATACTTTGATCATCTGAATCTGTAAACTAACTTAAGATGTCAGATCAATCTAATGGAGTACAAATTACAATATTGCTATAAAGTAGCATGAAAAGAAAATACTCAGGTGAAGTAGAAATGTGCTTTACTGCATTTCACAACTGTCAACCATTGTTATTAAAACAAATGATTTAACACTCAAGTCAAACAATGTATTCAGCAATGTTGCATCAAAAAGCAGCATTTCTCACGCCACTGTTCCACATATAGAAGTAGAACAGTGTGTGTGTGTGTGTGTGTGTGTGTGTGTGTGTGTGTGTGTGTGTGTGTGTGTGTGTGTGTGTGTGTGTGTGTGTGTGTGTGTGTGTGTGTGTGTGTGTGTGTGTGTGTGTGTGTGTGTGTGTGTGTGTGTGTGTGTGTGTGTGTGTGTGTGTGTGTGTGTGTGTGTGTGTGTGTGTGTGTGTGTGTGTGTGTGTGTGTGTGTGTGTGTGTGTGCCCCCCATCAATCCAACACCGCTCCATCCAACCCACAGACACATTTTCTTTTCCATTACGTTGGACCAGGATCAGGACTTCCTGGAAGAAGAGGTCTTATATCTCAATAGAATCTTCCTGGAATATTAAAGTAGAAAATCATTTGTTAAAATAAATGCTGGAATATTCCTTTATTCCACTACTGCAAGTAATACAGTTCTGCTGTATGTATGCTGTTGATGAGGGCTTTCGTCAAATTCACATTGGTTGGAATAGTATAAGGTGTGCGTTCAAACAGAGGGCAGGAGGCAGCCGTCCATCTCTATTCGGATGATGTGGGACCTCGGAAAAGCTGCCATTCATATTATGTCCACAGAGTGACGCTAGTTCCACACAGAAATGACTAGAAATGTGAAATATTCACAACAGCTGTTTCACATAAGCACTTTTTTTGCCCTAAGTAAATATGACTTTGAAATCTTTCATTTTTAATCTGTTAAAAACAATACTAAATCTTTATGAATTAATTGTTGTATTTATTTTTGGAGAAATCATTTTAGATTAAAAAACAAACAAATCAATTATATCACCCTCATTTTCTATTATAATATACCAGTGTGAGATGGAAACCTATGAATGGCACAGCTGAGCTTTAAACAGAAACCGATCACATCTTAACTTTGATCAAGATGTCGCCAAATGAATACACATTCACCTGTTACAGCCATGATTCTGGTTCATCAGCTCCCGTCTGTCTTCTCCCGTCTGTCAGCAGTGTGTGTGACACGAGGGATTTGATGTATCCACCGTCTATTTATAACACACGGAGCAGGTGTGCCGATACACAGAGGCAAAGTGATTGGCTGGATCTTCAGAGGACTTGTGTAAATACATGCATACACACCAACATGCATTAATCTATGAAACCCTTTTAATGCCTAAAGACACAGGCATGCATCTCCATATGTGTATAAGACAAAAGCATTCCAATGCTTGTATACGTTCAGACAACAAAAGATGTGTACAGCTTGCCTCTGGCACACACACCAACATCCAAACACTCATTTCCATCCAGGCAATCCAAACACATTGCTCTTCACGATATCCACGTCTTCTCCCCTGAAGGGAGAGCAGAGCAACACTCAAATGATTTACAGCACTCAACTTTTCATCACATCTTGTTTTAATGCAAACGCTCCACAGGCACCATGGAAACAACTGTTCCGATAACTACCTGTAACCATATTGTATTAAACAGAGAACTACCTAACCTGCCACCATATAGTATGTCCCCAACATGAGGTCAGAGTCATGCCTAATGTACCCACAGTCGTTTTATTACCTCAGAGAAAAGGGAACAGCGTTTCATGAGAAAAGGGAAATGGGAGGAAGATAACCGTGTTTGCATGACTTGCATGACTCAAAAAGGTCCTATTAATGAACGACAAAACATGTATGCAAAAATAATTAATCAATGATAATTAATCAACAGAGATCTTGCACTGTATTCATTTCTTTAAACAATAATCTGCAATATTCTAGTATTGGTCCAAATGGTGATATTGGACGTTGGAGTCAGAGTGGTTTGGCCTGTTTGAAGCTTGTACTTTCAAAATGCGGCCTGTGTTGAATTTGTATCATCATAGCATCCCGATTCCATAAGAAACTAGATCCACTTATGGCTGGTGACTTTGAAGTGTGCTTGTAAACTGGCTATTTATGAAATAATTTAGTCGTATGCCTCATTTGCATAACGCTCTCAATTGTGGGGTATCAAATTGCTAATCCGACAGTCAACGATGACCGGTTCACAGGAGAGGAAGTCTGAGCAGAGGTATTGGATACCACCCCCAAAGGCCAAATTGTTGACAGATTCAAAGTCATGTGGTTCTGAGATTGGTTCTGTCTGTGACCAATTGGAAATAAGGTTGTTTAAGGTAAGAACATTTTTCTATTATAGAAATATGTTGATTGGTCCAACTCCACAACCACCCTGCTTTGTTGTGAAAGTCATCAACTCAGAGAAGCCAGAGAAGAGTCCGGAGAAGCGTCCGGAGAAGCGTCCGGAGAAGCGTCCGGAGAAGCGTCCGGAGAAGAGTCCAGAGAAGCGTCCAGAGAGGCGTCCAGAGAGGCGTCCAGAGAGGCGTCCAGAGAAGCGTCCAGAGAAGCATCCAGAGAAGAGTCCAGTGAAGCATCCAGAGAAGAGTCCAGAGAAGCGTCCAGAGAAGCGTCCAGAGAAAGCGTCCAGAGAAGAGTCCAGAGAAGCGTCCAGAGAGGCGTCCAGAGAGGCGTCCAGAGAAGAGTCCGGAGAAGAGTCCGGAGAAGCGTCCGGAGAAGAGTCCGGAGAAACGTCCGGAGAAGCGTCCGGAGAAGAGTCCGGAGAAGCGTCCGGAGAAGCGTCCGGAGAAGCGCCCGGAGAAGCGTCCGGAGAAGCGTCCGGAGAAGAGTCCGGAGAAGCGTCCGGAGAAGCGTCCGGAGAAGAGTCCGGAGAAGCGTCCGGAGAAGCGTCCGGAGAAGAGTCCGGAGAAGAGTCCGGAGAAGAGTCCGGAGAAGCGTCCGGAGAAGAGTCCGGAGAAGCGTCCGGAGAAGCGTCCGGAGAAGCGTCCGGAGAAGCGTCCCGAGAAGCGTCCCGAGAAGCGTCCGGAGAAGCGTCCAGAGAAGCGTCAATCAATAACATGACAAGAAGAAAATGGGGGAAAACAAGACAGTGTCGATTTCAAAACTATAAAACAATAAAAGAAGGCTGTGCAAGTGTTTTACGAAACAGTAAATATATTAACGATGATAGTTAGACCGCCAAAAACTCACTTTATTAGAAGTTATTATGATTGTATTAATCTTACAAGAGAAAAGCTTAATTCAGATGCATACAATGCACCATGATTAGTATAGAGTAAATCAGATATATGTTTGTGTACTCTTACTTTCACCTAATTACTTATTTTCCCCAGCAAATGTCAGTGTCTTCATCTATGGGGTCCCATTTTGCCCAGCAGGTGGTGCAATAACCTTGACATTAAACTTTCTTGAATGTTTGATCTTGTTCTACAGAAAATGTTTGACTTGAGGCAAAAAAGGGTCAACACAAGTGGAGAGTCCATATAATAGCCGTAAAAGACGACATATTTGACCATGTGTTGAATAACTCAAATGATTTACTGTCTATTATTGTTGATGTTACATATTGAAATAAAAAAACAGATGATTGTGTTTCTTTATGCTCAGCCTAATGACAACACAGTGTAGGCACGCTTGATGCATGCTGCCACACACTTCTTACAATCCTTTTAAAAGTGAGCAGCACAAAGATTTCTAGTACTGATTACTGTAACTATATGCACGTTGGGCACGTTATTGATTTATTTGCAGACTCAAATATCGGCATTACTAGCTATACAGATGTTTGAATTCATTTTTAAAAGTGTCAGGCTTCACATCTATGATCAGTGTTGGTATGCTATGATGTGAATCACTGCAAATTGTCTATACTTATGAATATCAGTATTCCTTGTGTCACTTGTAAAGCAATGCCCCGCCCCCTGTGTTGTTCCACTGATTATGGTCGGCTTGGTATTGGGAAAACATGCAGAGTGGAATGAGAAGCACAACAAAGTTAGTCGAGGCCTATCTGTGACAGACAGTCTTTAAGGCCTATACATTGCTCTAAAAAGGAAGCTCACCGTGCCGCAGCACAATATCTTCCTTCTTATGGTTGAAATGTCGTGTCAATAGAAAACAGACAAGCTTTTTAGACGATTAGGATTGTTTTGTAATCCTCCTAATTCATTAACAAAATGTTTCATTGTTCTTTTGGCCCTAAACTCTTAGGTTCTCCTCCTGCAGTCCCCAAGGCAAGCAAGCTAGGAACCTTATCACTTGGGAATGTAAATGTGTGTTGCTGTTAGTGCAGCAGGAGACCCCTCCAATGCAATTCATGGTTGGATATAGAAAGGCTTGGAGAGTAACAGATTCCATAATCAGGATACAAAAAAGGTAACTGTATTCTCTTACAGTAACATACAAAAAGATGTAATCAGATTACTGTTACTTTAAAAAACTAAATGGGGGATTACAATGTTACAAAGACACTAAAAAGATAATTTAGTGTCTGTTGTAAAATGATCAGATGTTATCTCTGTAGCTGTGCTGTTCTGTTCTCTAATACTTTAAGTGTGAACATATACGCCTACTGCCTGAATCTGCTGTATGGTTTTCACTTGCTTTTCTTCTTTTGATCTGTTTTTAATTCAGTTGGTGAACCTACGTTCATAAAATAATGTGTGTGAGCTTAACTGTGTGTATTCAACTAAAATTGAGCATTTTCTGTCAGCTCAGATTTTATTTCTGCTTTTTTAAACTGTAGTATGTGCTCATGTGTTTCATTGTTGGTGTACTGTTTTACCTGCGGGAACTTAGTTTTATATTTTGATACTTAGATTAGGCTACTGATTACTTTTTTTTTTTTAAAGGGTAACTGTAACGGAATATATATTTTTAAAGTCACCCTGCCAGCACTGGGGAGTATCGCTTTGCCTATTAAGATGTAGCACTAGCAATGTATCACTTCTAGGTAATAACATGTCTATGATGTTCAAGTGAACACATATTTTACCTAGATTTTTGATAGACAAAGAGCTTTGTTCACACGAACACATCTCACTTCTCCTTCTCATATTTTAAGATCCCGCAGCGTGGTTCTGTCAGAGATTGGGCAGAGATGTGATAGTGTGGCTGTTTGTGGCGACATCGACACAGTATGACGTACTTCATAGGTTTCAGTGCTGACATACTCATACACTTTTTATAATCACACATCCTTTCTTTTTTTACTTTATTTATTTGATATATTTTGCTTTATTTTACCATCACTTTTGACAGGCCCTCTGTTTCCTCCTAGCCAGGAATCTCCCCTCCCTCCCTCCCAAAAAGAACAATATAAATACATGATCATATTTAATATTCACCCACTTAAACACTAAAAATAATTGTGGATGTGACTGTTTTTCTTAAGTGATCAATTCAAAAGAAATCAGTAAATAGTGAACCACCTGGTCACCGTTACCAGACATAGTCGACAGGATCACCGAGCACATATATGAAATATGACATCCATATCAAAGTCAAAGGTGACATATCTAAAGCAGAAATGATGTGTATATACTACAGTTGTTTCTGCTGACAGCCAACATTTAAATAGAAAGAGACAATAATAAGAGTAAGAATGTTTAAAAGGCCTCTCAAGGCCCAAACAAAGGAGAAAATGAAATCAAGCTGTGTCATCATCGCTTTTTATAATGGTTAATTACTAACTTAGAACATATAGGTGCAACTTTGAACATAGGTGTTATATTAGGACACTGCAACACGATTTGATTCACGACAGTGCTTTTATGCACACCATATGTTTACACTGTTACTATATACACATAGTTCTTTCGGCAAAATTATATTAAACGTAGATTTATGGTGATGAATATTAATATAAGGGGCATTTCAAGTTGTGTTGTACTTCTTTTAATTTCACTGATTCCTATTCTCCTTCTGGTCCTTTTTATCAACCATTCTTTTCAAGGGGTTGACATGAGCTCATGTGATTGGTCAAGAAGCGTTTCCCTCTTAAAGGTAGGGTAGGTAAGAATGGAGAAACCAGCTCGAGCGCGCTAGAACTTGAAAGTACACAGCCGGAAAAAAATCTGCCACTTCCTTCAGACTTCCTTACAGAGCCCCTCCTCCAACACACACAAACACGCACATGACCAATGAGGGCACGAGGTAAGTTTGTGCACAGATGGAAGGCTGACAGGCAGGTAGGCCATCCAGTTATTTTAGCCGGGCCGGCTCAAATGATTGGTCGTGCTTTTTACAGCACCACGGCTTCCACAGATGACATTTTTTTATGTATTTATTGTCCAAGCATTTAATATATTCATTGCTTCAGGATGTTAAGAGCATTCCATGGAATATCACAAAAAGTGTTTCTGAGGTAAATTACCTTCCCTACCTTTAATATAAAATGCATTATTATTATTATTATTATTATTATTATTATTATTATTAATGGGCCACCAATGCCTTGTCAGTTAGATCACCTCCTCATTTTTCAGTCAGATTAAGGCTAAATATACAGCCTCCACAAACATACTGCCTGTTTATGACCATGGCTTACAGTATCTATCTATCTATCTATCTATCTATTAATCAATCAATACATTTTATTTGTCAGATGAAATCAAGTTGGAACATTTCCATTAAATAGTATCCCACCAGTGCATTCAGTTCACCTTTTGGGACACACAGTCTGTCCAGAACATGATGCCAAATGTCTGTTGCTCTATTTGACTACGCACATGTACTGTAAGGCCATGACATAATGTGTCTCTTACTACTGTAAAGAGAATTATATTACGTTTCAGTGTCTTCTTTCTTTTTTATTTCTGTGTGTCTTTGCTTTTGCTATTTTTGTAATAATCTGCCTCTTTGCATGGCTTTCATTTTAACATAGTTTTAGTTATTTATACATGCCACCGTTCTTGTCTCTGCATTTTGGTTCCTACCCCATGTTGCCAATTAGATATAATGATACTGAGGACTCAAATTAAATTATATTTAGTAGAATAACTGTTTTGGATTGACTTTTCTTGTATATAACGCTCTTTATTGTGTTAATAATAATAATTTGTTTAACTCTAACTATCTGTTTCTCTTCCTTGTATTTGGGGTTCTGTTTCTCCCACTCAAACACAATTCATGACTCTCTAAGTTTAGTATTCAGCCTTTCTTTAAAATACACTGGTGAACATAAAGTAATAGTTAAGTTATTATGTTTCTATTGTATTTGAATTGGATTACATTTTTGACGTACTTTGTAACCAAACAGAGTTTATATGGTTTGTGCATGCTCCTGCATTCATCATTATTTCAATATTACATGTAAACAACACAAAGTATTTTGGAATGCATAAAATCAGGACACCGGTGTTGTCTTTGCTGATGCTTTATTGGCAGATTTAGTAACGATGAAGAAAGAAGCAAAGTAAAAGGTTTGATTATGAAACACAATTATCACACACATATTGGATTACATCTGAGGATTAACATAATTATTTTTGCAAACAAAGATAGGGAAACAGGCTAGAACATATCAGGTCAAGTGCTGAACTAACCCCGACTACTTCTGCCCAGTGTCTCCAAGCAGGACCCCATTTCTAGAGTAAAAGACCTTGGCCAAGGACGGACTCATAGGGGAGGGTATGTATTCCTGACATTGCTGACCACCAAGACTTGGTGCACACTTTGCTTCGTAGGAGTAGAAGAGGGTACCATGATTTAACATGCAAGAATCTCTCACCACAGCCCCGGCTCGCAAAACAACTGAACACTTGCCCAGCAGATCACTATTCCAGTAACTATCCTCATCATAAACACGAAACACCAGTTTACTTGCAAAGTTGATTGTGACGGATCCAAATTGAAATGTCTCCGGCCATCCAGGATTGTCATTGTTACCGATGATGGCAGTGCGCTTAGTCTGATCCCCAAATGTCACCTCCACTGAGCCATCTGTCTCAGTACACACATCACCATACAGCCCTATAGCATAGAGTCTAAAGACCTTCAACGTTGCAAGACCTTTCCCAACCGGACAGCAGTTTGACCTAAGATTCTGATTGCTGTTGCAAACACAAGCACAAGGATCCCTCTTGTTGGCTCTGTGGCCAATCTTACAGGTTTCAGAGCATTGACTCAACACTGCGTTGTTCTTAATGTACTTCTCCACCTCCTGCTTCAGTCCGGCCCTGGCAGGATGATTCTCTGGAAGTATCGTGTGCAGAGGCCTTAAGTTGTATTTGATCACATCAGGTGTGCTTTTCAGTGAGTCAACCCAGTGGTTGTAGACAGAAGGATTTGATTGGTCATTAAAGAGCACATCAGCATCAATTTTGTCTCCACCAACGACCTCTGAGATACGCTCACTAAACTCGATACTGAAACTGTGGCTATGGCCGATCTTTTTCTTCTTACCCTGACAGTTTTTGATCATGCTCTCAATGCTGGCAGTCTTTTTAAAACTAGCAGAAGCCTCGACTTCCAAGCAGTCTTTTACTTCGGTTGCTGTTAGTCCTTTCATTGATGCCTCGCAGGTCTTGACAGAAGTGACTGCTTTTATTTTGCCTCCTAGGGACACTTGTGTGATGAAATGTGTACCATATGTGTCAATCAGCTCGTGATACGAAGGATTTGAGTTCACGGCTGATTGAAATGCACGACTCAGTGGAGGTTTGTCTTCCAGTCTATAGCTGTGAACGAAAGAAAGTAAATACATTTGTGACAGTGGTTCACAGTCCCATTTCATTCAAAACACTGTTCATGTTGCTTGCCATTTTTGCCAATTATCCAGAACAATATACATCAGAGCATGTTTCAGTAAAATTACTGACTAGGTACATTTCAGAGTTAAAGCCTAGAGGACGAATATCAGTCCACACACTTACCCGTAGAAGCGACAGTCGACAGAATGGCTGAAGAAGGTGTAGCGGTCTTTTTTCGACTTCTGGATGGCAAATGTTGCTTCTTTGGAGTGGGAACCCCCAAAGCCAACACCAAGACTGACAGAAGGGTCTACAGGGAGTTTAAGGCCAATTTTCCAATCATTGGACACCGATGACGTGCTGTCATTGACGAAAGTTTCGACCGAATCGTAGAGTAGGCTGGAGACATGTAGATTGCACTTTGGGTAGATTCTCCAGTCGATCACGGTGGCTGGGACCTTCTGTTTCTCTCTGTTCGCTATGCTGTTGCTGTAAAGCCTGCAAGTGCCATTACCAAGATTCCATGTTTCCATGTCAATGACATAGGCCCCTTTCCGCTTCATTGTGACGATGTCGAAGCCTTCTCCACCCAGATTGTAACCTGGGACAAATTCCGCCTTTGCACACTCCTGGGGTGTCCCGATGTAGCTTACACCTGCTGACAGACACAGAGGACTCCATAACCCACACAGGAGCAGGAGAGGCCACAGCCTTGCCATCTGTATGGAATAAATAGAAAGGAACATAAGACACTGAATCAGTCAAATAATGTACTTTTGAAATGTTCAAAATGTCAGTGTAAATCGGACCTAAAGACCTACAAATGATTCCACTCAAACTATTAGATTCATGGGGAGAACTCAGGGGTCTTACCGTGAATGCTGACAGCAAGCTCTGTTCAGTAGCTCAGAATATCTGCCCCAACTTATAGTTTAATGTGGAGGAGGAGTCTTGATTGCCTTTGTGATCTCACAGATATTATGTATACAGTAAGTGTGCATGTATGTGCGAGTGTGTTTCTGCATGTGAGCTTGTGACTTGTTGAATGCACTTTAGTGAATGGCACATTTAGTTTTCCTGCCATTAAAAAGGATATATAGAATTGGTTGAATCTCACATTTTAGAGCAGGATATTTGAGCATAACATGAATAGATATTGTGAACTTTTTGTCAAACAAGTGCATTATATCCTATTTTTCCAAATATACACTGAACAAAAATATAAATGTAACACTTTGTTTTTGCTCCCATTTTTCATGAGATGAACTCAAAGATCTAAAACATTTTCTATATACACAAAATAACCATTTCTCTCAAATATTGTTCACAAATCTGAAAATATCTGTGATAGTGAGCACTTCTCCTTTGCCGAGATAATCCATCCCACCTCACAGGTGTGGCATATCAAGATGCTGATTAGACAGCATGATTATTGCACAGGTGTGCCTTAGGCTGGCCACAATAAAAGGCCACTCTGAAACATGCAGTTTTGCTTTATTGGGGGGGTCTGGGGGGGGTCCGAAAACCAGTCATTTGCCTCACGCAGTGCAACACATCTCCTTTGCATAGAGTTGATCAGGTTGTTGATTGTGGCCTGTGGAATGTTGGGCCACTCCTCTTCAATGGCTGTGCGAAGTTGCTGGATATTGGCAGGAACTGGAACACGCTGTCGTATACGCCGATCCAGAGCATCCCAAACATGCTCAATGGGTGACATGTCCGGTGAGTATGCTGGCCATGCAAGAACTGGGATGTTTTCAGCCTCCAGGAATTGTGTACAGATCCTTGCAACATAGGGCCGTGCATTATCATGCTGCAACATGAGGTGATGGTCGTGGATGAATGGCACAACAATGGGCCTCAGGATCTCGTCACGGTATCTCTGTGCATTCACAATGCCATCAATAAAATGCACCTGTGTTCGTCGTCCATAACATACGCCTGCCCATACCATAACCCCACCACCACCATGGGCCACTCGATTCACAACATTGACATCAGAAAACCGCTCACCCACACGACGCCACACACGCTGTCTGCCATCTGCCCTGAACAGTGAAAACCGGGATTCATCCGTGAAGAGAACACCTCTCCAACGTGCCAGACGCCATCGAATGTGAGCATTTGCCCACTCAAGTCGGTTACGCCGACGTCAGGTCGAGACCCCGATGAGGACGACGAGCATGCAGATGAGCTTCCCTGAGATGGTTTCTGACAGTTTGTGCAGAATTCTTTGGTTATGCAAACCGATTGTTGCAGCAGCTGTCCGAGTGGCTGGTCTCAGACGATCTTGGAGGTGAACATGCTGGATGTGGAGGTCCTGGGCTGGTGTGGTTATACGTGGTCTGCGGTTGTGAGGCCGGTTGGATGTACTGCCAAATTCTCTGAAACGCCTTTGGAGACGGCTTATGGTAGAGAAATGAACATTCAATTCACGGGCAACAGCTCTGGTGGACATTCCTGCTGTCAGCATGCCAATTGCACGCTCCCTCAAAACTTGCCACACCTGTGGCATTGTGCTGTGTGATAAAACTGAACATTTCAGAGTGGCCTTTTATTGTGGCCAGCCTAAAGCACACCTGTGCAATAATCATGCTGTCTAATCAGCATCTTGATATGCCACACCTGTGAGGTGGGATGGATTATCTCGGCAAAGGAGAAGTGCTCACTATCACATTTTTTCAGATTTGTGAACAATATTTGAGAGAAATGGTTATTTTGTGTATATAGAAAATGTTTTAGATCTTTGAGTTCATCTCATGAAAAAATGGGAGCAAAAACAAAAGTGTTGCATTTATATTTTTGTTCCGTGTATGTTGACTTAAAAACGCAGTTATCATCCAGCATTCAGTTAGTATACCCATATCAACACATTTGAAGGTATGTAGGGCCTACTAAGTTTAATTTCATTTTTTTTCAAATGTTTCACATGATAATGATTATCTGTCTCACCCCCCTAACCCCTATTCTTATTAGCAGAAAATCCTCTCCAGACCCTTCAGGTTTTGAGGCTGATGCTCGGCATCTGGAAGCTTCAGCTCCCTCCACAGATTTTCTATAGTCTTAAGGTCTGGAGACTGGCTAGGCCCCTCCATCACCTAAATACGCTTCTTCTTTAGCCACTCCTGTGTTGCCTTGGCCGTATGTTCAGGGTCATTGTCCTGCTGGAAGACCCCTCCATGACCCATGTTCAGTGTCCTGACTGAGGGAAGGAGGCTATCGGCCAAGATTTTCACACTACATGGCCCCGTACATCCTCTCCTCGATGCAGGGAGTTGTCCTGTCCCCTGAGCAGGGAAACACCCCCAAAGCATAATGTTTCCACCTCCATGGTGAGAAGTTGTCTCCTTCTCACCATGCTGCTTTCTGATGGTCTTGTAGCCAGTCCCAGCCTTGTGCAGGTCTACAGTCTTGTCCCTGAGGTCCTTAGACAGCTCTCTAGTCTTGCCCATGGTGGAGAGGTTGGAATCGGATTGATTGATTCTGTGGACAGGTGTCTTTTATACAGGTAACAAGTTGATATGAGGAGTACTTTTTTAATTAAAGGAAGAGGACTTATGTAACCCGTCTGTGGGAGCCAGAATTCTTGTTTGTTGCAAGGGGATCAAATTCTTATTTCCCACAATTAATTATATGATGTACATTTCTGGATATTCTTTTTGATATTCTGTCTCTCATTAGTGAGAGAATCATACCATTCAAATTATAGACTGTTCATTTCTTTGTAAGTGGTTAAACTTACAAGATCGGCAACGGATCAAATAATTATTTCCTTCACTGGATACAAACAAAGGAGTCGGACAGAAGAATACAAATATGATTAAAAACACACAAATTGGCAATTAAGAGTCCTCAATGAACCTAAACTGCATATGTTTGGGACTGTGGAAGGACCCCACACTGGCATGGGGATAGAACCTTCTTACACAAAATGTTCCTTCTGAGGCCACAGAGCTGAGCCCAGCTGTTGTCCTCATCATAAAGATAAGATGGAGGTCGACAGGAAGACTCCTGTCAACCTCCATCTTTATCTTCTGCAATATCTTCTGCAATTGAAGAAAAATAAGAACATGGCATAACTAGCTATTGGATCTTCCTCATATTCCTCTTTTCTCCTCATTTCTGAAATTCATTTGGCAGCACCACTGAATATTCCGGGCTTTCACTATACCAGTCACGTTTTAGTTTTGTACCTACTTAATTTTCAGAAGTTTGTTTCAATTTTGGATGTATTTTTGATTTATTGCAAAAAGAAAACAAGCATGAAATCCAAGGGTCATTTGTATAGGCAGATGTGATTGGTGATTGGACAAATAACATAATGGATTACAACCCTTAACACTAAGTAATAGTGATTCATAATGGAAAAATAAACTAATTGTGATTTTAAAGGACAACAATCATCTCCATTGACAAACAATATCTACCCTCATATTCTAAATAATGTTTAAAATAATAACCTGTGCTTAAAAAGCAACAACATGTGTTATCTGAACACAATCTTTTGTACTGTTTGAATGGTAAACTATCACAGCAGCAGTGTGTTGCTGTTCCCAGACCAAAATGTCACACATTTACTATTGGTTCAGTGGATGTATCCGGTTTATCTGACACATTTCTCACTGTGTGTCATGTGGTGAAGCTCTTTTACTTGAATGAGGAAGCGTCGTTTTCCAGCAGCTTGAGCGAAGTAAAAACACCATATATGGAAATGGCCATGTTGGTATTTTGTCATTAAGTTACTCTGACCCATACTGCCTTTACTTGTTTAACTCTTAAACTCTACATTATTTATACTTACAAAAATACTGTTAGGAAGCCACTTTTAACACCTTGATTTGAACAGTTATCCCCAATATAGTCAATATTTGACCTCTTAAAAACATCCAAAACCAGCGATGATTTATATATCTAGTGGGATACATATTGTACTATATATGGCAGTTTATCATTTTAAATAAATGTGACCAATTTCCTTTTTTTGGCAGTCTGTATCTTTTCATCCTACAGTTGTTCTTTCCCATTCCTATTTGTAAAATAATTTATAATAAGGTTTTACAATAAATGCCACTTTGTATTTTAAAGGTCCCATGTCATGGCCATTTCTACTGATCATAGTTCCATTGTTGAGGTCTACTAGGATAGCTTTACATTGAGCAATGTTCCAAACTCACATTGGTTTCTCACAGCATCTCTGTATAGTATGTGTATTCACTCTGTCCTCAACGGCTTGTTGGACCTCCTGCCCCCCCCCTCCCTGTGAGCCCAGTGTGCTCCGATTGGTCGGGACGTTGCGAGGCTCTTTGCTGCTGAGAGCTGCAGATACAGCGAGAATGAGCGAAACTCATCCTGAGCACACAAACACTCACAGCCGAAGTAAAAACAATAAGTGTGGCTTGATATTGAGAAAGAAAAAGGTTTATAACGCTGTGAGAACGGGTTTGCGGAGAGCATTCCTCCGCCATCCCAACTCGTCTATTACCAGCGTTCAGGGAGCTCTATGCAAGTCAATGGGACTCCCTGTTAGTTAGCTAAGGGGTCCTGGTGTGGGAGGAGCCCCGCGGATTGGTCCATTTGAGCCAATCCGGTCATTTGTTGTTGATCTGGGTGTTCACACGTCACAGAACCCAGGAAGCAAACAATGGAAAAAGAGAAATGTCCAACGAGGCGTTCTGGGGCAGCAGAGACAGGTCTTTTCTGTGTTAGAGTTTTACTCGCTACATGGTGGACTTCGAGGGTGTGTGACTCTGCAGACCGTTTACATGCAGAAACACCTTCATAACACAAGGGGACAGGTGATAACCGGGAAAGCATGACATGGGCCCTTTAATGTGATGTATGTCACTACATGTCACTTTTATCCTAAGTGACTCACATACTCAATACTGTGGGCAATCCCCACAGGAGCACTTTGGGGTGAAGTGTCTCAGGGACACAACGACATGCTGACTGCAGTGGGGTTTGAACCTGTGACCCCCTGATCCGAACACCAACACACCAGTCCACTGCGCCACAGCCTCCCATTGAGAGTTATAATCACAGGTGTGACTTTGAAACAAAAACAGTCACCTTACGAGATGCATGCACGACTTCCTGGGTCACATGATGGAGCCGTGCACTCTCTCTCAGCTGCAGGTTTGCAGCTTTTTATTGTTTCTCATCTGACGTGTTCCACACCTCGCCCTTTGTGGTCAACGTCTTTCATTTTTCAACAAATCTTTTTTTGGTGAAGCCTCTGAAATTATTAAATTAGTTTAATCAATCGTAACAACAAACTAAAAGCTTTATTTATGTAGCTTGCTTACTGTGGCTTGTTAATGCATACTTAAGTAAGTACGTAAGTACGTGTGTTAACTAAAACCCTAAACTCTTGTACTGTGGCTATTTTTTAAAACACTTTTAGTTTATTTCTGAGGGTTGCTCTTCCATGGTTTTTATGTTATATACTGAAGTTGAAGAAGTACTTGTTCCCATGCTCAATGCATTATTTCACTTCCTACTTTCGGTCAGATATATGAAAGCTTCAAACACTGTGGCAAAACAGTTTGGATCAAGAAACCAAAGAAAATGTCAATGCGTTTGCTCTCTCAATCTCTTGAATGTGAACATATCTGACTTCTCTGCTAATCTATCACAGTCCACGATGCTTTTAAACTTCTGAAATTGCAAAAAGACTTGTGTAGTGTGAATGTCATAGCACTTAATTAACACAGAGCAACATTACATGACCAGGTTATTTAAGGGCTTGTGTTAGTAACAACAACACATACTGTTTAAGCAAATATCTGATTACTTTTAAGGAGATATTTTTAATAAAAATTAAATTTTAATGATATATACTTATATTAACAAAAGTATAAATACTCATCAAAATGGTAATCTTCCTAAAAAATGTATATTTAATTATTGAATAATAATGTTTGATGTACAGGTAGTTAAGGTGCATACTGCTAGGTAGCTTGTGAAATTCTCTCCTGAAATCTGTGAAGCCTTACAGTATGTTAACCTGTCTATAATAACACATCATTCATCTGCAAAAATAAAATAATATATTAAAAAGCACAATATTTCCCTATAAATGAGAGGACATAGCAGGAAGCAATATGTAAAGTACCTCAGAATTATACTTAAGTATGGGACTCGAGTAAATGTACTCTGTAATTTAGTTTGCTGTTCAGATACACTATGTATTTGTCTAACTTGTGATTTGAGTCAGTATTTGGTCATGTGTTCCTTCCTTATGATGGCTACAGTCCTTTGAAGAGTTAGATCAAATCAAGTGTGTAAAAGTCATGTTGAACTAAGGGGCACGGGCAGGCGTTAACAGGAAGTAGAGCAGGTTGTCCATCGATGGGAAGATCCAGCCTGCATGTTGTGTGACCTTGGACAAGAAACTGAACCCCAAAAGGCCCTGAAGGCTGGACATAAGTGTTAGAGAGTGTCTACAAATATTATTTAACAGGGTCCTATTGTGCTTTTTGGGGTTTTCCCTTTCCTGTAGTGTGTTATAGTTGTCTCCCACACACCCCCCCCCCCCTGTCTGAAACGCCTCCGTTGGACTCCTTTGTTGCTTCCGTAACATAACGACCTCACCATGAATCACTTAAGCTTCTATAGTAGGGGGGGGAAGAGATGCTGCAGCACAGGCAGTATGATAAAAAGAAAGAGCTTTTTAAACATTAAAGCATGGAGACATGTCCCAGTAGAGACACTAAATACTCATGTGAAATATAGACCTGAAAATGAGCATAACAGATTTAAATCAGACCCTGATAGACCTCTGGCAAAATCCAAGTCTTTCTACCATCCAGTTACACAACATCTATGCACTCTCCTCCTCCTGTAGTTATTGCAGACAGGGTTTCCTCTCACAGCGTCTGTGTTCATAACATGGAGATGTTCTTCCTCTGCTGCTGCTCCTCTAGTATTACAGACAGCCCCATCTCTTTTCTGATGATGTGCAACCTCTGAATAGTTGCAATTCATATTATTACCACAGAGGGGCTCAAGATCCATGTTGACATTCGTAGAAAAGTGACATATTTACAACAGCTGCACCCCAAACTAAAGACATTCAGTATATAACAATTTCCTGATCAATGGGGATCAATAAAGCATCTATCTATCTCTCTATCTCTCTATCTCTGTTCCCAGAATGTAATTTTAAATTTGATATATAGATATCTGTTTGGACAGTAGAGTTTTTGTCCAAAGGAGGTGAGGTGAGTAAAGAAACTCACCTCTGTTTTAATGCACTTATTTTAAGTCGCATTGTAAGCTTAACCTTATTGAAAATGTACGTTATGTCATAATGTTTATTTGATTTGAATCATAAACTGATCCCATAAACCAGGGGTGTCAAACTCAAATAAACAGTGGGCCAAAATTAAAAAATGGGTACTAGTCGAGGGCCGGACTGGTTCAATGTTTATTGCAAAACTTATTGAAATGAACTTATTGCACATATTAAACCTGGAACTAACAAAGCTTAAATGATTGCCTATAAAAACAACATTAAACATTAAATAATCAGTTGCATTAATTTCTTATGGCTCGATCTGCAGCTTTTCCAGAGTCATTTCTTATGATTACATTTCCCCACAGGCCAACAGCAGCTTCAACAAAACTATTCCCCTCAAAGAGAAAACCAAACATGCCCTGTTCTCGTGAGAGAGAAAGTGCAGAAGGAAACATCCATTGAAACTCAGTGTGCTGCTCTGTGATGCTAGTTCAAGCCAGATACTTGGCGTCTCATCTTGGGTGCAAGTTCATCAATGTTTGGGCTCAGGCTCTGAGCTGAGGAGACCCTCAGGATTGAGTGAAGGTGTGCGTGCAATATACCAGCGGGCCAGATCTAATAGTAATTAGAAAATATCCTGCGGGCCGAAATTAAATCCACCACGGGCCTGATTTGGCCCCCGGGCCTTGAGTTTGACACATGTGCCATAAACAAATACATTTAAACAAACACATTACAGCTATGATTCTGGTTCATCAGTCTGTCTTCTCCCGTCTGTCAAACACAAGCTTCTGAACTTGAGCAGTGTGTGTGACACGAGGGAATTCATGTATCCACCGTCTATTTATAACACACAGAGCAGGTGTGCCGATACACAGAGGCAAAGTGATTGGCTGGATCTCCAGAGGACTTTGCTTGTGTAAACACACACACACACACACACACACACACACACACACACACACGCACACACACACGCACACGCACACACACACACACACACACACACACACACACACACACACACACACACACACACACACGCACACACACACACTTTACACGGCATTAATGTATGTATGTATGAAACATATTTAAAGTGTCAGTGCCTATACAATATATTACCATGCACACTCAGACAATAAGTGATTGACAGCTTGCTGCTGACACACACACACACACACACACACACACACACACACACACACACACACACACACACACACACACAACACACACACACACACACACACACACACACACACACACACACACACACACACACACACACACACACACACACACAGGAGGAACATACCTGCAACCCTCTGTAAACAGCAGATTTTCTGATCAACACTCAAATGATTTACAGCACACAGGCACCATGGAAACAACTGTTCCGATAACTACCTGTAACCATATTGTATTAAACAGAGAACTACCTAACCTGCCACCATATAGTATGTCCCCAACATGAGGTCAGAGCCTAATGTACCCACAGTCGTTTTATTACCTCAGAGAAAAGGGAACAGCGTTTCATGAGAATAGAGAGTGGGAGGAAGATAACCGTGTTTGCATGACTTTTATTGTGGTTATCTGCACCTACCTTTAGTGAGACTGAAAGCACTGCTGCAGTCTCAAAAAGGAAGTAGGCGAGGCCTTTGTTGACAGCGACAGTGCTGCAAACACATGTTCCAGGAGTTTTTAATTTGTACTTTGTGTGTAATAACGATGAAGCACTGTTGAGAAACAGAGCACGGAACTTGAAGAGAGCACCGTACCTGATGGTTCAAGTGGAAATCTGTTGGAGGGGACTGGTTCCATGGACTGTACTGGATTCATCTTCACAATTAGACAAATCTTTTGTGAATGGTTTTGGCTTATTGTAAAGCTTTTCAATTCAAAGGTTTCTGGTTTTCAATCTGGAGGAACTAAGACTAAGCTATTGTTGACATATCTTGCCTCTTGGATACTGGATCAACCAGATTCAACATCGTGACAATGCCTGTGATCGTACTAGAGGCCAGCGACTTCACCAGTCCCCTTTTCTTGGTACGGACATGGGAGGTCTTATCCGGATGCATCACCTTCAGCCTTGTGGCCTCCCTTGAACCTCCTAACCCTCTGTCCGACCTCAACTCCACATTCAGGATCTTCTGCATGTTCATCTGGTGTTTCTTCTTCACCCTGACGCTCCTCATCCACATTCTCAGCATCATCCAGTTTCACAGCCTTATCCCGGTATCCTGGAAGAACCTCACTATGACGACGGCAGTCTTAGGCGCACTCATGGGTCTCAGTGCCTCTGTGGTTTTCGCCTGGATGGTGATGGATCATGGAGGGAGGCTGACGCACACTGTGGCCGCTGCTGTGGCCTCATGCATCACCTTCCTGGCCTACTCCTCAGAGACGTACGTCCTTCGCACCCAAGCCCATGAACAAAGAGGATACATGGGCAGCAACCCTGGCCTCCTGAAGATACTCCAACTCTGGGGAGGCTGTAACATGATACCCCTGGTTATGGAGGTGGTCCACAGCCAGGGGTCTGCATCGGGACTACCTAGTGAAGTACTAAGTTGGCAGCTGTGGGTTTCCACCGCATTGTACGGAGTCTGTGTTCTCATGTCTCTCGTCACTGTTGTGGTGATATTAGGAGACTTAGCCGGGCGATGTTTTTTACCTTTTGACAAATTATTGGCTGCTTTCAGTATGATTGGGGTGTTGCTCTACATGGTCGCCACGGTGATTTGTTTTACTAAGATCCTGCAGCTGAAAGAACTCGGAGATAGAGCCCCCACTGGAGTGACAGAACTGATTATCATGGAAACAGTGGTTGCCAGTATTACACTGTTAGCTTACACAGTGGACCTCGCCTTCTCTATTAAACTGTTGTGTGACAGGAGTCATGCATAACATAACGAAGTGAATGTATTGCAATATTCAGATGTACAGTCCTGAAAAGTCAAGAAAAAATCATGTCATTGGCAAGTATGTAAAAGTCAAACTAAGTGGACGCTTTTGCTGTAAACTATTGCTGTGTTACCAATGTATATTTCCATATATAAATGGCTAACTTATAAGTCCTGTATAGGTTGTTTATAAAGCAAACTTAAAGACAAAAAAGCTAACAAACTAATAATTTAGCATAATTGATCTGACATGTGAACGTAAGAGGCAGCTATGTATCAGGAAGTAGAGCGGGTCAGCCATCGCATGTTGTGTGACGTTGCTCCTGAAGGATGTACATAAGTATTTGTGTGAAAGAGAATTTGACCTTGATAGACCCTTACCTCTTGCTGTAAACATGCCAGTGTATCTACCGGGACATTTATGGTATAATAAACATGTGTGGACTGACGGCATCCTTGGACATAATAATCTGGTGTATTTTGTGGCAGCTGAACAGCAGTCACCACTGATAAGACTTAAAATATTAAACAGTTGACTGAGGAGTGTATGTCATTCAGAACTAAAAAGTGACACCAAAATCTTCAGGCTAATAACAGGTAATGCTCATGTTAAAGCTCACAAATCAAGCTAGTGTGAATTTAAAGAGGCTCAATGTGAACAGTTGCAATTTACTAACGTGGCAACACTCAATAACGGTATACGTCTACTTAAATCACAGGAGAAATATACCAATTGTTTACCTACAGTACAATATATTGCTCTTGTTTTTATATAATAACAATATGTATTTATTTTTTATTGTGAGGGACTTCAATCAACATTATATGGATTTGCTAATTGACTAAACACGTAGCATAATAAATAGAAAAATATATGTTCCCGTGCTACAGTAGTTTCTGTTTAATGTTTATGTAATTGGCCATGCTATTCACTATTGTAGAATATAATTTTCAAAAATGTACATAGAAATTATGGGAAATGAACCAGCTTAATAATATGAACAAGACTACCACTCCTACTAATAGCCTACTACTAGAACTACTACTACTATTACAACTAATAGATACAAATAAAATAATGAAATGAAATGATAAAAATCCCACAATAACAACAGTACAGAAAAATATAGATTGACTACATTATAATAATACTAATGTTTGTTTAACACAATACATTGAATGTATGAAATTAAGTAAGTTCAATATGTTTGAAGGAATTGCGATCAATTATGAAGTCCTGTAAATGTGCTAACATTGCCTTACCATACTTGCCAACCCTCCCGATTTTCGCGGGAGACTCCCGATTTCACTGCCCTCCCCCAGTTTCCTCCCGGGGTCATATTTCTCCCGCATTTCTCCCGATTTCTGACAAACTCAGATTTACTCAGGACTGTTTCCACTCGGACTTTAATACAGCTACACCATTGTTTGGTTTCCATGGTAGCGCGTCTCTTTAGCAGCGCGCGCAACTGAAAGTCTGAGAGGGTGGGGAAAATAGTCACAGAAAACAGAACAAGAATTGACAACTCTGCTCACTCCTCTCCTTCACATATGCTCCATAAAGGATGGTGCTACAGGCCGCAAGGCAGTGCCCTTACAACTACAATAAGCATGTTAATGTTAATCCAGCTCCGGCGATCCACTAGCACCCCTCCCCCGCGGTGGTTTTGAAATGCTCCCGATTTCTGAGGTCTCAATGTTGGCAAGTATGTGCCTTACTGTATCATTGTGCTTGT
The DNA here is from genome assembly GCF_902827115.2 of Pseudochaenichthys georgianus. Taxonomy (NCBI): domain Eukaryota; kingdom Metazoa; phylum Chordata; class Actinopteri; order Perciformes; family Channichthyidae; genus Pseudochaenichthys; species Pseudochaenichthys georgianus. The sequence continues at coordinate 6,192,109 of NC_047503.1, read as the reverse complement.
TTCTTTGCATTGATAAGCCACTGGGCTGTATTCACATTTCACTCTGTTTACATTCTGACATCTGCCTCATCTACTCAAGGTATTTAAAGAAGCTCTGCCGAGAAATGGATTGGCAACCCAAACCGCCAGCCAGTTATGTTATCCCTCGGCTCGGGCTTGACTACTCTGGTCTGATAAACTGCTGCGTTTTTTTCTTTAAGGACTGAGTGCAGTTAGTCAGTTGTCAACAGGCTGAGCGAGAAAACGAGCCGTAGATACTACATGGTACGTGGAACTGATAATACAAACGTTACTGTTCGTTACCGTGTGGAGAAAAACCATACGACTCGTCTAGGAAGTTCACATTTGTATCAGTATTTCCGTATAAAAATGAAGCGCCCCGGACACGGTAAGCTATCTTTCTCATTTAAAAAAAACATTTAGCGAGTTTAGTGAGATGACTTCGACTAGCAGTGACTTTAAAACACATTTTTAGGAAGCTAGTTGTTTAGGTCCGTCTGTAAAGTGTAATGTATGCTAATAAAACATCTCGTTCATTTGTCGTTGTTGTGGGCTTGTTATTTTACATTCCTAACAGACTGCTTTCACTAGTCGTTGTTTTCCCATTAAATCCTAGAGCACGTTAGCATGCGTATTAGCCGATGCTCCTTCCAACAACACACACATGTGAAAGGCTTGGAATGAGAATGATGGTTTGCCATATTGTCACAATCTATAAATATTGTACATTCATGCCACCTATGGTTTAAAGTATCTAAGTGCATTTAATCTAGAACTGTACGTAAGTACAATGTTGAGGGACTTGTACTTTACTTAAGTATTTCCATTTTATTCTTGTTTGTAGTTCTAGTGTACTACAATTCAGAGGTAAATATTGTCATTTTCCTCCACTACATTTATTGTATACCTCTAGATACTTTTCAGATTTGGATTAATGATAATCAACACTCAAATAAGACTGTAGTAACACCTGGTTTCATTTCACATGATACCAAGCAGTACGTCATTCAAATGAGTTCCACCTTTACCAGCTTTGATAAATACGTGAATGCATCATTCATTATAATCAAAACATACAATAAATATGATTGTGAAATGGGCCAATCTGCATAATGAGTACTGTCATTTTGGTACTTGAAGTATATTTAGATGCCAATACATTTGTACTTTTTACTTGAGTAACATTTTTGAATGCAGGACTTTTACTTGTAACAGAGTATTCCTAGACTTTGGTATTTCTAAAGTACAATATCTGAGTTCTTCTTTCACCTCTTCCTGATAAGAACCTACTCACCAAGAAAAGCATAAACCCTCCCTTATATACTGCCAGTTTTTACGAGTGTGTTTTGCACCGACACCTGTACTTATTTTGTCTTTTCTCTTGCTGATGTGTTTCTCAGAAGCCCCCTTAGCATCATGGACATGTGCAACCTGACTCTGCAGGAGGCAAATGCAAGTCCCAGGCTGGATTGAATGGCACTGAGGATACAAGGTAAGCCTTTGCCAGTACATTTGAACTCATTATTGATCCGTTTCCTGAGCTACAAATGACCTCAGCGAGGGCAAAGTCTAGATACAAGGGAGAGGGAGAACAAACATAGCTCAGAAGAATTAAGATCGGAGCAGGAATTCTACTACTTTCAGGGTGATAAAAGGACACTTAAGGGAAATGCGAAGTCTATATGAAGTGATATTTCTTAACTGAAGTAACACAAAGAGATGGGAGATGTCAACATACTGTGTTTTGGCATGGGAATCATAAGACATCTTGCATAGTGAGATACTTAACTCTTAATTGCTAAGAGCAGGTTTGCCATCTATGTCAATCACCTGTAGTGATCCTGGTGCATAAAACATTTGAATATTTAAAAGGCCTCTAGAAGCTTTTAGAAATGCCACACACATTCAGGGCCTTCAACTATAAGCCCTGGTTAATGTCAATAGAAGCAAGGTGTTCTACAGGTTTCTTTGCACACCTTAAGGTATATTTCGCTATGCAATATGTCTTTCCTCGAACACTGTAACCGGTTTTCTGTCCCTCCAGTTTTCCGGCTCTCAGTTTGTGGCATGTAGCTGTAGAAAAACACCAGCGCTCGTCTGAGTTCAGTGTCTCCTTGGGGAGTTTCAACATGTCACTCTCTAGTGTTACAAGTGACGAGGCTCCAACTGCTGTTGTCAGGAATGCTAATATTGCGCTGATTGTTATGGACCTAAAAACAGGCTTTGATATCTTGCAGCCAAGGTTATGTAATGTGGTTTAATTGGTCACAAAATGTCCCAAAGGGATCTGCACAAAGAAAGCTTATGGCCATGGCCCAGCGCTCAACACCAGACAATGCTTTTTTTTGGATTCTAAAATTCTCTTTGTCTCTCCATATATTCATGGTAAATGATCACATGATCATGTTCAGTTCTATGGTGTATTGCAGCACTTTAATTGTTCTGACCCTTGCACTCCCACAGTGTTCTCTTTGTCATTTTCTTGGATGTTTTTCGGTTTAGGCTTCTGATAGAATTGAATGACTTGGGAATACAGTTGCTGTGTTGTTGAGTCAATATTTCACACTTAATGGTGAATTGAATTTCAAATTTGCATGCACCAGTTATATCTTGTATAATATAACAGACTACTGTACACAATCTTCAACACAATCCCTTCATTTATTTCGTGTGAGACCAAGGCTAACATACAAGTCCAACAGCATTGTAGTGTTATTTGTACTGTAAAGTATGGGATTAGCTTTCTAACATTGTATTTCCAAATAAATGATTATTTGTCTTATGTAATCAAATACTGACATATTAAGATATAGAAGGTATTGTTTGCATCATAGGTTTGATTTGTTAGTATTTGTTAGTATTTGACCCCAGTTTGCCTATTTATATGATTTTAAAAATGCCAAAACTTGGCATTACTCAAAGAATACATGTAGTATATTTCATTAAAGGGGAAATATAATTTCCCTTTTTAGGTTAATATTTCAGTTTAGGGTTTGTACTAGAACATGCTTACAGGTTTTATTGTTCAAAGAACACACCATTTTTCTAATTTTGCCTGACTGAATATACCTGTGTTCCTCCTCTGACTGAAACACTTCACATAGTGCTGATCCCTTTAAGGGAGAACAACAGAAAGCCCAGCCTGCTCTGATTGGTTTGCAAGAATAATATTGCAGATCTTGTTTTCAAGCTCTTGTTGGAGATACTGGTTCCGGAGCGGTGTATTTAAATGAGCCTGCATGACATAGGAAGATAAAGATTTTAAACTATTTACTATCCTATAAATAAGACAATTCTGTGTCGTCAAGACCCAGAAGAGCATATATCCCCAAAGATTTAAAACAGTCAATTTATTAGGTTTTATATTCCTTACAATAAACACCCAATAACAGATTGAGTTTATTGTTTATCCCTGGAAAGAACTTTAGCTCTAAGTAGGGTTGACATCATGGAAACAACGTTCTATGTCTACGCTGGTTGCTAGTTGTTTATCATTAGCTACTTTTTAGACAATTCTTAATGAGGAATAATGGCTCATTTTCGTGGCTCAGTGTCGGCCTTTTTTTATAATGTCCATCTTTTCACTGAATGATCGTCTTGAAAAGGGTACTAAGTTAACAACAATTCCGCAAAAATAACATCATCTTCACCTGTTGCCATTTCGGCGTAAAAAACGAATAAAACTTCAAATGAATTGCTACGTCGCATTTATCTAGATCCTCTGTCCCGAACCGGGCCTTTTAGAATACCCTGGAACCGAGGGAAACTCTGAAAGAACACGCCCATCGGCTACAAATCAATATATGATTGGTTGATCAAACTTTCAATCCAAACGTACGCTCTCATTTAGTGCAACGGCCAGGGCATTCGATCAAGGATGTAGAATACCTTGGTTGAAGGATATTCTACCCAGAGACCCAGAACAAGATCTGATTGGTTGCTTTCTTTTCTAACTGGTTGCTTTCTTTTCTAACTGGTTTTGACACTTTAAAATTCGCACTTTCATTGGAGGCAGTCGCAATTTCTATAGGCTCGCACCACCTGTTCGCATCTGGCATCTGTTAGCATCTAGCTCTCCTGCTTACAAACTTTTAGCCATCCCTGCTTATACAAGTAGTAGTTTTAGTTGTCTGCGATCTGCGGAGGCCTACTCCCACCTGTTGAGTACGGCTGTACTGAGGTGTCCACATTAGTTTCCAAATCGATCAGTAAGCAATTTGAATTTTTAGCCTTAAATATAGAAGTGGCAAAGGGGCAACAGGTCATGGTGGTGGGCTGTTACAGACCCCCCTCAGCTGGCAAGGACTCCTTGTCTTCGCTAGCAAATCTTTTATCGCAGCTAGACTACAAGGAAATAGTGCTACTTGGAGATTTTAACTGGGACTGGTTAACTGCAGTGTCAGAGGATTTTAAAAACCTTTGCATCTCTTTGAATGTTACTCAGATTGTTGACGGTCCTACTCGCCCTAACATTAAGTCCCCTAACAAATCCTCCCTAATTGATCTAATTTTAACTAATGTTCCCCATAAATATTCATCTGTGGGAGTATTTGCGAATGATCTGAGCGATCACTGTGTTGTAGCCACAATTAGGGACACTAAGGTTCAAAAGGTTAAACCTCGTATTATCATCAAGAGAGACATAAAACATTTTGTTGAGCAGGGTTTTGTTCATGATCTGTTTGGGTTTGATTGGGGAAAAATCGATCTGTGTGCTGATGTAGAAACCGCATGGTCTTATTTTTATCTTGGTTTTATGGAGATCATTGATAGACATACACCCCTGCGTACATTTAGAGTGAAGGGACGAGACAATCCTTGGTTTTCTGCTGAGCTGTCCAGTCTCAGGCTCAGAGGTAGAATGACTGCATTTGAGGCAGCTAAGGAATAGCTTCACTTCACATGTCAAAAGTGCAAAGTCGTAGTACTATTTGTCAGTTACCACAGAAAACCTAAATAATCCTAGAACATTTTGGAAAGCCATAAAATCGATATCCACCGGTGAGATCCGTAATGAGCTACCTCCGTGCCTTACCACAGCATCTGGCTCTATATCGGACAGGGCCACTATGCTAAATTGCTTTAATGAGCATTTTGTGTCCTGCGGTTCTACGTTTGATTCTGTCACTGACTCTGCTTCTGTAAACACCCCAATCCGTGACTCTGAACAACGTGGTCTGGAAAACCCTTTCAGTTTTACTCCTTTTACTGTCAATGTTGTTCACAAAGCCTTATGTAAGCTAGATCCTAAGAAACCGTCTGGCCCGGACAACGTAGAACCTTTCTTTTTAAAGATAGCTGCAGATTTTATTGCTCTTCCTCTTACTTCTCTTTTTAACCTCTCCCTCAGCGCTAACACAATTCCAAAAGTATGGAAGTCAGCTTATGTCTTGCCTTTACTGAAAGGAGGGGAGGCAACTATTTTAAATAACTATAGGCCAATCTCTAAATTGTCAGTTCTGGCGAAGATGCTCGAACGCCTAGTGAGTGAACAGGTAAAGGAGTTTTTATGTATAAATGATATCCTGTCTAAACATCAGTCAGGCTTCAGAAAGAAACACAGCACCGTCACTTTCCAAAGCGTTTGACACCGTCGATCATCACATTTTAAAGCAGAGGCTACTCAGTATTGGCATATCCAGCCTTGCAGTGGGTGGTTTGTGAACTACCTCTCTGAAAGGTCCCAATGTGTTAATTTTGATGGACTGTCTTCTGAGTGGTTAAACATTGCTAATGGTGTTCCTCAAGGTTCTGTTTTAGGTCCACTTTTATTCTCCATATATATCAACAGTTTAGTTGAAAATGTGAATGAAGCTACTTTACATTTTTATGCGGACAATACCGTGATGTACTGTGCAGGTCCCTCCATTAAGGAGGCTGGTGTTAAATTACAGGCTGTTTTTAACACTATTCAGACTCAGCTCGCTGAACTAAAGCTTCTTTTAAATGTTGAGAAAACCAAGGTAATGCTTTTTTCAAATCTAAAGAGATACCAGAGCCTGTTTTAGATATTGTTACTATGCAAGGACAAGTACTTGAAGTGGTTGCCTGTTATAAATACCTAGGTATCTGGCTTGATGATTGTCTTAGGTTTCTTTTTCAGAAACAAGTCCTGTTTCTCATTTGAAGCCAGGAAAAGGCTCTGTGACCTTTTTACCTGTGCTGGACTATGGGGATTTGTTGTATATGAATGCACCTGCCTTTTGCCTGAACAAGTTAGATGCCGCCTATCACAGCGCACTGAGATTTGTCACAAATTGTAAAGCACTTACACATCACTGTACCCTGTATACCAAGGCAGGTTTGCCATCACTCTCTGTACGGAGGCTCAGTCATTGATACACGTTTATTTATAAAGCTTTGTTGGGTAAAGTCCCGTATTATATCTGCTCTCTGATAACACAGAGAGTTGCAAGCAGCTATTGTCTGAGATCGCATGATGTAGTATTGTTAGATGTGCCAAGAGCAAGGACTGTCTTAGGTAAGACAGCTTTTATGTGCGCAGCTCCACTTGCTTGGAACAATCTTCAGCAAGAATTGAAACTGAGCAATCTCATTCCTCAACATGTATTTAAAGCTAGGCTAAATGAAATGCTCGTTGATACTATGGGCACTTGTAAATGTCTATAACTATGTAAATGTATCCTGTAAATATAATGTATAATGTCCTTTATTGTTTTATCATGTTTCATGTGGAACCTATATGCTGCAGGTCTCCCTTGAAAAAGAGATCTATGATCTCAATGGGACCAATCTGGTTAAATAAAGGTTTGAAATGAAATGAAAAAAATCTAACACAAAACCACTGAAATGCGTAGTGCATGGTCCCAGAAGGACAAACAAATCAACGTAACAATCAACAACACAGATACGATTCTTATTTATACATTTTATTTATATAATTAAATCGATTTTTTGTTTGTTTTATCCAAGTGTTCCAGGGTATTCTCTGAACATCACATGTTGAAGGGATATAGGATTTGTGTTGATTTATACAACAAATAATGCTTATCCTTTATCTGACATCTGTCTCAGATACGACACTGGTACATTGTTACACTTAGCTGTCAAGTTAGACAGGGTGAGAGAGAAAGAGGAAGCTGTCAGTTTGTCAAGAGGAAACTAAATCAGGATTCTAACATGTGAGAGACAGATGGAGGTTTTGGGTTTGAGCAGCAGGTGCGGTGACCTTTTCCCGCTGTTACTTTCCTCAGAAGGAGTGTGTCATATGAATCTTTCACGCCGAGACAAGGAACATGTGCCGCTTATCATGCTCTGCGTAGGAGCCGGCCTACACCCCTGTTGACTGAACAGCTGCTTGTGGCTTTGACTCACATATGGCCTTCCAAGTTCTCACCATGTCTGAACTATTAATATAAAACCATTATTTGTCTTCTTTTTCACAGTCAGGGCCAGTGTAATATATTTTTCATCAGTTAAAATGTTTTAATTAATAATAATAAAATCAGGTCTGCACCCATGTAGCCCTCTTCAGCACAACAATTGGACTTGTACTTACAGTTTTTCATCCATCTGCTAATATTAATCTCCTCCATTCACACAATCCATTTCGATGGCGTTTTAGCGAGTATTTTCTACTTCATAGAATGCTTCATAATGCTCAAGAATTGCACAAAACTGTTCCATTGTGATCTGTTTTTCTTTGTTTATGCCTGATCAAGGCCTACAAGATAAGAACCTTTCTGAAAAACTTTGCTCAGTTTGCCTTCCCTCACATGCGAGCCTAATTTGGCTTTTGGCTGTTCAACATGTCCGTTGTCAGGCCCTTGACTTGAGGCTTATTTGGATTAAGATAAATACAAACAAAGTCTTCTCCTCTAACAACAGTTCATTTTATTAATAAAAGGTTATTCGCTCCCTGCTTATTTAACATATTCTCATGCTCCGTCAGGCCCTCATTCAACAGAGCCTGCCAGCTTTGCAGGTTTAAAACGCAGACTGCCTTATTTAGTGAGAGACAACGCAATCAGAGCGTTTTCTACTTTTTGCCTACTAGTAATCTAATGGACAGTGAAATATATATATATATATATATATATATATATATATATATATATGACTGACGTTAACATACCTGGGTGGCCCGACCAAGTAAAGTCTATGTGTGGGAAACCCTTCAATCATAACATTTATGGCAATAAGCGTATTTTTCATGTAGAGTGTAACGGGACTTCCAGTTTTGGGCAAACTGCGTGCGCATCACTCTAAATCCTCAATGGTAATGTTTAGATGGATTTTGAAACTTCCCCTCGATTCTATTGGCTCTAGCGGTTCCAAAGAGGTGTCAATCATCAACATCGACCGAGGGGGGCCAGAGATATGGCAAATCCACCCAAATGATCCCAGAAGTGGGGTTTTTTCTAAATCTCTCTAAAAAGGTCAAATGTCACGTATTTTTGCATCAATCTTGATACAGGGTACTTATTATATGTTATAGTTTGGATTCCTAAAGCTTTTAGTCTACCATCCCATCATTAAAGGGTGATTTCCACTGTAAGTAATGCGTTTATTTTTAACGGAAACTATAATTTACATTTTTTTACTATGTTCAATCTGAATTTACTTTAAAATAAAAACATCTATATTGATTCTGACTTTTTCTACATCCAACTCACAGGTGTATCATTGCTTTGAGAAACAAGATTATTAATTTACCCCTTTTTAGAAGTGAAGATATAGTCATTTGTTCTGGGCATGTCATTTTTGAGCCTGAGACCTGAAAAACAGGCTTGGGGTTTAACAGGTTAAAGCCTTTGGTTATGTAGCTAAGCATTGCTTCTCCTTGGCTTCGCTTCAGCAAACATCACAGTAGTTACAGACAGGTGCTCCCCCTCACCCAACCAACCACTGAGATAATGACCATTACATCCACAGAATGTGTCAGACTGCCATCCAGCAGGCTGTTTCAGGTGCTGCCTCCATTGTACGCTGACACTACCATTCATCTCGCTACCTTCATAATAATGACTTGTTACCAAAGAAAAGAGACAGAGGCGAGGTGGGAGGTGGGAACATGTATAAATATAGCCTGTCTATAAATACTAACTCAGTTTCTTACTCAAACTGAGATATTATTCACAAAGCTACAGTACAGGGCTTTTTTGGTGAGAGAAAAGGGCAGGGGGGGGAGATTGAGATGTGAATGAATTTTGCTCTAAAGCCACTCCTTTAGAAATGCTAGCAGTCATTCACCATGATATACAGATTAGTCTAGAATATGATGAAATGGCTCCATTACTCAATGACATCTTTTGTCACTACAGTTTGGCTGACCAGTGCTTTTTTCAATTAGTTTCACGTTATCCAACACTGATAACAAGTCATTAATGCAATCCACACTTTAAGTTGATTGTTGTCAACTGAGGGCACAACTGTTTCTAAATTAGATTCAAATTGAAGGAATTCTGATTGTAAGAAGCTTTTTTTTTTTTTAAAGAAAATGTATTAGAATTGTATCAGTTATTGTATGTTATATAACTAATGATTATATGTGGAGACCTAACATCTGTTGTTCTTATCAGCGTGTGATGTCTCTCGTGCTTCAAAGCCTGCTGTGATGAAACCGTATTGGGTTGCAGGGAAATGTAATTACCCCAGAGAAAGGCAGACTGTCAGTTACTGGTGAGGTTAATGTGATCAGAAACAGGACAAATCCACAACCCAAATTCTACAGAGAGACGATCACATAAGCGGTGCTGGTTTATGGCATTTTCCATTCTGAACTTGTTGAAATGAATTACTGTAGTATGTTGACATTTGGACTGTAATGGCCCGTCCACACTACAGCTTCAAAAAAAGCTTGGAGCTGGGCGTGTCTGAAGCTCGACCAACAATCACATGAATCTCCCGCCCCTGACACACAAGCAGCGGTTTGATTGGCTAGAGCTTGTACTGGCATATGATTTGATTGGCTGACGCTTCCACCGAAAGCTTCAGAAGCTTCAAAAGTTGAACATTGCGCAACTTTTGCAGCCTGAAACGCCAGGAAAGCTCCGCTCTGCTTCCCACAATGCAGTTCGGCGAAAAGTGACGTCACTCCATTCAAAGTGAATGGGCAGACGCGTTGGAAACCGTTTTTGAAGCTGTCGTGTGGACGAGCTGTAATGTGTTTGGAAACAGAAGATTCTTTGTGGAGACAAAGCAGGAAGTTGGTTCCGTCTTATCCCCGGGTTGAGCCAGATGTGGCAAACTGGGCAGATGTTTGCCCCAAAGGCCGGATGCAAACTGTGGCTCTGCTTTCTGATCCATTCCCATGTTGTTGTGTTGGCTATGAGCATTAGTTCCACTGTGACTTGGTTCTGGATGAATCTTTTTGGTTAGCCTGTTTGGCTGACAGACCATTTTTCAGTTTTTCTTCAACTTATTCCAAAAAGATAAAGTGTAGCTGACTGTTTTACATCATCATTTCTCAGAAGGATAAACCATAACTAAACTAAATCAGTAGGCCGAGCGAAAAGAGCCCTGGTTTGTCTTGATAGCTTGTCTGTGAAACATGATTACACAGTTAACCTCTTGCCCACAATTAAAACAGATCTTAACTCTTCTTTGTTCCCATCAACATTTGCGTGCCAATAATGGGCGACTTGTTTTAAGGAGCCTGCATGTGACCAGCTTTTTATTGAATAGTTACTGCAGGGAGGCTGGTAATTAAAACGGAAATGAAAGAACTCAATGGAATTTCAAGCAAAACCACGAAAGAGCAGCAAAAGATAAAAAATCTGCTTTGAAAAACGACTTACAGAAATGATGAAAATAATCTACATATTTCTTTAGTTTTCAGTAAAAATCGATGGGTCTCTCTCCTCTGATATTAAGGCTGAGCCGGTGTGTGTAACCGCAGTAGAGGCTGATCTTGATCCATGTCGCCGTTTTTTCAGCCAAGGTGTTCATTTAAAAATAATGAGGTCTTGTTGACAAGGTTAAGCAGCTAAGTGAGCAGTGCATTATTTACGACGAACAGCATATGGGTCAGTGAACGAACACGGTTTGACATGACTGAGTCTTACCAATTATTAACTACATAAAAACACACGGCGTCTTTATGTTTTGTTTTGGTCTGGTTAGTCGTGTGAAGCCTAGACTGTGCTACTTTTACACTGTTTTTCTCTCTTCTCCAACTCTGTTGCTTAACACAGGATTATTGTTTTCTCACTTCCTTAAGGCCGTGGCCCAGTCCTAAACACGATGCTTTGCGTTGCTTTTTGGATTCTAAAATGATCTTTGTTTCTCCATATCCTCATTGTAATTTATCACATGATAATTTTGTAGGTCTATGGTGTATTGCTACACTGACATGACCCTTGCACCCTTACAGTGTGTACACTTCTTGCAGTATTCCAGTTTCGTACTTAACAATTATTTGAATTTTAAATTTGCATTGATTAGATACTGTAAAAGACTACTGTCCATATGGAGTATTTTTTACAACACGATTCTATTTTGTCTGAGACTAAGCCTGACGTGAAAGTTAAAACACATGTGTATCTAATTTGTAACTGTAATGTATGGTGTTTTCCTTCCACAAATGTCTTTGTTTTAATAATACCTGTTTCCGTGGAATGCAGTGTCAATGTGCTATGACAGCCTACAGAGACAGTCCCAATTGCCTCTCTGTTTCTAAATACAGGATTTATTTTCTTCCCTGACCTGGTGGACGCTCTGTCACATGCTCTCCTCGAGCCGGAGTGTTTGCACTGCTGTGATCCACAACAGCTGAGCCATTATTGCAGCCAATAATTGAGCAATCCCTCTAAACTGATGGTCAGCAGAGAACAAGGGTTAAAGCCTGTCAAATCTGTCATAACCACTCAGTCATCAGAATGTTGGAGAACAGGAAAAAGAAGTAACTTCTACATCTGTTTGACTTATTTTCATAACCATGGCGGAAAACGGCACACATCGAGAAACTTTTAGTTCTCATACTGATATTCTGTACAAACTGTGAAGTCCACTGAGACAAATGTAACATTTGTGATATTGGGCTATATAAATAAACATTGATTGATTGATTAGTCATACATCTGTGTATTGATTTTACTGGGTGTCACAGAAGTAATTCTCACATATGCAACTGTAAAATGTGCTTATTGAGTTAGGCCTGACAAAAATGGAATACACCTTGTTTGTGTTAAACAGGGTTGTGAAGGATACTTTAAAGATATAATGGTAGTTACCTTTAAAGGAGCTTTTTGGGGTTTTCTCTTTCCTGTAGTACGTTATATTTGTGTGCATATACACTGAACAAAAATATAAATGCAACACTTTTGTTTTTGCTCCCATTTTTCATGAGATGAACTCAAAGATCTAAAACATTTTCTATATACACAAAGTAACCATTTCAATCAAATATTGTTCACAAATCTGAAAAAATCTGTGATAGTGAGCACTTCTCCTTTGCCGAGATAATCCATCCCACCTCACAGGTGTGGCATATCAAGATGCTGATTAGACAGCATGATTATTGCACAGGTGTGCCTTAGGCTGGAACATGCTGCCGTATACGCCGATTCAGAGCATCCCAAACATGCTCAATGGGTGACATGTCCGGTGAGTATGCTGGCCATGCAAGAACTGGGATGTTATCAGCCTCCAGGAATTGTGTACAGATCCTTGCAACATGGGGCCGTGCATTATCATGCTGCAACATGAGGTGATGGTCGTGGATGAATGGCACAACAATGGGCCTCAGGATCTCGTCACGGTATCTCTGTGCATTCACAATGCCATCAATAAAATGCACCTGTGTTCGTCGTCCATAACACATTTGTTGTTAGCGTAGCTCGCTAGCACCAGAAGCTAACATCAACGATCTCCGGTACCGGTGCGCTCTCTCACTCGCGCACACACACAAAATGGCTCGTTCCACACACACAGAGCCGAGCTTTAATGAAACACAGAGACCCAGACGTAATAGTACTGTACTGTATCATATTATTTTCGATTCAATAATTTTTCGAAATATGATTTAAAAAAAAAATATATATATATATATATTATATAAAATAACCATTTTTCCTCCTGTTCTCTCACGCCCCCCCTGTCATGCCTCTGCGCCCCCCACTTTGAGAACCACTGCACCCCACCACCGACCTTGCGGCCACTCGATTCACAACATTGACATCAGATAACCGCTCACCCACACAACGTCACACACGCTGTCTGCCATCTGCCCTGAACAGTGAAAACCGGGATTCATCCGTGAAGAGAACACCTCTCCAACATGCCAGACGCCATCGAATGTGAGCATTTGCCCACTCAAGTCGGTTACTACGACGAACCGGAGTCAGGTCGAGACCCCGATGAGGACGACGAGCATGCAGATGAGCTTCCCTGAGACGGTTTCTGACAGTTTGTGCAGAAATTCTTTGGTTATGCAAACCGATTGTTGCAGCAGCTGTCCGAGTGGCTGGTCTCAGACGATCTTGGAGGTGAACATGCTGGATGTGGAGGTCCTGGGCTGGTGTGGTTATACGTGGTCTGCGGTTGTGAGGCCGGTTGGATGTACTGCCAAATTCTCTGAAACGCCTTTGGAGACGGTTTATGGTAGAGAAATGAACATTCAATTCACGGGCAACAGCTCTGGTGGACATTCCTGCTGTCAGCATGCCAATTGCACGCTCCCTCAAAACTTGCGACATCTGTGGCATTGTGCTGTGTGATAAAACTGAACATTTCAGAGTGGCCTTTTATTGTGGCCAGCCTAAGGCACACCTGTGCAATAATCATGCTGTCTAATCAGCATCTTGATATGCCACACCTGTGAGGTGGGATGGATTATCTCGACAAAGGAGAAGTGCTCACTATCACAGATCTTTTCAGATTTGTGAACAATATTTGAGAGAAATGGTTATTTTGTGTATATAGAAAATATTTTAGATCTTTGAGTTCATCTCATGAAAAATGGGAGCAAAAACAAAGGTGTTGCATTTATATTTTTGTTCAGTGTAAATGTCTGCATAGGCTTAAATCCCGGTGTTCCCTCCAGAGGGAGTTTCTCTCCCACACACTCACCCCCCTGCCTTAAAACCTCCATTGAACTCCTTTGTTTTACTTCCGTAACATAGTGACATCACTCTGTATCACTCGCACTTCTCTCTGGTAGCGCTCAAACACATTGTACGTGATAGGCTAAGGGGCGGGACAGCTCTAAGCGGTTGACCAATCACAACAGACAGAGGGTGCAAATAGGTGCTGCAGCACAGGCAGTATGAGAACAATTAGCTTTTTGAACATTAAAGCATGGAGACATGTCACAGTAGAGACACTACATACTAATATTGACCTGAAAAATGAGCATGATAGGGCCCCTTGAAAAATATGTAATCGGTAACCTAATCTAAGCATCACAGTAAAAAAAGTTTGGAAACTTATATATCCCTCTTGAAATTGGGATATATATTTATATAAATCCTCTGGAGCTGTGGATTATGGTTATTGCTTAGTGCATCAGTGTTTCTTAGGGTCAAAAACACTAAACTCACAACTTAAAATGAAATGGTTTAGTTTATTTAATAAAAGAGCACACGTTCAATGTGAAAAGTGACAGTAGATATAGATTAGTTGCAATTTGGTGCTATATATATATATATATATATTTATTAAAAAAAAAGTTATAATTTTTTCAGTGGGGCTCCGTTGGCGGGGTGCAGCGCCCCTCCAATACACTGGTAGGGGAAACACTGAGACTGTGTGATATAAACAAACAACAAATAGCGTGTGCGTTCCATTTTCACTCTATAGCGAGAAGCTCATGGGGCTTTCCCGAACCTGTGTCGAGAGCTGGAGTTAAATGAAATCTCAGATTTGCCTTCTTAATAGTTTGTTTGGGTCCCTCACTTCCGTTTCGCTTCTCATGCACTGATTCGCTAAGCTGAACAGCCAATCAGTGATTTATTACCAACATGTTGAATCGGCGGCTGAAGGTGTCGGCACGGCCGAAAAAACACGACGGTGCAGGACACACCAATCTGAGTAGGGCGACAGGACGGTCATCGACGGCCCGACATCTATTGATGCCGAAAATCGGCCCGGTGTGTCCGAGCCTTTAGAGTTTTACTCGCTACAGGGTGTACTTTGAGGGTTTGTGACTTTGCAGACCGTTTACATGCATAAAAAGCTACATAACATACAAGGGGACGGGTATTAACCGGAAAAGCATGGAACCTTTAATACACACTGTTACAAACTCACTAGGGGAAGAGGAATGCAACACACACCAGTATGTTTTATTACAGAACAGGGTGTAACAAAATGGAAGGCGTACAGCCTGAACAAACAAAAAGGCCAAAAGGGCACAGGTTGACAAATAACCTAACAAAAGGAGGAGTCTAATGGCATACAGAAGAAATAAATACTAATATAGGGAACGAAACAAAACCTCACTTTAAAAGTGGTACAACTAAATAAAGGAAGCTGTAAAAAAACACAGCTGAAGGGGGGAAACTAAGCACCCTACGCTAAACACATATATCAACACTAAGCACATCTCTCGACACTCGTCACTAAGCACATAAGTTGTCACTGGACACTGAACACATATATCGTCACTCGACATTAAGCACATATGTTGACACTCGTCACTAAACACCAGAGGTGGGACCAAGTCATTGTTTTGCAAGTCCGAGTCAAGTCTCAAGTCTTTGCGCTCAAGTCCAAGTCGAGTCTCAAGTCAGGATGGGCAAGGTCAAGTCCAAGTCCTAAACTTTGACAAAACGAGTCATTATGTGCTTTTCACTAAATCTAATGACATCGATCAACAGAATAATACTTAATAATCAAATTGCTCTTTATTAGTCACATTAATAATCAATTTTCTCTCTGCTGGTAAAGTAACGTGTTTTTTTCTATGTTAAGAGGGAACAGTAAGGTATGGCTACCGTGACGGTTTGATTCAGAAGGAGTTTAATGTATAAGATCCCTGATGTTGAGGTGATCAGAATGTGTATTTCCACTAGTGTTGTCACGATACCAACATTTTGGTTTCGATACCGATACCAAGTCAAGAATTGCGATTCCGATTCTTTTTCGATACTTTTCTTAAAAAAAGGGAAACACGGAATATCGGCTTTAAAATTAGGAATAACAGATGATTTTAGCAGTCAGAACAACTAAAGCAGCAGTGTTACTAAGAACAGAAACACCAAAGAGTCACATCTAATATAAATATATAAAAGCATTTATTTTAATTGTGTAGCAGTGAGTTTAACATTTTGGCAGCACTGTTGAGCATTTTGAAAATGTATTTTCATGCCTCTGTGCAAGGCTTAGTCTTTCTATCTTTATAGTCACTGGTGTAAAGTAACTAAGTTCATAAACTCAAGTACTACTTGGGTACAATTTTGAGATACTTGTACTTTATTTAAGTATTTCAATGTTTCTTTTGCTACTTTGTACTTCTAATCCACTACAGTTCAGAGGTACATGGTGTACTTTTACTCCACTGCATGTATTAGTGATGACTACTTTTACTGTCGCTACTTTAATACTTTTACTTGAGGAACATTTTGAATGCAGTACTTTTACTGTAACAGAGTATTCCTACACTCTGGTGCTTCTAGTACAAGACCTGAGTACTTCTACTTTTACTGTTGCTACTTTAACTATATTTTGATGATAATACTTTTGTACTTTCATTTGAGGAACATTTTGATTGCAGGATTGTTCCTACATTCTGGTACTTCTACTTTTACTCAAGTACAAGATATATACTTATACCAATACCACCTCCGTTTATAGCCTATGAAAAAAACTAATAGAAAACGAAGGCTAAAGCTAACGTTAGCAGATAGTGATGCTAGTTTGCTCGTTAAGTTTGCTCAACGATAATATTGCGACAGAAAAACTTTTCATTGCACATCACGCTCTGCTGCTCCGACAGGAAGCTCTGCTCTGAACACCTGAACGGCCCGTTCACAGACTTCTGGCGTCTTTTTTGTCAACAAGCCGAGGCGCAGCGGCAGTTGCACTCCCACTTGCAGCCATGCTTCTCGTTTTCTCACATGCTCTGAGATGGGTCTGTCTGCAGACCGCAGCAAGGAGGCGTTTCCTATAGGGGCGTTTCCTAACTTTTTTTATCCAGCTGCTTTTATAAATCCTCGCAGAAGAAGTCATTGTTCTAGTGATGGGAATTCCGGCTCTTCTTGCTGAGCCGATCATTTGGCTCACCAAGAAGAGCCGGCTCTTTCGGCTCCCAAAGGGCTCTTCAGTTTACCACATATTATACCTTTTAATTAAATCAAATGTAGCGCTGTTTTGACTAATTATTTATATGTGTACACATATATCACTTAAATTATTCAAGACATCCTTTGTACTAAAGTATTCAAAAGTAAAAATTACATGTTTAATATAAATTATTTGCTGTGGCCAATTGTTTTCATTGCATTTACAGACCCGTGTAACTCTGATACCACCCAATTAATGCATTGACTTGCTTGTAGAACCACGCTACACAAAACAGATGGCAACACCTATAACAACTATTTAAAAAAAAAGGGGCTACTGTATCAACCTATATAAAGTATATAAATATAGTTTTTCTCCCTGCAGGAGAGGGGAGCGTGCTTTGAGATCAACTGCTAGGCTGCAGCGGGGAGAAGAGGGGGACAAAAAGTAGGAAGAGAAGTAATGGGTCAGAAACCCTCCTTTTTACGCAGCGGTCCAGACATAGACATCATAGCTACGGCGACATAGTTGCCAGTTACTTTTGGCATTAGGGCAGGGATATCTTTCAAGGTTTGACATAATGAATTGTGCTACTTTTAAAGCAAGCAACGATTTTTCAAATATGTAATCAAAAAGCTCCTCAAAAACACTATAGAAGCAGTTCCTGCCGTTGTTACGTTAGTTCAAACAGTAACAACGGACTACTTTTCTTAGCGGATGCATGTCAATTTAAATCAATACAAAAAACTATTTTTTAAATCAATAAAATCTTTTTCTAAATCCATAAAAGCATTTAAATTATTATTGGGAGTCATGTCGTTACTTTGTTGAGAATGTGGCCATGTGTAATAAGCGGGATAATGTCCACATTGCACATTGCATAATGTGCCTTCATGCCGATCTAGATCCCTCCGCCAAAACAAAACAAAAAACGTCTCGTTCGCGGGCGAGAGCCGGCTCCCGTCGTTCACTATAGGAAACGCCCCTATAGGAAACGCCTCCTTGCTGCGGTCTGCAGACAGACTCTATTGCATGCTCTGGCAGCTAGCGCGTGGCCGCGTGCACGAGAGAGGGGAGGGACTTAGAACGTGCTTGAGAGGAGCGGGACTGCAGGCACGGCTGCAGTCAGTGCAGGGAGTGGAAGCAGAGCGCTGAACACCCACGGCTCTTATTAAAACGGCGCTTTTTCACGGGAGTACTTTTCCCCGTCATTCTTAAAGTACCGATACTAATGAAACGGAGGAATCGTACCGTTTTTAACGGCAGGGTATCGCGGTACCTTTCAAGTATCGGTACACCGTGCAACACTAATTTCCACTGTGCACAACATCTTGTAAGGGACCCACAATCTATCTTTATGCAAGGGATAATGTGCAGCGAGGCGGTCTCTATAACGAACATCTGCATCTAGATCCCTCTGCAGGTGGTACTTTAACTATATTTTGATGCTAATACTTTTGTACTTTTACTTGTAACATTTAGAATGCAGGACTTTTTATTGTAACCGGGTATTCCTACACTCTGGTACTTTTGTACTCAAGTACAAGATCTGAACTTCTCCCACCTCTGACAGTAAATCCTGAGTGGTTACCAAAATAAAGGTAACCAAAAAAGGTTATTTTCATTTTACAAATCCTGCACTCAGCTTTGCTTAAGCAGCCAGATGCTGCTTCTTTTTTCGGTTTTCACTAATTTCTTGACTTTTTCCGACGCACTTGCATTTAAATCCGTCTCCCCGTCGCTCTGTGCAGCTGGCCTGTACCACTACACCTGCTGTGCCCCCCACCCTTCTTTCACATAATGGTATGATCCTAGTGTGTCCTCGCATAGGATTGGCCACATGGTGGCCCAGCTAAATAAAGTCCCGTCCCTGCCTGCAAGGATTCTCAGCAAGAGCAGGAGCGGCAGAAGATTCTGCTCTCCCCGACGGGAGTCTTCTCTTCTTGCGGCATCTCGCGATCGGCGTGTTGGAGACCTCTGAATTAAATGATCAAGTCACCTCAAGTCAGAAGGCTCAAGTCCAAGTCAAGTCCTGAGTCATTGGTGTTCAAGTCCAAGACGAGTCGCAAGTGTTTTGTGATTTTGTCATGTCGAGTCTCAAGTCATCAAATTGGTGACTCGAGTCTGACTCGAGTCCAAGTCATGTGACTCGAGTCCACACCTCTGCTAAACACATACGTCTCACCAAACACAGTCTGTAGTGTCCATAACACAAGAGCAAAAGGTATGAGGCGTCTGATCGCAGCAGAGCCTCCTGAGTGATGATTGTCCCCAGCTTTGTAGTCCTCCAGCAGGTATGCGCTGGGCTTGCACAGGGATTGGAGAACGTCGGGCCCGGCGTGCTCCAATCAGTGTCCTCGGAAGTGGACCAGGAGATGACAGCCAATGACGTTGGGGGCAACCACACAGCTCATTTACATAATCACACACACAGCTGCAGACAATCCCAAACAGGTTACCGAGCAGGCAGAAACAGCAGCCGTAACACACACACATTTAGGCTGCGGCCACACGAGGACGAAAACGGCTCAACGCAATCGCAAACAAGCTTCCGTCCACACGCAATAGTTATCCGGATAGTGTCTGTCCACACGAGATCGCTCCGTTTAGCTCCAACCGCTGGAGAAGCTGCAGTACATATGCAGGAGCCTGTACGTGGCGCTGTAACTTCCTCCACAAAAGCAGCGAAGAAGCATGGTTGTCATGGTTGCCCTTCTGTTTATTCTCCACGGTGGGGGCCGAGGGAACCGGGCAGAGTTTTTCGCCAGTCAACGTGTATTAAAGTTTAAATCTTCCGGACAAAATTATAAAAGTGCCGGTCAAAGGTCTTCTTTGTTATTTATTGAGCTTTAAAACAAATAAATAACGACTCTATATAATATAATAATAAAATAATACACGGAGCCTCTCGTTTTCCTCCCTCTCTTCGGACAGCGTCAGTGTGTCTCATGCAGCAGCTGATCCAGTAATGAGTGACCCGGCCGACAGTAAAAATAAACATATTTATAACTAGTTTAGGGACTTTGAGAGGTAATTAAAATAGCTAAGGGTGATGATCTGACTTGAAGTGTGTGTTTTGCTGCAGCGGGAGGAGCTGCAGGTGAGCAGAGCTGCGTGTCTCCGTCCTGTCAGATTAGACTTCACTCACGTTTAGGTCCATATCGAGAGAAAGATAAATAATCTGAATTCAGGGTGCAGTTTACTTTGACGCGGGGGTGAGCAGCAGAGGTGGGGAGAGGCGGGGCTATTGCCTCATCATTATTACTGTAGATGTTGCACACACAACTGTAGCATGGTCAATAGCGTCCGGAGCACGATAGCAACTCTGTGATCCGCCATTGTTGTTGTTGTTGTTGTTGGTGGCGAAACACTTCAGCAATGGCGCGGGGTAAGCGGAGGTGAGCAGAAGAGGTGGGGAGAGGCGGGGCTATTGCGCAATCACTATCAGTGATCTGAAAATGTTCGGATAGGGCGTACACACGGAGCCGTTTGACCCCCCAGAGAGTTGCATATGCCTTTCTATCCACCTTGGGACCCGTTATCGTTTCCTCAGTCGTTTAGTGCCATATTCGGTCGTCCTCGTGTGGCCGAACGGTCTATATGACACTAAACGGTAACGCAAACGACCGAATTCGTCCTCGTGTGGCCGCAGCCTTAAACTTGCACACTATATTTTATAAACATATGTTCACCTACTGAATTAAACGAGAACAAATGAAGCAAGAAAGTGAAAGCATTCTTTAAACTAGAGATCTCAATGATAATCTGGTTTCACTTGAGATTGTTGCAATCTGTGTTGTTCGCATGTGCTTCTTAATATATTATTATTTATTTAAAAATGTATTGTAACATTCTAAACTTGCAAGTAATCCCACTTTAAGTAAAAATAGTTGCCTTGTTTTGTGTATCCTGGTTACGTAATCCCATTACATGTAACTCCCTGATCCTAGTGTTATGAAAGCAGGACAATGACTTTCTAAAAGCAATACCATAATCCTATTTTGTCAATACACATGTTTATCTTGTTTCATTGATAAAGTATTTGGCAGAGGAAGGCTGAGAGATGTTATGTTCTCGCTGCCTATCATTCAATCTGCGCCTGTCTCACCAGTTTGTCAGCATTCTTGAGAACAGTTTCGGTTCTGTTGGGCTGCTTTTGTTTATCTGTCTGGAATCTGAATGTGACAATGTGAAATTCATTTAGCAGTTTACCACTGCCTCTTAGTCACTAAAACATGCCTAGACAAACCTTTATCTCAAATGATGCAGTTTCAGCATTGATATCTTATTAAGACTGCTAACATTTTAATATAAATGTTATATATTTTAGAACAATGAGTACATTTCTATTTAAACTTATTTCTTTAGACAATATTAAAATCCTTTTGTTTTATAACATGTTATTGATAGAGGCTATTTTTTTAATCAGGTTTATAATGCATGTTTTATTATTCTCTTCTCAAAGGTGCTTTACAAATAAAATGTATTATTAATAATACTTTACCGGTAATTATACCTAATAAATATAGTAGTATATAAGGCAAAACAATATATTTGATAAGACTGTATCATTGACATCTCATACCATTGCAACCATGTCTATCGATCAGCCAGTAAAAGCACATAAGACGCCTTAAAGTTTGAACAACAAAAGAATATATGTTGTCTTCTTTGCTTTCTCCCTCCTTTTACAATTACTTTTCAATAAAATATCCAAATAATGGGGCCAGTAGATATCTGTAAACTGTCAAGCCTACGGGGCAGTAAGCGGTTGGCTCCTGTAAATAGAGGGCTGTGAGACACTTTACAAGTCATTTTCTAAACTGACAGTGTAAGCACAGGGAAAACCATTACTACTGCAAATCAACAGCAGGCTTTGAAGTGGGACTTCTTCTAATCCCTTCCTAAGCAACCTGGATATGGTTTAGGGATCTGGGATGGCATGTGTGAGCATGTTTTTGAGTATTTAATAAGGCAAAGCAAGTTTATTTATATAGCACCTTTCAACATAAGGCAATTCAAAGTGCTTTACAAAAAACGAAAGACATTAAGAAAATGGCATTTAAAATCAGTCATTAAAAAGAAAAGATAATAAAATAAACATTAAAAGAAAAAATACATGGATAACAGTTACAGTGCAGTTTAAGATGTGAATAGTTCAATTAAAAGCAGCGGCAAAAAGAAAAGTCTTTAGTCTGGATTTAAAAGTAGTCAGAGTTGCAGCGGACCTGCAGTTTTCTGGGAGTTTGTTCCAGATGTTTGGAGCATAATGCCTGAACCATGCTTTACCATGTTTAGTTCTGACTCTGGGGACAGAAAGCTGACCAGTCCCTGAAAACCTGAGAGATCTGGATGGTTCATAATTTAGCAGTAGGTCAAATTGTATTTTGGGCTTAAACCATTCAAAGCTTTATAAACCAGCTGTAGTATTTTGAAATATATTCTTTGACACACAGGAAGCCAGTGTAAAGACTTCAGAACAGGAGTGATGTGATCCACTTTCTTAGTGTTAGTGAGGACTCGAGCAGTGGCGTTCTGAATTAGCTGCCGCTTTCTAATAGATTTTTTAGTGAGACCTGCAAAGACACCATTACAGTAGTCCAGTCTACTGAAGATAAAAGCATGGACAAGTTTTTCCAAATCCTGCTGTGACATTAGTCTTTTAATCCTAGATATATTCTTTAGGTGATAGTAGGCTGATTTAGTAACTGTTTTAATGTGACTGTTGAAACTCAGGTCAGAGTCCATGACTACACCTAGATTTCTGGCTTTATCTGTTGTTTTGAACATTGCAGACTGAAGCTCAGCGCTAACTTTTATACATTCTGTCTTGGCTCCAAAAACCATAACCTCAGTTTTATCTTTGTTTAATTGGAGAAAGTTCTGAAACATCCAGTCATTGATTTGTTCAATGCACTTACTCAGTGTTTGAATTGGAGCATAGTCTCCTGGTGAAATTTTTACGTAAATTTGTGTCATCTGCATAGCTATGGTAACTTATTTTGTTGTTTTTCATTATCTGAGCCAGTGGTAGCATGTAGATGTTAAAGAGAAGAGGCCCCAAGATGGAGCCTTGAGGTACCCCACATGTCATATTTGTCAACTCAGATGTGTATTTACCTATAGAAACGAAGTTGTTTCTGTCCTTTAAGTAGGATTCAAACCAATTTAGAACTGTTTCCGAAAGTCCCACCCAGTTTTCTAGTCGGTCGAGTAATATGTTGTGGTCAACAGTGTCAAACGCAGCACTGAGATCTAATAATACTAACACTGAAGTTCTGCCACTGTCTGTCATTGAAGACCTTTACAAGAGCAGTCTCAGTGCTGTGGTTTGGACGAAAGCCTGATTGGAACACATCGAAACAACTATTTAAATTCAAGAAATTACTCAACTGTTGAAAAACAACTTTTTCAATGATTTTACCTAGAAATGGCAGGTTTGATATGGGCCTGTAATTGTTCATTACTGAAGCATCTAGATTATTCTTTTTTTAAGAGCGGTTTAATGACTGCAGTTTTCAGGGCCTGTGGAAAAATACCTGAGTGAAGAGATTTGTTTACTATATGAAGTAGATCTGAGGCCATGCAACGAAAAACATCTTTGAAAAATCCTGTTGGAATAATATCAAGGCAGCAGGAGGAGGATTTCAGAAGTTGAATAATGTCCTCTAGGTTATAAGGTCTTTTTTTATCCTCTGTCCCTCCCTATGCCACTGATGCCATCTGAAACAGTTGTGTATGACATTTGAGAGGCTCTGAGAAGACTGCCATGTGGTGTTGTATTGGCAGAAAGCAACAGGCAGGATGACTTGTAAAAATCCCCCTGCAGTGTGGTTACTGAGCTGCAAACACCGGGGACACAGCCAGTCAGCCACTTCTACTGATATGTTAGGCCCACATGCATTAACGAGATATTTATTTGAGGTCGTAAAAATAATACTGCCCAGCCTCTATGCAGACTCATGTTTTAGCTTCAGGAAACTGACACTATCATTGTCTGTTGTTGTAGACTGTGACGGTTGGAAGTGTTCCCCAGATGGCATATATTTTCGCATAGTCATAGCAGCCATTTTTGTTTGTTAAGAATTCAGGTCTACGTCTTGATGAGCTGCAAAGAGTTGATGACTTCTTCTTGGGAGTCTTGTCATTCAGAGGGTATATAGAATTAAGGATTTTTGGAAAATAAAAACATCATAAAAAAAATATATGATGTTTATGTGGTAAATTATAGTCACATTTAGAGTAAAATGGACAATTGTCCAGTATGTTTTGAGTTAATGAAAGTTAATGGTAATATTTGTGTAGGCTACACATTTTCAGTGTTTGGTTGTATTTATCCAACCCAATTATGTCACTTGTTGTTGCGCAATACCAAGATGGCCCCGGCCAAAGCAAAGAACCAACAGCCAAAACGCCGAACTCAAGGCTTCAAAACCGTAGACAACAATGTGACATCAGAGAGACTACATCTACTACTGCTTGTTACATTCTGTGATAACACAACACTACTGGCTTTGCTAGTGCTGTATTGACTGTGAATGACAAATGGTCATGCAACCACCCATGCAACTCATTTTATGAGAGGTTTTTTTTCCTTCCTCACAGTCACATCCTCAGTGTGATTTGGATCTTCTGATGAGGTGATGCAGTAGGTGGTCGAATTGTTAGACACTGAGTAACACAACCCGTGACACTTCAATCAAAAATAATTCTAAGAAAGCACCATCCCTTTTTATATACTTAATGTTATAACATTTGGCAATGATGGTAAAAGGATTTATCCATGTTGAATATTCCTTTCCCTTTTTTTGGAGCGTCCCACTTTTCCTCATCTCACTACATTTAGCTGTTAAAGCTTAAGTTGAGGACTTCCTACATTTTCTGTTTTGACATTGTGAAATCCTTAGAGGATGGTATGTGAACTTGTATTGAACTCAAGGAAACAGAGATATAAGAACAGGAGGTCATCTTGTTAAGAAAGAAGTGACCGTTGTACTGCTCACTAATGAGGCGTCTTGTGGCTACATTGATCGCTGTCTTGCCTGGCACTGTCAAAAGATGTTCACCACAAAGGATTTCTCCCTTATCGGTGAACCATGATAAATCTACCTTTTTAATTAATCATTTACAATAAGTCACAAATATCAGCTCACTATCATTTTCTTCAAACTTCTCTTTAATTGAAAGCATGTTGGGTATCAAATCCAGCTCCTCAGTTTCACGGAAATACTGTCAAATAAACAATATCTGACCCTTTCTGCAAAAAGCTAGACAACATTTGAGATTCGGGATTCGTTAAAGATGTGTTCTTGGTGGAAACTTTGCCTATTTGACACTACTATGCAGTTACATATATATTTCGGGCCATATATTGGGAGTAAGAGCAACATAACAGCTTTTACTTTGTTTCTGTTACCACTTTAATTTGGCAACCATGACTAATAGGGAGGCGTGTGGTAGGGCTGCTTAATTAATCGTATTTTAATCACAATTACGATTTTGTCTTGCAACGATTATGAAAACAACATCGAAATAAAAAGATTATTTTTTATTTATTAAAAAAAAAAATGTTGTATTGGTTTTTCAGTTGAATACTTAAAGTTCAGGGTAATCAACTGTTAAAAACATACTGTTCACATTTTTCTTTTTCAATAAATGGATAATCGTTTTTAATAATCATGATATCAATTATTGACCCAAATAATCTAGATTATGATTTTTGCCATAATCGAGCAGCCCTAGCGTGTGGCGCAGTGGAATAGTGCGTTGGTGTTGGGATCAGGTTCAAACCCCACTGCAGTCAGCATGTCGTTGTGTCCCTGAGACACTTCAGCCCAAATGGCTCCTGTGGGGATTGCCCACAGTATTGAGTATGTAAATCGCTTTGGATAAAAGCGTCTAAGAAGTGAAATGTAATGTAATAATGAATAAGTAATAGTCTTCCTATGCACAATCAGATATGTGCTATGTTGACTAGAACTAAAGGGTCAGGGGTCATGTTCTTTGAATCGATACTGGGAGAACAAGGGGTCATCAAATTAAGCAAGTCTACTCTCTTAGCAACGTATTAGTTGCAGAATGAGATTAAGGAAGCCAAGAGGGACAATTTCACATCCTGGTGTTGATCATATTTGTTACAACCAACAATCTTTGGTGTACGCTATTATATCTCAGTTTTTTCAGTTTCTCAGTCATTTTCTTATTGGCATCCTTGTATAAACACTAATCTGCTTGTCCAGGGCATATGGAATCTGATGGAAGTATGTTAAGAGTGAGCCATATCCCTTCCTTCTGTTAACAGAAGCACATGCACTGTAACACACTGCCAGGTGCAACAAATTGCAACGATTATTCTGTAAACAGGAGTTTAGTTGGGTGGCGTTGAATGTGGCCGAAACCCCAGATAAACTGACATCAAAATCAAACGTGATAACTATCTTAAGTCTTTATATGTGTTATGTGATGACTGCTAATGCGTAAAACCATGTGTATAAAAGCAAGGAAAGTGTGTCTTTGGGCAAGTCGATATTTCATTAACGTCAAACCCAAAAAATGGGAAAACTTTGCAAAAGTTTTCATGAGGAATGAAATGCATTTACAGTAACACGTCTGTTAGCCCTCAAGGATACATAAGATGAATCTTGGGGAACACTAAATGTTAAGATACATTTAGTTTGTTTTGCAAGAAAACTCCACTGGGCACCGTTTTGGAATTATTCAACTCTATGTTAAGCTATTTTATAAGGCTTTCTAATACATACCGTTTTTTCCTACCATAACATTTATTTTATTCATCTTTACACAACATCCATCTTGATTTTTACACTGTATCAAGTTTTTTTTGGGTGAGTCACTGCTTCAAAATACCACACATTTTGATTCAGAAACGCATTCACTATTCATTTAGGCATTGAGCTTATCCCTTTAGTCATTATATTGACTTATTGTAGCTTACTCCACATTGAAAGACATAACTGTGTTAAATTAAACAATATATTAAGTTAGAATTTGTGTAATTGCAAATGCTGTCTTCTCACCTCACCAGCATTTTGATCACTGGTTTGTTTGAACAATGAATTACAGCTAAACACACGTCAGTTCATTTGCATGGATACATTGAGTATGTGGAATAGCTCTGTGAGTCACGTCTCATTAACAGTGTGTGCTGCTCGGTACAGAAGAAGTGAGCTGTGAACATGTCTCTAATGAGTACAAAACAGGCGGGGTAATGAGGCTGGCTCCCTTCTGTAATTGGCTTCATCAGCATCAATGGCAAGACTTCGTTCTTCACTCTCCTCTAAGGCTGTTCCTAGGCTTCATAGGGAAAGGCACTGGGAACACAAGATAAACTAGGACTTCATTGTCAGTGCACACACACTCTTGGATTGACGGCCAAATGCCTGAAGATTTACTGTACGTGCCAAGTCCTTTGCTCAGTTTGTTTGTTCCTTTTACATAGTTGTAATAGGGAGATAGAATCAGCTTACAGACCACACAAACACATGCATACTTCCCCACTAATCCTAATGTGCTGTTAGCAAATACTGCTAGGACCTTAGGGTGCTTTATGTTGAAATGAAATCCATGTCCAAGCGGCGGTCCATTGGAATGGCCTCATTGTATTGCTGCTGACTGAAGGCTGGCTAGCTAGGGACAGAGGTGGCTGGCAGACTGCCTGGCTGTGTAACAGGCTCACTCGTGACCAATGTGACAATGAGTGACCAAGTTCAGTCTGTATAAGAGTGAGCCAGCATGAGCTCATGCCACCTCTGTTGTGAGGTGAGAAGGCCTATGCTAGATGTCAACATGACATTAACATCATTCTATTTTCACCACCAATGTGTGTCCTAGATGCTAGGGAAAGGTGCAATGTAATCATGTTGTGTTGCCAGGTATGTCCCGGCCTAATCTTCCCAATAGCACAATTTACAGGGTTCCAAAAATGAAATGCACCAAACAAAAGTGTTGTACTGTATGGTGTTTGGCTTTTGCAAAATGCCACATATCACGTTTTAAATGGGAATGGGGAAGTGTTTTAAATAAGGAAAAGCACAGGCTAAGAATGAAGTAGTGTGTCCTTCGAATGGTCCACTTACCTGGGTGTATTCAACCCAATCGTTTCCGTTTGATTTACAGTATCCACTTTGGTTTAGTTTTTTTTTTTTTCATTTGATGACGTTTCCACCAATTTACCATTTTAATCATAACGCATGAGTGGTTTGAACAAAAAAAAGTAGTGTTGATGTCATCTACTGTTCTACATACTTGCCTAGTAAAACCTGGCAAATTGACCTCAGTTTGTCAGTCAATGAACTCACGGAATCTTGTGACACCAAATCATTAGCATCAATTTGCCATGCTACTTTTATCCCAACCTCGATTCATTATCTGGACTTTGACTGATGTCTGTCAGACGTTTGTTAGCTTTAAAATGGATTAAAAGTAAAACAAAATGTATGTGGTTTATAATTCACATTGTAATATGCATAATGAGTCTACATTTTTGATTGCTCCTCATTTAGACCCTCCAGAAAAACGCAGGCAAAAATCCTTGATTATGCGGGCTAAAATCCTTGATTATGCGATCAAACATGCGGGGTTTTATGCGGTGAAATTGCGAAATATGCGGGAAAAATAAATATTGGGATGTCTTATTTATTTATTCTCTCTCACACACAACCTGCCACTAACGTTAAACCCCTTTTACTATACAATTAAACACATTCAATCTTTATTTAATGTAAAAGCAATTGGGCTATTTTAATCACACTCTCTCTCTCTCACACACACACACACACACACTTCTCCGCCTCATTCTGTTTTCATTTACTTGTTCGTTATCTGACCAGCATCAATCTTGTAGGCTTCTCACCTCGTTTCTTGTAGCCCTCGAAAGGGTTTTGGAGGTTGATGCCTCGGTGAACGTGAGCTGTTTGGCTTTCTTGTCCGGAGCAGCAGAAAGTATTTTCGAATGTTTGAATGAATCAAAGTGGGTCGTCACCGTCGATGTTCTCTTATGCTCCAACACAGTTGCACGGGGTGCAGAATAGTTTACCCCCACTTTCGTGCAAGACATCGGGGTACTGCTTTGCCCGGTCTTTAGCAGAAATATTCGTCTGTAAATTAGATGGATTTGATTTTTTCATCTTGGTGTTTTCTCTCTCGTGTGAGCTCCACACGTTCACTCAACGGTGTTGTTTACCTTCTGTGATGCGCGAGCTGATCATCATCATCATCATAATCATCATCATCATCACCATCATCATCATCATCATCATCACTACTTCACGTCAAGACGAGTTAACCTTTTTTTTCTCAACTTTGTGTGGAAAAATACGGGGATTATGCAGCCTTTTGATAAATATGCGGCCTTTTAAAAATCTGCGCCATTTTGCTGATTATGCGGTAAATTCTGCGATCGCAGAATCGCGTTTTTCTGGAGGGTCTTCTCATTGTTCATGTTGATATTGCTGTATATTTCAGCAGTCTGTAAAAGGTATTTGTGAAAGTGTCAGCTGATGGTAAGTAGGATGGGGGAAGGTGTTAGTGGTAATTTGATATAACTGATTTCTCAAGAACTGCAGACTGACGCAACTAAAAGTCACACTACATTTGGCAGCACCAGCACAGGCACACATAAATACAATTTTTTCTGGAAATAGTAATATACATAATACATTATTGCTGGGTTTCCTAAATACATAGTCAGTGGTCGGTGACTCAGTAATTCTACTACTATTCTTGAGCTTTGATGGATTGAGAAAGAAAGTAATTTATTGAGGTAAATGTTGTTCATAGCCAGTTCAATAATTACAATGATCAGCAGTTGCAGTGGTTTACCAGTTTTACAGATCTAACTTTCACATAACAACGAATCCAAGGAATGGCTGATCACCTGACAGCGATAAGAAAAAGACAACTTCGTTAACTAACGATTAAAATATGTTTATGTTTGCCTGGAAAGCTAATGTTAGTTTGCTGCTAAAATAATCTGGTTTCAAAGGTCTACTTTCAACAGCATCTTACGGTCTGAAACGGGAAACTGCAACTGTAATGGTAGCTGCTGGCTAGTTGACCTGGTACAATTTATCAACCATTAAGCCTTGAAAAAAACATCTATAGGCGCGTTCACACCAAGTACTTTTCCCACAAAGGTTCCTGAGAACTCTTTAGTTCTCATGAACTAAGTACAGATCACGTTCACACCGGAAATTAGTTCCTGGGGGTGGATTAGGCAAATGAAGCCGCTGACTTCACTTCTTCTGCTTTGGGTTTACTGGCAGGCCGCAAACCACTTCACGGCGTATACTGCCGCCCAAAGTCCCCGGCCGGAAGTCCCCGGGGTTGGGGACTGGCTTCAGTAGAAGCTGCTGGGAGTCCCAGCAGCTTCTACTGAAGCCTTCCGAGTAAACGGCCAGAACGCCGACACCTCCTCATCTCCACCGCTCCCATGTTTTATTTTGTGTTATCATAAGTTAGTCTCTCTGCGTTTCTGCGCTGGGCTAATGCTAATGCTAATAATGCAATGCGAGGATAATAAAATGGCGGCTTCACAAACGTTTTTGGGAGTTTGACTGGGCGTGGTTTGCATTCAGACACAGGAACCTTTTTCTCCCACGAAAGTCCCTGACTGAAAAGGGGGTAAAAAAGGTTCTCTAGAACTAATTTAGTTCCTGGGACTTTTTAGTGCGAACGCATCTAAATCGTAGTTCTCAGGAACCTTTGTGGGAAAAGTACTTGGTGTGAACGCGCCTATTGATTACTTGTTTCATTCTAACTTTAGTGTATCTAAATACCTTTCAACTCCTTTTTTTTTTTATTATTAAAGTAATTTGTTACATTTTAAAACGTATCACAACAGCATTTTTAGTTTTTTTCACATATATTACAATTTATCATAGATTAAAAGAGAACATATTCTGCTCATTTTCAGGTTCATATTAGTATTTTGTGCTTCTACTGTGACACGTCTCCATGCTTTAATGTTCAAAAACCTCTTTTCACCCTCTGTCTGAAACCAGAGCCCAGTCTGCTTTGATTGGTTAGCTGGTCAGCTCTGTTGTGATTGATCAACTGCTTAGAGATGTAAATGTCTGACACATCTCTAAGCGGGTGTTACGTAGTTATGTCATAATTGTATGGAAGTAAACAAAGGAGTCAAATGGAGGTGTTTCAGGCAGGGGGGGAAAGTGTCATCTGGAGGGAACACAGGGATTTTTGCCTTTGCAGACCATTTACATGCACACAAACCAATATAACACAGAGAAAACCCCCAAAAGACTAAAAGGGCCTTTTTTAAATGCTTTGAATTGTAGAAGAGTCAATAGTGTCACCATATATACTCAATGTAGTATCAGGTTTTAACTTATTGTCTTCCGTTGTAATTGTCTATCACATTTCTGAAATAGTAAATGGCTCGTATGTTATTGTGAACTATTTAAATCGACTAAACTCTGAAGTCAGTAATAACCCAGCCTTTTTTTCTTTTCCGACTCAGTGGCAGTACTGCAATGACTAGCCGGGACCCTAGCCATGCAGAGAGCGCCCACTCCACAGAAAAACCACCACCTGCCTTGTCCCCCAAGCTCCATGTCCTGCGATCGCCATCAAAGGACAACATCACCATCCACTTCTCAGCTCTTGGGAAGGAGGAAGAGGAGGAGGAAGAAGAGCTGTACTGGACAACTGTCTCCACTCCCTCAGGAGCTCAGGATGACTCAAGCATTGTGACAGCCGTAGAAGCAAGTGAAGAGATGTTCGATTGCATTCCATCAGAGTCTGCGGCCGAGGCTGCTGTCATGCCTGACTCATCCGGACTATCTTCAGTTTCTAAACATCTCACAAATCGTTCTCCAGCAGAAACTTTGCCATTGCATACTGCTGAGCAAAAAGGCACAACTTACAATCCCTCTCCAACTAAATCTTTGAGCTTTCCCTCCAGTGACAAGCCCTTCTTCAGCATGGTGAAGTCTCTCTCGTCCGACAATGATTCTAGTGACGGGATCCCTTCGGTTTCTGCTCCCACAGTGAGGCATAGGCAACTGATGAGAAATCTCGTCAAATCGTTGTCTTCAGACACGTCCCAGGAATCTTCTTCTTCTTCGTCGTCGTCGTCGTCCTCCACACCCTTCCGTCTTCCAGAGTCCCGCCTTAACCTGCAACTCTTCAAGCAATTCACACAGTCTCGGATGCCTTCTGCTACCACGACGTCAGCTGTGGATTCTAAAACTGCACCTTCTTCTCCATTAATCACAACGGATGCCCGCAGCTTCTTCAAGGTCTCAGAAGTTGAGGCAAGAATTGAAGACACTAAGCGGCGTCTTTCTGAGGCCATCTCCGAACCACTTCAACTGCTGAGAGAGATGATGGACGAAAAGACTGGCAGCAGCATTTACCGGCCGAAAGTTCTGTCTGCCAGTTCCTCAGAACTCTCCATTTCCTCTATCAATGTTCAACTGGAGAGCAACAACAACTACTGCATCAAGGAGGAAGAAGGAGTTGACCTAGAAGCTGAAGCCCTTAACAGCGAGGCTTCTGGTACAACTGAAACATCTGTTCTTTCCTCTGTTGACACCAAGAGCCCCAACAAATCTTTACTTTCAATGTCATTGGACAAATGCTCGATGTCTGCTCTCGCTAAACAAGACGATGAGGACTATTGCATCCTGTACAGTGAGGACTTTGAGACTTGTGATAACACAGCAGGTGATGGAACTGATGATACCAGAACTGGGAGTCAAACTAAAGAGCCACTAAGTGGAAGTACAGAACGGTGCAGCGAAGATGAATCTGACCGGTTTGAGCCTGAACCCAGTGTTCCACACTATACACTGGTCGTCCTTACTGTACTGGTGTATGGGTGTTTTGTCTTACCTCTGCCGAGTTACGTAGGAGGAGTGCTGCTTGGGATTGGGCTCGGGTTTCTTTTAGCTATTGGCGTTGTGTGGCTGACGGGACCTAAACCTTCTGGCAGTGCTTTTAGACATTCCATACAGCGTGGAAAGCTGTGGGATGTCACCAGGTTGGATATTAAGGAACCAGAAATCTACAAGGTTAGTGAATCTTTCAAACTTCCTTAAATGTATTTAGTCCTGAATGCCTTAAAGGATTTTGCTGATGGTCGTGTTGCTCATATGCCAATTTGGCACTGATACATGTATTGATAACATTATGGAAACACTTTTTCCAAACTCTTTGTTATACTGACCACTAAGCCACAGTGTTTTCAACTTATCCAAACCTCTCAACCGCACAAATACAAATGACTGTTATAATATCACTTCTGTTTGCCTCACATCCACTGAGTGAGAGGTGGGCTACACACTGGACACTTTACCGATCCAACATAGGGCTAATAATAGACAGGCAACTATTTAATCTTCACACCTAAACTGCCTGTAAGGAAGGAAACCTTTTTAACAATTATTAACATGAAGTTAACTATCCTGTGTGCACAAATAATAAGAAATCACTTGGAGCCATTGACACCTTTTCCCATTTGAATTTCAGACTGTTTTGTAGAACTCACTCTATGAAAATGTACATGATGTTAAATGATTGTGTCTTCCCTCCAGGGCTGGATGAATGAGATATCGAACTATGACGCAGAGACGTACCATGCCACACTGACACACTCTGTGTACGTCCGCTTGGAGGGCTCCATCATTCGTCTGTCTAAACCCAACCATAACGTCGCCCGCCGTTCCACACACAATGAACCAAAACCTGATATCCAGTACATCAGTCAGAAGATATACGACATCACCAACAGCAAAGTATGTCAACATGAAAAATGATTTCCTAATGTTCCGGTTGGAGGTCAAATGAAGTTATGTGTTGAACTAGTAGATCTTGTGAGGGATACGTACATTTCAGATGTATTAGTCTGTATAAAGCTAGTCAAAAGTTAGGTCATTATAACATGCTACTTTATATATCATCAATGTGGGATCTTTAACCGATAATGACAAATACCACTGCACAAAAACAGGATTATATGGCTGTAAATTGTCTTTAAATTGTCTAAAATCAGCGATGGAAGAAAAAAATCCTACATTAAAAAGTAGTAGTATCAACGTATACTTAAAGTACCAAATGTAAAGCAAGTATTACAGGGTTCTTATGGTCATTAAAAACCTGAAAGTCATGGAAATTCAAAATGCAAATTCCAGGCCCTGGAAAAGTTATGGCAAACAATATTTTTCCCAAAGTTTTGTAAAAGCCATGGAAATGTAACTAAAGTTGCATCAAATATAATTTATATTTTAGCTAATCGCCGAAATAGTAATACTATAATGATAATAAATACTGTATTGTACAGTAATGAAACGTAAAATGGCATTTAACTGTCGAGGTGTTTTGAGTTGCTTTAGCGTGTAGAAGCTAGTAAGCCTATTTGATTTGTTTTAGACGACATGTTTCAGACCTTATTTTCCTGTTCCATGTTAAAATAAACCATTTTCAGTGGTACCGCTGAGAAAGATTAATTATTTTGGTCATGGAAACTTAGGTAAAGGTCATGGAAAAGTCATTGAAAATCATTGGTGTAAAAGTGTATGACCCCTGGTATTAGTAGTAGTGGCTTAAGTATTATGCAGTGTCTTTTTTCGGAATGATGTGCATCATATCACTGGATTGTAATTTGTAATGCATTGATGTGTACACCATTTTACAGCTAGTAAAAGTGGAGCTAAAGACTTATTATACTGCCAGGTAACCTTAACCAAAATATTACATCATCATTCATTAGTTGATTTATATTCTTAAATAACAATTACACCAAAGTCACTAATGTTGTATATGAATAAATCAAGTGGAGTTTAAAGTACAATTATTTCCTCCAAGTTGTAGTGGGATGATAAAACGGAAATACTTAAATATAAGTACCTCAAACACTACTGTATAAAAGCCCTGCAATTTGCTAGAGATATATTGAAACCTAAGTCTGTGATTCAAGTCTAACTCCTGTATCTCCCCAGGTATATCTAGCCCCTCAGAGCCTGGCCAGGAAACGTATATGGAACAAAAAATACCCCATCTGCATTGAACTTGCCAAACAGGATGACTTCATGTCAAAGACTGAGGGGGAGTCCAGCGAGAGCCTCAGCACAAGGGACAGGGGGGCTCAGGAGCGAGGGGGGTCCTCCTCCAGTAGAGAGCTCACCCTCTATCTGTTCGGAAGGACGGGGAGGGAGAAGGAGGAGTGGTTCCAGCGCGCTCTGTCTGCATCCAAGCTAAAAGCGGACACAAAGAAAACTGGAAGCGTTGCAGCAACTAAGAACGGTGAGCAATACTGATGATTGTGCCCACAGTTTGTCTCCTTCCAGAATTGGATAAAGGGTAGCTTGGATGTTTTGAAGTGGGGTTGTATGAGGTTCTTATCCATACTATAGCCTCATCCCAATACCCCTCCTCGACTCCTCTCTTCCCGTCCTCCGGGACTTGACCCGGAAATCGATCAAGACACGCCATTTTGAAGGACGTCCCAATAGCTGAAATGCACACGGAGGAGTCGAGGAGGGGTGAGGGAGGAGGGGTGCGGGGGGAGACGAAAGGGAGGATACACGAGAGCAGACTACGCGGAAGTGTTTTCACTACTCGCGTATTGTGGTGAATGTGGGGATCTACAGGACACACCTTTTCAGAGTAAAGGCTTTCACATTACTATCATTATATTTTTATTTAAATGTAAATCTTACACCAAAACGGAACACAAAAGCAGGACCAACCATCATACATTGAATTCCTTGACTAACCAGAGAAAGATTCATTCATTTAAATAAATATTTAACCAGAAATGGGCCGGTTCTAAGGGTTCTTCAGTTGAGCCCGATGAGAGGGGATACAGCTGTGCACATGTCATCATTAACAGACGTCGTTTAAAAGTGACGTTTGAGTAAACGAGGACGTCCCAATTAATACCGGAGGACTCCTCTGTCCTCGCGTCTCCTTCTCGTGTCTCTCGCTCGCATCTTACGGAGGCGGAGCTATGATGCAAGGAAGGGACGTGAGTGAGGGAAAGGAGGAGTCGAGGAGGGGTATTGAGATGAGGCGTATATGTTTTGACCTACAATAGATGTCCCCCCAATTTGATAAACAGTATTAGCAGGGAAGCTAAGCAATGTGGCGAGGGAAGCAGCAAATCATTAGCCACCTTAAAATCAATTTCAGAGAACGCTTTATTTCATATATTTACACTGATTTACATTGCTATGAGACAGCCTGTTGTCTACAGCAGACTGCATTGAAACAGTCATTTTATGTTGCTGTTTTACCTCGGCCTCACATGAAGTAAAATAACTTATTATATCAATAGAGGCTGGCGGTTTTGCAGAGAGCATCAAGCTTTGGGAGTCAGGGATTACATGTAAAAGGATTAGGTATACACCTCATACAACCCCACTTTAAGAAATACAAACTATGCCTTTCAATTCTTTAAATTGTTCGTGTTTTTTCATTGGAGATATATTTGTATGTTTCACAGATACAAAGATGGCAATTCTGACCCTGGTTTTTAGTAGTTCACAAAATGCTATTTGATAATGAATTGTCTAATTCCTCACCCTTTTTGTGATTTCTTATTTTTGATTCCCTGTGGTTTCCAGCTCCGATCTCTCACAGTCGCAGCAGCAGTCGCGGCAGTTTGGACGAAGCTCTAGCATCTCAGCCCAGGTCCAAAGACTCCTCGGTATCCTCAACAACAGCAAGCGGTGCCAGAACCAAACCGCTGCTGGACTACAACGTATACATGGCCTCCTTACTGCCAAAGCAGGCGGTAGTCAGCCCTGCAGCGGCCAGCCCTGCTCCTCAGAGTCCTCAGAGCAGCCCGGGGGCAGATAAGAAGGTAGCATCCTACAATTGTACGACTAACTCCTTTTCCTTTTCTTAATATCCTTCCTTAGGTGAAAAATGTGTCTTGTCATTTGCGATGTAACCTTACTGTGTCACAAGCCGTGTAATTAATAACCACAAGTAGCTAATCAGAATCAGAAACCAGCCTATGGCCAAGTAGCTTTACACCGTAAAAAAGGAGCAAACGGAAACACTTTTATACAATTCAAAATAAAAGTTGACAATTAATATACATATTCAGGACTGAACTGATTTCAAATCCTCTGGCTGCCATATTTGGGGTTATAGGAAAGGAGATGCATTTAACTGCAGAACGGCGTGGATCTCTTTGCTCTCCCCCGAGCTCGTCGAGCCGTCCTGCTTAAGTGGAGGGACAGTGTCCCGCCCACTCACTCAGTGGTTGAAGGACGTTATGTCCTGCATGAAACTTGAAAAGATCAGTTATTCACTTCTTTACTCAAACAGGACATTTCAGGAAGCCTGGGAACCTTTTTGAAATGCATTCCACACTCTGTAAGACGATCTGCTATTGGTATAGCTTATGTATGTATGTGTGCATGTATACAGTAGATGTGTATAATTATAGGTATTTGCTGCATGTATGTACAATATGCATATGTATTACATGCATATACATTCATTTAACAATGTTCCTGGTAAATAATCGTGTGTATGAGGCTCACTGGCAGTGAATGTAGGGGATTACTTTAGTTGTTGTTATTGTTTGTTTGTGTTTTTTGTAATTATTTGTTCTCTTTGTACATACAATCAGTACAGACGATTGTCTCATTTTGCATATATTTTGCTTCCCACTTCTAAATGACAAACATTACTTATGCATTGTCGAAATGCAATAAAAAGATTTTTGATCAGACAATTATTATACAGAAATATATACAAACCAGCAAGTCAAATGAGAATATGACAAACCTCTGAATTATAAAATATTTGCAGTATAAAATCATTTAAAGTTCCTTATCCACCTAGATTTGAACATGGGTAGATTTGGTATATTTCCCTCTAATGCGTTTCCTTGCCGGCTGTTTCTCAAGCTCCAGAGCACCACTTCCTCTCAGCCGCCGCCCAGGGAGGAGGGAGAGGAGGAGGTGATGGAGGAGGATCATGTTGCCTGGCTGAATGCCACTCTGGGCCGTGTCTTCTGGGACTTCCTGTGTGAGCCGTACTGGGCT
Organism: Pseudochaenichthys georgianus; assembly: GCF_902827115.2. NCBI lineage: Eukaryota > Metazoa > Chordata > Actinopteri > Perciformes > Channichthyidae > Pseudochaenichthys > Pseudochaenichthys georgianus. Next base: position 6,153,884 of record NC_047503.1, on the reverse strand, counting down.
GAGCTGGTCTCCAAGAAGATTCAGATGAAGCTCAGCAAGATACGGGTGAGTGGAGCAAGGCCGCTACCGTAACCAGCTTTCACTGTAAGAGGGCTGGCCATTTAAACAGATTACAAAGAAACGATGATTTTAATTGGTGAAAGTCCAAGTCATTATCCTGTTTTGTCACACCAAAATCTAAATATATTTCCTTTTACACACACACACACACACACACACACACACACACACACACACACACACACACACACACACACACACACACACACACACACACACACACACACACACACACACACACACACACACACACACACACACACACACACACACACACACACACACACACACACACACCACACACACACACACACACACACACACACACACACAGAGAGAGAGAGAAAGCTCACTCAATGTCAGTGTGTATCTCTGTACAGCTTCACACTTAGTGAGGATGCAGAGGGAGAAAGACAGGAAACCTCATCCTTCACTTGTATCCCGTCAGCTAGGACCATACAGTACGTAGGTTATGCCTATTGGTTATGGTCTGTGTGACACAACATCATGTGGCTATAGCTCAAGGTTAGTTTTAAAAATACAATTCTTTTTTTTGACAAAACCCAAATAATCGAATGACTACAACATATTAAAATGTTATAATTCTCTATGGAACAAAACTAAAAAAGTTATCTAGATAAAACTGACTAAATATGATTAATTTAAAAAAAAAAAAGCGTGTGTGGTGAAGTGTATTTATTCCATTATCCATTTTCTTTTTTTTCATGCTGGCATCCTATACTCTTTGACAGATATATGGTGATGAACCACTTCCTTCAATTTGGTCAGATGATAATCTGCTGATGTATTATTCATGTCCAGTGTGCTCAGCTCAGTTATATTCCTTTGTCTTCTCAGTTACCTTACTTCATGAATGAGCTAACCCTGACAGAACTGGACATGGGCTCGGCCACTCCCAGAATCCTCGGGGCATCCAAACCCTCCATTGACTACAGAGGCAAGAAAGAAATCAATGTTAACACACATGTTAACACACACACACACACACACACACACACACACACACACACACACACACACGCACGCTGTTTCCTGTGAAGAGATACTCACATGTCTTGCCAGTAATGCTCACTGTGTGGTACATTCTGGGAAGACTCCATTCACTGTGCAGATGTTAGCTATGTCCACATTGAAGATAACAAGATAACTGGTGGAGATGCTAGCTAGTGTCTATCATGATGCATTGCTATGAAGCTTACATACTCAAGTCATTCAAGTGTCTGGTTTTCCACTCGGAAACTGGTTAGTTTAGTACATTAGCTAAAGTGCATATGCCATCTAAACTAGGGGTGGGCGATATTGAAAAATATATTATCACGATATTTTTCAAGCAGTATCACGATAGACGATATATATCACGATATTTTTTCATGTCGGTTATTATGGTTATTTTTCAAGTTACTTAACAGTACAAGCACCTACAAGGTAACAGAAACTAAAACAAAAAGGAGTAACAGACCAACATAGCATTTCAAGCTGGTTTTATTTCTGAAATGAATCCCTGAATGAACTTCTTATTATGGGAAATACGAAAACGTCTTTTTAAAACTACAACTCCCAGTAGAGACGTGCCATAGATAGAGAACATGTTGCGAAACACAATAGCCAGCATGTGTAGTTCTGGGGACGGGGTGGGGGAGGGGGGGACGCGGTGGACCCGTTCAAATCCAGTTTTGGACAGTCTGCAGTGGTTCCATCCCATTTAAAGTGCCCCTCGGAGCACACTCTCCAATCACAGAGCTTGAGGACTATCACAGGGTTTGTCAAACAGAGCACATGGTGTAGTCCAAACGATAGCTGGGGATTCTGGGTAGTGTAGTGTCTTCTGCCATCCTTTACTCCGAAAAAATATTTGTTTCTCCGAATCGAAGGGGAAAAATACAAAAGCATTGCACACAATTTAAACCAATCAATGTTGTGTAATTAACAAGGATAATCTGGTGTTTTTTAGTCGATGAGTAGTGCAGATATCACTGTAAAATCAATCGACAGTAAGGGGAATACTTACATCCGGGTGTACAATTCTCCGTTATCCAATGAGAATGGACGCTCACATTGCCTTTAAGGGCAGCCGACACAAACGAATGCCGTGCTTCCATGAGCGTCAAATCCCGCCGCAGATGGGAATACATTGCAATCAGTTGAAAGCTATTTGCGTCCCTTTATGACGCTGAAGGAGCCTAGGAGCGTCACAACTGCACGCCACGGACACTGACCAAACGTCGCTCCTGGACGCTTAGGGAGTGAGAGTGTGTTGGCTAACCCTAGCCGGGGATCGTGTCCGTCTCTGTGGCTTCGGGCTTGATCGCCGTTCAAATGACAGTTTTAATGATCTCAATGGGAATGGTTAGCGTTTCATATGCACGCAAATAAAATAAAATATAAGCCAACAGAATCAACCAGTGCAATACTGTCTGAATCCTGACTAGACAGCTTTAGAGCATGTCTTTCACATCAGTTTATTTTTTCCCCCCAAAAAAAAATTCAAATGTTTTTTTTCTTCTAATTTAAAAAAAAATAAAATGTCACGATAGATACGATATCTCTGAAAAGGCATATCGTGGAGACCTAATATCGTCAAGACGATATATATCGTCATATCGCCCACCCCTAATCTAAACACACAAACACATGGTTCCACATAGGACAATGAATTGTACACTTTAAGACACACACAACTAGGGATGCTCCGATCAATCGGTCGCCGATCGTTATCAGTTATTATTCACTCTCTGCAGATCGATCGGTGCTCTCTATAAAGGCCGATCGGGAGAGCTGATCACATGACGTAAAATACATGACACTTTTCTCTGTGCGCGGCAAAAAACAGCTGCTGTAACGGACGAGCGGAGCAAAACACACACTAAGAGTTAGACCTAACACACTTAGCTATTTTAACTACCTCTGGAACTAGCTAAACTAGTTGTACATATATTTATTCTTCACTGTCGGGTCACTCAGTACTGGATCAGTGAGCTGCATGAGACGATACTGACTGGCTGTCAGGAGAGAGAGAGAGAGAGAGAGAGAGAGAGAGGAAGAGAGAGCGCTTCCGCTCATGTTATTATCCAAAGTTAATGTAAACTTGAATAATGTACTTAATTTGAATGTAATAATTATGTTGGTTGTTGTTTGTGGAAGCGCCAGTGAATGAGCCCCATTAACTGAGTTTTAAACATCACTTTAAATGGAAGATCCCCATAGGCCCCGCCCACTCGATCGGATCGGGGATCGGTATCGGCTGATACCGATTCCGGCGATCGCCCCCAAAATTGCCGATCGGAGCATCCCTCCCCGAATTGCATTCCACAGACATTTTCTGAAATCTGTTAAAAAGTGCAACTCTTCTGCAGGCCAGATGAAACATTTCTCTTGCTTGAAGGCACTCACTCAAGAGAAGCAGAAATTCCACACATGCAAGACCTACAACATATGATCACATCGCTAAAGATATTCACTAAAATATCGTTAATGTAATTAATGGTGTGGCACTGAAAAAAAATGTCATCCATACATATGGTTGAGTTTCATTTTGAAAAAAACATCAAATTAACAATAAGTACATGATACAGCAAGAGTAAAAATAAAATCCCATTTAGTGTCAAAGAAGCCCTATTATGCTTTTTGGGGTTTCCATTTTCCTGTAGTGTGTTATTTAGCTTTTTGTGCATTTTAACGGTCTGCAATGTCTCAAATCCCTGTGTTCCCTCTAGAGGGACTTTATGTCCCACACACTTTGTTTACTTCCCCAGCATAGTGACGAAGCCCACACCCTTTGCCCTGCTTGTTTGTATTCTTTAAAATAAATGGGACCATAATTGATCAAATACAACTAATTTTGTATTCAGTTTTAAGCCTTTTGTATTAAGCAATAGTAAAGCCAAGAAAATATCCTTTAGTTGTCCTCATAAATGAGCTACAGCAGTTACTGTTGTGATGTAACAGTAACTGCTTCATTCAGGAAGCACAGGCCAAGTGAGTGCATCGCACTGGAGCCTAACATGCACTTATACCCACTCAGCTAGCAGGCAGTGGCACCAAGGTTAGAGCCACTTGCTTTTTACACGGAGGCCTTTTCTTTGGTTGAATGAAGTAAAAACCTTTCCCCTCCTACAGCAGCCACGAGCCAGTCCGACCAACAGTAGCACTGCACAGAGTTCAGTAGGGAACAGTTGTTTACTTGACAGTTGCAGGCGGTCTACAGTAAAAGCAATGTGATCAGTACTGTAAGGGAAACTTCTGTTGCGATGGAAAGTCAGGACTCAGAGAGACACGGGATGAGCAGGAGTTCTGAATGTCAAACACTGGGATTTATTGAGACCAAACGACCGGAGGGTTCACAAGGCATATTCACATCTCTACAGATGACCTGCCCCGCGGACTCTGAAGACAAAAGGGCCCAGCGCAGAACTATACATTAAGAAAGGAGTGGCCTATATTCCCGCCTCTGGTAATCAATACCAGACCCTGGAACAAAAAACTGTTTGTATGGCAACTTCTCCTGTGCCCATACCCCTCCCCCGCAGGAACGGCAAAAGACCTTTTGACCTGTGTCTTCCTGAGAAATGACTTTCAGGAACATGCAAGAAAGACTCAGAATCTTAAAACACAAAGAGATATCCTTAAAATATTCTCTGACAGGTACCAAGACATCTCCATTACAATCGTGTTGCGTACAATAGATCCAGGAAAACACTTCATAAGTGAGGGATTTGGTTCAGGGATAGAATTTGATTGGTTATCGAGGTCTTAGCTGAGTACAATACATTCAGGCCTTACTCACTTTAGCAGGTCCTCTGGTCCTCTGGTCCTCTGGTGGGATAAGTGGAGGCTGAGCTATGTGAGGTCTTTGCTTTGTGATGGACCATGTAACATTAGTGCACGACTATGTTGCCTGAAGTATCAGTGACGTTTCCAGCTGATTCTTTTGATCATCATTGAGCTTTTCATTCCTTTGCACTGCATTGCTTTCTCTCTAACACCCAGTCACAGATCTGTCTCTTCAGTCGTTTTATGTGTACACTCCAGCTTTCTCTCTTCCTCCTGCGTTCCCTTTCGTTGCACCTTCCTCTTTCGTCTCAGTTTCTCTCTTCCTCCCTCCTGTGTGTTACGAGTCACTGCCTCGTTTTTTTGTAATAACGTACCACTCGCCGAACGGCATAATGAAAGCAGGAATTGATCTCTAACTAAGATGGTGTTCATTGGAAGCATTCCAGGAAAAGCTCACCTCAAGAGCCACTCCGAACACAATGTGGAGTGATCTTCAGCTCTAATTGCACTTTCATTGGGAAAGCTGCAATATGTGGCCGAATGCTTTGATCGCAAGTCAATCGATCGAGATCACTCACTGTCGATCTCAAACAGACAAGTGGTTCCCTTTTTACACCGAGAGTGAAAGGAAGCAGGACAGAGGCACATGCTCCAAAACAAAGGACTAAAGATAAACAACAATGGCACTTGGAGAGGGCACACCCTGTCAGGGCTGATGGCGTATTCACATGTTCCTTTGAACTAGTCCCATTCCCACCGTTGGAAAGTCGTTGAGCTTGAAGTCATCATGTGGAAACAACATGAAAGCTACCAATAAGAATAGTTGTTGTATAGCTTAGTGTTCAAGCAACATGTTGACAGCTGTTCCTGAGTTGTGAAGAGGAAGTGACAACCCCGTTGTGTTGATCATTGTGATCCAATGCAGTGCAACACAAATTCCCTGTGAACACTTTATCCGCTGTATTCGATGTGTCCGACCTTTGATTTTGGGTCCTCTCTAATGTGTAATGGGATCTTCCTTGGCCCAACAGGCTGTTAAGTTCCCCTTTGAGAGATTTCCACTGGTGTTACAGTGGCTGTATCTCGAGTTCTGCCTTCACCATGTCTGACCGACTCCTTCCTGGAACAAGCATGCTGAGTGCAATGGATCGATGAGCCTCTCAAGGTGTGTGTGTGTGTGTGTGTGTGTGTGTGTGTGTGTGTGTGTGTGTGTGTGTGTGTGTGTGTGTGTGTGTGTGTGTGTGTGTGTGTGGGTGTGTGTGTGTGTGTGTGTGTGTGTGGTGTGTGTGTGTGTGTGTGTGTGTGTGTGTGTGTGTGTGTGTGTGTGTGTGTGTGTGTGTGTGTGTGTGTGTGTGTGTGTGTGTGTGTGTGTGTGTGTGTGTGTGTGTGTGTGTGTGTGTGTGTGTGTGTGTGTGTGTGTGTGTGTGTGTGTGTGTGTGTGTGTGTGTGTGTGTGTGTGTGTGTGTGTGTGTGTGTGTGTGTGTGTGTGTGTGCAGGAAGTGGCCATGCTCATTCAATTGTGCGGACATTGCCTTATGCTCATGATATACTATCAATTTCTGGATGCATATTAGCAGTCCTCCTGCTTGAATGCTCCCAACTCTTCGCAGGCAGTGTATTGCGTCCAGCAGCTTCCCTCCTCTCCCACACCTCAGTGCCCTGCATAACCCTAGACCCAGCCAGTCTTACTATCGACCACACCCCCCAGGACAGGAGAGGAAATCCACGCCTCAAGGTTTCCACTTATTTTGCTCCATCAAACCTTCTCTGACTTTCTTTGGGTCCCCAGTTGTGGTCTCGTTTGTCCTTGTGTGTGTTGCATTCCCGTAATACTTACAGGGTTAGTACATAGTCTTGAGCGTTTAAAAAATGCTTTGTCAAAACAGTTGTTTTTTCGAGGTTGAGAATATGCGTACTCAATCTTTAAATGATTGAAATAAAACTATCCCATTGCAATATTTATTTGTAGTCTCCTGGAAACTCGCCCCAGAGGTGGAGAAGACCGGAGCGAGCTAAGCCTTTAAGAATCCTTGTGTTCAAAACCTAATCAAGGTTGATATGAACGGCTGGTGAAATAAACAGGTGGACACTTTACAATAATATCGGTATTTTTCCCAATTGAATTGATTGTAGCACTGAGATGTTATGATGGCGCTCTTGAAAGTTGCAAACCTTTTATGAACTGTACATCCCAACTCATGAAACTCTTTCCTTTTCCCTTTCTGAACTTGGCCCTCTATACTGTTGTCAGGAGAGCTATTTTAAACCCTAAGGACTGTGTCAGCTGAGCACTCTGACTTTTCCATTGCATACATGCATGTGTGTCTTGGTTGCAACCAAGTGCAATGTGTTTCTGTTTAGTCTTAAATAGGCCCATTGTTATATTGAAGTATGATGGCGCAGTGGATCTAAGTTGTTCATACATCACATAACTACACCGTAGTTGTTATGTTATGACAATAAACCTTTGAATCTTATAGTTGTTTGGGTCTTCCCTCCTATAGTGTGATGTATAGCTTTTTGTGGATACAAATGGTCTGAAAAGGTTCAGATCCTTGGACTCCTTTGTTTACTTCCGTAACATAGTGCCATCACTACGTAACACTCGCGCTTCTATTGGCTCACGCTCCAACACATTGTATGTCATAGGCGAAGGGGCGGGATATCTCCTAGCGGCTGACCAATCACAACAGAGCCGGCCAGCTAACCAATCAGAGCAGCTCTGGTTTCAGACAGAGGGTGAAAAGAGGTTTCTGAACACTAAAGCATGGAGACATGTCCCAGTGGAGACACTACATACTGATATGAAGCTGAAAATGGGCAGAACAGGGCCCCTTTAATGGCTATCATCCTCGAACTCTCTCACTTCATTCAACTTTCCTGCGTCATCAGTCATCCTCTGCTGCCTCCTACTGGTCTAAAAGGAAACAATACCCAAGGTCATGTTTAGATGTTGCTCTTTGTACACAATAACATGTGACTACAACCTGTGTTGTATCAGAAACCGTACATATGTGAAGATATTTGCAATGTTCCCACTGTTGCCGCAATAGACATACTGTCAATGTTTGACTGCAATCTGTGATACATTTTAATTTGTATTCTGACTATACATACTTGCCACTAATGATAATGATATTTGTATCTTATTGTATCTTTCAAAAATGTTTGGCCCAAAATAATGTCCCTATTTGGGATAAATAAAGAATATCTATCCATCTGTCCCTAATCACGACTGTGCTTGTGTGGAGATGTATTAACATAACGGTGATCTGTTTTACGGGTATATATCTTTCACTTTCACTTCTCGAATTTTCTCTCAGATCCCTTTTTCTAATAACCCCCTATGTCCCTCAGGGCTGTGGTTTGACCTGGAGATGTCCTACAGTGGCTCCTTCCTGATGACCCTGGAAACCAAGATGAACCTGATCCGCCTGGGCAAGGAGGGAGAGAGTGACCGCTTTGGGGAGTTTGGGAAAGATGGGTGAGACATCACACCTTCTCCGTTAGATGACATGCCTTCCCCTCTAATTGACTCGTGCACATGTCTCCGTGAGGTGTCTTGCTCTCACTCAGTATTCTATATCTTTGCTGCCTTTTATATCTTCTCCTTTCCCTTCTCTGCTGTTGCCTCTCTATCTGGATTCCACCTTTATGCGGCTGTTAATCGGATGTGTCTGCTCTTGGTGAGTGCTGCCACAGTGATCTCATCTTTCCAACTCTCATTCTCTCCTTGTGTATGTCTATAGTCTTGGGGTTGTCTCATTTCATGCTACCCCCCCCAAGCTTCATCTCATTTAGGATTCATTTCTCAGTGCGTCGAGTGCCTTCATCTGCTTTCCCTAATCTATTTTCAGCAATGAGGAGGAACAGAATACGTACACAAATATGTCAGGGTAAATTCGGCAAAGACCTATCATGCATTTTGTATTGGTGCAACCAGAAAATACTGTGCATGTACGTAGGGACTTCTCATGGCTATACTAGTTGCCAGTAAATGAGAAGTGAGATGCCAGTCCTCAGTGAACCACATAAGAATCAGTTTCACTTTTGATTACATCTGAGAATTGACAACTCTGCAGAAGACATCCTCTGTTAGAAGAAGCAATCTGTTTTTGAACTCTTCCCTTACTGCATTCTCTCTCAGAACACAGATGTTTCCAGAGGGACATCACTTGCTTTGCTCATGGAAGCAGTCATGGATATGCACACTTGGACATTCAGGATGCTGCTTCATTTGAGTTGGCATTGACTAAGTAGACAGGTAGTAATTGCAGGAGATATATCAATGAATCTAAACTTGTCAAAAAGAGTTAACTAATGTTAAGGGACCCAAACTAATGATGCTTAGGAAGCTGGGCTGGGCCGTATGAAGAAAATCGTGAACCATGATTTTGATCAATTACGTCGATGTAATGAATAAGTGGCTAAAGGAAAAAAAAAAGTTTGTTGGATTCAGAAAATCCCTTTACTGTCGTGCCGCCTTCAAACCATGAAAAGAAAACCGGTCCTAAAACCATAGCCTCTTATCACACAATCTCTTACAATCCAACATCGATACATTGCCTCGCCCTGTGACGGAGACATTGCAGCTTCTTCATTACCGCACTATTCGTTAACCACAATGAGCATTCGGTCTACAACAATGCACATGTCGTCGACCAGTTGCCTGATATTTGAATAATCGAGCCTTCTCTGATCCTCCCTGTGGAACACTTGTCACGTTCTGATGTGCTTGTTGTTTTGTTTGTACAGTACACTATAGTGTATATAGTGGATTATAATCCCGGCACAAAGAAAGAGGAAGAGCAGAACAGTGTGAATGTGTGTGTGTGTTTATTCTAACCTGTTTGTTTGCGTTTCAGATGCAGGCCCCGGACGTACTGCCTGGCCGATAGTGACGAAGAGTCGTCCAGTGCTGGCTCTTCGGATGAGGAAGACTCCTCAGAGCTCTCGAATGACTCCGCCGGAGCAGAGGGGTGAGAGTTCAGTGTATATGCTTTCTCTGTGCTCGTATCATGTTCCAACCTGGACGCTATGTTTGCGTGTTTTCTGACTAATAGGAAAACCATCTTTGAAATTGGTCTAGTATTGAGCGTGAGCACGGCAGCCATGAAAACAGGGATAACATGTAACACCTGGGGCTAAAAAGGGCTACTGACGGATACATGACATGAGACGCTTTTCTCCAAAGCGACTTACACACTCAATACTGGGGGCAATCCCCACAGGAGCCATTTGGGGTGAAGTGTCTCAGGGACACAACGGCATGCTGACTGCAGTGGGACTCGAACTTGCTACCCCCTGATTCGAAGTTCAGCGCACTAAATTTAGCGCACAATCCCACTGAGCCACAGCCTCAGTCATGACATTGAACATATTTAATATAACGGTACGTCCACACAGCAGCTTTTCAAAAATCTTGAAAATCTTGAAGCTGGGCGTGTCTGACAGCTTGGGGATTTTTTGCGAGCAACGCGACCAACAACCAATCACATGAATCTCCCGCCCCCGACATACAAAGCAAAAACCCCGGGGATTTTATGCGAGCAATATATATATATATATATAAACTCCCCAAACAGGCGAAAACCTACCAGTTTCCCCCACCTCCCTCCATGCCTGGTTCTTCCGGTTTGTATCCCGTTAATAGTTCTGGTCGTAAAGAACCGGGTGATTTGCTACCGTAATTTCTCGTTTGGAATATGAGGAAATGAACTGCGGTCTGGTTCTCCCTGCTTACACGCGGTTTGATTGGCTAGCGCTTCTACTGTCAGATTTGCATAAACGTGTTTGATTGGCTGGCGCTTCCAGCTCAGCTTCAAAAGTTGAACATTGCTCAACTTTGGAATGGACATTCTGGAAATCTTCGCTTCGCTCCCCCACAATGCAGTTCGGCGAAAACGAGTCAAAGTGACGTCATCCCCATTCAAAGTCAATGGGCAGAGAAGCGTTGGAAGCGGTGGAAGATTCTTCTGAAGCTGCTGTGTGGACGTACCGTAACACTAAGATCATTTAATCCCACCTCTCCTCGCATGTCTGTCGATGTCTTCTGGCCACAAATAACTTCTTATGAGATTGACAATGCATTTATATTATTATTTAGATATATTAAGTTATTTAATGCATACAATTAAGAAACTTCTGGATTACATTTCACTGACATGTACATTGTCACAAATACCTTGATACTGGACCGATTCTTAAGTAGGAAGAAAGAAGCATAAAAGTTGGTATTTTTAAAATGAAACTTTGAAATAGATCTTCTAGTAGGCCGAACTAAATAAAGTATAAATAAGTATAACTGATTTTAATTTGGACAAAAGAGCTATCTGTCCACCATTATTATGTAGGCAGGCATGACAAAACGATGTTAAATATCGTATCGAAAGAATGTAGGATTATATTTTTGTTGTGGTGTTCCAGTGAATGTAATCTTCTCTTCCCTTTTTTTCTTGAATGCAGTTTGGTCGGAGGCCACAAACCCAGCAAGATGATGCGCTTCGTGGACAAGATCACGAAGTCCAAATACTTCCAGAAGGCCACAGAAACGGAGTTCATCAAAAAGAAGATGGAGGAAGTGTCCAACACGCCTCTCCTGCTGACTGTGGAGGTGCAGGAACTCCGAGGAGTGCTGGCCGTCAACATCCCCCCCCCACCCACTGACCGGATCTGGTACGTGAAGGAACTTCTTCTTCCAACTCATTTGGGGAATGCTGTGCAAAGTCAATTCCGTTGTCTGTCAGAGTGACAAATAATCACACCGTCTGCAGCGAGAGTGATTTCCCACGGATAGACAGTTGTAATCAACAAGGTTGTCTGTTTTCTAACTCCGCATTATTTCATTTCTGAATGGTGGCGAGTTAATGAGAAACATTCTTAAGAAGGACATGTGTACACCTGACAACTCAAATGAATTTCGCACCGCAGTTGCATGTTTTATTAAAAATGTCAATATAGCAATCTGTTTGATACGCTGCCCTCTGCTGGTAGTGCATACTTTGTTGTATCAATAAAGTGATGAAGTCTTTTTTAAGGCTGTCCCAAAGCCTCCTTCTATATTGCAGACAATAACATCAATGGCAACGCACGTTTCTCATACTTACACATGTTTAAGCAGGATAATCTTCACTTATTAACACCACGTTATGATTTATGAAGCGTACATGCAATCGGCAGAGGTACGGAACATAAGGCTATAAACAAACGACGTTATGGTCTGCGCGTCAACACCGCTCGGCTAAAGGCGGCTGATGTTTGCTGGGATAGCATTTAGTGGTCTCATTTAAACTTGTTATCAACTGCTGTTTTTATGACACTCGAAGTTTCAGATGTTCACAAGGGGGGTTTACTGAAGTATTTTATGGTGTAGAATAAAATGGGGAAATCTCTTAGGCGTGTGTTAACCAGACCTTATTTCAGGTAACCGAAAACTAACCGGATGTCATTTTAAGGTTTATAACTACTTTTTTGACCTTCTTAAGAGAAGACATTTTCTAATTATTGACCGGCTTTGATTTCTATTTCTATGTCTACATGTGTCACCTGTTGAAATAGCTTTTAATGAAATAATAAATAGTTGTGACCCTTTCTGTTGCAGGTATGGCTTCAGGAAGCCGCCTCACCTGGAGCTGAAGGCGCGGCCTAAGCTGGGAGAGAGAGTCGTGACTCTGGCTCACGTTACAGACTGGATCGAGAAGAAACTGGACCAGGAATTCCAGGTATTGACGCTACGTTTAGGGCTCTGTAATTCAGAGGCACAGGACTTGTGATAGGAGGCAGCCTGCTGCAGCTGAATACATTCTTTACCCCTTTTTATTTGTGTTTTTTCAACAACTTTGTCTGTGTCTTCTACAGTTCATATGTATACAAATCCTGTTGTCTTTAACTCATGTGAAATGCTTTGTTAACATGCTTCAGTAACAAAAACATTTCACAATTTAGAAAACATAGAGTACATCCATCAGGTCAAGATGATATACATATATATTTCCAAAGTTGAGTACATCTTGTGAATAACTGCCGCAGTTCCATTTAAACGTATTGCATTTTGTCTGAAATGTTGCTGTTATAAATAAAGTGGCATCATATTTTCTATTCATCTTCTAAATACTGATTACAAGCTCAAATGTTAAAAACTCTCACATTTCTACTTTATCCATCCAGCATCCATTCAACATATCAACTTATTTACATCTTATTACAGTACGTTACATAAATGTTTTTACGGTACAGTTTTGCACCTTACATTATGTTTTGATCTATTCTATTTTATATGTATATATTTGTATTCATCTTGCAACTAACTTGCACCATTATTATCTATTAGTCTTTTTTATTGCAGAATTGTATGTATATATTTGTGCACTATGGGAGGGGTCTAGGACTTCCGCTTTTCATTATGAATATGACCGTATAGCCTTTGAATTCTGAATCCATGGGTCTCTCTCCTCCTCATAGAAAATCTTTGTAATGCCAAACATGGACGATGTGTGGCTGACTCTCATGCACTCCGCCATGGACCCACGCTCGGCCGGCAGGCCCGCAGAGGGCCTCGCAGTGGACCCTGAGCCTTCCCAGCCAGAGAAGGACAACGCCTGCCAGCCCTGAAGATTGTTTACAGTGGTTCCTCCAGCTTGTGAACCCGCAAAATGGGAGCCGCAACTGTAACACAAATCCATTCCTGTGGTGGGGGGTCAGAGGAAGCCTTATGAGTTTTAAAGGGTTAAGGTGGAGTGGACCAAGCAAACACTAAAGACAAACCGCTGCTCGCTGCTCAGCAGGATTTATTGTGCCAGAGGGAAAATGTGATGTGTCTTTGAAGGATTGCTAAACCTGTAAGAACCTATTGAATAGGACAGATATGTGAAGAGTCATGTTTGGCTCAGCCGGTTGAAGTTAATAAGGGGAGTGTATGGGTACAGTAAACGTATCACTTGCTATGAACATGATGTGGAAGCATTCACCAGATACCTTACAGCCTGCAAACGACAAGTTTCTGCTCAGATAGTAGCCCGTTAATTATACAAATTCAGTCGAAGCAGTTTTACAATATGATTAGAAGGATTTTCATATTGAATGGTTGAATGAATGAGGATGAACAAAGATCGGAAAAGCTTATATACTTGATGTTCGATTTCTTACAACATTTAGTTCTCTTAATGGAAGTGGTTTTTGTTCAGGTGTTAACAGTTAACAGTATTTATTTGTGCTGTGAACCCACCATTCATCTGCCAACACCCCCTTGTTTTATGCCAATGATGCCCTTATTCATGTGGAAATAATGCACAAGAGCAAGCATCCATTACCTAGGAAAATGTAAATTCCATACTAATGACATAACACAATAAGTGCAATGATAGAAACACAAGGTTAACTACGGTGAGATGTTCTACAAAAGTGTACGTCTGATAAGAAGTATGAGACCTCCAACATGTTTATTGAATGTCTGTGTGGATGCTTTTGGTTTCTTTTTTTAATAATTGCACAAATACATGTTTTGTCTTATGTTGACCATGTTCCTGAGAGGCAAGTGAGAAGAAAATGTGCTGATCCATTTGCATCTGTCCTGTGTGTGTTACTATGGAACAGGTGTTATCAGGAAAATCTTTCGAAACTTCTTTAAAAATAATTTGAGAAACGGGTGGGGGTAATTCATGTGTCAGGTGTGAGGACGGTCATTTTCTTTTGAAAACGTCAAAAGTTTGGCAGTGAAAAAGGATAAGGATATTTTTTGTATGTATTATTTCTCAATGCATTCAAACATATTTTTGATAGAGTGCGTGAGAAAATGGACACCCATGATAACATTAATTTGGTCTTGAGAAAATGGCGTATTGGTGCCGTTCAGCCTCTTGTGGCCACAATGGGTATTACAAAAACACAATCTCCTTTCAAGACTTTTCCCCCATGGTTTTAGAGATTTAAAAACATAATTAAGAAACTAAAAATTATTATCCTTGCCAAACCTTTTTTTTTTTTTTTTTTTACTCTTGCCTCTCAGGGTTTCCATATAACACTGTCATCATGCTTACTTTTCCATTTGTGTCATTCAATCATATGAAGTAATAGGTGGTGTATTTATCTATACATCATTTCTACTTAAGTGTGTTAATGTTGATGATTGTATTGTTTGAAGTTAATTTAAATGACTACATTTGATTTGTGACAGTGCTTTAAAAAGAACTACCTGCCATACTGTACGTGTACAACAATTGGATGAAGTTAAGGTACGTAGTGTAAAGTAAATACAATTTTGTGAAGAATGTAGCCTCAACTGCAGGTTCCCTTTCTAAAAACACATTTGAACCGTGTCATGTTTCTCATTAAACCAAAGACCTTTGAATAGGCATGCCACATCTCTCTTCTCAAAGGAGCACATCCTGTGGGGTAACATTTATGAATGTGCCATCAGACCTGAATTAACATTGTTTACAGGAATTATTACCTTGTTTTCATTTTTGTTTTGCTCTCTTAGGATACTAAAGCACTGTAACACGAAATGGGTTGTCTTTCTCTTAATGCCTTTTTATGTTAAGTATTTGTATTTGAATGATTACACAAGTTGGGTTACGGTTGTATATTGTCTGCTTCTTTAAAATAAACAGAATGAAATAAGATTGTTGAGGATATATGAAGATTGTCATGATTTGTATCTGTGAATATTAATGACTTTTTAAGATGTGTAATTGTAAGGCCAAATTCAGTGATTATGTGTATCTGCCTTATTTATAGAGCAAAAATAAATATATCAATGAAAGCCTTTTTGGTCTTTTGCTTCAGATTTTGTATTCTGTGATACAGATCTGGTCTACTTTGTATTTGCTCCAGATTGATGTAAAGCCCTTTGTAGTGTGTTGTAAAGAAAACAATTCATTCGACATCATTGTAACATGTCCTGCAATATTTTATATAGAAAGAGAGAGAACACACGTGTCACACACTGACAGATAAATGGAGACATTAAAAACCTTTTTTAAAGCAGTTTTATATATAATATACAGCTATTACAAATAATCAAATATACATTCCTCATTACGCACACTGGCCTGTGTGAGCACCGCACATCCTCTTCTGGATGTTTATGGTTGCATAGCAACATCAGTTCGCTGGGTTGTCATTGATAGTGCTACGGTGGTAAGTGACTAGCTTTAAACTGGGGGTCAACATAAACCAAAAATATCATTCAAATGTTATTCTGTTATATGTTGTATTTCTTTCATTTGTAGCTGACGTTAGCATTCACCTGTTGAAACGCTAGGTGTTGTAACTGTGGGTTAGCGTTACCCTCAACCTCTGCTCCACTACCGGTGACGTTACCCTAACTAACCTAACATTAACATGTATGCAGGGATAGCAGGTTAACGCTAAGCTAGGTGCTAATATTGGCTTCGAGAGTTTAGAGTTTTCTGCACCACATAAACGTAAAGCGAGTTTGCTACAGTGTTTATGTGACACATATCATGCTGTAGTAGAGGTAAGGTTACACAATATCTCTGTTACTTAGTTGTTAAACACTTCAAACTTTAGAGACTAGCATAACAGCTAGTGTGCTAACATAACTAACCTTTTGTTCTTCATTACAGGTCCAATGCAGAGCACTAGAGGTGAGGGTGGTGAGGGAACAGGGGAGGAGGAGGTGAGGCCGGAAGGCTCGAGACAAACTGAAGAGGTGAGCGAGCTGCAGGATGGAGGCGAGGAAGCAGCAGAGGACCGTGGGGCCCCGGTCCCAGCCGCTACACAGGTAGGAATGAATGAGGAATACACAAATTCATTTTCACTCTCTCATACAGGGATATTTATTTCATCTTTTTTTCCAAGTGCTAGTTTTAGTTATTTTGTTTTTGGGATTTTGTTAAGAAGTTCAAGCCTAGGATAGCCAAAGTTGCCTACTACACTAGTCCTATGATACAGCTAATGCTACATGTATAGTCTGACGTGTGTACATAGAACCAAATACATGCTTTCTTTATGTGTCCCAGAGTGTCTCACTGAATCAGTCAGGACCAGAGCCTGATGACACGACCCCCCAGCTTCAGCCTGTCCACACTGGGTTGGATGACTTCCCTGCAGCCACGAATTCAGGTCAGTCACACATAGGGTGCACTTTCAACCCATTTAGTCCTCTGACCAAATGGCTAGTAAAGGAGGAAATTGTAACAGTCTCCGAACAAATACCATTGTATTTTTTGGCAGCTTTTTTTGGCTGGTAAATGGTTCGAAGATTCGAACCATTTACCAGCCAAAAAAAGCTGCCCTGTTTGGGATTTACAGTCGAGCGCAAAGAAACACAGTGTTACACAGCATAGCACAGTTCAATACAATATCATTTATTATCCTAAGCGAACTTAAATTAGCAAGTGAAGCTGGGAAATCAGAACTGACATACAGGAACAAGTGTAAAACTGCACATTTAAACTGGTTTGCTTAGGATTCCTTTTTTTTTTAACAAATATTTGTATTGGTATTTCGTTTTTTCAGCATAAGACATTGTACAAGTATATATCCCATAAAGGAAAATCAAAAACAAAATAATACAAGAAAGAAAGAAAAAAAAAAAAAAAAATAATAAAAAGAAAGACATACACATACATACACAAGTGGACATGTGGTAAACATTGTAATTTAAACATTGCAAGTTACAGGGCCGGTAGACAAGCAGCCATATCACATCCAACCAATATAGAGGACAAGGTCAATTAGGAGGCACATTTATTTCCAGAAACTCCAAGAATTCCCCCCATATTTGATGGAACACTTCAGGCTTTCCCTTTATGGCAAATGTCAATTTTTCTAAGGCTAGACAATGGGAGAGATTTTTTAACCAGTGATTGATCGAGGGGTTTTCTGGGTTTTTCCAAAAGACAGCTATTGTGTGTTTAGCTTGGAGAAGAGAAAAGACTACCAGTCTTTTCTTAGTGATATTAAGTCTGGGAGATAGAGGGAAAACCCCAAGAATACAGATTTCTGGGCATTCTGGTAATGTGGCGGAAATTATTTTTGATAATGTGCCCAGAACATCTTTCCAAAATGATTTAATATTTGGGCAGTCCCATAAGCAGTGGAACAATGTGCCCTTATCATTATCACACTTTATACATTGATCTGGAATATTTGCATCAAAATGGTGCAGTAGGGATGGAGTTATATAGGTACGCATAATCCATTTGTACTGTAGGAGTCTAAACCTCGTGTTAATAGTTTGAACCTGGGCTTTGTGGCATATCTGCCCCCATTCCTCAATTGTCACCTCTGCATTCAAATCAGTAGACCAAGCAAGTATTTTATTCTCTGAGGACTCTCCTGATTCAGCTTTGCAAAGGTCATAGATCAAAGACACCTGTCCATGACCAGAGGAGTGATGTACTATAATTGTTTCCAGCTTTGACAGAGGTGGACATAATAGTGAGTGATCTTGTGCCTTAGATATATAACTCCTTAGCTGCAGATACTTAAAGAAATGTGTTGAGGGAATATGATGTTTATTTCTTAGCATCTCAAAGGTCATCAATTTGTTGTCATCATATAGATCACTGATCTTATTGATGCCTCTGTTGGCCCACATTTTAAACCCTGAGTCATATGTTCCTGGTATAAATCTTCTATTACCCCATACAGGAGTAAAAGAGGATATCTGTGACTTTAAACCTAAGTGGCTTTGTACTTTGAACCAGACATCAATTGTGTTCCTGACAAAAGGGTTTTTTGTATTCTTTTTAAGCTGTTTTGGAGAGTCAGAGAAAGGATTCCTTTTTATTAAACATTACTACCTTTGACTTGATTCAGATTGGCTACAGGAAATGTTTTCCTTCTAAAGGGACTGTCCATATATGGAGGTGAAAAAACTCAAATATTTACAAACCTCTTGCTGATTGATCACATTTTTTTTTCTTGTTTCAGTGCAAGAAAATGTTGCCCAGTTGCCGTTGACACTTCACCCCTCACACCTTAACACATCAGAAGACATGGAGGATCAGGAGCCGCCGCAAGAGCAGGAGGCGGAGGAGGAAGAAGAAGGGGAAGTGGAGGATGAAGAGGAGGAGGAGGATGAAGAGTTCATCGTTCTTGACTCTGAACATGTCTGTAGCTTCTACTTCAATATATAGACAACTGGTATTTATGAAATAGTTAAAGGTTCCATGTCACGGCCATTTCTACTGATCATAATTCTATTGTTGAGGTCGACTAGGATACATTTACATTGTTCAATGTTCCAAACTCACATTGGTTTCTCATACAGCGTGCGTGCGTGCGTGCGTGTAGACCGTTTACATGCAGGAAAACCTTCATAACACACAAGGGGGCGGGTAATAACCGGAAAAGCATGACATGGGACCTTTAACTTTGTGATTCTGGTCCGTAAGAAAGATCTGTGAGTCTCGTAAGTCAAGCAGTTGCATTTGAAACGTTTTTAATTGAGCTGCTGCTTTGGTGTTGGTAAAGATAATGCTAGGTAATGATATGATGATGATAATGATATGCTTCCCTCTGATATGTTATTAATGCCATGACTGTTGTGTTGGCAGCCGCTGGTCAGAAGGCAACAAGTTGCTCTGAACAGACAGCTCAGTAATCAGCTGGAGAGGATCGACCTGGGACTGAAGGAGAAGGTCAGCTATTTCAACATTAAACATTTGTGTTCCTCTTTACTCTTTTCTGTGTCCTTAGCCCCCTCAGCTTTGCCCCAATTACACTCTCAGACATGGGAACAAAGAAACATGTAACACACATTCAGGTTAAGTTTCCCTTTCAAATGCACACCTGTAGGGTCTCAATGTGTCCAGGAGATGGCGCTGTTGATCCTTATCTCTTTCAGAATCTGAATTAGAAATCCTTTATTTGTCCAACATCAGGAACATGTGCAAACCCACAGTTCAGATAAAGGACCATTATAAAAGGAGTAGACTTACACATTAAACAAAGAGGCCTGCTGACGTTAATACAAAGTACACCACGGTACAAAATAAGTAGCAGCATTTAAAAATATGAAGTGAACATATAAAGGTACTGAAAACGCAGCCAGTAATAAACATTAGTACATTCTAAAGAAACAATATGTGTATTTCACATCATAACAGCGAGAAATGAAAGATATGTCTTCTGATATTTGTTCCAAGATACATTACATACATTTTTAAAACCCAGCCTTTAAAGGGTTGCAATCATTTAAAAAATAACCTAATGTCTATTCTGAAGCAATATATCTGACAAAGAGTGTCTGCATGCGCAAAGAAGCGGTCTGACATCTTGATGGTACGTTTTGTGATTCCTGACTGCTCCCCTTCTCCGCAGCTGGCAAATGAGAAGGAAGATGAGAGGCACCTTCAGGAGTTGGGAGTTGGGATGTACGGGGTGCAGGAGCAGCTGGCCCGGCTGCAGACCAGGCTGGATGAGCGTCAGCACACCAAGGCCGAGGCGGAGGCCAAACGTCAGCAGGCCAGGGATCAGCTGGAGGAGATCAAGAGACAGTATTCCAATATCACCGGCCAAGACAGAAAGGACAAAGCCAACGGTGAGCCCGACGTGTATTTGCTGCTGTTGCATGGTGTTGATCCAGGATCTGTTTAACTGTGTTGAACTATGACATCCAGTATTCCTCTGTAAATCCATGTTGACTGTCATGTTTGACACCATGTTTTAATATCAAAATATATGTTCTTAGCCTTTAAAATCAGACTTAAAACATCAGAATACTTTATTTATTCCTCGGGTTTTGTTCAAGTTGCTCCATCTTAGATTAAAACGATTCGATTCGGTTCGATATCCCGGTGCATCACGGTGCATCACGATTCATACCAATGCGTTGCATCCTCAATTTTCTATATTACTGCACATGGCTTATTTTTCATCAATGCATACATGCAGTAAATACATATGAACTCTCTTTTTATTATTTAGAAAGTGCTTCAGAAATCAATAACATAAATGTCTTGACATTCATTTATAAACCAAAATAAATGAATTGTATAGGTCTAGCCTCCGTGTGTGAAGTTGTTCCATTCTCAAAAACAAAAAGCTAATGCTTCTGCAGTCTAGCTGCAGCTTCTAGCCACGGTCTTCTGTTAAGAAAGGACACTGAATGTCCTGAATGTGGCATCACACACAGGACTTGAGTCTGAACACAGCAGACAACAGGAGTATTTACAATAGCATATACAAACTAAAATACTGCATGTGGGTGCACACTTACATTCTCTGTTTTACTGTTACATAAATCCCATGAATGTATGAGATTAAATTAGCTTCATTATATCTCAGTGATTAAGTGAATAACAAAGTTTCTATCGGGTCACTATCAGCCTGTCACTCATTATTTTCAGGGAGGGGGCGGGGCTTGGAGGAACGGAGAGGAGACGGTGATCGCGGAAGCTTTTTTCCTCCTGCCTTCACAAACTTTACACACGTATATATCGTCTGAAAATTGCTAGAGGACATTCATAATTTGCAATCCAAGACTTAATTAAATCCACCAAAAACCTGACATGATTGTAACGCGATTATTTTTGAAAAACATAAATCCCTGTCTGTGTCTCTGAGCCGCAGCGACACGGAGTGATTCGGAGCGGGTGCTTCTGCTGTTGGTTCTGGACTGGTGTTCTTGTGTTGGTGGATAAAGCAGGCTGCTCCGTGTTTGGTGTTGCTGTGCCGCTGTCACGTCTGTTCCCTGATCTCTGCGTCACCGACCGATTTGATATTAAAGTGACAGAAAAAAAAACGTTATAGTAAAGCCGCGGCCGGAAAATCAGGAAGCAACGTTACTACTCTATAACCGATTATCTTCCGTCACTGCATCGAGACCGAATCGTCCACGTCCGCATCGCAATGCATCCAAGAAACGATTATTTTCAACACCCCTACTCTGTCAGGTTTCCGGGTCGGCGATACAGCGAGAACAAGCGAAACTCATCCTGAGCACACACAAACACAAAGTGTGGCTTGATATCGAGAAAGAAAAAGGTTTATAACGCTGTGAGAATGGGTCTGCGGCAGTGGCGGCGCTAGGGGGTGGCTACTTGGGCTCAAGCCCCGGATGTTTTCTGAAAAGCCCCGGATGTTTCACTTTAAAAAAAAAAAATTCAAATATATATATATATATTTTTTTTTTAAACGTCTCGGGAGTAATGTGCAGTACCGGAGTCCACCAGAGAGGCAGCCACTGTGGGACATTAGCCTGCGTACTGCGTAGCCTGCCCTGAAGAAGAAGTGATCCTTCCTAGTGCCTGACGAGTTTTAAGCTAATAGCCTATACAGTTATGGATATTAGAAAGTTATTGTCATCGAAACAGGCGCCACAAGCTGCAGCAGCAGCAGTATCAGCAGCAGACAACAATGTCATCACCAGCAGTGAAGAAATGGATGATGTTTCAGGTTTGTTAATCTAATGGTGATATCTGCACTCTGGCTGACTGAGTAAGAAGTGAAAAAGAGTGATGTAACGTTAATGTTATAGCATAAACATGGATTAACCACACAAAGTATACCCTTATATGTTAGTATGTATACAGAACATGACTACACATTATCCTAAAATGTAAAGTTAACCCTTCATACCTCAGTCTACTTTTAAGACACTAAAATAACGTATTCCATTTTGTTTTCGCGCGTGGAATTATACCGGCTCTCGTTTCAGTACACATGACAACAGAACTGACAGGCAACCCTCTGAATCTGATTGGCTGTGACTGCATCCACTCAGAGTGTCCGATTCAGAAACGTGACTCTTACACTCTTTACGTCACAAACAAAGATGGTGGATGAGAATAGATCTATAAAACGATAAGCAATGTGCCAGAATCAAGGTGAGACTATCCGCATCCTTTAAAACTCTACGCACATTCGTTTCACCTTAAAGGAATGGTCCACTCATTAGATAATTAATCAAGACTTCAGTATTTAGTGAAACGTTATGTTTAAACCATACCCTGAAGAAATCAGCGATATTCCCCGGTAAATAATGATTTTATAGCTCTTTTTTATCAAGACCTGTATATTCCGTCTGGCCGCCGCCATGTTTGCCATTTTCACTAGTCACGTGATGGTCATGACATCATCCATGCGTTCACTTTGTCAACACACGGAAATATGGTGGAGTATTTCAGTTCGGACTCGTCAGCAGAGGAACAAGTTTTGACCAATGTGAAGAGATTGGATGGGGGAATTCATCCATACATATCAGTATGACAATACGACACCCACTGTCCTTAGACCCTCACATCGTACAAGGAAAAACTTCCGAAGAAAACCCACAGTTTAAAGGGAACATGGGAGAAACCTCAGGGAGAGCAACAGAGGAGGGATCCCTCTCCCAGGACGGACAGACGTGCAATAGATGCCGTGTGTAAATTGAAAAGATAATACATTTGCAACATAGGTAGTCCAAATGTTTGGAAATGCATGTTTGTATAATGGGAAGATGATATAAGATACTATATGTATGCATGTAGTACCACCCTTGCTAGCGATTCCCTCTCTAGTTTAGCATACTCAGCTTCGTTGTCCCTGGCCATAGAATCATGATTTTATGGGGCCGGAAAAACTGGGGGGAAATACACACTAGCCGGTACTACGCTATATGGAAAGGCCACCAAAAACTGTCCTGGCCTGGACGTTAAAACGGGGCTAGCCGCTGCAATGGAAATGCGCTATAACATACCTTATTCTTACTCCGAGCACTACTTCTGCTCCTCCGTCGCTTCACACTTGCAGAGGGCGATTTCTCTACTGGCCGAACTGGTGTCCTGGTCGGTGATTACACCAGAAAGACCGATGGTACTGCATCTCCATTGAGTAATGGTTGTTCTTTAAATCCCATGTTATGTTTGATCATACTCTCAGAGTAGTCGTCCGGAAATGTGAAATGTTCGCTGCATACATGAGCCTGTAAATCTCTCGGTTCGGGCCGGCCACATTCCGCTAGCCACTGCCTCCGAATGTACTTCTTATGCTTACCTTTTGGCAACAGATGGAACCGAGCATTCCGTGGATTGTTCCTATCCGAATTATGGCAATATTTCGCGATACAGTGAGGCATATTTGAATAGAGAAACTACAGTAAATAACATGGAGATCAACGTGTCTTCGAAAACCAAACGCATGGATTACGTCACGTCCGGGAAATGGCGGCGCCCACAGTGTTGATGTTATTTCGGTATATAATCAGTTTAAAATCACTGATAATGTCATCGGATTAAAAAAAAAAAAAGAGAGACTGACAGAGACTGGTCTGTTTTATCGGATGATAATTTTTAAAAAATGAGTGTCATGAGCATACCATTCCTTTAATAAGTAATTGACTATTTGAGTGAGTTAAGGCATTAGTTTGCTTCATTAAAGGGTGTTAATGAGTGTTCTCCAGTGCCTTTTGTCCGCTTTTAGGGTTAATGTTGCTCTCAAAGTGCACCAGATTGATGCTTTCAACTTCAATATTTAAAAAAAAAATCTTTCCAGGGGAACATGCCCCCGGACCCCCCGAGAGGAGGCGACGACCCCCCTAAAGGATGTTCGGTCCACCCCCCACTTATAAAAAATAGCACTGTACCCCTGCACCCCCCCCCCCCCAACCCAACAACTCCTGGGCTAAGCCCCGGATCTCCTACAATCCTAAATCCGCCTCTGGTCTGCGGAGAGCGTTTCTCCGCCATCCCAACTCGTCTGTTACCAGCGTTCAGGGAGCTCTATGCAAGTCAATGGGACTCCCTGTTAGTTAGCCAAGGGGTCCCGGTGTGGGAGGTGCTCCGCGGATTGGTCCATTTGGGCCAATCCGGTCATTTGTTGTTGATTTAGGTGTTCACACGTCACTGAACCCAGGAAGCAAACAAGGGTGTGTGACTCTGCAGACTGTTACATGCATAAAATCCGAATAACACACAAGGGGACGGGTAATAACCGGAAAAGCATGTCATGGGACCTTTAAGGATAGATGTCCAAATAAATATACAATTTAGAAAGTGTGCCGGTACATAAGAAGTGAAAGTAAAACTGTGCACATTGTAATAAAATACACAGTAAATTGTGACGTATTAATATAAATAAGATAATAATTCTTCTGAATAAAAGGGTTTGGCTGCTGACAGAGAAGTCCAGTGCCAGTCTATTGACTCAGCTTGCCTGAGGGTGGGGTTAATCAGTCTGATGCTGCAGGCAGGAATGAGTTCCTGTAGCGCTCTGTGCTGCATCTTGGTGAAGTAAGCTGAAGCTAATCCTGTGTCTGACCAGCATGTTATTACATACCTCAAATACTCAGCAACACACATTTGTGTGAGCAGCCATGTCTACGAAGTAAAGACACAGCCAAGGGAATAGAGTTTGAGACTTTTGTAACTTCACTTTCGTTGCTTATGATGACTACATCATCTCTAAGAAGTGAAACAGCTGTCTGCCTTCTCTTGTATAGAATGGAACAAGAGTATGCTTATATGCTTGTTTATCTCAAAGGGCCAACGAATAAAGATTAGAATCACTAAAAAGCAACGTCTCTTCTTCTGCAGAAATCATGAAACGGTAACTCAAAGTATCCACAGAACATGTTGTGAGCAGTTTCAGGAACTATTTTCTTTATATGTTTGTATTACAGGGCAAAATGAAGCGTGCATCGAGGCAGGTGGAGGCCATTAATGTTTATATCTCGTGATGTTAAAAGCCTCACCTCCATGAGTAGAGGTACACTTTCTATTGCACTGTGAGAGGGAAACAAATGGATAGAAAACTGTTCCTCCATGAAACTGCCCTCAAAAATCTGTGGATTCTTTTGAGTAACCAAGATGTCATGGCTCGTCAAGCCACACAAACTGAGTGCCGTCTTATTCTATTATATGAGAAAGATGGTAACTTATACACTTGGCAACACACACCAAAAAATGATAAATATTCAAATAGATAACAGCATTTCTTTTTATTTCTGATTGCGAGGTGTTCTGTCCCTTTAAGGCAGTGTTTCTCAAACTTTTTCATACCAAGGACCACTTAACCAATAAAAGAACACTCGCGGACCACCGAACTCCACAAATATCCCAAAACACATCGTTTTTCTAGAACAGATTATAAATCGCCTGAAAATGGTACAAACAAGTGGCAACATGTGTGACGAAGGTGTTGCCCTGGGCTTTATCATGCAATAGAAAGTGAAACTTAAGCTCGTTCCATTGCGGAGATATTCCAGCGAGAGTGCGGAAAACTTAAATATATTTATTTATTTCAAATGTGAAATGTTACCAATATAATCACGGACCACTAGGGGGCGCTCACGGACCACCAGTGACTGTGTGTCTTCTCCATAGCGTCCCAGTTACAGGCGGAGATAGACAACCTCATGCAGCATCTGGTCTTCACACAAGGAGTCAGTGAAGATCTGAGCTCCAATGTCAAAGCCCTGAAGAACGCCAGACGCAGAGCAGGAGCTGAGAAGAACCAGGCCGCAGAGCAGAAGTTCCAGCAGGTGGGCAGTCTGCTGCAGACCTCTCAAATTGTGGACTGTCATATACATTGTCATTGGTGAACATACTGTTATGGATAAACAATACTTCTGTGTCATCAGGATTTGTATGTGGAGCGTCGTACAAAGGACAAGGAGAGGCTGGCGGAGCAGATAGCCATGTATGAAGCCCAGGCCAAAGCTCAGGCAGAGGAGACGCATTCAGCCAAAGAGGCTCTCTCTGAGGTAACTATGGCACCATGGCTCAACACAGCCTGTATGTTAAAGGCGTCGTTAAGCAAGCACCGTCCTTTAGTGCATCTGTCAAAGAACTACAGTGACGATAACAATAGCAGCACATCAAACAATATGAAAGCAACACAGAAAGAAAGAGACAACAAGAAGGAGAGTGCATGAAAAGAAATAAGAATATTCTTTGTGTGCATATTTTCATATTCTTATGTTGGTGCAGTACACGGCATGTTTATAAGAATATACACCAGATCAGTGTTGACCCATGTCCACTCCCAATGCTCTGTGTGCAGGCTGAGATGGAAATGGAGTCTCTGGTGTTGGCGCGGAACCAGCTACTGCAGCAGTGGAGCGGCAGCCTGGTGGCCATGAGGAGACGAGACGAGGCCTTCAGCGCCATGCAGGACGCCGTGCGGTGAGGAGACTCAATGTCAATAAGCCACTGAGACCCTTCAAATGTGCTAATGCCTTCTAAGCGGACATGTGACTAATGTCCCAGCAGGAGACACACTTCATGAGCAGCACCTTTGGGTGGTGCTGCTCTGCAGTGATAGACTGTTGGGTGGACACACAACAATAACTTGAGAGGAAATCTTTGTGCCTCACCTTCTCATGTTTGCCATTTTAGATATGCATGCGTTCTTTCTAGTTTTCTTCCAGAACAAATCAAATGCTTCAAACCTAATGTTAATAATCTGGCTGAAGCCATCTCGTGAAAAAACAGCAGTGGCTTTTTGTGAATTGATTGGCATTAAAAGGGTTAACATTCTGAACATTTATCAATTTGTGGCAGTTCGGATAAGGACTGAGTACTTGGTTCAATTGAAAACACTGAGAGGAGAATATCATATTGACGATATGTTTTTTGACGAGGCATCTATGCTTTTCTAACTGCTGCTCGTGTTTCCCTCAGCACCGTCGAGCACCAGGTGATCTTGCTGGACAGAGAAATCGAAGGCTACAAGAGATCCACCAATGAGGAGCAGGAGGAAAACGAGAAGCTAACGATGCAGCTGAACTGGTCCCATGTGGACGGGGCCACCTCCAGAAAGCTGATCATTCAGAAGCAGGCCCAGGGGGAGGCTCTGCAGGCGCACTACAGCTCCTGCCTGCGCACTCTGAGGGAGACGGAGCGCAGCCTCGCCAGGCTCTCGAAGGTTTCTAAAGCTCTGCCCCACAGTGACCTCCTATAGCAGGGGTGTCAAACTCAAGGCCCGGGGGCCACATTCGGCCCGCGACTTCATTTTATGTGGCCCCACAAGAGCTTGCAAAGAATATAATATGTTTATTATACGGTTACATGCTACAGAAGCATGTTGCCCATAAACTACATGTCCCACAATGCATCTCAAATATGACTTTTTTCTCAGAATTTGCCTTTTTTTCTTCAAAGATATGCATTTTTTCATAGAATTCCTTTTTCTCAGAATTAGATTTTTATTTCAAAATGTCACTTCTATTTATTTTTTCTCCAGAATTTGGCTTTTCTTTTTAAATCATTTTGGGACATACGCACTGAAGAGACTTGCAATTATTTGCCCAAGAATTCTGCTTTCAGACGTAGTTAATTATGAAGTTATTACCCTATCCGATGATAATCCAATGCAGAGGCAATGATGTAATATATAATACATTATTTTATATATATGATATATTTATATATGTATTTTTATATAGTCTTAAAGTTACAACCGGCCCTTTGAGTGCAACCATAATGCTGATGTGGCCCGCGATGAAATTGAGTTTGACACCCCTGGCCTATAGAGTGGGGAAGGACTATCAAACATTAGCCACCTTTAGCTTAGCGGTGGTGAAGCGCAGCCATGGGACTGTGATGTCATTTCAATGTTGTCCATTGCATTTACATTTCAACAATTATACAAGAGCTGTTGAAATGTGGAGATGATCCTGTTGAGCAAAAGATGAAAGTATAATAAATGTCTGTTTATCACAGAGCTTATTTTCTCATTGCTTCTTTTCCAGGGAGCCCTTTCGACGCTTGTTTCTCCCTCATCGCCGCAACGCTGTTATTCTTATTACCCTTTCAAAACATGTCGCTTTCTTTTCTTTCCCCTTGCCCTAGGAAACAAGCGTCCACCATACTGAAGTGATCGATCAGAGGAGGCAGTTGCAGAAAGAGAGTGCTGTGCGTCTGGAGATTGAGGACAAGATCATGACCCACATCCAGCAGAAGCTCACCCACAACAAGGCGGCCAAGTACTCCCAACGGCTCACCAGCAGGATAGCCACGCTCAAGAGGGAGAAGGTAACGTTAGGCATTGACTGCCTAATCTCTCCACCTTCCCATTGAGACATGTGGGGCTTTTTCTTTGAACTGTGGACATCACGGGAATGTTGGCAAGGATGACCTCAGCCCCTATCTACGTCTGGCATACGCTATGTAGCCAAAACACAAACAGTCCCTTATGGATATAAATGTGAACACATCAAAACCACCGTTTCTGATCCCACGGCCTTTAGCATACATGCATTCTAATATATTCCATTCGGAGCCCTGGCTTTACAATTGTAACTTTGACTATTTCCCAACAGATTCAGACCATTTGATTGGTTGCCATGCGTGTGGAAAGCATTTGCTATTTTCCTGTTTTTTGCAATATTTCTTATATATTATGTGTTTGATGCAAGATCAATATTGTTAATAACCATTGTCATATCCCAGTTTGTTTAGTTTATTTATTTAATTTTTTCGAGCGTGTAAAACCAAAGAAAATACAAATGAAACAAAAGATGATACAGACATGATACAGTACTATACAAATGAATGCAATAACTAAACGAAATATTTAAATAATAATTGAATAATCTGTAGTATCATGGTCTGGTGATAACAATAAACAACAACACTTTGGCTAATTACACGTCCGAAAAGGGGTCGGAAGAAGTTTACACTTATTTAATCCGACCCCTTCTCCCTTTTGTTTTTACTTCTTTTTTTTTTTACATCTTAATATACGTTAACATACAATATAAATGAATACCTTAACCTTGAATAATTCATATAATCATTCATATAATATATACAGGCAAGTTAAGAGAATTGTCTCTATATATTTATAAATATATATATACACATATGTATACACAAATTCATAAACATAAATTCATAAATTAAATACAAAACAAGACAATTGTTTTGTTGCTTTGTGTGTGTTTCTGTCATTGTGTGTATGGTTAGGAGATGTAACTCATTATAAGTGCGGCACAAGGGTTCATTTGTACAGTATCATTTGAGATATTTAGTTTCAAACTAGGCCCGTGTTATTAATAGGAGTACTCCAGCAATGTATTAATACACTTGGGGAACTACAGTAATGTTAACGAGTATGCCAAAAAGTATAATGTACTGAGGAAATAACGTTACCAAAACAGCATAGCAACCACATAGGTATAAAGATATATCATTTATGTTGTCTTCTCGTCCTCTCCTTTAGAGCTTTCGCTTGTGGCAGCTGGAGAATGATGTAGTGGCCTTGGAACAGGAGATCAGCAAGGCCAGCCAACAACTGGAGAGCCTGGGCCTCACCACGGAGGCTTTAGACGAGAAGATCGCTAGGTCCAACACGTTACTGACGACCATCCAGGCTAAGATGTCCTCCTTTATGACACTCATCGCGCACAAGCAGGCCAGCATCGCCACCTGCAACAAAAAGATCTATCAAATTGCAGCCAAAACTGGGGTGAGACATTTTAAGGGTCTTTTTTTTTGCTTCCGAGAAACAATTAAAAAAATCAGGTCTAAAATCACATGCTGCCTTTGTGATTGATGTGCCTCCTTTCCTAGCATGAAGACCTGAGTCCTCTGCAAATCAAGGTAGAGGCAATAAGGGCTCAGACGGAGGAGCTGGCGGGGAGAATCAAGAGTGACCAGCAGCTCTGGATGATGCGTCAGGGGACTCTGGTGGCGATGACCCACGAGATAGACGCCAACAGCAAGGGGATGCTGAAACTACAGACGGAATACACTGCCATGCAGCAGAAGAAAATACGCCTGGAGGGTACGTAACTTAGTTGCAAAAAGTAATATATGGAAGTCTATTTCCAACAGTGTACTGAAAAACCAATTCCTGGTTATTCTAATGAGAAATGTCCTCAATTAACAAGTTAGTATCTCAAAATAATGAGAGCGTCGGAAAATAATGATTTAAAAAAACCGGACTTCTCAAGAAAATAACATACCTTCTCTAAAAGAAAGACAAAATACATGAAATCATGGGAAACATACACAATATAATCACAAATTGTTGACGGTTTCTCAAAATAAGGACTTAGTTCTCAAGATAATAACGTAGTTGCAAAATGATATCATTGTATTGCAAAATATTGGCTTAGTGTCTCAAAATAATGATTGTTTCTAAAGACAATAACTTAGTATCTCAAATTAATGAAACAATAACAAATACAAAAGCCATTACAAGTCTAAGAATCAAACTACGTATCTATGATGCTTATTGTATTTAACAACCTCAAACTGACATCTCCAAATCTATTTTCATAGAATCGTATGTGCTTAAGCATTTCTGTGGTAGATAAGCTGCTTTGAAACCAACTCCAACCCTACCAGGTCAGATCGAAGCGGAGCACCATGAGGAGGCGGAGCTGGAGAAGAATGCCAAGATGCTGAGAGGAGACCTGCTGAAGCTCAACACCCTGCTGAGCAAGAACTCCCAGCTGAGCCTGGCGCTGGAGCAGGAGAACGCTCTGAGGGAGACAGACTTCCTGCACAGACTTAAGGCACATGGCATGAGTGTTTATTTTGTTATTTTCTGTCTGCCATTTCAATCATAACTGATTCATAAACATTATATATAATGTGTTCAGGAGGCAGAGCGGGAGTCTATCCAGATGCAGATCAAACACGAAAGGATCCAGGAGGAGAAGGAGAGAATCCTAAACAGTCTGGTGGAGGCTGAGTCAGTCGCATATTCACTTTGTGCTCATATCAGTTGAAATGTCTATGTCTGTATGGCTGGCTATCAACTTGACCTAATTACAGAAGCCTTGAGGGGCAAGTAGGAGAAAACAATTATTCATTCCAAAAATTGAGGCATTTCAGGAAGGTGGGAGTGATTGGGAGAGAAAGTCCCTCAGGGATTGTAGCCTTTGCAGACCATTTACATGCACAGAAACCTAAAGGACACACTACAGGAGAGGGAAAACCCCCCAAAAGCTTACAAGGGCCCCTTTCATTTTTTACATCCATGACAATTGTAGAAAAAAAAACGATTTTGCATGTGTTCAGATTGCATTAAGAAATTCATTTGGAAGAAAACGTGAATGCTTGTAGTCCTACTAATAACATGAGGAAGTGGTGCACTTCAGAATTAGTATAACAACAACAAACATGACGAACCTAACATGACTAACTAAACCTGTTTCACAGATTTGTGATTTTTTTTTTAAAACAGGAGATTAAGATCAGATAAAGAAAATGGTTCACCCGGAATTTCTTTATGCACTATTTCATATCAAATGTGATGAAATAATTCAGTTATTGGCAGCTCATTCCAGATTTGTAATTTTCACAGCTCATAAGACACATTTCATGTAACAGCTTTTACATGTGTTCTATTTTCGGTGTCCATGTGTTTTGTGTATGTGGCAGGCGACAGATAATGCTGTGGGAGAAGAAGATCCAGCTTGTGAAAGAGACCCGTTCAGCTGTGGACTTGGAGGTGGGCCAGGGAGACATCCAGATAATGAAGGCCGAGGTACACCGTATGGAGGTAAACACTGCACACATTATATGATTATACATAGAGACAGTAAACAGCACTGTTATTGAGTCTTTATCGGCTGTTTGCCTTTATATGAGCCAACATGTACTCTAGGTACACTAAAGGGGCCTATCATGCTCATTTTCAGGTTCATATTAGTATTTAGTTCCTCTACTGGGACATGTCTCCATGCTTTAATGTTCACAAAGCTTTTTATTTTTCTCACACTGCCTGTGCTGCAGCACCTCTTTTCACCCTCTGTCTGAAACCAGAGCCCAGTCTGCTCTGATTGGCTAGCTGGCTGGCTCTTTTGTGATTGGTCAACGGCTAAAAGATTTCCTGCTGGTCTAGTGCTGCCTCTTTCAGTTTATGTTGATGTATGATTATGGTTTTTTAAAAAGTGCATTATTTCATTATTTTCAATTAGTTCATAAACTATGTTTTAAACTTCTTCAACTTTGGTATAACATTGTTAACAGGAAAAACAACAACCCAATATTTGTTGCATACATACACATCATCATCATTTATGTCATTTGTATTGTCTACAGTGTAAAACTTGGATGCAACATAACCTCCTCAAACTGAACTACAACAAAACAGAACGCCTCCTAATCGGCTCCAAATCCACCCTTAGCACGGTCACTAATGGCGCATTTCCACTGCAGGGCCTCGCACGGCTTAGTACGATATAGTTAGGCCTTGGTAGGCCAGGCTCACTTTATGCTGCGTTTCCATTACAGTTTAGTAACTGGGGTAGTAACTATAGTAACGCCGTGTAGGCGGAGCCGTGATGTCATCTTCAATGCAAACCACAAAATCAACATCAGCCGTTAGCTGTTAGCACTCCGAGCTCACAGCTCCTCATATCTGTTCAGAAACTAGACAAAAGTTAAGTCTAAGCTCCATTCACAAAGGACATCCCGGGGCAAAGCAGAAGCCGAGAAGGGGGACTCGGGCGGACGGCCTGATCCGGCCTGCCACCTGATCCTGTCCTGTTGGGGGTCCCACCGACACCTGCTCCGCCGGATTTCCTGCCAGCACCGTGTCCTGTCATGTTGGAGGTCCTGTCGACACCAGCCCATGTTCCGTCCAGAGTTCCGTCCCCACCATGAACTCTGCCTTGCCCCGGGCCGTCCGCCCCGGGGGCAAAGCAGAGATCAAGGAGGGGGTCTCGGGCGGACGGCCCGGGGGCAAGGCAAAGTTCATGGTGGGAATCTCGGGCGGACGGCCCGGGGTCAAAGCAGAGTTTGAGGAGGGGATCTCGGGCGGACGGCCCGGGGGCAAGGCAGAGTTCATGGTGGAGCGAAGGCCACAGCGGACGAACTCAGGGGGCCGGGCATGAGGGCGAAGGCAGCAGCTGGAAAAGTCAGGGGGCCGGGCTCGAGGGCGAAGACCACGGCTGGAGAACTCAGGAGGCCGGGCTCGAGAGCGAAGGCTGCTGGGGAACTCAGGAGGCCGGGCACAAGGTCGGGCAAGAAGGCGGCGACGGGATAGCTCCGGAGGACGACGTACGCCACAATGGAACCCCTCCAGTGTCAGCTGGATCTCCGGAGCACTGGGATTGAAAGCAGGAGCTGGTGGGACCCCTGGCGGGACAGGCGTAGACGGAACTCTGGACGGAACATGGACTGGTGTCGACAGGACCTCCAACATGACAGGACACGGTGCTGGCAGGAAATCCGGCGGAGCAGGTGTCGGTGGGACCCCCAACAGGACAGGATCAGGTGTTGGCAGGAAATCCGGCGGAATCCCCAACGAAACAGGACATGGAGTTGGCAGGACCCTCAGCGGAACCCCCAACGACACAGGACATGGAGTTTGCAGGACCCCCGACGAAACAGGTGTCGGCTGGACCTCCAACGGCACAGGACATAGGGTTGGCAGGACCCCCGGCAGAAGAGTAGTCGGCGTGACCCCCAACGAAACAGGACATGGAATTGGCAGGACCCCCAGCGGAACCTCCAACGGACCAGGACATTGGGTAGGGATTTGAGAGGGGACTCGAGAGGTGACTTGAGAGGGAACTCGAGAGGAGACTCGAGAGGAGACTTGAGAGGGAACTCGAGAGATGACTTGAAAGAGGACTCGAGATGGAACTTGAGAAGAGACTCGAGAGGTGACTTGGGAGGGGACTCAAGAGGGGACTTGAGAAGTGACTTGAAAGGGAACTCGAGAGGTGACTTGAGAGGGGACTTGAGAGGGGACTTGAGAGGGGACTCGAGAAGAGACTCGAGAGGGGACTTGAGAAGGGACTCGAGAAGAGACTCGAGAGGAGACTTGAGAGGAAACTTGAGAGGGAACTGGAGAGGTGACTTGAGAGGGTCGGTACGCCGACAGGACACGGGGAGCTGGCGTCGACCAGAGAGCCAGTACTAGAGCCGAAACTGGAGTCGGGACCATGGCTACAGGGGCCGGTACTGAAGCCGGAACCATGGCTGCTGGAGCCGGAACCATGGCTGTGTGGGCCGGTACTGGAGCAGGGGCCATGGCTGTGTGGGCCGGTACTGGTGCACGGATCCATGGCTGTGTGGGCCGGTACTGGTGCACGGATCCATGGCTGTGTGGGCCGGTACTGGATTATGAGCTGGCTTCCTGACCGTGCATTTCTTTGAGGTCTTTTGGAGGCTCCGTGGACCTCCAAACGCCAGACGGGATCCCAAAAATGGGTCAGAAAATGGAGATTGGCACTCAGGGCTGCGTGAGAAAACTCTGAGCCATTCAGGCGACAAGCTTCTCAACCATGGCATGTTGGCCACCTCCATTTGTGCCTTTTTGAGGATAGTCTCTTTGTCCCTTCTTGACGAGGTTCCACTCCACTCGGCAACATAACATTGAAGGGAAAAGTCTAGATCGAACAGATGTAACTCAAAATCTTCAATATCCGCTGGGTCCATATTTGGTTGGATTGTTCTGTCAGGGCCGAGTGAAGCAGGCAGGACCCAAACGCAGATTTAAACAGAAAATACCTTTATTTCAAGGCTAATAAAACAACAGAACTCTTCCCAGTGAACTCAGTCAAGACAAACAACAATCCAACAAAGACAGACAGAAAAACCAGAACTTAAATACACACAAGACTATTCACACAAACAAGACCCAGGTGAGGAGGGAGGAGAAAACACAGGGGCACCAGGTGAACACAATCAGAGACAGACACAACACAGACAGACAGACCGTGACATGTTTAGCATATTTAGCCCGGTTGGCCCGGAAAGAACCTGGATTTTGGAGGGCCAGAAAAACTGTGAAAAGGTACCCGTTAGCCGGAACTACCCCTAGTGGAAACGCAAAACAAAAAACGGGCCGGGTTTGGCACGGCACGCTTAAACCGTGCTATGCGCTGCAGTGGAAATGCGCCATAACATAACACTCTCCACCGATGGCACCATTGTTCCCCCTCCAATCAGGCACGCAACCTTGGCGTAATCTTTGACCCCTCCCTCTCCCTCGAACCTCACATCCGCCAAACAGTCAAAACCTCATTTTTCCACCTCCGCAATATTGCAAAAATCCGACCCTCTCGCACCCGCCCCGCAGCCCAACGACTAATCCATGCCGTCATTTCCTCCCGCCTCGAGTACTGCAACTCACTTCTTTACGGCATCAGCACTACATCCCTCAACAGACTCCAACGGGTTCAAAATGCAGCCGCACGACTCCTCCCCCAAACCAAATCATGGCATCACATCTCCCCAGTCCTCTAAGACCTTCACTGGCTTCCTGTCTCCCATGGCATCAACTACAAAATGCTGGTCCTCACCTACAAAGCACTCCACCATCTGCCCCCCCCCCTTATCTCACAAACCTTCTCACCCCCTATCAACCCCCACGGTCCCTCAAATCCACTGAATCTGTGCTCCGTCTCCTCATGGTGCTCCGCTTCAATCTGACCTGGTAGGGTTAGAGTTGGTTTGAAAGCAGCTTATCTACCACAGAAATGCTTAAGCACATGCTGCACGATTTGTTTTTAGGGATGCACGATATTGGTTTTTTGAAACCGATACCGATAACTTCCTGCTTCTCAAGACCGATACCGATACCGATAACCGATAATAATATAATATATATATTAAATGTACCTGTAGTTTTTCCACACCTGGTGGTAAAAAAAAAGACTAGTAGTGAGCAAATGACATGAGCATTACTACTATGAACAAAACTAACCCTGGGGTCGTCTCTGGCAAACTTCTTGCCTTTTTCAAAAGCCTCGTCGATAGGTAAAAGCCCGGTGCCTTTGCAGCTGGCTTTGGATTCGCCGCTAGTTTAGCAGCGCAGGCGTCTTCGTACGCTTTTAACACACCATCGTCTCCAGTATGTCCAAAACTGTGCAGCTCGGGTCCTCACGCACACAAAGCCGTGGCAGCACATCACTCCCACCCTCATCCACCTCCACTGGTTGCCGGTCAAGTTCCGCATAACTTATAAAGTCCTCCTCCTGACCTACAAGTCCCTCCATGCCCTTGCCCCCCAGTACCTATCGGACATCCTCCACCCACATGCCCCACCCCGGAACCTGCGGTCTTCAGACTCTGGCCTCCTCACCACCCCCCGCACCAAACTGAGAACCTTCGGGGACAGAGCCTTCAGCGTGGCAGCCCCCACCCTCTGGAACGCTCTCCCTGCGGAGATTCGCAACATCCCCACACTGGACGCCTTCAAAGGGCCCCCAAGTCCCATCTGTTCATCAAGGCTTTCGGCCCTTAAATCGATCTGTTGTTTTGTCTGTCTGACCTTTGTTTTGTTTGTGTGTGCTTGCCCTATTCCTGTAAAGCGACCTTGGGTCCCTTGAAAGGCGCTATAGAAATCTCAGTTATTATTATTATTATCGTAGCGATGGCGATGTTTCAGGTGACTAATCAGGTTGGAAGTCTTATAGCTCGTTGCCTTTTTCCCTCCTCGTGGAACTTCTGCATGTGTTAATACAAATAGCAAGCGAACTATCTAACTCTGAAACTTTGAAATAGTCCCATACTACCGACGACATGTTTGTTTACTGTCCTGGCTTCACGGCCGCACACCATTTACGTCACAGCCAGGCATGAGTTAGGGAGCGCTGGATTTGTGAAAAACTCCCCTCTTCCTAAACCACTAATACCACAGTACTGGCAAAACGGGAGGAGCCGAGGGAAAAACAAGCGCCCCTCATCCCAATCCACCCACACCGCAGGACTTTTTCTTTTTTTTACCCAAAAAATATATTGTATATTATCGGGGCTATTAATACTTTTATCGGGTTTATCGGGATGACGTCATAATTCCTAATATCGGACCGATAATTATCGTGCACCACTATTTGTTATACTACCAAATGTGTAATTTGTTATATTTGGCTATATAAATATAATGCCATTGATTGAATCACTTCTTGTGCAGGTGCGACTGAACCACCTGTTGAAGCAGCAGGAGCGGCTGCTGAAGGAGAGCGAGGCGACAGTGGAGAGGAGGGGGGTCATCATCCTGCGCAGGGAGGCCATGTTCCACACCTCAAAAAAAATGACGACCAAGGGCGAGGTGAACCGCGTCACACGGGGCCTGCAGCGCAAGACCCACGACACACACAAGGTAGGCCATGTGTT
Organism: Pseudochaenichthys georgianus; assembly: GCF_902827115.2. Taxonomy (NCBI): domain Eukaryota; kingdom Metazoa; phylum Chordata; class Actinopteri; order Perciformes; family Channichthyidae; genus Pseudochaenichthys; species Pseudochaenichthys georgianus. The sequence continues at coordinate 6,116,055 of NC_047503.1, read as the reverse complement.
AGCTCTCCTACCTGCACATGTGCCTGAATCATGCTGCACAGTAACCTTACACGCAGTATGTTTGTCTCAGCGTGCGGTGGAGTATGAGCAGGGGATCAGGGAGCTACAGGAGGGCCAGGTGAGGCTGAGCGAGCGGCTGGCGCAGCAGAAGCAGAAGCTGTCAGAACTCTGCGGCACCAGCTACGTCCTGGACCCCGAATTCGAAAATCTGCAGGACACCAAAGAGAGGGTAAGGAGCTCATAATGTCTGCTGCATTACAACCATAGACTGTATGATTACCAGCAGGGGAAGGTGACCAAGTACATTTACTCAAGTACTGTACCATTGTACTGTTTTTTGGTACCACTTTACAATAAGACTACCCTTATAACGGGTTTACGAATAGTTTGTAATTAATTTATTAATTAGGTTGTGAACACTTTATAAATCATGAATAAGCTTTTGTAAGACATGAGATAAACAGGGCAACTGTGGCCGGTTGCTTGCCAAATAGTGAGCCCACATGTATCTGTACTGCTAAGCCTTATATTGGCTACCTAGCTTACTTCGTCTTCTTCATCAGCCAGCATCCTTGGTATCTGTAGTTCACCGATAACATTGATATGCTTTTACATGTATTAATAAGTGTTAAAGACAGAATAATATAATATTCTATGATAAAATAATGCTTTAATGGAGACATATTTGAATAAAGGGTACATTTACTGTTGATATTTTGAGTATATTTAGCAGATTATACTTTGGTTCTTCTACTTAGGTATTTTTGTATTCATGACTTTAACTTGTAATGAGTATTTTTAGAACAAAGTATTTCTCATTACTTGAGTTAAGGTTCTGAGTACTTCTTCCACCACTGATGATTAAACACAGTAAATGTAGAGTTTAGATTTTTTTTTTTCAAGTTCGGTTGTATGAGGCCCTTATCTCCAGTGTATTGCCTACAGTAGATGGCAGTTGGAATGCCCCCACTTTGTTTAGACAGAAAAGTATACCAGCACGTATTTGAAGCTATTTACTGCTTTGGACAGGAGCAGCAGTAAAAACCAATGTATCCACAATAAGTTAAAGTAGTGCTTTATTTCGAATAATTTCACTGTTTGACCTTAGCATCAGTCACCCTTTCTGACCAGGAACTGAAGCTGCCATATATGTTCCCTTCAAAGTCACCTGACTCCATTGACAAATACAGTAACTTGACCTTGCAGTACACACGGGTTGGTGGTAGTTTGATTTTCTTGACGGTGATATTGTGTGACTTTGGTGAATGTGTGCTAACCCTTTAAAACACCAACATCACACAAAAACACAAACAAGCAATCCAATCGGAGCAGCAAGAGACCAGCGACTTCCGTGTTCTGCAAGGACAACATAAAAATGTTCTTCAAAATATTGCATACACATGGTCCTCCTAATACAAATCTATAGATAACATGGACTTTTATTAATCCCTCGTGGGGAAATTGTTTCTCTGCATTTGGCCCATCCTAGTGTTTTGAACGGCGCCCGGGGAGCAGTGTGGCCTTGCTCAGGGACACCTCGGTAGCACTTGGTCTTGCCGGGACTTGAACTGGTGACCTTCCAGTTGCCAAGCCAAGTCCCTATCGACTTCGCCACCACCTAGTTGACGCTACAGAAGTAATTAATACTTGCTGGTGTCAATCAAGACTCCATTCAGAACTGATGTATGCACCATCAATCTGCTGCCGCTGATGGTTGAATAACATGAATGACGGTGTGGTGAAAGCATTTTTCTGGGTCCTATAGTCAAGTCTGTGATATACTGAGTTGAGCAACACAGTTTCCACTCCCGAAAACCGCTCCCCCCAACAAGAATACCACAAATACCTGCTCACAGTTTTTTCACCATCTCTTGTCAGGGTTGTACATTTTGAACCAACGGCAGTGACGCAATGACACTTAAATAATGTCAACAAAAACAAAAATATATATTAGGAACGAATTGTTGCAAGATAAAAAAAATAGCCCTAGATTCAAACATTCAAAATAAATGACCCTTCGTTATGGGGAACAATAATAAATTGTTATTAAAGCACTTCGAGATTTGTCTTGGCAGATGAGAAGCGCTATATAAATTAAATATATTATTATTATTATTATAAATGCAACAATCGCAATGCTGGCTGCTAAGTGTGTCACTCACTGCCTCAAGACATTTGTTAATGTACCAACCATATTATCATGTTATCATTTGTAGTCGAATTGTTGTCTTGTACACCTACCTACTATATATAATGTTATTATTAAAAAGACCACTTATATACACACACATATTCCTCCTTATATTTCTCACATTTCCGTTCAATAATACTGCACAGCCCTTTCACTTTAAACTTTTCTATACTGCCCTTTTTTCAGAGAATTTTTCAAATTCTTGTCGTATACATTTTTTTGTATTACATTTTATACGTTTTTTTAAATAGCTTTTAAAAAAACTTGTATATTTGCTCCCTTAAAGGGGACCTATCATGCAAAATGCACTTTTGTACGTCTTTTATACATGAATATGTGTCCCCGGTGTGTCAGGGAACTCACCAAGTGTCAGAAAACACAACCCTCTCTCTTTTCTTCCGTACCCAAATCTCTAAAAACGGGGCTGCAGCGGATCTGATACAGACTGATACAGATTTGAAATTGTTCTGACATCAGAAACGGGGAGCTCCGCCTATATGGGCCACTCTCCACCTATCAGGGGAATGAGAGGTTGCGTGGCATGGTAACAGCATGGTAACATGACGCTTGTGCCTCGCCCCCCTCCTTTGCAGGGGTCAGCTGCAGCTCATTTGCCACAGAATCAGCCCTTGTGAAGACAGGGCTGGAATAGAGCAAATAGAGCGAAATGAGGCATGGCTAAAATGCATGATCTGTTTGGTATTTTGAAAAAAAAACTTCACTGACATGTTTTATACAGGTATGGCCCTACAATATATTATTCAAATATAGCATGATAGGTCCACTTTAAATTAATTCCTCCTATTGTGTTTAAACCTACTTGTAAATAAACCCGATTCATTCATTCGATATATATATTCTTCAATATATATATATTTTTTAAATTAACCCATTTTATCTTTATTATCCATTGACACTTTTTTTGTTCATTTCATTCATTGTCTTTCATAATCGTAATTATGCTTTCGCAATACATGTTAAATCTCATTCCAATAAAGCTTATTTTGAAATTGAATAGTGAATTGAAAGCACCCAGCATAACCACTTCATCGTTCCGTCCCCTAGAACCTGGCCCACCTGGTGTCTCTGCAGAGCCGCATGAAGAAGCTGCAGGGGGTGTGTGAGGGCAGCTACCGAGCCTCGGCCACCAGCGAGTCGGTGGCAGCCGCTCTGCAGAGCCAGATGGAGCGTGTGCGCGCCGCCGGCACCATCCTGCAGCGCGTGTGTGAGGAGTTCCCCCAGCACCAGGGGGTGCTCCGCAGGCTGGCGCTAGCACTGGCAGCTCGCACACAAACAGCTCGCACACAGGTCAGAGTGCAGGAGACGTCCTGAGAGTGAGGGGAGGAGAACACAGGAGAGGAAGTGCAGAGGATGGAGAGGGAGTAACACATGAGAGGGAAAGATTAGAGAGGTGACACTCTGAGAAGAACAACAGGTCATTTGTTTTATGCTTTGAATTAATTACCGATTGTTAAACAATGTCATAAAATAAAGAATTATCAAACAGTTATACAAATAGCAAAATTCTTTATAATGTTTGCCTTTTTCAATCCAGTTGCGTTTCTCAGTCTAAAAACAATAAGAGAAAGAAGAACATTTGGTTGCTTTGTGGGGCGGATGAGAGGAAAATGGTCCTCCGCCAATCGGAGGGTCAGTGGTTTGATCCCTCGTCCCTGCGACCAACATGTCAAATGGTCCTTGAGCACGATGCAGATTGCTCCTGTAGGCATTTTCCAACGGTGTAGAGACGGTTTGTAAGTCGCTTTGCATAAAAACCTTATGCAATGTAAAGCTGACTTCACAAAGCCGCATAAGTTAAAATATGTAGTTATAAACAACCTGCATCTATTGTTTTAAAATGAATGTTTAAACTCGTTCCGACCATAGACTGTATATATAAAGGTTCCGACACAAAGCTGAGAAGGCTAAAGTAGATATGATGCCATTACGGGCGACCAGATTCAATTATTATATATTTGCCTTATCTGTATAGTTTTTCAACATAAAATGTATATATAATTATCTAACTAATCATATTACCAACACACAAAAAATGTAATGCAAAAAAAAAAAAGTTTCTAATGATGTTTTCCCAACTATTAATGCAGCAATGACAAAAATAAAGGTCATTCATAAACCATTCAGTAGGATCATGTGTTGAGCTCATCCGCATTTGAGTTGTTCAGCTACTGAAAGAAAGGCAGACAGCAGCGCATTATATATATATATAAATCCTGAGCCAGGACAAACTGATCATACCAAGTGCCTTATTTCCTTCCTCATTTCAAACAGTCTCACAGTTTTCACTCTCATTCAAATCCTCAAAGTATGAAGCCTGGAAAGAATAAAGCCCTGGTTATCTACTGTATTGACATCCATCTTTTTCTTATACAGTATACAGTAACTAAACAATTTGTGACATCCATCATAAATGATTGGTTTTCTTCTCTACTTTTTACAGTCTTCTAATTCTTGGTAAACACAAAACAATCAACAAAACTTCTGAAAATGTACTTTTTATTTATGTATTCCCCCCTATATACAGCATACATTTTATTATGGACAAATAAAGTCCCATTTGCTGCATCCTAATACATACAACAACAGACAAATAGTTTTAAATGCACACTTATGTCCCACAATGCAATTCAGGGAAACAGCTGCTAAACACTAAAACAAATCGTGGATGGTATTTAGACCAGCGGTTCTCAACCGGTGGGTCATGCGAGTGAAAAGAAATTATTGAAAAAAATAATGTTTTTTTTTTTTTTTTTTAAAGTCAAACTTTTGTTTTGAAAGCCCGATTTTCTAACGCTGCGCATGCAGTAGGCATTGGACTGTAAATGCTGGAGAACATAAACGGTTTTGAAAACGTAGTGATCATCTTCTCATTAAAACATCATTCTTTGCTGATGTTTTTTCGAGTCTTCTGGCCAATCAGAATCAAGATAACGGCAGAATAACTTGGCGGTAGAACTACTCTTTATACATCCATGGGTACATATTCAGATAAAAATGAACGGTTTGATGATTGACAGGTTCACAGAACAATGGGAGCTATCTACCCTTACCCACAATTTAAAGTATTTCACACAGACTATCTCCTCTTTGCTCTTCTCTCTGTGTGGAGCAGCAAGTTCAGCTTCAGAACAAAGTGAAAAACAAACAATGGCATAACATTTTATTAAATATGTCGGGTAGTAATAGATTTATTTATTTTCTTCTCCGACCAGAATGCGTAGAATCCCCCCAGAACCCCCCTCCTGGGGTTGGGTTTTCTGCATTTCACGTTTTTCACGTGTGGTGAATTTACAGGATTGGCTCCAAGTCTGCCTTTTTATTGAATACAAGTCAAGTGTGCCTTTTTTTGTTATACAGTTCAACCTTTATTCTAGAAGATTGATGACCATTATCAGATTAAACTTTCTTTAAAAGCATACCGGGGGCTGCAGGCCTTTTTTTCACAAAGTTGTGTCTCAGGGCTTCTTAACATTTAACAACCTATGAATGTGTCATACTCATTTAACGGGAAGAAAGTCAGCTAACTGACGATACGAACCATTTTTACCGAAACAAAACACTAGTCTCACAAGAAGCGTCTAAATGAGCCCTGAGCGCAAAAATGCATTTAGCACAGAACTCACGGTATAAATACTTTATTACTTATCGGATCTGCACAAACAAGATATCAGCTAGCAAGCTGAGATTCCACAGATTCTAGAAGTATTAGTATCATCACTGTGCGATCAAAACTCGCGGCAGGGGAAGCAAACCCAGACATCACACCACGTAGCTTTACGGAGCAAAAACGGAAAATAGTCTTACCTTTGCTGTTTTCTGATCAAAAGTTGTGTTCAATGGCATTAAAACGATAAAAACGCTGCTGAAGGTTAATCCATAAGTTAATCCAATGTGTCTGTGTCACTTTGAAACGATTACTGATAATCCATCTTCATATTTATCAAAAACAGAGATTTCATATTAGCTGTTATTAGCACTATTAGAGCTACAACCATAGACCGTATATATAAAGGCTACAACCCAGCTTCCGGTTTGGGGCATTCTGGCTGTGCATCACTCATTCACCAATGGGTAATGTTTAGATGGATTTTTAGGAACTTCCCTCTCGATTCCATTGGCTCTAACGGTTAAAAAGAGGTGTCAATCATCAAAATCGACCGAGGGGGGCCAGAGATATGGAAAATCCACGCAAATGACCCCAGAAGTGTTTTTCTTTTTCTAAATCTCTCTAAAAAGGTCACTTGTTTTGCATCAATCTTGATACAGGGTACTTATTATATGTTATAGTTTGGATTCCTAAAGCTTTTAGTCTACCATCCCATCATCCAAGGGTGGTTTTCACTTTAAGTAATTTTTTGGACGGACACTATCATTTATATTTTTTTACTATGTTCAATCTGAATTTGCTTTAAAATAAAAAAATTCTATATTAATTCTCACTTTTCTACATCCAACTCACAGGTTTATCATTGCTTTGAGAACAAAGATTATTCATTTAACCCTTTTAGAAGTGAAGTTATGGTCATTTGTTCTGGGAATGTCATGTTCGAGCCTGAGGCCTGAACATCAGGCTCAGGGGTTAACAGGATCACGGCCCAGTTAAACAACATTGGTGCTGCTTTCCCATTGTGAGCCGTTAGCATGTTGCTAACGCGGACTCACCCTGCCTGAGTCACTCTCACCAGTTTAGAGACGCCCATGGAAACTGTCAACATGTACAGAACAGGAACAGTTTGTCTTTTAAACTTATATGAAGGCAAGGCAAGTTTATTTATATATCCCCTTTCAGCACCAGGCAATTCAAGGTGCTTTACAAAAATGAAAGACATTCAGACAAAGGCATTTAAAAACAGTAAAAGATAATAAAAGAAACGTTAAAAGAAAAACAAAAAATGAAAGACATTAAGAAAATGGCATTTAAAATCAGTCATTAAAAAGAAAAGCTAATAAAATAAACATTAAAAGATATAAGTTACAGTGCCGTCTAAGATATGAATAGTTCAATTCTTTGAAGGAATGTGTGCAGCCTGTCAGAATCGTTTCTCACTGTCTCATCAGAGAACAGAACATGTTCATCATGCCGTACTTGTCGTACGTCCTCTCTATCCTCTATGACGACATGGTTGTGTCATTACGGTAAAACATAATTAATGTTGGTGCACAGGTCTGTGAGATTGTGATGCCTTGCCTATAGAGTAGTCTTATATTATATCTGCCGTTTTTATGTGCACTTTGTCATTTGATCTCAGTGAGTATTGAATGCGTTCTGCTGTCAATAACTTTTGAAGTACTGTCAATTCCCAAGCCTTGAACATGCACACACACATAGAGGGTTTTAATCTTTTTTCTTTTTATTGCACTAAAAGATACATGTTATATTAAAGGGAATATAGTTCACAACAAAAGAGCAAAAACAGAGGAAAAGGAAAGCCTAAATCAAGTATCCCTAGGACAGTGCACTCAGTAAAGTGATGATCTCAGCAATGTTGACTGAAAATAAATGTAGAAGAGCGGTGAGTAAGGGAAAGTCCCTATGCTGCTCCACTGGCTGTAAAATGCCTTAAGCTTAAGCTAATATTGGTGGCTGATGATTGAGAAGCATACATCTAGAATAGGATTTAATGACAGTGTTGTATCTTCTGTGCGGTAGAGGTAAAACACAGGAGTTTGTCTTAATACCGTGCTATTGAAACAAACTAACCACACCTGTCCTGGTTTACGGTGTAACCTGAGTTACATTGACTGCACTGTGGCATTGTCTGCATTGTCAAGCATTGAAATCAACATTGTATAACAGCTGGCAGCTTCTCAGAGCTGTCTCAAACAGCTGCAGACTGGCCTTTAAAGGCAGCACATCTGCTTTATAGTGACAATGGCCTCAAGTGATTTGAACACTTACACATGTATACACCTCTCTTAAAGGACTGACACCTTGTCCATGTCCATGCGATGCAGTGAAACCTGGGTTGCGGTCGAATAGTCCGTTTTGCTTATGAACCTTCCTAACGGAGGAAATTACCCGGAAGTACCTTAGTGGCAGCCATGATAAGTGCCGTTCGAAATAAATGGGTACTAGTCGAGGGCCGGACTGTTTCAATGTCTATTGCAGAACTTATTGAAATGAACTTATTGCACATATTAAACCTGGAACTAACAAAGCTTCAATTATTGCCTATAAAAACAACATTAAATAATTAGTTGCATTCATTTCTTATGGCTCTATCTGCAGCAGAGTCATTTCTTATGATTACATTTTTCCACAGGCCAACAACAGCTTCAAAAAACTATTTCCCTCAAAGAACAAACCAAACATGCCCTGTTGTTGCAAGAAAAAAAGTGCAGAAGGAAACATCCATTGAAACTCAGTGTGCTGCTCTGTGATGCTAGTTCAAGCCAGATACTTGGCGTCTCATCTTGGGTGCAAAGTCATCAATGTTTGGGGTCAGGCTCTGAGCTGAGGAGACCCTCAGGATGGAGTGAAGGTGTGTGTGTGCAATATACCAGCGGGCCAGATCTAATAGTAATTAAAAATTATCCTGTGGGCCGAAATTAAATCCACCACGGGCCTGATTTGGCCCCCGGGCCTTGAGTTTGACACATGTGCTCTAGGTGATAGGAAAGGAGGTTTGAAACTTCCTTTATAACCTCCTTTAGCTTAGGAAACAGAGAAAATGCTGCCCCACAATGCCTTGCGGCCGCAGCATTTACCGTCATACAACATTCGGCCGTTCACGGAAACAACCGATTATGACCGAGAAATTATATCATGAAAGTTACGCTGCTTATTAAGCATTTTAAAACGTATGTGGTAAGTTGCCAAAGTGCTTTGTTCTGAACGTTCATCAGTATTATAATCAGGGGCTCTATAAGGAAGTGGCAGATTTTCTCCGGTTGTGTATTTTCAAATTCTATCGATCTCGAGCCGGTTTCTCAAACGTACCTACCCCACCTTTAATATGTGTCGTGTGAACCGGAGGGTTTCCTTTTTTATTTCAATTCCAACCTTGGTCATGAAGAATATGTTTCTCTGTTGTCCATGTTCATAAAGCAAAAAACAACCCCATCAGAGCACGGTGCAGAGTATCTAGATGCGTTTACAGTAGTCCGCCGTTCTTATTTTACATCCATGTTGTCGTCCGCTGGATAGAAAACTGTAGTTTCCCCACAGCAGACGCACATTTATGACGTCCACTCGCACATCATAAATACGTCGGATAGTGAAAGTGCAGTCGGATTCCCAAAGCACCGCAGTCTCTTCTCCTAAATCTTTTTTAATTCTCCTATCCACTATCCCTTAACCCCTTGACGTTTCACTCAGAGGTCAAGGAATAGATGATAAGAATAGACGATAGGGGCTGATTTTTGGACTATTCAACTGCAGCCCAGCTCTTCAATTTGCATGCTTTCGCCATCTTGTAACATGGCTGTTAGGACTTTCCACAGCACCGGAGGCCCCTACAGATTTGAACTAGCAGCATGCATTCACAGGCCCCTGGAGCATAGCCAGAGCAGCAGCTTGTACAAAGAACTCAGTCTCCCATTACTCGATCTCTATCTAATGTCTCGTCTCAATATCTGACCTAAATCTAAACTCCGACACACCAAACCTGGTTTTGTACATTATCATAGATTACAGGCACTTCCTAGAAGATGCTCTCATCTATAGAGAAATTAAAAATAAATGTTTCTTATAAGGGAAAATTTCACCTGTTCTGACAAAGTAGATACGGGCCAATTTGCGTTGTTATCTTTTGCTGTCCAATCTCCATACTCTTACAATTGTGATCTGTAAAGTCATATAATTATGTCCAGCCAACACCCAGTTATTTCAATTGCATATTGGCTTGCAACATACTTCATAGTTCAGAGTTTCGGTGTTATGATTCACCAACACTCAACAGGCTGTTGTTATACAGTATATAGCAGCAGAGTTCCGGCTATTGGCAGCACCCTGTCAAAAATACAGTATATCACCGTCTAAAGTAAGCGACTGTTTTTATAAAACTGTCATCAAGCATGGCAGCCTAAAAGTTACAGGCACATTCATATTTAAATAGTCTTTTGTTAATTAATAATAATGTTTACAATAAAACAGTTCCTTGTAAGCTAGCTGGCGAGGTGGTTTCGATGGAACGTAGTGGTAGCTAGCTTAAAGCTGGTGTCTTACAGTCTATAACAGGCATGGGCAAACTAAGGCCCGCGGGCCATATACGGCCCGTTGGGCTTTTTAATCCGGCCCGCTGAATATTGGTACAAAATTGTCCAGATGATAGTAAAGACCGCATTCATTTTGCCTTTTTCCTGCAATACCCGGCATTTCAGTTGATCCCACTAGATGGCGCACTCTAGACACAATTGACCTTTGCTGGAGTCCGCAACCCAGCAAGATCTAAGAACCAAATACTTCAAATACGAGTTACATGAGCAATAACAGTGCATGGCGAGTACAGCGAAATACAAGTTATAACAAGCAGTAGCGCTGAACAGAAGTGACTAGAACGCGACCACACACTTATTAAAAACACTTATATAAAGACAAGCAACACTAACCAGGCTTAGTGTGATTCTGTTTATTTGACCTTACTTTAATGACCATCCGTTCACTGCTATTGACCATTGTGAAGAGCAGGCAGACGGTTTCCTGTTGTTTTGTATTATTGCAGCTATCGGATGGAATCAATACATGGGCTACATGTGGCCATCACAAGTAAAATCATAACGAAAACTACGCCGGTAAAATATGCGTGTAGAAAACGGCTTATGCCACAATATGATGGCAACAAGTAGTCAAGATAGTCTGATTAGCTTAGATTGCTATGCTAACATCACCTGTAGAATGCCAGAGAAACGTTCATAACAGCGTCAATTCAGACTGAAACACATTCACTGATGGGGATATTTATCAGCTGCTTGTGTGACAGTCAGACTGAAACACATTAATAAACAATGTACCACGGCACTCTGGAGAAAAGTATAAGGTTGGAGAAGTCGTTTTGAATCTGGCTTCGTATGATTAAACTACCCAACGCAGTCCTCCATTGATGTTGTTGTGAGCGGTGTTGTGGAGAAAATCAGCGACGTAAAGCGCTGTGTGGGTCATAAGAAGGCACGTAAATGGTTACGTCATGACGCAAATGATGACGCAATGACGCAATAATTCACCTTTGAACCTGCATCTGTAACAATGAGTGGGCCAAAGAAAAGAAAAGTCGACATTGAGTGCAGAGTGTTTAATGAGGAGTGGACAGCTAAATAGTTTTTCACCGATCTGCTACTGGCCCGGCCCGTCTGACACATTTTAAAACTCTTATGGCGCGTTTCCACTGCAGCGGGTAGCTCGCTTTAAGCGTGCCTAGTTTTGACCCGGGGCCACTTTTTCACCTTTTTTCTGGCCCGACTAAATCGTGGTTCTAGGGCCAGGAACAACCAGGCTGAGTCGGGCTGAGTATGCTAAACTAGAGAGAGGATCGCTGGCAAGGGGGCTACAACTACAACAAGATGAACATATTTGACCGTGATTTAATTGTAACACACGTTTCAAAATGATGCCGAAGTAACAACACACTGATACCGGTTAGTACAACCATGAATTAATGCTTTGACAAGTCTGCAGACAGACGGCGAGAAACCCTTTTTAAAATGCGTGTTTTCTGAATGGAGATCAGCTAAGCTAACGTTATATATGCTCCGACCGTCCACACTCACAACAACGGCCCGCAGACATAAATAAAGCAGTGACTGTATTCTCCATGACACAGGCAGTCTGTGGTTTGTACTTGTTTCACTTCTGTCTAGTTTCTGAACAGATATGAGGAGCTGTGAGCTCTGAGTGCTAACAGCTAACGGCTGTGTTGTTTTTCTGGGGCTCTCATTGAAGATGACGTCACGGCTCCGCCTACACTGCGTTACTATAGTAACTGCCCCAGTTCCTAAACTGTGAGCCGGGCCTAATAAGGCATAACCAAACCGAGCGAGGCCTGCAGTGGAAACGCGCCAATAGTGGCCCCCGAGCAAAAAGGTTTGCCCACCCCTGGTCTATAACCACACATTCATCCATTCCTTACACCATTCTACAAACCATTTCAACGCCATTATGATTACTTCAAGACACAAGGCTTGTATCGTCATTTGTATATAGCTACAGTGTCGTAGATATATCAATGAAAATATTAGGTCACAGGCTCCTCCAACAGTGCAACACAATAAAACAGATAAAATAGTTAAAATAGTCCAAGTAAATACAAATAAAATAGAATAAAAATAGTGCAAGGAGAGTCTATATACAAGTAATTGGAATGTGATATATTAGATAAATAATTTGTAAGTTGCAAACAGATTAATGTTTTATGTTCTTTCAAAAGTGCAGGTGTTTAACAGTCTTATGGCCTGTGGGATGAAACTGTCTCTGAGTCTGGTGGTTCTTGTCCGGATGCTGCGGTACCGCCTGCCAGACGGCAGCAGACAGAACAGTTTGTGGCTGGGATGATGGGGTCTTTGATAACCCTTAGGGCTTCCTTTCCATGGATGGCAGCTCCGTCCTGGTGATGTGTTGTGCAGTTTTCACCACCCACTAACACACACACAATTGAGGGCAGTGCAGCTGCTATACCAGGCCATGATGCAGCCGGTCAGGATGCTCTCTATGGAGCACCTGTAGAAGGTCAGGATGCTCTCTATGGAGCACCTGTAGAAGGTCAGGATCCTCTCTATGGAGCACCTGTAGAAGGTCAGGATCCTCTCTATGGTGCACCTGTAGAAGGTCAGGATCCTCTCTATGGAGCACCTGTAGAAGGTCAGGATCCTCTCTATGGAGCACCTGTAGAAGGTCAGGATCCTCTCTATGGAGCACCTGTAGAAGGTCAGGATCCTCTCTATGGTGCACCTGTAGAAGGTCAGGATCCTCTCTATGGAGCACCTATAGGTCAGGATGCTCTCTATGGAGCACCTGTAGAAGGTCAGGATGCTCTCTATGGAGCACCTGTAGAAGGTCAGGATCCTCTCTATGGAGCACCTGTAGAAGGTCAGGATCCTCTCTATGGAGCACCTGTAGAAGGTCAGGATGCTCTCTAAGGAGCACCTATAGGTCAGGATGCTCTCTATGGTGAACCTGTAGAAGGTCAGGATCCTCTCTATGGAGCACCTGTAGAAGGTCAGGATGCTCTCTATGGAGCACCTGTAGAAGGTCAGGATGCTCTCTATGGAGCACCTATAGAAGGTCAGGATGCTCTCTATGGAGCACCTATAGAAGGTCAGGATGCTCTCTATGGAGCACCTGTAGAAGGTCAGGATGCTCTCTATGGTGCACCCTGACCTTCTACAGGTGCACCATAGAGAGCATCCTGACCTTCTACAGGTGCTCCATAGAGAGCATCCTGGCCTTCTATAGGTGCTCCATAGAGAGCATCCTGACCTTCTATAGGTGCTCCATAGAGAGCATCCTGACCTTCTACAGGTGCACCATAGAGAGGATCCTGACCTTCTACAGGTGCTCCATAGAGAGGATCCTGACCTTCTACAGGTGCTCCATAGAGAGCACACAGGTACATCTCTATGATGTACCTGTAGAAGGTCAGGATCCTCTCTATGGAGCACCTGTAGAAGGTCAGGATCCTCTCTATGGTGCACCTGTAGAAGGTCAGGATGCTCTCTATGGAGCACCTATAGAAGGTCAGGATGCTCTCTATGGAGCACCTGTAGAAGGTCAGGATGCTCTCTATGGAGCACCTGTAGAAGGTCAGGATCCTCTCTATGGAGCACCTGTAGAAGGTCAGGATCCTCTCTATGGAGCACCTGTAGAAGGTCAGGATCCTCTCTATGCAGCACCTGTAGTCAGGATCCTCTCTATGGTGCACCTGTAGAAGGTCAGGATCCTCTCTATGGAGCACTTGTAGAAGGTCAGGATCCTCTCTATGGAGCACTTGTAGAAGGTCAGGATCCTCTCTATGATGTACCTGTAGAAGTTGCAGAGTATCCTGGAGTCCATTTTGAACCTCCTCAGCCTGCGGAGAAAGAAAAGCCGCTGTCGAGCTGTTTTGGTGACGGTGTTTGTGTGATGAGTCCATGTCAGGTCCTCAGTGATGTGGGCACCGAAGCTGCTGACTCTCTCCACCATTGATGGCGATGGGGGCGTGTCCCTCTCTCTGCTGCTTCCTGGAATCCACAATCAGCTCCTTGGTTTTGCTGACGTTGAGATGGAGGTTGTTATCCTGGCACCAAGATGTCAGGTTTTCGACCTCCTCTCTGTACGCCGTCTCGTCGCCGTCTGTGATCTGGCCGATGACGGTCGTGTCGTCAGCAAACTTCACGATGGTGTTGGAGCTGTGTGTGGCCACGCAGTCGTGTGTGAACAGGGAGTTGAAGAGAGGGCTGAGCACGCAGCCTTGAGGGGCTCCAGTGTTGAGGATCAGGGTGGAGGATGTGATGTTTCCCACCTGCACTGCCTGGGGTCTGTCCCGTCAGGAAGTTCAGGATCCAGTCACAGAGGGCCCTGTTCATTATTTTATGTTAATTTCAGGGTTTTTTCCAGGTTGTCAAGCTTTACTTTAAATAGATAGACATGTTGTTGAGCAGGTAATATTTTTTAGAGATAGGCAGTGCACATACTTGGGCTACCCAGGAGCACAACGTTATGGTCGTGTTCCGTTTTATAGCTGTTTTCAGTTTGCTTAACCTGTATCTGTTAACTGTTGCATTTTGTCAGACAGATGACAACGAGATGCTCATCGGGCTTTCCCGAACCTGTGTCGAGAGCTGGAGGTAAATGAAATCTCAGATTTGCCTTCTTAATAGTTTGTTTGGGTCCCTCACTTCCGTTTCGCTTCTCATGCACTGATTCGCTAGCTGAACAGCCAATCAGAGTGATTTCTTTTGCCGTTTTCGGCCAAAGGCTGTCGGCACAGCTGAAAAGACACGACGGTGCGGGACACACCAATCTGAGTAGGGCATGTCGATGCTCATCGTTGGCCTGACGCCCATCGACGGCAAAAATTGGCTTGATATGTCCAGGCCTTTACCCTAAGCCAAGAGCCAAGGGCCATACTCATACCTCATTCACACCAACTGTGTTTCAGGGCCGGTTCGGAGCTGGAGCTTGAAAAGCACCAGGTTTTCCTGTTCACACCGCAGCGGAGCAGCCTCTTAGCTCCGGACAGAGCAAAAGCACCACTGTACACTGTACACTGTACACCAAGGCAGGTTTACCATCACTCTCTGTACGGAGGCTCAGTCATTGGTACATGTTTATCTATAAAGCTTTGTTGGGTAAACTCCCGTATTATATCTGCTCTCTGATAACACAGAGAGTTGCAAGCAGCTATTGTCTGAGGTCACATGATGTAGTCTTGTTAGATGTGCCAAGAGCAAGGACTGTCTCAGGTAAGACAGCTTTTATGTGCGCAGCTCCACTTGCTTGGAACAATCTTCAGCAAGAATTGAAACTGAGCAATCTCATTCCTCTGCATGTTTTTAAAGCTAGGGTAAATGAAATGCTTGCTGATACAATGGGCACTTGTAAATGTCTATAACTATGTATCCTGTAAATATAATGTATGATGTCCTTTATTGTTTTATGTTTCATGTGGAACCTATATGCTGCAGGTCTCCCTTGAAAAAGAGATCTATGATCTCAATGGGACCAATCTGGTTAAATAAAGGTTTGAAATGAAATGAAATGAAACCACATACGTCACGCTTACGTTGAGGCGGGGGCAGGGGCAGAGACAGATCAACTCCTGAACAACAACAAAAAGCCCGCGTTGTATCCAGTTTGTACACAACGATGGAGAAACTTAACAAGAGTTTCAGAGTTTCAGTGTTTCTGCCATAGACTGTATATATAAAGGTTTCTGCTCATGGTGAAGCAACGTGTCTGCGTGTTAAGGTGGAACCTGAGCATTCACGTTGATCACCTCTCATTATAACTCATTATAAATCTATAAATATTAAACTTTACTTCACGTGTTCATTTGAGAACAGCTGTTACATACCTGGGTGAAGGTTACAGTTCATTTAAATGAAAGATACAACGTTACTCCACACTCATGGTTCAGTCCACCTTAAGAAATAAGACCGACCTCGGAAGCAGTTGTGTTTTAAAAAACCTTTATTGACAGGAGTACACTTTTTTATAAGAATATAACTAAACCACAGAAATGACTCCGGAACAGCTGCAGAGAGAGCCATAAGAAATGAATGCAACTGATTTCATCTGCGGTTTGGCTTTATGAAGCAGGCACGCAAACGGTTACGTCATGACGCAAACGATGACGCAACGACGCATTACCAGTCGGACTCTGGGCGGTGTGAAAAGAGCCAGAGCTAAACCGAAGAACCGGTTCTGAACCTGAAAAGCTCTAGCACGGAGCTTGAACCGGAGTTGCGTTGGTGTGAATGAGGTAAAAGTCCCGTTTAACCAGCGATCTAATGGTGTAAGCTAAGTAAAATAAATGTCAAAAACAGGAACAATTATGTATTTCATTTCATTTCATTTCAAACCTTTATTTAACCAGATTGGTCCCATTGAGATCATAGATCTCTTTTTCAAGGGAGACCTGCAACATCTAAACCTTTTAGTTTTTGTTTCTTTTTTAACAATATTGCCATAGCAAGCTAACGTTAGCTTTTTTAGTTTTTTTCAGCCAGTGTAGATGTTTGTGTTTTATTTTAGGTGTGTTAGTTGAGCTTAAAAAGTCTTACATTTGATAATCACAATTTAAGGCCTTAAAAAGTCTTAAATATGATCCAAAAAATTAGAAAGGTCTTAAATATGATTTAAAATGACTTAACATTTTTGGATTTGAAAGGTACTTCTGTGTTGCGATCACGTCTAAATGTGTTTTGGGGGAAAGGTCCGGGCTGCAAAGTAACCAGTACGGTAATAGCCTTATACTGTATAACACACTACAGGAAAGGGAAACTCCAAAAAGCCTAGAACGGCCATTTTTAATGTTGTACATTGGACGACTTCCATATATTTTTCTCTGTCACCATCACATTTAACTGTCACCTTAATCAGCTTCCTGCCATTCCAATCTGCTTTGATCTTAACAATAATAATTGTAATTGTTATAGCGCCTTTCAAGAGACCCAAGGACGCTTTACAATGGGAACCAAAAATCTTAAAGCACATCATCAAAATACAGGAATAGCTTTCTGCATTTCGGATCATTTTTGAGATATTCTTTCCAATTACGTCTTTACATTTCCATATTCCCCATGGCTATTGGAGTTACGTTATCCCTTCCATTGTTTACCTATATAGCTTCCCTTTGTTTGCATCAACCCTCGACCGTAAGGTAGACAGTAAGTTCACCCACAGGAGCGGAAAGTTAGTCAGTGTGAGAGCGCCTCGGAGCCCCCCTTCCCCCACTTTATTTCCTTCTCTCACAGAGGACTTTGCACTTCACAGCTCACTGTTCCTGCCAAAGGCGTGGTATGTGTTTGTTTTACTGTGATTAGGAATTATTAAGGCGCATGGGATCTAATGTTTCTGCGTCAGGAAGAGGCTTTGTTTGTGGACACCAGCTTGACTCAAATCACGCTTCACTCTTTTTGATGAAATAAGGAAGAGGTTTATGATGTCATTAGATATTGAATTAGAAGTCCAAAGCAAACAGACCGTGTGAATGGAGGAGACAATGTTTGGCTCACTCGATGTTTTTTTAGTGTGTGTGTGTGTGTGTGCGTGTGTTCAGCTCTGTTTGCACCATTCTGCGTGTGTGCCAAACCTCATACAGTCCCATCACATAGGTCTTGTCTTACAGGTTTTTCCTACACGCCCACAAATAAATGCACAAATACTTTGACACAAACACCCACAGGGCGTGGAAAGCTTGTCCCTTTTTATAGTTATTTTCTAACGCTTCCAGTCAGACGGCTGTGTTCGCTCCGTTTGCTCTAGCGGGCTAGCCTCTATCTTTCAAACACACATAACACACTCAGGATGGCAGGGGAGTGTGTTCCCGAGGGTCCCAACCTAGGGGAGATGGGCGAAGAGGAACTGTGGGAACTGATTAACGACAACCGCCACCGGATCTCCCTGGGGGTGAAGCCGGGCATCTTGATCCCTTACCTGAGGCAGGCCAGGGTGCTCACGGAGATGGACGAGGACGAGATTGTGTCGTGCCACAACCTCACCAACCGCAGCATGAGAACCAGTGAGATTTATGACTTGCTCGTCTTGGATTTGAAACAAAATTAATAATCTGCCAGAGGGGTTACAGAAGACATAATATGTCTCGGTGTGTAGGTAACAAGTGGATTGTTTACGTCATCTTTTACTGCACCTGTTTGTTTACACTGACTGCTTAGTGTATTGACTCCAAGAGATAGAGGCAGTTCCAGTCACACTTTAGGACACAAACTAATATGTATTTGCTTTAAGTATTTGCTTTCATGTTTGTCTTCTTGCTTAGCTTTATTATTATTAATATTGTTATAGATGTTTTTTACTGTGATTATTGTAAATAAAACATGGTTTTGATACGATACAAAACGATGATATATAATTGTCAGATCAAGTCTGAAATCTAGTACAATAGAGGGCTTCACTCTCCCCTTATTAAATGATGGGACCCTTAATCTCCTCTTTGATGATTACAAATCAGTTCGATTTATTTTTCTTTGGGCAGTAATAACATTTTTTTTATTTGACTTCTGTAGTGACACTTGGGGAAATACTTATGTTTGGATGAAGTCTACTGCTTTGAAGGTGAGCTATGATACTGTATCTAACATTAACATTATTCCAGGCCATATGCTGGACCTGCTGAGGACTCAGGGCAGGAATGGTGCTGTGGCCTTGTTGGAGAGCCTGATGATCCACTACCCCCTCCTGTACACCCAAGTCACTGGACGCAAACCCAGCACTGAGCCGTCAAGATTCAGTGGTCTGTAGCTTTAAGTGTTCCTGCGTTTTAAGGGAATAGTTGTCTCTTTGTTTTGACTTGCTTTTGACTGGTGTTGCTCTCCTGGCAGGCCTGATAAAGTACTCGGAGCTGACGGAGTATCTGGTCAGAGCCGTAACGGGGATGCAGAAGGAGCTCCAGCAGGCGCGTTACGAGGCGAGCAAGAAGAGCGCTCTCTGTGCCTCCCTGGAGCTGGAGGTCAGGCAGACCATGGAGCATGAGGAGAAGTCCAGATGCCTTCAGTCTGAAAACCAACGCATACGGAGGCAGCTGTGTTCTCTGCAGCATGACATCACCAAGATGAAGGATGAAAAGTGTGACATGTATGTGCGATACACGGCAGCTATTGAGGATAAGTCAGCTGTGAACATGCGCCTCCACGACCTCAACATACAGGTCAGTGATCCTCGACACACGTGCTCACCCTAAAACCACTCTAATACTTAATACGAAATACTTCTAATATGTTTCTCCTCCCTGAAAAACAAAGCTGTGATCTCAGGGGAAAGTGCTACACATGTCAGGGCTAAAGAACTTCAATCTGCTTAATGTCAATTTAGAAGCTTATACTCAATATGCCTCGAGAGCCACTTGTGAAATGTGTTTCAGGTCTCTTGAGTGATGAGTCATTTTGGTTTTGGCTCGGGGACTACAATCTTTTAGCAGTTGCATTTTCGGAGCGTGCAGGGCCCGGTGTTTTAAGAGCCAGGATCTCTCGGCCTGTGTGACATGTATGTTGACCGTTGTATTTAAGTCTTCTGACTTTTTTTGGACTTGGACCGAATCACAGACACAGCCCTTTAATTATTGCTCGGTATGACATGATGAGCGCCATGACAGAGCAGAGAACAGCTGATGTGATGGTTTTGTTTTTGTGAGGGCATTTTGGATTTAACTTAGCAATATTTTGTGCTGATTCAATTATTTGATTACAAAATAATTGACCATACTTATGAGTTTCAAACATTTGAGAGACAATGAAGCTAGTTAAAAAATGATTGATTTTAATACTTTGTTTGTTTGTTTTATTTGTTTGCTGAAATTGGGTGGAGTACTTTTTAAATGAATCATTCTGTCTCTCCATATGCATACCTATATAACAAGGGTGGGGAACCTGCGGCCCCCGGGCCGTATACGGCCCGCGAGACAATTTGGTACGGCCCTCGAGGTAATTTATAAACACACGCAAAAAAGAAAAAAATTAAAGAAATCTAGACCGCAAACAAATTAAACAAGCGAGTGCCTGTTTCTCCTGGCCAAGGTCAGGGTCCTTGAACACAACACAAGCCTTAACGTGTCATCACGTGGTATATGTCTCGTCTGACAGGGGTGCAGTTCTGACGGAGAGCACCAGAACGCCGCTCCACTCCTGCACTTCCAAAATTGCAGTACGGATACGGAGCCGTACACATGCCGCAGTTTTTGCGTGGCTGTGTCTTTAGTTGTAAGCCTAGTGGCGATCTGTTCATCTGTCATACTGATCATACAGTCAATAACTTTGTTGTTATTAGCATCTGGTTAGCTAGCTATGCTAACGAATATAAGAAGCTTTTTCTACAACCAGTGAGGTAAAGGCACATCTTTATATGATCATTATAGTTGAATAATAGAGAATAAAGTAAACAGGTATAAATACTATATGACGGTAACAAAAAGTTGTTATTAAACAAGAATACAGTTTGAAAGGGGAGTGATTTGTAAAATATCCATAAAGAAAAAGAAATCTGCTTACAGGTCTGTTTCATATGGGTGTTGAGAAATGTATCCATAGATCTCTTAATGTTGCTCTCAAAGTGCAAACATCTTCATGTCCACATGAATAGGAAACTAAATTTACATTTGCACACATCTTGTGTCCATATATTTCTGGTTGGTGGTCATGCCACAACCGTGCACGTGAATGCATGTGCGAGTCATGGTAAAATATCTGGATTAAAAGGTTGCTTTCTCTTTTGCACAGCATGAAAGAAAGTTGAAATGAATGGGCTGTGATTAGTATTTTTAAGCAGAGGTCAATAATTTGTACGGCCCTCGGAGGATGTTGAAAACATTGAAATGGCCCTTGAGATGAAAAAGGTTCCCCACCCCTGCTATATAACATCACTTGCACACACACAATGAAGCAAACCTTTTTTTTCGTAAGTACAGAGAGAAATTAAAACTCACTAACGAACAAATCATTAATCATTTTGGTCCTATTCAGAACATGGAGTCAATGCCTGAGCCTCTTGTGGCCAATATTAGTATTACAAACAAAATGTAAAAAAAAATAGACCTGCCAAAACATGTTTAGCACCTTGTTTACCAGATTATTAATTTGTTGTTAGGACCATGGAAAGGTCCTGGAAACTCCTTATTGTTCACCCATTGTTTTTGTCATAAGCAATCTATTTGCCACAATCGCTAAATGTGTCATATCTACACACAAATGCATAAACTGTTTAGGAGATTACATTTTTTTTATTAAAAAACCCTGCCCTCTGTATTGAGCAAATGTTTAGGGCCAGCTCTGTTATCAAAATGAAAAGCCATTTATTTTGCAAAAATGCGAATGATCAGTTTCTTTCCAGATTTGCTGCTTTTCTCTTCTCTTTGATATTGATTTAATACCTTGTGACTGTCAATCAATTTGTTTAAACATGTGAATAAGCACTGTTGTTCTGGTGTTGTTGCAGATGTACCAGCTGCAGACTGAGCTGCTGAAGGCACAAACAGAGAATGCGTTCCAGAAGACTCCACAGCTGCAGGAGGAACTCAGGAGTCTGCGCTGCCAGCTGTTGAAGGCGGAAAAACTGGACCCAGTGAGAAGAATCACTTAATCATTCTGTGTTATGCTGATTCATGTGGAGTATCCTCGTTCACACATAACCTTTAGACAGGGAAAGAGTCAATATCCACTTGTGTCCAGTCTTTCATCTTGTCTTGTTCTCCGCAGGCGCGTCAGGACATCCTGGCCCAGGATCTGGCCGAGGCCATCGACAGCCAGGTGGAACTGGCAGAGCAGCTCCGGTGTTACAGACAGGAGAATGAACAGCTGCTCTCGGAAAAGCGTGGGGTGTGTGTTTATATTTTTCTGTGTCATCACCGATCAGGACATTTCATGTAAATTCAGCAAAACAGTTACTGCGTGATGAAAGATGACATTCCAGATGATTTTCCTACTCCTACACAGTCCCATGACGGGAAGAAGCCAGAGGAAAACTTCTGTTTTTAACTAAAAACATGGGCATTGGGCGCGTTCACACCGTACTTTTCCCGTTTAGTTCCGTTAGTGCCTGGAATTTTGCGTTCACACCAAAAAGAGTACTTCGTTCCGAGAACATTTACCCCCTTTTTAGTGCCTGCTAGAGAGGTGGGACTATCCTGGGAGAAAAAAGTACCAATTTCGATTGGCCGGGCGAATTGCAAACCACGCCCCGTAAAACTCTGAAAAGTTTTGTGAAGCTGCCATTGTATTTGCTGGCATTAGCATTATTAGCATTAGCCCCACGCACCAACGGAGAGAGAATAACTTATGGCAACACAACAACAAAAACATGGGAGTGGTGGAGTGATGAGGAGGTGTCGTTCTGGCGATTTACTCAGTAGTGAACAGTGTTGTGCTAGTTACTGAAAACCAGTAACTAGTTACCATTACTAGTTACTTCATTTCAAAAGTAACTCAGTTACTTTACTGATTACTTACATCAAAAAGTAATGCGTTACTGTGAAAAGTAACTTTTAGTTACTTAAAAAAAGGGCTCCCATTATATTAATGCCCTTATAGCCTTCATTTCAGTACTGTTATTGCATTGGAGAACAATACAATCTGTTGATCAACTTGACATGCATTATATGCAATCTGGATAGCATCGATATTAGCTGGCTTTCCATTTTTGTATATTCTTTCTCCAGGTAGTTGGAAAAAGTGTTCCGTTTCATATGCCGTGTGCCGCCTGGACATGATATCATGCTAACTAGCTCCCTGAAAGCGGGTGACTCCACTGTAGCAATAGCCTGCATGTGTTCTACAACATACCGTGCAATGGCTTTATCGACTTTTCCCTGGCTAGCAGTCCCTTGGTTAAAATCCAGCCGCTGTTGCTTAGGTGGAGGTGGAGTGGCGTTGGATGAGTCTGGGTCTGTGCCGGTCTTAGTTAATAGGCTTGTTTGAGACGCGTTGCGGCTCGCCTCGAAAGTAGACGAGAATAGCCGATTGCAGCCGGGGGAGGTCTCAAAAAGCTCGCCTGAAGTCGGACAGCTCGGAGTCGGCTTCGTCTTCTCTCGGTTTTTTGGCGGATTGCAAACAACTTTAAGGTGCATACCGCCACCTCCGGAGTCGGCTTGACTCGGTTTGCATTTATAAAGAATGCACAAACGTGTTTAATCGTTAATGTCAGATATGTACTAAGTAAATACATTTGTTCCTGCTCAAGATTAGATTCAACTTTATTGTTATTGCACATATTACAGGTACTGAGACAACGAAATGCAGTTTAGCTTCTCAGGTGCAACAAGCAGTGAAGTGGAAAGTAATGTACGCAATCTACAGAATAACATATAGAATGAATTGAATGATGAATACACAGTGGGGTATGAATACACTACACAGCAGCCTGTGAGCAGTATGAACAGTGTGTATGAATATGCTAAGATATATAAAGTATGAAAACGGTAAGCGGTGCAAGTAAGGTATAAAATATATAGATATTAATTTCATGATGATAAACATTGTGGAACAATGATGAAAAATGGGAATGGATGTGGCGACATAAAACTGACACAAAACAACAACACACTTTTGCCGAGCCAATTGGAGAGCTTCATCAGCAGCACGTGGTAAAAACCACCAATGAGCGCTCAGCTCGAGATACCAGCGAGCCGTTTCCCATCAAGCATTTCGCTTCCGCAGCCCGTGGAGAGGAACTGCGCCGCCTCGCCGCGCCTCGCTCTCAAGGCTGCGGGCGTCTTTGTCCCGTGAGATTTCAACGTCTCATGTGGGCGGGCCTCCAGAGCAAGTCGGACAAAATGACTAACCATGATGCAACGCACTAGTAAGACGTTGATCGCAAATGCGCAGGTCTCGCTTGTCTCAAACAAGCCTACTAGCTTTGTCCCAGCATGTTGTTTTTGCAGATGTTTTAAGAGATTTGAATGACTGGTTTGGGCAGTAGATAGGCTCTTTGACCCGCCAGGACACAACTTACATTTAACAGAAACTTTCTTTTCTTTGTGCTCGACAAAAGTGAAATAGTGACTTTGTAACGCGTTAGTCCCAACACTGGTAGTGAAGTACTGAAGCCAGTCCCCAACTCCGGGGACTTCGGGCGGCAGTATACGCCGTGAAGTGGTTTGCGGCCTGCCAGTAAACCCAAAGCAGAACAAGAAGAAGTGACGTCAGCGGCTTCATTTGCGTAATCTTCCCTCACGGAACTTATTCTGGTGTGAACGCGATCTGTACTTAGTTCCATGAGGGTACTAAGTGGCACTGATACCTAGGGGTGCAACAAATAATCGACTTAATCGATTAAAATCGATGACCAAATTAGTTGCTAATTCGGTCGTCGATTCGTTGGTGACGTCATCACGTGTGTTTTACGCGCCGTTAAACTCCAACGTTATTGGTCTTTTTATCGGTACTGGAGACATTTAAAAAATATATGTCATATGTATTATTGCTACATAGACATTATATCGTAGTCTTAGTGTCACCAACTCGTTTATAATATGCAAAAAGACAAAAAAATGCGTCTATGGTGTATTTTCGATCTTTCCAATCGAGACGAGATCTCTCTCCCCGTATGTGTGCGAGGGGGCGGGGAAGTTTACACACACGTGGCTGCTACATGCCTGCAACACACACACATGGCTGCTACATGCAGCAACACACACACAGCTGCTACATGCAGCAACACACGGCGGGGATGGTGGAGAGAAGCGCTCCAAGGTGGGGTTAAATGTAACCCGTCTCGATGTGGACAATGCTCGTTGCCAATAGTGCAATAAGAGTTTAGCATGTAAGGGCGGTAACACGAGCAATCTGTCTAAACATTTAGCAAAAGTGCTCCACATCCAGACGGAGGAATGCACCGGGTTCCACTGTCTTGCTCTGTAGCCCCCCTAGTATCCAGTAACTTGTCCACGTCAGCAACACACCGAGTTAACTACATTATACAAACATGGGTTAATGATTAGAGGTACCTGAGTTATTTATTTTGTTAACGTTTCAGCTATTCTGTTTACAATTATGTCATCACATTATTTGATACGATTTGTTAAAACATTGTTGTTTCTTTTTATGTGAAATATTATTTATTTAATTTAAATAAAAAGCTATGTTAATTCTGTTCACAATTTGTTCAGTTAATTTAATAATATATGTATTTTTGAATCAAGTATTCATCTTTATTGTTTTCATTGTTAGTTTCCACATGCCTAAAACAACCTCAAGCTAAATTTAAAAGTTGATGGCTAAATAAGAGCGTTTGAGAAATTGTGCAAGGCATACAGTAATAGTCCGAATAATCGATTAATCGTTTCATTAATCGATAGATTAATCGATTATCAAATTAGTCGTTTGTTGCAGCCCTACCTCATTCACACCAACGGTGTTTCAGGGCCGGTTCGGAGCTGGAGCTTGAAAAGCACCGGGTTTTCCTCTTCACACCGCAGCGGAGCAGCCTCTTAGCTCCGGAATCCGGTTCGTTTCAAGCACCAAAAAATTGGAGAAGCCCCTCACTGCAGTGCGCAGTACCTCAAGCCCCTCCTTCTCAACCTTTGAGGCACGTGACTAACGGCCCCTCCTTCTCAACCTTTGAGGCACGTGACTAACGGCCCCTCCTTCTCAACCTTTGAGGCACGTGACGAGCTTCACAGTTCTGTTCTGTTAATCATAGCGTCAGAGTATTAACTATTTTAACATATTAATATAAATATATATATTAGGGCTGTCAAACGATTACAAATGTTAATCAGATTAATCACAGCTTAAAAATTAATTAATCATGATTAATCACCATTCGAACTATGTCCAAAATATGCCATTTATTTATGTATATTGTTGTGGGAATGGAAAGATAAATGAAAGAAGGCGGATATATCCATTTAACATACAGTATCTATGTTTATTATAACATTTTTCTGCGTGTCAAAATGAAAGACAACCCACACACCTATCAATCATCAAACCGTGGGGTCTTAATTCATTACGTGTTGATTTCTATCAACGGGGGAGTACTTCAGGAAAGTCGACAGGGGGGGGGGGCTAGTGGAGTACTTCGTGACCACAGAGTGTGAACGTTGTGATCAGCTGTTTTAGCGCACTTCTCCAGTGATGGGGGGAGTCTCCCTCCGCAGCCGGTTGGCGTAGTTTTGGCACAGTTCCGTTGTACAGACCGACGTTAACAGCAGCCCTGTCTGTGCACACGGAGACCGACTCTGTCGTCCGGTGATCTAACCGCCTTCTGGAAAAGCTTCACAAGTACGTCGGTACGCAAATGCGCTTTGTGACACAAGTGACGGTACGCATTTCAGATTACGCACAGAACCTGCGTACCAGTTATGTGCACCCCTGTACCAGAGCCATATTATTACTATTATATGGCTCTGCCCTGTACTACAGCAAGAGTATTCTCCGTCGGGACTTCCTGCAACAACACCACGCCGTTATCAAAGATGTTCTATTGAGAAGACGATCACTACGTGACAAAAGTTTTCAAAACCGTGGCTACTGAAATCAATCTTACAAACTGCTGTCTGTGCAATTTACTCCGCACGAGTTGGCAGACTTTATTTTGCTTACTTTAACATCATTTTTCATGGTGGGGCTAAGCCATTTCTTGGTATGGGTGTAGCCTACCCCAGCCATACCCTGGCGCTGTCACTGGTGGCACGTATGGGGCGGGCCATTCTGCACATGCGTTAAATGCGTTAAATATTTTAACGCAATTAATTCAAAAAATTAATTACCGCCGTTAACGCGATAATTTTGACAGCACTAATATATATATATACCTTTGAGACACGTGACGAGCTTCACAGTTCTGTTCTGTTAATCATAGCGTCAGAGTATTAACTATTTTAACATATTAATATATATTAATATATATATATATATATATAATGATACCAATGATGATGGCGAGTGATCTGTCGCCATGGCAACGGCATTTAAAAATGTAAAACTCAAATTAAACACATTAACAGTCTTCAAAGCATATTTGAATGTCTATTTGCATGTTAATGGCATCAATTATTTCAGTTATGACTTCAAGAAAGGGCCTTCATTTGTTTTTTAACTTTTTAATTTAATTTTACGTGCCTCAAAGGTTGAGAAGGAGGGGCTTAGGTTGAGAAGGAGGGGCCGTTAGTCACGTGCCTCAAAGGTTGAGAAGGAGGGGCATGAGGTACTGCGCATTGCAGTGAGGGGTACTACAAAAATTGTCCGACCAGAGCAAAAACACCACGTCACGCTTACGTCGAGGCGGGGGCAGGGGCAGAGACAGATCAACTCCTGAACAACAACAAAAAGCCCGCGTTGTATCCAGTTTGTACACAACGATGGAGAAACTTAACAAGAGTTTCAGAGTTTCAGTGTTTCTGCCATAGACTGTATATATAAAGGTTTCTGCTCATGGTGAAGCAACGTGTCTGCGTGTTAAGGTGGAACCTGAGCATTCACGTTGATCACCTCTCATTATAACTCATTATAAATCTATAAATATTAAACTTTACTTCACGTGTTCATTTGAGAACAGCTGTTACATACCTGGGTGAAGGTTACAGTTCATTTAAATGAAAGATACAACGTTACTCCACACTCATGGTTCAGTCCACCTTAAGAAATAAGACCGAGCTCGGAAGTGTTTTAAAAAAAGCTTTATTGACACGAGTACACTTTTTTATAAGAATATAACTAAACCACAGAAATGACTCCGGAACAGCTGCAGATAGAGCCATAAGAATGCAACTGATTTCATCTGCGGTTTGGCTTTATGAAACAGGCACGCAAACGGTTACGTCATGACGCAAACGATGACGCAACGACGCATTACCAGTCGGACTCTGGGCGGTGTGAAAAGAGCCAGAGCTAAACCGAAGAACCGGTTCTGAACCTGAAAAGCTCTAGCACGGAGCTTGAACCGGAGTTGCGTTGGTGTGAATGAGGTAAAAGTCCCGTTTAACCAGCGATCTAATGGTGTAAGCTAAGTAAAATAAATGTCAAAAACAGGAACAATTATGTATTTCATTTCATTTCATTTCAAACCTTTATTTAACCAGATTGGTGAAGTGCTGGGAACTAAGTACGGCAAAGTACTTGGTGTGAAAGCGGCTATTGTAAAGAGTGCTGCAGGAATGTTTTCTAAAATCCGGAAATTAGTTAGTCCCTCTTCTTTGGTTAGAGGCCTGAAATAAGGTCAGAGGTAACATAATCTTAAGAAAATTATCCCATTATGTTCTATGACATTAATGATGTTAATTAATAACCGATTTGTGAATTTCCAGAGCTTCTATGTGTTTTAAAAATGGCGTTCGCAACAAGGGGCTAAATGAGACTCCTAAACATCATCACACCAAACATTAGCTACCTTTAGTTTAGCAGGCTATTGTGTAGCTCATTTATAGCATAGTGATAGCTTTTAGCATGTTTGAAATACTGTTTGTGGAGATTATCCTGCTGAACAAATCCTATTGCTATTTTGGCTCAGCTTGTTTGGCTAATTAATTCAGATCTGATGAGAAAATTTTTCTTACAGTTCAAATATAAAGATCAAAAGGGTATTATTTAAGAAATGTGGTGTTGAATGGGATAATAAGTGAATGTATGAGAGTTTCTGGTATAAATAACAAACTGAATGCATACGTTTCACTTACAGGTGACCAAATCAAATGAACCGTTACCTTGGCTAACATTTGAAAACTGTTGGAAACATTTGGTTGACCTAGGTATACAACTCAACAAAATATATAACACAGGTCCACTCATTTAAAAAAATAAAAGTGACATATTATATCTTTAAATGGTTATACGATATACCACCAATATTTACATATATACACGAGTTCACATAATGTGTTTATTTGTGTAGCTGTTGGACCAGAAGGAGGGCCTGAGCCTCCAGGTGACGCAGCTGACCCTGGACTGCACCATGCACCAGCAGAAGAGCACCGTGATCCAGAACCAGATGAAAGAGCTGCAGGCAGAGAGAGACCAGGTGAGGAACTGACAACAATCTCATCGGTCCTGTCTTTCATCAATTATTTTATTTCTGTTTGCCCTGTAGTCTAGAATTCTATTGTTAGGCTTAGTTGGAACTGATCTTGCATTGCATCACACTGTTTGTTGTTCCTGTTGAAATGTCAACCGGTCGAGTGTGAGCAGTTTGGTTGGAGACGATAGAATATCAGCTCTCTTACTTATTCTACCTCTAACTCTCTGTTCTGAATAAGATATGTTTCTAAAATGTAGCACATTACATCGAGGTAAGTGGATATTATTCATGTGAGGGCATTATTTGGACATGTGTTCAACAAATTCAGGATATGCTACTGATCTGGGGCTAACACCTGCCCTATCTGTTGGTTGTGCTAGTAGTAGTTACATGTTCCAACAAGAGAGCACCTGCATCTGTCAAGAAGGAGAAACACATACATTATTGACATTATGAAGGAACAGGTATGTAGATACTCCATTCAATTGCATTTATTATGTTACGTTAAAGCCATTCACTTGAAATAATTTCCATAGAAATGTATAGTCATCGCAAAGCAAGTTTCTTTGTAACACTCACAACAATGAAATAAAACATCCACACACACACACACACACACACACACACACACACACACACACACACAACACACACACACACACACACACACACACACACACACACACACACACACACACACACACACACACACACACACACACACACACACACACACACACACACACACACACACACACACACACACACACACACACATACCATGTAGACATCACTTCAGGGGACATTACATTGACTTACATGCATTTCCTGGAGACTTATCCTAACCTTAACCATCACATGCCTAACCCTAACCCTTACCCTTAACCTAACCCTTACCCTAACCCTAATCCTAACCAAGTCTTCACCCTAAAATTAATGATTCTCCTCATGGGGACCTCCAATGTGTCCCCATAAGGGAGGCGAGTCCCCACACGTGACTGTGTAGACAGATTTAGGTCCCCACAAGTATAGTAATGCCAGACCACACACACACACACACACACACACACACACACACACACACACACACACACACACACACACACACACACACACACACACACACACACACACACACACACACACAGAGCTGTTCCACTGGAGCTGTGCAGAAAGCAATAACACACCAGGGTAATACCTGACAGCTCGGGGTGTGATGGGTGAATCAGGCCTGCGGTAAGATGTGTGACGCACAGCATCTGCATGTCACTATGGGGTTGGCATGCCTTGTGTGTCCTGCCTCTCGTGCTTAAAGTTATCTATTTTTGTAATCCATTGATGACAGGAAAATCCAAATTCCTAAATTTAAAAAGCAGGCAGGAAACACTTAAGGGGACAGTTCACCCCATGAATCAAGTATACATGTTATTCCTCATAGAGCGACTTATCGGTGTAGAAAGTCGAAGTGTTATTCGAGTTGTTTAGGTATCAGCTGTAGAGATGTCTGCCCTCCCTATCATATATTGGAACTAGATTGCACTCAGCGTGCGTGGCCAAAATAATACATCTGAAGACACATGAAGACATCTCCATTGACTTTAGATGATCCACATATTGTCG
Source organism: Pseudochaenichthys georgianus (assembly GCF_902827115.2). Taxonomy (NCBI): domain Eukaryota; kingdom Metazoa; phylum Chordata; class Actinopteri; order Perciformes; family Channichthyidae; genus Pseudochaenichthys; species Pseudochaenichthys georgianus. Next base: position 6,085,129 of record NC_047503.1, on the reverse strand, counting down.
TGAACTATTGCAGGAACTCTTTTCTTTTTACTGAACTGTCCATGATACGATGCACCTGTTCTTGATTTTTGGAAAGAGACTTTGCTTTTTAGTTTTTCAAATGTATATTTTTGACGACTAGAACACCACAAGCCGAGTGACATCTAATTAGATTGATATAAAATGCAACACAGTGTGGAGTAAAATATATTTTTCATTTATTTTCATTAAATCATTCATCACCAATCACATTGGTTATGTAACGTGCAGTTATCATGCATTATTATACATGTCTCAAACGTGGTTGCTGCTCCAAGTGTTCTATCATGTATTGTTCTTGAGTTGAATATGTTCACAAGAATGTGTCGAACGCTACAAAGCTACCAGCCACAGACGCCACACTGAAGACATCCTGCATGCCTCTGTGGCAGCCAGAGACTGATTCTGCTTCATCCAGACATTACCTGATTGAGTGATGTGCATATCAATGTTTTGAGTTACGGTTGGCGTGAGGCAAGTTATGCCATTCCACTCATAATGACTTTGGGATTTTTAATTGAGGCGTACACTTGGCCTGAGTGCGTTTATCTGCACGAATAAGAAATAAGGCGTTCTTTGTGCAGTCAATTCTGTGTCATTTAGGTATTGTGATGGACACTTCTGAAGCAATGGAGACGAAACTCAGAGAGACGGGAAGAGCAGGAGCTTTGATGGCAAACACTGACGGTTTATTTGGAGCTTCGGCCGGAGAATTCAGAAGGCCACGAGGTGACACAGCGGTGGCCAAACCAATTCTGAAGATCTCTACCCCAGACCCCTGTACTGTATGTAGCTGGTTCTGAGAGAATAAGCAGCATGCTGCATAACAAGATGAAACAGGCAAAGCACAATAACACCTCTCTCATCTGACGCCAACAGGCAGGAACAGGGAGACGAGATACCGAGAGAGAAGTACAAACTGATCAAATGGGTCAAAGTTATGGGCCTAGGAAAATATTTCCCCAACAGGTATGTCAAGTGTAATGTTTCCTGTGCTTTCAGGCGTACGTGTCCCGAGATGAAGCCCAGGCCATGATCGCCCGCACCCTGGCTGAGAAGGACGCCCTGAGGTGTCAGCAGGTGGAGCTCCAGGGGCGCGTCTTCAGCCTGAAGGCCACCACGGGGCGCCGGCAGAGTTCTGATGTGATTCACCACTCAAGCCCATTTCAGCACGCATAAACACACAGCATACAGACTTGATTATGCTACTGTATGTGCTCTTGTTAAAGGGTTTGGACATGGATTGGGAGAGCCCGAGATCCAGCTTTGAAGAATCCCCATGCCTGCCCAGAATGCCCACCAGACGCAAACTCTGCCGCACGGACGTAGTCAATTCGCTGTCAATCAGTTTCTGCAACTCAGAGGTGAGATTGTGAAGTCTTTTTCTCTTGTTTTATTTTCTGTCAGATCCATGTACAGATCCTTGTGTTAAGAGATCAGGCTGGAAGTTGTCTACATGCTTGATATTGTCTACAAATACCATTTAATAGCAAAACCACCAATGAATTGATCTTAGTAGCCTAAGTCTTACAGTATACTGTATCTCTTATTGCCAAAGAGCTCAATCGTCCATTTAATAATGTCCAAATCATCCCCTAGAAAATACACTAATGTTTCATTTCTGAGTGACAGCAAATAACAGATAACAGGAAGGAAACAAATTCGTTTTTTTCAACTATAATTTTCACCCATTTTTCAATGAGACCCTATTTTGCTTTTGGGCAAAACGCCTTAATGGGAATATTGTTTGCTTCCATAACGGAACAACATCACTATGTAACACTCGCGCTTCTATCGGCACAAAATACAAATATGAACCTGAAAATAAGTATAATATGTCCTCGTCAAAGATTAACATTTGTAGTATCAACCGAAGTGCTTGGGGCTTTTATTCTATCTTTCTTTTCAGGTGATGAATTGAAACAATCATGTTAATTTTGGAACTGAAGCTTAGGTATCACTTTTGTGCTAATATTGACATTTCAAAATGATTTAAACTTGAACTATATTTGATATCTAAGTGTTAGTGCTATTGTGGGTCAAAATAAATACATGGGAGCCAGAGGATGTTTGATAATATTTCAGAGAATTTTCTAGATTTTTACTCAAGTGTGTGTTTTTTTCTTTTAATCCCAGAAATTCCGATGTATTAATTTGTAATATCTTTTTTTGTTGATGCTTTCAACAAACCAGTATATTAAAATCGTTTTTATTATATTCTTTTTATTTATTAGTCCTTTTTACACGGTAAATAATGTATATTTGTGTATAGTGTGAAGATGCTGCAGCGAGTAGTGTCCGATCCCGATACGCAGAGCCCCCCAGCCCCGAGTCCCTCCGCAGAAGAGAGGAAGCTCTATATGCAGACAGCAGGTGTGTGTTTCCACGTTCATCTACACTATTATTATATTGATTGAGCTCGTGCTTTGATTTGAAAAGACCTTGTGAGTTCCAGCCGGCGAGGCTTTTGGCATGACACCCAGCAGGAAGAATGAAGTAAAGTTGTTATTGACCACTGCTTTCCAGGAAAAGATTCATTAGGATCTTATTATACCAAGAACGAGGCAGAAGCTGCCCGCAGAGCACGCTGTGAAAAGGTTCTCGTACACTCAGACTCCTCAACTCTTGTATTTCTGCTCAAGGGAGCTTTTTGTATTCCCATGTGCTGACAAACCATTCATCTTTGTCGTCATAGGGATATAAATATTCCAAATCACTAAACCAATCTGTGGGTTATCGCGCGACAGATAATTATCTTGTGCTTAGCATGAAAGCGGGCTCAGTATAAAGAACTAAACTCATCAGTGTATATCTACTGTATGGGCAAGAAAGTTCAAACCTAATAAATGTGTTCATGTAGCTTGTCTTCCTCTCTTGCAGCTTGGACACACTGGAGACTGAATCTATATTGGACGACTTTGTGTTTATCCCTCACAGTATGGAAAACTTTTTTGGCTAAGTGACTGTATGTGTGTGTGTGGGGGGGGGGGGGGTGCTGTTGTTTGGCAGCACTTTCATTAGCTTTTGTTCAATGTTGGACCTGTGCCAGGGCTGTGAAGTGACACACTAACTCACATGCACATTGTTCCTGGGGAAACGACCGTGATGCCAAATGATTCAACAGCCTCTCTTTTGTTCAGTGGAGAGTGCAGACATGCAGAGACACAGGCGTTCCTCTTCCCAAGGCTCCAGCGCCGGCAGGTGAGGACCAACATTGCTAGAAATAAACAGTTTCATATTACTAAGCATTTTTGTGTAGAACAGAAAGCAGTCTACTTCAATTACTGGCAAATGGTTTAAATGCATTTCAATATTTGCTAATTCACTTATCTAGTTACTGTTGTATCTAAATGTTAAAATAAATCATGTAAATAAAAAAATGCGTTGACCATCACAAATGGCCATTCAATAAGTATCACCATGGCAATAATACAAAATTAATGGTTTAGAATGCAGTGACACAAAATAATAGCTCTTTAAATGAAAAAGTAATTTGGTGGTATATCCCTGAGTCAGTCAAAGAAATATGACCCTTAAAGTGAATACATTAGAATACATGTTGGTGACATCACACATATTAACAACCCAGTTTATTATTTCTCACTTTGGCATGTTTTGTTTTATGACTTGTTTATTTGGAAAGGTGGTCCTTAGAAGTGGGCTTTAAGTAAAGAATGGCTGATATATACTGTAAGATCTCATACAGTGCATACAGAGCACACGGAGGGGAAGGGACTTTATCATCATTTCATCCAGCACACTAGATTAGATATTCAACAATAACTGTGTGCTGACCCTCACATTTAAAGGTATGGTCAGCAATTCTCATCCCAAACCATTTTTTCAAATCAGCAAATACATCCCCGAGAAAACAAAATATACAGCCCTGGCTTTTTAACCTGTTAAACCCCGAGCCTGTACTTTCAGGTTTCAGGCTCGAAAATGACATTCCCAGAACAAATGACTATAACTAAAAGACATTGGATTAACCTTAAACAGCGTTTTTATTCCCTTGAACAAGAGCTTTGATCACAAAACAGCAACGGTAAGACATAATTATTGTTATGGTTTTGAAAACTGTTGTTTTTTTTCTTCTCTGTTCTGGTTGCTAGCTCAGTGAGTTTGTGTCCTACAGTGATGATATTTATAACAACAAGAATCTGTGGAGTATCAGCTTTCAGATGATATGTAGTTTGTGCAGAAAATATTAAGTTTTAAAGATCGTTTTTGCTAGTTAGCACCGGAAGTAGCATCTGCCCGTTTTAGCTAAGGGCTAATGCTAACGCTTCTCGTGAGACTTGTGTTTTGTTTCTGTAAAAATGGTTCGTATTGTCAGTTAGCTGAGATTCTTCTCGTTAATCTGGTATAACACATTAATAGGTTTTTAAATATTAAGATGCCCTGAGACACAGTGTTGTGAGAAAAAAAAAACAGGGTCCCCGTCGGCGGGGACCTTCGGGCTTAACAGGTTAAACTGAAAACATACAAAGTGGCTCGGAGCGTCCATGGGAAAGGCCTTTGGTGTATAAATAGAAAGCTAGAGGGACCATACATCTTGAGGGGGGTATAGGTGTAGATGTTGAGTTAAAGTAACAATACAACACACTGGGTTTAGGTTTGTAGGCTGTATACTTTGAAATGATGTTCTCTGTTCTCAGTGAGAAGTAACATTTTTCCATACCATTGATGTCACTTTTAATAATTAAAATGTTTTGTTGATGTTCTAAACTTTCCTCCTCTCCTTATTTCTCCTCACCAGCCTATGTAAAACCCTAGCCCCTTCCTTCCTGATGCGCTCTCGTCCGAAAGCAATTCGCATTAACGGCCGCGTTCTCAGCATCTCCCTCCAGGGAGACGCGCTGCTCAGCCAGCTGGCTGTGGTGGGAGGGAATAAGACCGGAGTGTTTGTGCACCAGGTGACAGAGGGAACCGCTGCCCACACTGTCGGCATCAGCCCCGGGGCACAGATAGTGGAGGTGGGTTTAAATATGTTTCTAAACACATCATTTTGCCTAGAAGACGGAAGCCCAAAAAGACACATGATCCACTTTTTGGTTTTGATCCTAGTGGTTTTTTTGCTCTTGTGCCAAAGACTTAAAGGTGGGGTAGGTAAGTTTCAGAAACCGGCTCGAGATACACTTTTTGTTATATTCCATGGAATGCTCTTAACATCCCGATAGCAATGAATATCTTAATTGCTTTGACAAAAAATCCATACAAAAATGTCATCTGTAGAAGCCGTAATACTGTAAAAAGTACAACGGCCTACCTGCCTGTCAGCCTTCCATCGGGGCACAAACTTATCTCGTGCCCTCATTGGTCATGTGCGCGTTCGTGTGTGTTGGAGGAGGGGCTCTATAAGGAAGTGGCAGATTTTCTCCGGTTGTGTATTTTCAAATTCTAGCGATCTCGAGCCGGTTTCTCAAACTTACCTACCCCACCTTTAAGTATATGTAAAAAAAAGTTGATTTAATTCTGCTGTCAGCTCAGACATAAATATGCCATTACTTACTGAATTGCATGACGAGATAAAAATGAGATGATAAAAATAAAACATTAATACATTAATATGCTTTTGTCCTATTTCATTTAAAAAGAAACCTGAAAATCGTTATACTTGTTTTCAAGGATAAAATAAACTTTGAAAGACTATCTTGGCAAATGTTAGTTTTTTCAGCCACATTTTTTTGCACCTGTTCCACAGATGAAAAAGATATTAAGGAACGATTAGAGAAAGATTATCCTGGCCAAATCTTCTTTTCACCTTACGTCATAAACAAAGGAGAGAAAAGGCTTTGGATTAGATTCAGAAAACTGATCACCACAGGGTTTTTTCTCTCTCTTGCCTCTCATGGCTTGCGTACATTTCTCATATAACTGTTATCGTGCAGGTGAAGTACGAGCAGAACCAGAAGGCTCTGAGGATGGTGCTGGAAGATTCCACTTTAGAGGAAGCCATGTGGGCTCTTGGCCAGGTCACAGGCCTCTGTCACCTCTCCCCTCCGGCCCAGGCAAGATGGTACGTCCTGCATCATGTACACTTTGGCCCCTTGTAACCAAGATGGTACGTCTCATCATACATCCCTATATCTCAAACCAAGTAACCAAAAGAATATCATAATAGACTACATGTCATATCCAAAGACCTGCTTCTTCATGCTTTGCCCTTTACATTTTCAAAAAGAAAATGTGCCTTTGCATACAAACATACACACACAAGAGCAAAATCATACGGCTTGACTTCATCAGTTCAAATCACAGTGACTGTATCTTGGCTCTAGCAGGAAGTGAAGTTTATGGTTCTGCTGTTATGAAGCCTTCTCTTGAGATTAGATTGATGGCCAGCTGCCATGTGACAAATCTCTGTGACTTGTTGAAGTAGAACCAGGATATAACTGCTATTATTAGCCTGCTGTTTTTATGAGGTGTGCCGCTTTTATACAAACAACGAATATTAAAAGATAAAATAAAAAATTAAAGTATTTATTTATTTACAATGTAACAGTAGTGTTTTGGTATAAATGAGACATCAATGCTGAATTGCACAGTTTATAATGTGTTGCTGCTTATTGTGAAGAAGTCTTAGTTCCAATCACCTGGCGCTCTGAGGGAGAAGTCAACAGTTTAATGTCCACAGCCCGGAAGGACCACCATCTTGGTGA